>NC_081320.1:98779136-99408580 GCF_026419965.1 Kogia breviceps | reverse complement strand
TAAAAATTTTAAGTCATGTTTTATATACTAGAAACACTCTGATGGTCTCTCTATTCACTAGTAAACGAATGCTTATATTTCCTCTATCCCTTTGTATAGTTTATATACAGAGTATGGAGTTCTTTTGTCCATCATGAGAGGAATTTCCCTCCTTTTAATTTGCCTCCTAATATTTCTTAAGACATTTTATAAATAGAACCAACAGGAGACTCACACACATGAGTAGATGAGGTTCTAGTTATATTAAGATACTTTAAGTTATTTGATGCATGTCTTTGACTTCACTCTTTTTTCACCAAACTCACCTTTCTGGTATAAATACACACATTCAAAATGACTAAAAATTAGTTGTTTCTTTGTTAATTTGAATTCAAGTGACTGTGACCTATTTGTTGTCTCAGAACCTAATACTGGCATCTATTAAGGCTGGCATATAGTAGCTTGTCTCCAAGTGTGGAATAAAAAAAGAGAAGGGGGGAAGGAAGGAGGGAGGGAGCAAAGGAGGGGCCAAAGAATGATTAAAATAAAGCAATCAAACCAGTCAGCAAACTGAGACTGGGAGATCTCTTAGACTGGTTCATATATCAGTGTAAACAAGTCTCACCTCTCGTTGTTTTCTTTGTATTTATCTAAATGTTCTTAAGTGAGATATGTTTCTCTTTCCAGGAAAATGTGAAGCAAGTTAAATACTGAGTATAAAGCGATTAAGCAAAGTGAATACATGCAAACTTCAAAAAAATACTTTTTCTGGGGTTGATTCCTCCATGCCTCCAGCTTTCCCCAGCTGCAAAGTCACTCAGAAATGTCCACATTTCCTAAAGGGACCCAAGGTGCTGACGTTGAGTCCCTTGCTTTCTCAGGGTCCCTTCCACTGAGGAATCCAGGCGACTGTAAGAGGACTCATAATTAACCCTTTACATGGAAAAGAATTTGTTTCAATACGGAATTGTTGCAAGCACCACACGTTTGGAGTCTGTCTCCCGAATCTATAGTGTTGTTAGTCTAATTGCTTTTTGTTCACGGGAAGTATCATAAGCTAACTTTTTAACAGCTAATACAAACGTCATCAACATTATGTCTATTTTAATAAAAACCTGAAGGACTAACTAAAATGATTAGAAATGCAGCAGTTCATTTCATTTTAGGGTCACCCAACAGCATTCCTATCTGTGTGAGTTGTTATTAAGCTATTACCCCAGATAATAAATATATGTGGAGCTCTCATAGATGTGATGGAACCATCAACTCCAGCATCGCTGTGGCCCATTCTGCGGACAAGAAAATGGCTGTAATTCCAGTCCTTATCTCTTTGCACCGCCTTTATAATTTAGAAGTATCAGCGTTTAACCATTTGGTTTCCAAATATGTCAGAAACCTGAAAAGAGGGGGAAAAAAAGTTATAGAAGAATCACTAAAATGATACTATTTCTAGGCGTAATTGTTTTTACAAACTAGTCTTATTTCTATCTTCATCAATTCACACTTATGAAAATTTTCTGATTCACACAATTGACTCAAATACTTTTAAAAAACAGTGACTATAGTTAAGAGAAAAAAACGTTTGAAAAATACGTATAACATGCTTCTACTCATTAAAAATAAATTTAAAAGCTGATTAGTAGCCTCTTCATAAAGCTTAAAATAAACATAACTAAAAAATTGTGTTTGGAGTTAGGCATGGTAAAATTATTAAAAAGGAAAACAAGGTAAATAAATTTAAAATTCATGATAGTGATTACCTCTGATGGGAAGACAGTATTATGGGTTTGGGATGAGAATAAAGATAGTTTCAGCAGATTTTTTTTTTTTTTTTTAATATATAAAGGAAAAACAGGCACACATATTTTGGAAGACACATAAATAATTGCTAATAGTGATTGACTCAAAAAAAGGAGGTTTGGGGCTTCCCTGGTGGCGCAGTGGTTGAGAGCCCGCCTGCCGATGCAGGGGACACGGGTTCGTGCCCCGGTCCGGGAGGATCCCACATGCCGTGGAGCGGCTGGGCCCGTGAGCCATGGCCGCTGGGCCTGCGCGTCCGGAGCCTGTGCTCCGCAACGGGAGAGGCCACAACAGTGAGAGGTCCGTATACCACAAAAAAAAAAAAAAAAAAAAAAAAAAAAAGGAGGTTTGGAGGGCTGGGTAGAAGACTTGATGTTTAGTGTATATTCTTTGCATAGCTTAAATATGTACATATATATGTGTTTTCAAACTTTAAACAAAGAATAACTCATTAATCAAAGAAACTAAGAAACAACAAACATATTTTAAGCAACTACAAGAAATACAAAGGCATGTTAGAGCCCAGAAGATCATAGACATGATAATAATACAATAATAAAATTAAATTAAAAAGAATATCTAACAAATATTGAGAATTTTCTCTGTTCCAGACATTCTTCTAAACACAGATTACAGATTAATGTTTCTTAAATTATCAAAGCTTTATTAGATAAATAGCTTTATTTTTTCCCATTTTATAAATAAACTAATATTTATGCAATCGTATAACTTACTCAAGACCATACAACTGGTGAATGAAAAAGGTGAGCTGTTGAGCTCTTCTGACACTAACCATCGTGCATAGTCCCTGCCTACAAGGAACTGAATTTCTGGAAAGTCACTCCAGTTCTTAAGTGCTCTGACCATGCTATTTTTAATTCTGCTTTGAGAAATGGCAGAAACCATGTCTCTTCACATTGTGCCCAGAGGACGTTCTCTAGGGGTTGAGAATTCAATCATAAAAATAAGATAAAGATGGCAGAAAAATTACCACAACATTGGCAAGCAAGGCTTATCAGAGTAAACTTTGTAAACTTCCAAGAGGGAGACATCTCCACAGCCTGCAGGGTTGCAAGGAGATGCAATTGTTTGGTTAAATAAGAAAAAAATGGTGGTCATGGCTTCTATAGGGCAAGTCTGGGGTAAAACGTTACCACAGGCATAGTGTGTTGTGAGTACAGTGAATAAGTCACCATGGAAATTCACCAGCAAAATCTTCACCATCATAGAATGCATTTGGTGGGGAGATCAAGCCCAATAGAATTTGACCAAACTTCAGAAAGCATCAGAGATGTCTTTAAAAGATGGAAAGTTCTGGAGACTTTACTGTTACTGTCAGCCTTGCTTTAGTTTATTTATTTTTTTCAGCTTCATTCTGTTAGGAATGAGCAGGACAGGAATAAGCAGCCAGGCGAGGAAAAGAGGAAAGGGAAGAAAAGACGTTGAGTTGAGTGACAATGGCTGGCCAAGGTCCATGGTGTTGCCCACTTCCTGCCAGCTCAGCAACTCTGCCAGCTGGTGGCATAATTTGTGGGAAGGACTAGAAGGTAACCCATGTGTCAGGGCACTTCCTAGGCCAGATGGAAGGAGGGCAAAGAAGAGAAGGGAGTCATGCATGGTTGGCGTGGCAGCCCCTGTTCCATTTGGCAGGGAGCAGACATGGATTGATGGTAGGACCAAGGGGATGGAGAACCCCATACATCTTAGCAGAGAGCTGGTCCCCTGATGGGCCATCTGGTCAACCATCACGAAAAACCTGCACTCTCTTCTCTGAGAACTGAGATTTGGGGAGTGATTATTCCTCAGTTAGAGCCTTCTCACCTTGCCGATATCCTAATTTCTTTCCCAGATACAGAAAATACTATTAACCTGTGCACTTCCTCAATTTTTAAGAAATTTGTATTTAAACAATTGACCATATCACTATTTTTGTCACATAAACAGTTAGTTTTGAAAAATTTACACTATTTAACAATTACTCCTTGACTACTTCCTTGAAGCTGATATAGTCTATTGAATTCTAAATTCATATGCAAGAACTCTTTTAAAGAAATGGATCCTTGACACAGTGAGGGTTTGACATGATGTGTATTTTCAAATCTCCAGTGCTGATCTGCATACTGAAACGTCTCATGGCAAACATTGCTGAGCATTCTTCACTGGCAATTTTCAATTGCTTTAGAAAATGGCTTGGATGAGGGTTGCAGTGATAGACTAAAGAGGGCTTTGAGCTCCTAATTATCTCCCCACTAATGTGTGTGCTTAGGATGCTGAGGCCTTTTCATGCACTGAATCGTGATAATACTCCACAAAACAGACAATTTTAAAGAGCCATTTTGTGAAGCTGTTCAGTGAAATCCCTCTACAGCATTGAAATACACAAGCTTCCCTCACCTCCTGCCCTGTGATATGTGCTTGTCCAGAAGACAGCTCCATGGCTCTGGTGCCCCGTTCTAGCTGTGCCCTGAATCTAAGTCAGAGGAGCAAGAAAGTGATGGGAATGTGGCCTTAAGGGTACCGTGCCTGGGGCTCATTTATGAATTTTGGTCCTGTTTTCCTTTTATGTATTTTTCTATCTTATCTTCAGGAGGAAAAAAATCCAGACAATCAAAGGCTGAGATGATTGAATTTGGGATAAAATACCTTGGGTACTTCATTCTAAAAGATGTCAATGATCTTATATCTATCAGAACTAATGACTGAAAACAGGCTGATATGCGACACAGAGAAGAAAACTTAGCAAATATATAGCCCACGGTCATATGTTCAATTTCACTGTGACAAAGAACAACAAGTTAGGTATAAGAGGATTATGAGTAGAGTTGTTCTGTGTTGGCTTTACTGAGGCTGTATTCCTGCTAAGGAAAGTAGACGGTATTGAACAAATTAAGCAGAATTCCAGTTTCTAAAAGCACTAACAACTCTGTGACTAGATTTTCTTTTTCAACAAAATGTCATTATAGACCTCTGATTCATGATTTTGTCAATAAAACGATAGCTATTGCTGAGTCTTTCATATAATCTGACACATTTGCATCCAGAGAAATACCCTGCACCAATCGGGATTTGGTATCTGCCTTGTTTTTAATAGTTCAAAATAGGCAGCATCTCTGGATCTCTTCCCTCCCTTCTTTCTCGTTGCTTCCCATTCCTTGGTTCCTTCTTCCTTTCCTATCTCTCATCCGCAGTTCTTCTCTGTCTCCTGCATTAGTTCTATCAGTTTTTCTGACCCCACTTTCCTCTCCACCTTCTTATTCCTGCTTTCCACACTTCTTTTCTTGCTACTCCACTTCCTTGTTCTGTGTCCCTTCTCTTTCTTACCCTCTCTTTTATTTTTAGTAACAGCTGCCGTTTCATGAAAGTCTGACACTGCTTTCCTGGAGGCTCTGACCTTCAAATGATTCGAGCCACTTTTTCCCCTCAATTCATCTGAACTTCCTCTGATCTGTTCAAGATGCTCGAAATCCCAAGCCTCTTTGTAGCTGCCTCCTTGGGAAATTCTGTGGAAAGGAAGACTGAAAAAAGGATGGGCCTTGGCAGAAGAAAGCCTTTGTGTGGGGGACCTCAAGCTATCAAAACTCCAACCTCCTTTTCTTCTGATACCTCCTTTCTTCCCTGGTCCCTCATTTTCTATGTCTTGACACTTTGTAAGATTTTTCAATGTAACATATATTCTAAAAAATTTTGATAGAGGCTGGAATCAGAAACAGGGGAGTATCTCTTCCTGTATCTTGTCTAGATGGTGCAATATTTTAAAAGCAATGTACCATCTATGGAAAGGAAAATATGTTGGCATTTCTGAGGTCAAAAATTTCTGCAGATCCAAAGTTTTTATTAGTTAGATGCCTGGAGCCAGCCTTGAACTTCTCAGTGAACTCTCAGTTATTCAAGAACATTAGGGCTTCCCATTCCTTGCAAGTTCTTTTACCATTATCCAAATTTCTGTTTAATTGAGCGTTACCATATATGGTGAAATTCGAATTGTTTGTGCTATTTATGGCAATATTGATATAGCATCTGTTCTGGTAAGAGACAGCTATGGATCTGTGAACCTTTCCAGTCCGCACTTCCTTCCAGCATGTTTCGGGCTGCAATTACAGGATTTTCATCAACAGAATTCTATGCATTTTGAGACCCAGTTACCTTCCAAACCTCTTGATCTGCCCCCATGGGCCAGAGATCAACCAGAGGGCACCTCTTCCGCTCTACCAAAGTGGTCTTGAGAAATGAGTAGATGCTTCTAGTTTTTAAAAATCTGTTATATCCTAAAGTTTGAAAATACTCACATTCCTATTATAAATGTGTGTGTTATCTAAACACATCAGTATCATATGGATACTTAATATGAATAAATGCATACAAGTTTTTAAACTTTGCTTTAATTTAGAAGACTTTACTTCTTCTCAAGACAATTAAAGCCACCTTTAGTTATCCTAGTTTTCATAAGCCAACATTTGAGGAAAATGTTTTTGCATGGAATCCTAAGAATCTGTTGATTTTTCAGTTGGTAAAAATGTTAGTGACAACACATTTAATATTAATAATAGTCATAATATTATAGAATACATAAACATAAAAGTCAAGGAATGCTACATCTAGAAGAAATACTGAGAGCAAGAAAAATTTATTTCAGAGTCAAAACTTTTTATATAATCACCTTGTAATAATAACATGATGCTAGGTAAGCAGACAATTATAACACAAGGTACTAAATTCCTTAGCATTTTCATGTATTTATTTTGAGCCTATATAGGCATTTGAAAACGTAAATGAACAAATATGTGACATATTTCAATTCACAAAAAAGTCTTGATTCAAAAAGTCATCGCAAAAAAACAAAAATTGTAGTAACTCCATATTCCACTGTGCACTAAGCCTTTGCCCCCGGAAGTAAACACTTCCACCCACAAGATGACCTAGAGGCACATGTGGCTCCAGTTTGCTCAGAAGAATAGAAGAGGGAGTGGAAGCTGGCCCCGGACAGCAGGGCATTCCTTGTCCACAGCAGGGGCTTGGCAGCCATACAGGTACCATAATCAGCACAGGTGCAAGAAGAGGAGACCCACAAAAGGCAGATGCAGGAGCTACCCTGGACTAAAAGCTCCTGGAGTAAAACCAGAGCCCCTAAAAGTAGTCAGTACCTTCTTCAATTCACAATTTCACAGGCATAAATACAGACCAGTTATAAGAGCCACCATAGCTGGGAAAGCCCAAAGCCTAGTGTCCATGAGGTATTTACAGCTTATTGGTTGTTCCTTCCATTCCAGACACAAGGTCCAGTCAGCAGCCATGTTATCCTAAGGAGGGTTGCTTAGTAACAAAAGTAACAATCTTACTGTTGCCAGGTTACCAGGGAAACTGAGCCAGACAGTGTCACCAAAGGTCAGCCTGGAACCACGGATCAGGAGCAAATCTTTCTGGGCTGAAGAGGAGGGGAAGCCTCAGCTTTCTTGTCCTGGGATCACCAGGCCAGCTTGTGACAGACAGGAACTGGTTCTGGAACTCTGGACTTCTTACCCTGAACTTACGTTGCTGCACAATATTCATATGAAATATTATGTGAAAAGGTACAATGCAAACATCACCTACATCAGAGCACAGCCCCATGACTGTCATTATATTTTCAAGCTTATTAACGAGCTTGTATTAGGAAGCAGACGCCAAGGCTTTGTTCCCGTGGAACTAGGTTACTTTTCTCATGTCCTTCGGATTTATCAGAGTTGTCACTCGGTCCTAAAAAGTTCAATTTGAATTTATTAAACTTCTTGCTCATATTAAGACATTCCGAGTGTTAACAGGTATTCACTAGCTTATACTGTGCTTAATACAGAGATTCCAAAGTGACTTTCAATCCATTAATAAATGAAGATTTATTTAGCTATTACTATGAGCAAAACATGATCCCAGGCAGTTTGTAAAGAAAGGCAGATATTAGACTAAGAATCTTGTTTGTACAGAACTTTCAATTTTCAGTTTAGTTGAGATATCTGAACTCATATGAGGGAATTAACCAAATGAAAGAGAATATATGCTAAGTACCGTCTACAAATACTCTACTACAGGCATATGTCGTTTTATTGTGTTCTGCTTTATTGTGTTCTCTACAAATTGAAGGTCTGAAGCAACCTTGTGGCCTGTGTTGAGCAAGTCTATCAGCATCATTTTTCCAACAGCATTTGTTCACTTCGTGTCTTTGTGTCACATTTTGGTAATTCTCATAGTACTTCAAACGTTATTATTATTATTACATTTGTATGTAATCGGTGATCAGTGATCTTTGACGTTACTATTGCAAAACAATTACTACTCACTTAAGATTCAGATGTTAGCATTTTTTAGCAATAAAGTATTTTTAATTAAGGTTTATACACTGTTTAGACATAATGCTATTGCACTCTCAATAGACTACAGTGTAGTGTAAATGTAACTCTTATATGTACTTGGAAACCAAAAAATCTGCGTGACTCACATTTTTGTGATAATTGTTTTATTGTGATGGTCGGGAACCAAACCCACAGTATCTCCTGGGTGTGTCTATATAGGATAGTATACCTACGACAGAGATACAGCTATAGGATAGTACCAACAATAAATGCTATAAAATCCATTAGACAGATTATTTTGATCAACATGAATCCCTAAAAGCTTCAGGTGTGTTGTGAGAATTGAGGCAATACTTACATAATGAATTGATTCCATCCTGGAATGATGCATAGGATTTATGTAGATGTTCTATAGACTTAATGGAAATGGTGCTGTATTTCCTGACTCAACACATAAATGGAAGTGAAGTTTCAGGCTTGGAATCCAGGGTGTTTTCTTTCTTCTTATTAAATAATGGAAAATTAATCACCTGTCTCAAGGAAAAGTGAAAATAGTGGGGGACACTAGCCCTTCTTTGTCTACATACACAATGAGAAGGACTTCCCTTGTGGTCCAGTGGTAAAGAATCCACATTACAATGCAGGTAATGAGGGTTCAATCCCTGGTCAGGGAACTAAATTCCCACATGCCACAGGGCAAATAAGCCCGTGTGCCACAACCACTGAGCTCGCGTGCCTCAACTAGAGCCTGCGTGCTGCAAACCACAGGGCACAGGCACTCTGGAGCCTGCGAGGCACAACTAGAAAAGAGAAAACCCACTCGTCACAACTAGAGAGAAGCCTGTGAGCCACAATGAATGATCCCGTGTGCCACAACTAAAACCCTACCCAGCCAAAAATAAATTAAAAAATAATAAGTAAATCTTAAAAAAAAGAAAGAGGAAGTTCTTTGAAAAAAATTTTTTTTTTAAATAAACACACCATGAGAATGTGAAACCATGCCTTTGGGTCCATTCTGATGTCTCAGGATTCCTGACAATCTTCTGCGTCTTACAAAATATCTATTATTGTACTTTCTAAACTATGCAGCATTATACTGATTCAGGCTCTTTATCCCCATTACATATCACAGTGCTCATCATGTATGAGGTACTTAATGTCCAGTGAACAGACCAGGAAAAACAAGATAAAGATTCAGTTCATGGCACCTCCCTCAATACCTACCCAAGGATCAGGTTCTACATCATGGTTAGGGTTTCTCAAAATACCAAGGATAAGTTGGCTGAACATACTTTCTGGTTTTCTAGGGAGAGTTCCAGTTACACCTGTCTCCTTGCAAAACTAATAATAATCTCCCTTTTCACTCAAAGTTGTCAGAGTTTAGACAATAAAGTATATGGACAACCTAATTATAAGGCTAATTCTAAGATGAAAAATGTCATACATCTTCACTTATTCTAACATCACGATACAGAGATAACCAGTTTAAACAGGTAAATCCTTTCTCCATTAAAAAAATAAGTTTAAAAATCTAAAGTCAAACTTTATGTATAAGTCTTATATTCTCATTTTCTTTGAATTCAAAATACCCTCTTGTTTATGAAAGGAGTAGGTGCTCCAGTGGTATGCTGAAGATGACCAGCACAAGCTCACATAATGCAAATAGGGACAAATCATCCCAAAGATGCATTCACTGATGTCACATTGGACACTTAAAATAATCCACAAAGGGAGAATTTACACCATGGAAATTGGCAAACACTACAGATCAGAGATCAGAGTTTGTTTTTTTTCTTTTTCTTTCTTTCTTTCTTCCTTCCTTTCTTTCTTTCTTTCTTTCTTTCTTTCTTTCTTTCTTTCTTTCTTTCTTCCTTCCTTCCTTCCTTCCTTCCTTCCTTCCTTCCTTCCTTCCTTCCTTCCTTCCTTCCTTCCTTCCTTCCTTTCTTTCTTTCTTTCTTTCTTTCTTTCTTTCTTTCTTTCTTTCTTTCTTTCTTTTTGAGAGTCAGCTGTTAAATATCAGCATGATACTGGGTGCTTATATAAGACAATTTTAAAAATTGATCTTTGATAAGTACAAAAATGAAAAAAGAAAAAATACCCATAATCTTATCATTTGGAGACCCCCACCTTGTCAATGTTTCAATGTTTTCCCTCTTATTTTTGTATGCTAACACACGTACTCACACATCAAAACACACAGTCATTGTAAAGTAATGGATGCATTTTGAACAGATATCGCAAAATATACCCATGTGAATGGGTATCATCCTTTGAAATAATCATCCAATGAGTCTGAATGTGTCTTCCAAGAATGATTCCATGGCTCTAAATACTTTTGGATCTCCTGTGTTGTGACTGTCACAGAACCAGTTTAAGAGACCCACAATGAAATCACATCTGATTTTCTTTTTTTTTTTTTTTTTGCGGTACGCGGGCCTCTCACTGTTGTGGCCTCTCCCGTTGCGGAGCACAGGCTCCGGATGCGCAGGCTCATCGGCCATGGCTCACGGGCCCAGCAGCTCCGCGGCACGTGAGATGTTCCCGGACCGGGGCACGAACCCGCGTCCCCTGCATCGGCAGGCGGACTCTCAACCACTGCGCCACCAGGGAAGCGCCACATCTGATTTTTCTTAAGGCTAAATTAGAATTCCCAGATTTATCACTTAATTTATATAGGAGACTTGACTCTAAATAATTTTGTTGTTGTTGTTTTGTCCTCAAATATAGCTGTAAAATGAAGACTGAAACTATTCAAAACAATGTTTGCCAAACCCCGAAGACAACTTCGAAACACAGAAGTCATCTCATTTGCAGGTGGTGGTGCTGGGATAACAGGCAGAGTCGGGCAGGGTGCTTGCACTGTGTAAGGACCTTGCAAGTTGTCTATTTTGAAACAAAAATTCATTTGGGGGTAAAATTTATATTATGAATCTTAAACATCTATCACATTATTTTATAGATTCATCTTCTGTATGAGTGTATTTATGTATAAACAGTTGCACATTTTAATAGATAATTTCAGCCCTGATTTATACATTTAATGCAACTCAAGTTATGTTTTACACATTTTAAGTTTGATAAAAATTCAAATGTATTATCCTAAGCCCTTTTCTCCATGACTCTTAATCCCACGTGCATTTTAGAGGAAATGAATTCCGTGTGTTTCTTATTCCATACACTTAACTCATCAAACAATGTTTTGTAAGGACCCTTTGATATCCAAGAAGCTCTTTGAGTCTTTTTATGAGACTTTTTAAGCCCTTCTCCTCAGAAACAGGAAGTCATGTTTGGCCAGGACCAAAAGAACTTGCATACCAAATGGTTTAAGTTCAGTTTGAAAAGGCCACACCACTGAACTTGGATGGGCTCTCAACCTGGGAACACATGCTCTCCAGTCCTAGAGGAAATGGCCTTGTAGGGCTTGATCAACTCAGAGACCATGAATTAAAGAGTATATACATAACATGTTGGAGTTGCTTAGAAATTTTAAGAGATGGCGGGATCATTTTCAAATGAAAAAAAAATCTTTCTAAATTCTTGAGGTTTGACTTGCAGAAATTTTATTTACTTATTTATGTGTGTTTTATGAAAAATGACACTGATGAGCATGGAGATGCATCCTGTTTATGGCATCTCACTTCCATATGATTACATTCAGGGCAGAGTGCATAATTTGTTATTTCTGATTCTTTTCCTTCCCACACACTGCTTTCAACTTTCTGTTTTTCTGCCACAATCACAAACCAACACCCAGTAGGGGTGAATTCTTCAGGGAGATGTTATTTTTTAATCCATGAATTCCTACAGCTCATTTGAACAGAGCTATCCATGTCCACATTTTAAAATGCCCCATTAGTTTGTGATTCTGTAAGAATGCTATAAGATGTTGGGAAAATCTTAGAGGTATGTATACATTTGCACATAAATTAAGGAAAGAAAACTTCATTGAAGCCTAAACCGTGCTGAAAAATAAATTAGATTCTCTTCATGTTCAGTGTCAAAATAACGTATCTGCCGACATTCTCAGAGGGTGAGAGATACATAAATAAACATATGTCCAGTTCAATACTAAATAATAAAACAGGTTTTAAAAAGTACAATTTGTGTAACTTTATCATCAAAACTGTATAGCAAAGCAAGAGAAAAAGGACCATACTATATAATAGACAAAAAAAAAAAAAAAAAAAAAACCTCATTTGAGGTTAGGAAAAAAAATCTGCAAGTTTTCTCTATCACACCTATATTGAAAAATATAAGGACAAAAGATGAAAGAGGTTTTAATACAGGACCACCACTGTCATTACTGCTGTGTCCATAGGAAAACATCAGAGTCTGTTTTCCCCAGTGTTCCCTCTCTGGTGTCGGTAAAATGACCATCAGGATCATGAATCATATAAGCTTACGTTTGGATATTTTCCAAATGCTTTCAAACCTATTATCTCATTTGACCCTTATAAAAACCTATAGGTGTCGATAAAATGGGTATTAATATTGCCATTTGACAAGAAGAAAGCCAGTCACGGGGAAGTTAAGCAACTTCCTTAAAGGTCATAAAGTTAATTAATGGCTAAAGGAAAAAGCTTTATGGAGTATCGGTAGGATGTGGGGACCTTTCCATGATTTCTTCAGAATGAACCCGCAGGAAAGCTGCTGTCAATCTGCGAGCAGGGGGCTGGAGTTCTGAGAGTTCCTCGAGCGTGATGGAGTCTGCATGACCAGTGAGTGGATGGCACCCTGACTCCAAAGCCCATCACCATGTTTCCTGCTTACATCTGAAACTGGAACTCTGTACAGGTTTCTAACTGAGACACCTGTTCTGCTTTACTGGCGTCCACCGTTGGGGACCCCTCACGTTCCCAACCAGGTCATGGAAGCCTCCATTTGAGCTGCTCAAATGCATGTTTAAAGTAAACCCAAACTAATGGCATGAATTCATTAAATTAGCTCTAACTGATACCAAAAGTGTTTTTAGTTTGTGAATGGATACAAAACTATTTAAAAAATAGATTAATAGTTGAACAGTTTAGAGGAGAACTAAAGTTATATAAAATCATAAGGAACAAAAGAGGTCCATCAGCTTCAGTGGAGGACATGTAAGGCTGCGGACAGGCCTGAACTGCAGCCACGCCATCCTGCTTGGAGTCCCTGGACGCCCTTTCTGGCCACAGGATACAGGACAAGTCGCCCACCTCATTAACTCAACTGGAAGACAGGAATTTAAAACATAGCAATAACACATGATGGGGCTGTTGAGGACGTTAAGTAAGTTAACTGAGTATCTGATACAAAGAATGCAGGTTGAAATGCTTGCAAATAGGGTTTTTGTTTGTTTGTTTGTGAATTTTTGTTTTTTCCTGTAGAACCTGAAATGAATGGGTATCTTAGCATTTACCCTCAAGATAACACTTGAAGAGAAGATGAGTGGATCATGCATTCTAAGGGATTTACGCAAATAATAGTCATTTGACTATGATGTCATCAACCTTCATCACAAAGTAACCGAGAAATACATCTTTGGGAAAAAGTCCAAGTAGGGTCCAAAAAGCATCTTTTCACTGACTCTAGGGGACCTACTCTGTCATGAAATGGAAAAGAAAAAAACAAAACAGCTACAAAGGTGAGAAAGGATATCGTGTGGACCTGCCATTTCGGGTCCAGAGAAGATAGGTAACAAGTTTAGCACACACAGAAAAACAGGATTCCTTATCAAAGTAGAACCCAGAGGTACACGTTCTAAAAACAAAAAAGAAAAAAAATGAAAACATTTGGAAAGGCCAGTATACATTGGTGACGAGTCTTAAATAGGGATTATTCTTTTTAAGGGAAGAAAAAAAACCACCAACAACAACTTTGCTTTTAATTCAGGCACTAAGAGTTGCCCGGTGAAAAGCTCATGGAATTAAAGAAAAGAGAAAAGTGATCACTTTTTGAAATGAATGTTTCATTCATTCTCACTGCAATCATTCATGCCATCAGCATCCCTTAAGTCCCGATTAGAAGCAGGTCCTATACCCAGGGAAGGGAGGGAAAAATGTTTAACCAATGTTATGAAGGAATGGGAACCCCATTCAAGGAGCTCACAGTGAAACAGGAGAGACAGACGAGCCAGTAGCTAACTCAAATGCAACGTAATAAGGATCCTAAGAAAGGTAAATTCAAAGTGCTCTGAGAGTGGAAGGAAGTGACATTTGAGCTGAATCTTAAATAGTGAGCAAGAGTTCTCCTAGTTGAGAAAGAAGGAAAGAGCATTTGAGAAGCAACGGCATGTAAAAAGATATAGAAATGGGGAAAGACACAGTGTGGCTTATTCACAAAATAAAAATCTTTCAGTATTGTTAGAAACAGGGCATTTGATGAGGAACGTGCTAAAGAAAAATAATCCTGACATTTGCTGAGATGGTAAAAAAGAATTTATTCAAGATTATTGTATTCAAGCTCAGTCCCTAATATAGCAAAGACAGATAAGGATACACAGCCAAGAAGCGGAGGGAGGGGTCAGTGGATGGAAAATTATGGGAGAGGGAGTCTTGTTACACTGGCCAAGGACTTAGATGCTGAAAGTAGGGGATGAAGAACCTGATCAGACATCAAGGGGGAGAGGATGAGACAGCAGGATTCTTTGCTCAGGCTGGGCTATGCGGACCAAAGACATGATCAGAGCCCAGGTCCAGGCTGAGCTGAGAAGGTTGACAACAGCCAGACTGGAGTCTGGTCAAGGAGAGATGAGCCTTGGTCAAATAACGAGGTTTGAGCTCTGATGAAGATCTAAGCTCTGGGACAGGCTGCGTGTATGATGAGTTGAATTTTATCATCCAGGAAAAGAGAAGCCATTGCAACATTTTGGGTTTTAGAAACATATTTTTAGAAATTCTTTTCATTTTAAATTATTTAAATTATTTAGGGTTTTAAAATATTTTTTAAAATTTAAATTATTTAAATTAGGATTTTGGGATTGACAGTTATACACTATTATACATAAAATAGATAAACAACAAAGACCTACTATATAGCACTGGGAACTACATTCAATACCTTGTAATAAACTATAATGGAAAATTATCTGAAAAAAATACATAGGTGTGCATATACATATATATATAACTATATAAGTAGTCACTTTGCGGTACCCCTGACATTAACACAACATTGTGAATCAACCATACTTCAAAGAGAAATTATTTTCTTCGTTGTGATATTTAGAAAAGAAAAAACTTACTAACCAAAGATCTGTGTCAGTTGCACACCTATGTGAAACCATTAATTCCATAAGGAGTAATCAGGCTCTTTTCCTATATGAGCTGCAAAAGCACCAGAAAACTAAGTGGAGGGCCTTTTCTTCAGGGAAGTCAAAGTCCAGGCCCCACCATGCTGAAATCCCAGTGAAGACGAACCGACATGGGGACCGCGTGGGAAGGGCTCGTTGGAAGTACAGGATCATTTTGAAAGTTTGTGGAAACTCAGCCAGGAAGTCCCCACTTGCAGAACGTGAGCTG
Source organism: Kogia breviceps (assembly GCF_026419965.1). Lineage (NCBI taxonomy): Eukaryota > Metazoa > Chordata > Mammalia > Artiodactyla > Physeteridae > Kogia > Kogia breviceps. Next base: position 99,392,985 of record NC_081320.1, on the reverse strand, counting down.
GTCTGTGGGCTGTGGACCACTAACGACCTGCATCCTGTCCCTCCAGCCACTTGTCTCTTAGAAGACAGAGGGAAAGTCTCCCCTGGTACTCAAGTTCCTTCCCTTCCCCTCCCCTCGGGGTCACCTTGCCACACTGCTGACTTTGACACCCTAGGCTTCCAGGTAGCAGGGAATAAATTCCCCTCAATCTGGTAGGAAACCTGTATTAAAGAAGGCAGGTCACTGGACCAACAAAAGAGAGTGAGCAACAAAGACACACCTAAATGCATGAAGATGGACTTTTGATGGTCAGACTGAAACTTATCCAATTGTCAGAAAACCAGAATAGATTGGGTAGCATTAAATAGAAAACAAAAAAGAAAACAATCGTGGACTTTGGTATTTGGACACCTCTTACGTCAACGTCCAGCTCTGCACCAGTCCTATAGCTGTACGACTCGAAGGTCCTCAGCAGGTCCAAAATCCAGTTTCTTTATCGTGACATGAGAGTGATAACACCTAATTTGTGGTTTGCTGTGACTGAATTAGATGATCCTTCAAAAATCCCTAATATCTTTCTCATGATAGGCGTTCATCCAATGTTCAGCTCTCGGATGTGGAGCTGGGTCACGTTTGCATCTATTCAGTCCCTTTGTCTGTCTCTTTTCCTCCAAGTGATTGCACTAGAAGACTGGAAGCAATCTCCCTACTTTTTACACAGGAGCCCAGTTCTCTTGTGTTCAGAGCCCATAGGACCTTCTCTGAATTCTGGGGCAGAACAAACACTCCGTTGAAAAACAATTCTTCCCTCCCACCTCTCACAATAGGTGGATCCACCCTAGACAATTAAAAAAAAAAAAAAAAGTCTCAGGAGTGCTGAAAATGAATTTTTAGAAAGAATAAGTGAATAAATATGAGTTTAAAGAGGGAGTCTGCTCAATTCATAATTGAAGTGTGCAAACTTTAACAAGCAAACACAGCATTAACTGCATGGATATTAAAACTATGGACCATGCTTCCATCCATTGTATTTGTGAGGTTTCCTTGAAATGGTCTATAAAACCTGGGAACCTGGACAGCTTTCCCTAGGGGTTCTAGGGGACCCATAAAGTGTTGCGGCTGATACTGGTTAAAAAAAAAGGTCATATGGAACCTTAGAAATTACAGCTTGATTTGGCCAGTGTGTATTGCCTGTGTAACGTACAGAAACAGTAAAACAGAAAAGCACAAGTTTCCATCTGTGCCACATTAGAACACCATGCATGAGGAGAAGAGACATTTTTCATTGAAAATGGTGGCAGCCCCATAGACCTTCTTCCTTTGATATCCTATGCTACCACACATGATACAGCATAAACAGACTGACAATAAGTATGAATCTTGACAGGCCTGAAAGCTGAAACATTCCAACACTCACGCTTTCACCAAATATACCTTCCAAAACATGAGTTAAATCAGGTAACCGTTATTCTCTCTCTCTCTCTCTCTCTCTCTCTCTCTCTCTCTCTCAGTCTCTCTCTTTCTCTGATTTTCAAGATGATTCATTGTGTTTTCTTTCCTTCTTTAGGGACAAAAGAAAAAAAAAAAAAAAAGAAATACAACATCCCTCCAAAGAAACCTCTGGTGTGCACAGTTCTCTGTGATACTTAAGGTCATGGCAAAGCACACTTGGAAACAAGGCAGGAAAATAAAAACACAGTTACTGGCCATTGAAGAGTTAAGTCTTCATTTTATATTCTGAAGCTCTGCTGAGTTTCTGAAGTCTCAGATTCCCTTTAAGCCTCAGCCTGATTGATAGGAAAGGAACCCTATCCTGCCTTATCTACAGCCATTTGGAAGGTGAGAAAGCAGGATAAAGCAGATGGCCATCCATTCTGAACAGGGATTTTAACAGCTTTTTTTGTTCTGGTTGTTTTAGCAAGCCTGGTGGCTAGGCAGAGTTTCGAGAGCTTTGTTATTCCATCTGGGACTTTTCAAGAAGTCAAGTGAAAAGGAGAGTCAAGTTAAAACAAACAAACAAACAAACCAAACAAAAGAAAAACCCAATCCATTTTAAGTATCCAGAAGTGAGAGAGCTAGGAGTGGGGACCACTGTTCCCCTCTCCTTCCACCTAAATATTACAGAAGTGCTTCTTTCCTTTGCAACCACACACTTTGTATCTGAAAAACAAAAATCCTTTGCTGCATTTGAGACCTGAGATTTCCATTTTCGTTTGGTTGAGCTCATGATGGCTCCTAAAGGATGTTATTAGACTTGAGCTGAAAATTTCCTTGGAGATCATCTCTTAAATTAAGTCATAAAGAGGTTAAATATGCCCAAGACTATGCAGTTGGGAGCAGCAGAGCTATTACATTTTACAGCAAAAGGGAAAGAAAAAAAGGAAGAGGCTTTTGGAATCAGTTTAAATCATAGCACTGGTACACACAAGTTGTGTAATCTGGGGGAAATTATTTAAATTCTCTGAGCTTCAGTTTCCTTACCCATAATAGTGTAAGGTTGTCATGAGAATAAATGTGATCTCTGTATGTGGATGCTCTGTGTTGACTGGGTCTGGGGATTGTCTTAAGGCTGCGAACAAGACTTTAAAAAATATTTCATGTAGTTTCAGTCTCCTTAGTTGAAATCCTGTGTTATCAGTGAGACACTGTCTCTTTGTTCTGGGAGAAGTGGCTTTGCTGGGTTAGAGCCCAACCACTGTTCTTTGGAGAACTCCGCGTCCTTGACCTGGGCTTAGCTGTCCTTCCTGACATCCCGGCCCCTGTGCAGGCCATCCTCGACAAAAGTGTTGACACAAGACAGCTTGACAAGGAAAATGGAAGCTGGGTTCAGCCTGTGAGCTCTAAATGTAGAGAACTCTAGAAGCAGCTAGATGGACTGTGTCAGGTTTCAGTGAACAAGGCCAACAGTGTATCAGCCAGCGCACGTCCTCAGCTCGCATGGGGGCGCTGGTCCCACTTGTGAAGGAAGAGCGGGCAGTCATGGGAGGGGATGGGGCAGAGCAGTCCCACCAAGGACACAGGGTAGAGATGCCAAGAGCTGTGACCAGCAGAAGTCAAACCGTGTCAGGAAAATGCAGGTGCTCCCTAGGGGTTCCTTAGGGACCTGAGAGGAGAGCGCAGTGATCTTAACTGAACATGGGAAGAAATAAGATGTTCTTTCTCTTTTGTCACCTCCCTCCATTGTCTTAAAAGCTGACATTTTTTAAAAAATTAAAAAATAACTTTATGCAGGGAATTCACAACCATGACCTGTTCTCCTTCTCTGTTGAAGACACAGCCTACGTTCTGGGAAGAGACAAACATTGTTGCTACACCTGGATCCAGAGTGATAGACCCACAGGTTCTGCTTCCTGTGGGAAGAAAGATCCATCACAGGATGATCTCAGAGGGACTCAGTTCTTACCAGGAATTTTCCCTGGTCTATCCCATCATATTCCATCCACTTCTTATTTGTTAATTGTTTTTCCAAGGAAGTGACCAAGCAGGGTAGGTAGTCTGAGAACTAACACTGCATCAGACCTGGTCATTTGAAGTAAAATGAAAAGAAGTACTGGGCTTTTTCTAGCTTTATAAAATTATCTGTTAAATTATAATGATAGTGAACTTAGGACACACCAGCCAATGATCAAATTCCCAGGGCCAGGTGAAGTATTTCATCCAAGAAGACTGGGAAATACAATCTGCAGTCTCAAACTGGTCACTATTTTGACCAACATACTATTTAACAAATCTGAGTATGTTTTCAGGGGTTTTGGTAACCCTCAATTCTTTACTTTGACAGGCAGAGAGCTCTTGAGCTGAGGTCAGTCTCAAATTATTTTCGCTTGTTGAATTCTGGTCACAAGTTTTTACCTAAATTTGTTATTCTTTCTAAAGCGCACCATTTAAGGGTATATATATCAGATATCACCATGGCTTTCACTTCTTTCTTAAAAGTTCTATGATTAATCCTTTGTATTAAACATTCTTATTCATAGTTATATCCTTATCAAATGTTTGAAGAAATGGTTCCATGAGAGAAAACAAAGAAAATACAATAATTTTGAAATAGACAGTATGTGTCAGTTAATTACGTAGGTACTTTGTAGCCATATACCATCTAATGTGCAAAGGGTTTCTGCAAAAAGTTTGATTTTTTACCTTTTATAGGTTAGAAAATGAAGTTAGGGAGTCTTAGTGAGAGTAAATCCCAGAGATCAGATTTGAATCCAGGTTTCTCTGACTCAAAGATTCTTCTCTTTTCCTCTAAACCTCCTGGCCTTTCTATGAAAATCAATGTTTCTCTTTTCAACTAAGTAGAGAGACATTAAGTATGCTTTATTGGGCTTTTTAATAAAAAGGTATTCTCTTTGATACAGACTTTTAGCAAAAGATTTATTTTTTTTCTCAACTTTAAATGTTGATAAAGCACTGATATGCCTCAAAGGAATATTGAAGTGCTAGGTTTTATTATTCTTAAGAATCTTCAAGTGTATACATCATGGTGAAAGTCTAAATGCCCCATTACTGCTTTTCTTAAAGAAGCCTAAGAACTTGGTAGCTACAGAAGGAATGCATATGTGAATTTTTACTGTGCAACCTCCCAGCGATCCAATTATATTCCAATAATCACGTATAGATTTGAGCCGTTTAAAAATAAGTCACGGGGGCTTCCCTTCCCTGGTGGCGCGGTGGTCGAGAGTCTGCCTGCCGATGCAGGGGACGCGGGTTCGTGCCCCGGTCCGGGAGGATCCCACGTGCCGCGGAGCAGCTGGGCCCGTGAGCCGTGGCCGCTGAGCCTGCGCGTCCGGAGCCTGTGCTCCGCAACGGGAGAGGCCACAGCAGTGAGAGGCCCGCGTACCGCAAAAAAACAAAAAAAAGTCATGAGACTAACACTGTGACAGAAACATTTATACCATTTGTCTAACTTCAACATGAAAAGTGACCGCCTGCACGCGAGATAGACTAAATAAGCAGTAGGGCCCAATGGAAAGTGCAAATATAAGCCGCTTGTTCAAAAGGAATTAGGAATTTCAAGATAATGAGAGCAGAATATTAAATCCGACACAAGGTCTTTGCCCCTGGGGCTCTGTGTGACTGTGTAGGTCACACACCCTGAAGCTGCCCTGCCTGAGCCTATGGAGAGAGGAGCTGCCTCTTGATCTGAGGTCTAGAACCTGAGTTCAGGTCCAGCATGGCCCTTCTCTCACTCACAGCATCACCAATTGACTGCTGCTCTGTGAGCCCGTTTCCTCGTCTGTATTCCGAGAATAAATATTTCCCTCGTAAGGTTAGTGTTAGGATTAAGCTAAGACAATGAGTGCAACGTTTCGTCACCAACACTGTGTCACACCCAGCCTAACTTTTGTCCTTAATAAATTGTGTATAGGTTTCAATGATTTTAAAACTGGCCAGAGGCAACACCAGAGGGAAAGAAACTAGTGTCTTATTCTCCTTCCCATCCACTATGAGACTTACTATGGTAGCAGCAATAAGTGGGCATGAGAGACTATTTGCTGATTTTCACATGGTTTTCTATTTGGTATCTCTATTTTTATAAAATAAATATAGGCCTAAAAATTGAAATTCTACTTAATCAATTCTTTTACTCCATTGCTGATCTTTATAAAGTTGCATTTTCTCTTCTATACTCAGCATGATTTGGGCAATCTTTGCCAATTCCATTTTCTACCAATAAATACAGTAATTTAAAAAGAAAGAGCAGCAGACATACAGAATCTTTTCGAGCACAAACCAACTACCCTTCGTTTAAACAAAGGTCTTGTTGACTGATACCAACATCTGTAGACACCAGTATCCTCATTTGTAAAAGGCAGTTCTTGTTTTGTTTCCCCTAATTATGCTCTAACAAGTGCTGAAGATTCACGAAGTCCCCTCAAACAGCCTGCAGACTAAGAGGAAGGCAATGGAGGCCAAGGTGGCAGCTTTACATATTCTCCACTCCAGTTTCAGCACATTGTACACGGGTGAAATACTACCTTAGATGTTAACTAGGGTCCTCCAGGCATCCAGCTGTCTCATGCACAGTACACTTAACACACCAGGAAGATCAGTGTATTAGTCTGGTAGGGCTACCATTACAAAGTACCACAGACTAAGTGGCTTAAACAACAGAAATGTATCATCTCCCAGTTCTGGAGACTGGAAGTCCAAGATCAAGGTGTCAGCAGGGTTGGTTCCTTCTTAGGCTGTGTGGGAGACTGCTCCGGGCTCTCTCTTTAACTTGTGAATGACCACCTGTCCCCTTGTGTTTTCATGCCATCTTCCCTCTAGGTGTGTACGTCTCCAAATTTCTTCTTCTTATAAGGACAACAGTCATATTGGACTAAGACCCTCTCTAATGACCTTATTTTGACTTATTATGTCTGCAAAGATCTTATCTCCAAATAAAATGATATTCTAAGGTACTAGGGGTGAGGACTTAAGCATGTGAATTTTGAGCGGGACACCTTTCAAGCCATAATATGTCACAGCAGAATCTCCAAGACTGAAAGGAGTCAACTTTGGCTTTACATTTTCAAAACCCTAATCCTGAATTGGACAGAGGTGTGAGAGGGAAGGACCTAGGTGGACAGGGGAAAAAGAAAAACAAAAACCTTTAAAGACATGGTTGGAAGAAAAAAAAAAAAAATTCACAAAGCTGTGATGTAAGGTTCTAGCAGAATCGACAGGAGGTTTGTAGAATCCAGGGAGAGCACTAGGTTGAGACCCACAGAAGTGACAAGACGTCAGCATAAAGATGGTCATGTCAACAGGTGTTGAGGACCCACTGGGAATTCCCGCCAATACACCATGACACAGGGGCATCCAAGAGTGTCTCAAAAAGAAATTTGTTTGTCTCTTGCCCTCAGTTTCCTCCTCTGTGAAATGAAACAGTTGGTCCCCAAGGCCTTTAAACCTGAAAGTGCTGTGATCCAAATATTCACTGTGTCCTATGTTGAAAAGCAATGCTATAGATTATTTTCACAATTAGATTTCTCTTCCATTTACGAAATTATATCCTAGTGAAAGAAGAATCTTCCTGTAAACTCAAGCTCTTTCTAGCATCAGCCAAATGAATTAGAACAGCAGGTACATTAGTAATCTATTAAGGGAAGTGTTTAATGAATAGATTTAAGGACTCTGGGAGGATGCAGAGAGACGGCAGATGGCAGGATGGCACAGTAACACCTAAAAATAAAACAAGAGAGGGAGAGGGAGAGGGAAAGGGAGAAAGGGAGAGAGAGAGAGCACGTGAGAAAGAGCAAAAAAGAAGAATAAAAAGATTCAATAGGGAAAACCTTTTCTGTGAGCTTTGACAAAGACTCTCTTTTGACCAAAAACTAGCCAGCCCCCTCTGAGCCATCTTCGAGACTAAACCTCAACCTGGGCCTATAAGGACCCGAGCAAACATTAACATAATTTTTAACAACTCAAGGCCACATCCCATGGATGGGCCTGGGCCTCCTTAAAGTGCCTGAAAAACCTCCAGGCTGCCAGAAGAGCTGACTGGGTCCCGCCAGCCAACGCTGACGACAAGGTCCCAAGTCTCAGCTTCTGCCGGAGGGCAGGAGCCCCACTTTAATAATTGCCAGATGGGTTTCACACGGGCCAAGCCCCTCTTAGTATTTTGCGTACTTTTCACATCCCTGACTCTCCTGAGCCCCTGCTCCCCTCCCCCACCTTCCCCAATTCTTTCTTTAATACTCCCAGTCGCCTCTGTACAGATGCAAGGGGCGTTCAGTTCATGCTGGACTCATTCTCTCACTGCAACAGTATATCACTGATTAAAATCTTTCCTTTCCACTTAAACTAGTGTCCGCTATTGTTTATCTTTGCCTGGGGTCAGAGAAACTCAGAGGGCATCATCCTGCTGGAGAGCCTCACAGCATCCAGACCCAGCCTGCATTTCTGTTCAGAAAGAGCAGGAGCCTGGGAAGACCAAAGTCCAGGCTTCTCCTGGCCACGCACGTTGAGTGAGCTTCAACCTGGGCACGGGCTACTTACACTGGACCTGTGACCACAAAGAGGCTTTGCCTTTTATTCTAATAACTCAAGGTGTTGGTTTTTCTGTGGTTAGCAGCCCAAGAATGGAGTTGTATTGAGAAATTGTTCATAAGAGTAGGACATAAATATTATGAGTTCTGGGGTGTTTATTTTTCAACAACTTGATCTAATTGCTTATCTCAGTTAAATAAAGTGAGACATGAAATGGATTCAGGGTCATGTTTACATTGATTTAATGGAAGTAAATTTTCCAGAGTTAAAAAGCACAATATATCTGGAGGAAAGAAAGGAAAGATCCCTCTTATAGTTTCCAATGTCTAAGGGAAAAGTAGATTTGACCCACCAAGACACCAGCCTTACCTAATGAGGACACATCCCTGCTTGCTGGGGGCTTTCTGTGCTTGGGCAGAGAACAGTCCCGGAGGCTGAGGATCGTGCCCACCACGGCCAGCTCCACAGGAAGACTCACGCTGGCTGGGTGAGTGCTGGCCCCAGAACACGGGTCTCCAGGCTTCCCTCCGAATACAAACACCCACAAATGCAAGTCATTCTTTCTGTTAAAGAGAGTCTTTTAAAACGTTGCATTGTCCAAAACGTTTTGTACAGAAGAGTCATGCTGAGAAACCTGTAAACAAGAGATTATTTAGTCAGATAGGTGGAAAATCCTCCCCAAGCATGACAGCCTAAAGAGCTGGATACCAAAGACAGACCCATAATCTCTGATGGACGGAGACTCTGGAGAGAACCCAGAGTATGAGAGACTGCTGGGTGTTGTAGATTCCCGTTTCCTCCAGGATAACGATTTCTGAAGTTATCAGCACTCAGAACCTATTCCAACGACTTAAATTTTCTTAGCCTTATTTTCCACACTTGTGATGTTACCAAAGGAGCAGAGCATCTTTATATCAGTGCATTTATGTGGTGGTTTGAAGTCATTCCTCATGGGGCTTGTCTGATGATTCTTGCACATCCTACTCTCTCCTGGCACAGACATATCTGTGAAGAGTAACCGTCTGGGTCCTTGTCATTATCATCATTCACATATGATATGATGGGGAGGTGAAAATACGTTGGGTCCATAGAGATACCAGCTCAATGGTCTTGCTGACCATGAACGGTCTCCATCTAACCTCAGTGGGCTCTGCAACTGACCTACAATCCCTTCTGGTACTTCCAGCACCTCCCTTTAACCCAAGATTTTCAGCAGATCCATTCCTAGCAACCAAGCAGGGAAAATAGTCCAGGGCTATATTCTCAAATGCTTAAGCTATCGACAAAACCAAGTGGTTAGGAAAAAAAGGAAAAAGAGAAAAGTTTCTTGATTAGGATACCACAGATTTATAGAATTCTAGAGTTGTAAAGGCTCTCAAGAGCCACTGCCTTCTAATCCCACCTGAGGCTGGAACCTATCATACGACAGCTCCCCCATGGAACCACGTGCCTACGTTGCAGTGGATTCTCAGAGGAGATGGAGCCCTGGTCCCAAAGAAAATAGATGTGGTCAAGGGTTAGTTACTTTCTAATAATGCTCCCCACACTGTCTTTAGAAAGAAACTTCCTACATTCCAATGGCCCATGGTCTCAGAGAGAGAGGTTTACCTTTTGGTGCTTTGAGGCACCTCAACATTAAGTTGAACTAAGCTGACTCAGGTACAGAATAATCTAGCCCAGTGGGTTTAGTACACTGATTGGCTGAACACAGAACCAGAATGAAGGTCAATGGCATGCCGCAGGCAGTAATTCAAAGGTTAAACTGTGAGCTCTCCAGACTTGGACAACTGCAAAGGTCATAAAGCTTGCTGCTTTCCCATTTCTCCCTGAGAACCTTCCAGATGGGTAACCAATCTATCCAACTGAAATATTTTCGAAGTGGAACTAAACTGGTATGTTTCCGACTGGAGCTATGTGTTGCATTGATTCCTAACTGCGTGGCACTGGCACTGCTCTATCAAGCTTAGTTTTAGTAGCATTAACGTGGGCCACTGAGTTGATTATTGTGCTGGCTTCTGGATTCTTTCCATTCCCTCTGTGCTCGTTTTACTCCAAATTCTTGGGCTCATCTCCCTCTACCTCAATGGTAAGTGCTACTGTCCACTGCTGGTATACTATCTCCCATCTCTATTTCTCACTCTTACCTGTTATATAGTGCATTTTAATGCATTATCTTGGAGGACTGGAGACAAACCTCCAACTGATAAGTAGAGCCATGCATTTATTTTGGTTTCATCTTACTTTGTATTTGTTGTATGGTACATGAATCCACAATCTTCAGGTTCCTTTGAGCTTTCCTAACCACTTTTGCTCTATGTTGGTTAATATCTTCTAGGGTCTGATTAACAATCCTGACCTTCTGAAGGACTGCACTCTTTAGTGCAGGGCCCATGACATCAGCGGTCACAGAGTGTCATTCATGGTCCAGACTAGAGAGCTTCACAGCAGCCACCACATTGGTTGCTCTGACCATTCCCTTTCTCTCCAGTCAATTTGGAGAATTGAGCCCTAATCACCTCCTGCCACACTGGGAAGTTTAAAGGGACAGGGAGCAAATCTTCTAGAGTAAATCATGCACAGGAGATGGTGTCCCTGGGAATAGCCTTCCTCTAGTCTTGTCCTATCTCTCATCAGAAGTTTCTCCTTCCTTAATAATTCCATCTGAAAGGCTATATAACAGCTCTTCCAGAAGAAAAGAATAATATCACTCATTCATTCATTCAACAAAGATTTGTAAATGCTTCTAAGTTCTTTGATTTTTGTCTGTAATTTTTCATTTGCTTCTAGTTCAATCTTCTTAAATGAGGTTGTCTTGATCTTGACAGTAGCTCACCACCTTGCCTTCTTTGTACCCCAGAACAAGCATTGACAATATCACCCTGCAGGATGAGGGATGTCGTCTGTGGTCATGGCATGGCAGATACCATGTGACACATGTAAGGATCTCACACTGCTTGCCTCACCACTAAGTCCTCTGCAGGACTGAGCCTAATGTTCTCCCTTAGAATGGTAACTTTGCAATCAAATGTAAAAACTAAGAATATAATATACAAATCTTAAATAAAATAATATTCTTTCTTTTTCGTCATTTCTGTAACAATATCCTACCAAACTAGGCACAAAGTCCCATGAAACGTTCACTCCGTCAAACAAAGGAACAGTTCAGTATCAGCCCTATTTCATTTTCTGGCCTCAAACTCAAGTTATGCACCATATTAACTGCAAACAGCAGGGTCTTAATCATTCTTAGCTGCCAAATAGCCTAGCAAATTACATATTGTATTGGCTCTGGGTACTGAAAGAGGAAATAAATGCCTGTGTTTATGTGGAAAATATGACCATATCACATAATTGGAGGTATTTAATTTTTTCATGAATATATAATTTACACAATGAGAATGATGGGTACTGCTTGAGAATTCTTCAGGAAAAAAAATGAATAACAGATTTCCCAAAAGTGTTAGAAACTGATCAGTGATTAGAGGCAATTGCTTTTATTAACACCAAAATAGAGCAAAATAATCAAGGTATTCATTCGTTTTCAACCATTTTGTTCCCATATGGTATTTCCATTAAAGCAGCCTAAAGTTACTTAACATTCAAATCTGCATTGTGGGGAGAGCCATACTCCTAGGCAAGACCAGCCCAATGGTGAGGCATATGGGAGATTCACTCCTTTTCTCTGAGCAGATGGAGACCAAGCATGTCATAGAAATAATGTGTTTTGTCTCTGGAGGGAGGATGCTGGCTGCTTTGTTCTTAGATGACATTGCTTGCCAAGCCTTCTGTTCAGGTTATAACTTGTACATGTGGGGTTTCCACTGACTTTGCTTCTTTTGAAAAGGGTTTCTACAATAGAGATCCAGAAACACAAAAATACTTGCTTTGCAAAGTTCCAAAAGTCCAAAGGCCATACATGACCTTTAAATTCTTCCAAAGAGTGCAGACTTTTCACACTGCAGGCCAATTTCATCTTACAAACTTCCACAGAAGAGCATGAGGCAGGAAGCAGGAGGCCCTCATACAGATGGAAAGTGAACTCACTTTTAGTCTATTCCAGCTTCTGGAAAAGAAAAAGAAAGAAAGAAACCACCATAGGTTGGGAATCTAATAAACAACAGACATGTATTTCTCACAATTCTGGAGGCGGGAAGTACAAAAATCAAGGTATCAGCAGGGTGGTTTCCTCTGAGGCCTCTCTGCTTGGTTTGTAGATGGTTTTCTTTCCCATGAGTCCTCACATTATCCTTTCTCTGTACGTCTGTTTCCAGATTTCCCCTTTTCATAAGGACACCAATGAGATAGGATCATGGTCCACCCTCATGACCTCATTTTAACCTGATTACCTCTTTAAAGACCCTCTCTCCAAATACAGTTATATTCTGAGGTTCTGGGGCTTAGGACTCCAACATACAAATTTGGGGGGAACAAAATTTAACCTATAACAACAATCACTGCTTCTTAAATTAGTTGTTATGTAAATATTCTGTGAGTGGATTAAAGGATTCATTTATTAAATATAAAAAATGAAAATTACCATAATTTTGTATCCTTGCTTTGGACTTAAGAATGTTACTGTGGAACATTAGGAACCAAGATGGTGGAGTAGAAGGATGTGCTCTCAGCAGATTACACTTTCTTCTCAAGTGCTCATGGAACATTCTCCAGGATAGATCATATCTTGGGTCACAAATCAAGCCTCAGTAAATTTAAGAAAATTGAAATCATATCAAGCATCTTTTCTGACCACAACGCTATGAGATTAGAAATGAATTACAGGGAAAAAAAACATAAAAAACACAAACACATGGAGGCTAAACAATATATTACTAAATAACCAAGGGATCACTGAAGAAATCAAAGAGGAAATCAAAAAATACCTAGAGAAAAATGACAATGAAAACACGATGATCCAAAACCTATGGGATGTAGAAAAAGGAATTCTAAGAGGGAAGTTTAAAGCTATACAAGCCTACATCAAGAAACAAGAAAAATCTCAAATAAACAATATAACCTTACACCTAAAGGAACTAGAGAAAGAAGAGCAAACAAAACCCAAATTTAACAGAAGGAAAGAAATCATAAAGATCAGAGCAGAAATAATTGAAATAGAAACAAGGAAAACAATAGCAAAGATCAATAAAACTAAAAGCTTGTTCTTTGAGAAGATAAACAAAATTGATAAACCATTAGCCAGACTCATCAAGAAAAAGAGGGAGAGGACTCAAAAACCAATAAAATTAGAAATGATAAAGAAGTTACAGCAGACACTGCAGAAATACAAAGCATCCTAAGAGACTACTACAAGCAACTCTATGTCAATAAAATGGACAACCTAGAAGAAATGGACAAATTCTTTAGAAAGGTATAGTCTTCCAAGACTGAACCAGGAAGAAATAGAAAATATGAACACAAAAATCACAAGTAATGAAATTGAAACTGTGATTAAAAATCTTCCAACAAACAAAAGTCCAGGACCAGGTGGCTTCACAGGTGAATTCTATCAAACATTTACAGAAGAGCTAACACCCATCCTTTTCAAAATATTCTAAAAAATTGTGGAGGAAGGATCTCTTCCAGACTCATTCTCTGTGACCACCATCACCCTGATACCAAAACCAGACAAAGATACTACAAAAAAAGAAAATTACAGACCAATATCACTGATGAATATAGATGCAAAAATCCTCAACAAAATACTAGCAAACAGAATCCAACAACACATTAAAAGGATCATATACCATGATCAAGTGGGATTTATCCCAGTGATGCAAGGATTCTTCAATACACATAAATCAATCAATGTGATAAACAATATTAACAAACTGAAGAAGAAAAACCATATGATCATCTCAATAGATGCAGAAAAAGCTTTTGACAAAATTCAACACCCATTTATGATAAAAGCTCTCCAGAAAGTGGGCATAGAGGGAACCTACCTCAACATAATAAAGGCCATCTATGACAAACCCCCAGCAAACATCATTCTCATTGGTGAAAAACTGAAAGCATTTCCTCTAAGATCAGGAACAAGACAAGGATGTCCACTCTCACCAGTATTATTCAACATAGTTTTGGAAGTCCTAGCCACGGCAATCAGAGAAGAAAAAGAAATAAAAGGAATACAAAGTGAAAAAAAAAAGAAGTAAAACTGTCACTGTTTGCAGATGAAATGATACTATAAATGGAGACTCCAAAAGATGCCACCAGAAAACTACTTGAGCTAATAAATGAATTTGGTAAAGTTGCAGGATACAAAATTAATGCACAGAAATCTCTTGCATTCCTATACACTAATGATGAAAAATATGAAAGAGATATTAAGGAAACACTCCCATTTACCACTGCAACAAAAAGAATAAAAAACCTAGGAATAAACCTACCTTAGGAGACCAAAGACCTGTATGCAGAAAACTATAAGACACTGATGAAAGAAATTAAATATGATACCAATAGATGGAGAGATATACCATGTTCTTGGATTGGAAGAATCAATATTATGAAAATGACTATACTACCCAAAACAATCTACAGATTCAATGCAATCCCTATCAAATTACCAATGGCATTTTTTACAGAACTAGACAAAAAATCTTAAAATTGGTATGGAGACACAAAACACCCCGAATATCCAAAGCAATCTTGAGGGAAAAAAACGGAGCTGGAGGAATCGGACTCCCTGACTTCAGACTATACTACAAAGCTACAGTAATCAAGACAATATGGTACTGGCACAAAAACAGAAACATACATTAATGGAACAAGATGGAAAACCCAGAGATAAATCCATGCACCTATGGTTAACTAATCTATGACAAAGGAGGCAAGGATACACAATGGAGAAAAGACAGTCTCTTCAATAAGTGGTGCTGGGAAAATTGGACAGCTACATGTAAAAGACTGAAATTAGAACACTCTCTAACACCATACACAAAAATAAACTCAAAATGGATTAAAGACCTAAATTCAAGACCAGACACTATAAAACTCTTAGAGGAAAACATAGGAAGAACACTCTTTGACATAAATCACAGCAAGATCTTTTTTGACCCACCTCCTAGAGTAATGGAAATAAAAACAAAAATAAACAAATGGGACCTAATGAAACTTCAAAGCTTTTGTGCAGCAAAGGAAACCATAAACAAGACAAAAAGACAACCCTCAGAATGGGAGAAAACATTTGCAAATGAGTCAACAGACAAAGGATTAATCTCCAAAATATATAAACAGCACATGCAGCTCAATATTAAAGAAACAAACAACCCAATCCAAAAATGGGCAGAAGACCTAAATAGACATTTCTCCAAAGAAGACATACAGATGGACAAGAATCACATGAAAACCTGCTCAACATCACTAATTAGAGAAATGGAAATCAAAACTACAATGAGGTATCACCTCACACCAGTTAGAATGGGTATCATCAGAAAATCTACAAACAATAAATGCTAGAGAGTGTGTGGAGAAAAGGGAACCCTCTTGCACTGTTGGTGGGAATGTAAATTGATACAGACACTATGGAGAACAGTATGGAGGTTCCTTAAGAAATGAAAAATAGAATTACCATATGATCCAGCAATCCTACTACTGGGCATACACCCAGAGAATACCATAATTCAAAAGACACATGCACCCCAATATTCATTGCAGCACTATTTACAATAGCCAGGTCATGGAAGCAACCTAAATGCCCATCGACAGATGAATGGATAAAGAAGATGTGGTACATATATACAATGGAATATTACTCGGCCATAAAAAGGAACAAAATTGGGTCATTTGTGGAGACGTGGATGGATCTAGAGACTGTCATAAAGAGTGAAGTAAGTCAGACAGAGAAAAGCAAATATCGTATGTTAAAGCATATATGTGGAACCTAGAAAAATGGTACAGATGAACTGGTTTGCAGGGCAGAAACAGAGACACAGATGTAGAGAACAAACATATGGACACCAAGGGGGGAAAGCCACGGGGGGGTGGGAATGGTGGTGTGGTGAATTGGGAGATTGGGATTGACATGTATACACTGATGTGTATAAAGTTGATGACTAATAAGAACCTGATCTATAAAAAAAAATAAATTCAAAAAAATTCAAAAAAAAAAAAAGTTACTGTGCCCGTAGGTACCGTGCTGTTTCTTCAGAGTTCAAAATTCTCATAGGTTCTAGGCTTTGTTAGCACACAATATGTCTTTAGTTTACATTGGGCACAACACCACACGTCCTGCATTCCTGAGCATTTGTGACTGGTGAAAATGAAAGTGTGCTTGATTTAGGACATGGCTGTTTTGGCATGTCCAGGAACCTTCTCATCTTCTGTCCTTGACTTGATAAAACTTCCCAGAGAAGCTGCATTGCACCAAGGCAGGGGTGGGGTCCAGACCCAAGTTCACATCTCGTCTTAGACAAACTACAGCATGGGCTAACTTTGGATCCATGACTTACCCCATGTGGGATGCAGGTTTCTCACTGAGCTCCCCATGATAATTTCAAGAGCTAACCTGTAAAGTTTCTGAGACAGAGCACACATCTGACAAGATCTAATCTCTAGCCTCATGCCTCAGTAAGTGGAATAATAACAGCTACCTTTCATTGTGTCTGTTAGTTCCCTGGGGTTTTATATACATTATCATATATAATCATTGCAATCATCCAGCAAGATATATATTATTACATTGTTATATATGAGGAAACTTAGTCTCAAAGAGACAGCATAGAATAGTTCTCTTTTACAAATGGAGCTGGAATTTGAACCCTGGTTTATAAGGTTCATAGCCTTTCCAAACAGACTGCCTTAACCTGGAACCAGTTTTTTTTGTTGTTGTTTATCTCCCACATTATGTATTTCTAAAAATTGGTCAAAATTGGTAAAAATTTAAGGTATTGCTATCTATTACTAGAGATTGTGTAGGGAAATTATACTGCTAGGCATTATAGGACAAGTACCCTTTAAATGCAACACACATGCACACACACACACACGTACTCACACACACATTTAGACAAGCTTACAGTACAGACAGTTGATTTCCATATGTGATCAGAACAGCTACTTAGAGAGAAAACATTTGAGCAGATCCTGAACAATGTTTATATACTAGGAATTTGGGACCACGGGTGGGTATAGAAGTAGATTTCAAACAGAAGAAATGATGTAGATAACAATGTCATTATTTAAATCCACCGCATGGTTTGCAGATAAAAAGTAGATTTGGGTCAATTTGTGAGACTTTTGAACACAAAACAATAGTACAAATTTGGGGTTTGGGGAGACTCCAGGGGTCCTGTAGCTGCTCTCACCAATATGCTCACCTTTCAATTCCCTTGTCACCTACTGTGCCTGCCCACCTCCCACAAGTTAATAGATGAAAACACCCCTTCATTTGAGATATCCAGACTCTCTACTAAACAGCTATTTTATTGAACTACATGGACCGGAAAGTGAAGAAGCCTCAGAAGTTACAATTTTATAACTAAACTACAAGTCTCAATCAGTTATACTATGCCAGGAACTGTGCTAGCATTTTCATATAGTGTGTCTTAATTTAATCCTTTCAACAAACCCACAGGTAAATTTTATCGTCTTCTATTAGATTGTAAAATCTGCTTATATATGTTGTTTAATGATATAAAAGCTTGACAAAGGTACACACAAATTCTCAACTTTCTTTAAGCAGGGCAGGTGTTGGAAGCATACACGTAAGCATGACAATATATCCTCATGCCAGACATCCACCTCTGACTTGAGCACTTAGAATGTTGTCAGTAGGTTATAGAAGAATGTAGAAAGAGAAAGCAGGTTATATTTTTTAAGTATGCCAAAACCGGGGGGCCCAGGGTTTCTCCAAAACGCATCCATGTACCTTTTTCTTTTCTTTAGCTTTCGTCTATCCATATTTTCCTCCTAGGTGCTTTCATCCATTTCTCATCAATTTCTATGGCTTCAAATGATAGATACAGACTGTAAACTCCCAAGTTTATCATTCTAAATTCTGAACAAAGTCTTCCTGCTTCTGATAAGATGAAAGACAGTCTAGTCAAGAGTGCTGCTTCCTGGTTTTGACTGGTCCTGTGAATACGACGTGAGTATAGGCTGCGGTGTCTGGGGCAGATGGAAAATGAGGTCATTATGAAGCCTCCTCATTACTCCTTGTCAGTACTAAGTTCCATTAGGAAAATTAATATATTGACAGTTTCTCTTGAGATAAATCCCAAGAAAATGACCCATGCAAAAGCAGGTTTCACAATATCTAATATTTATGATATATCTGGTGGTAGTTTTGGAATATTTGGTGTCCAGGAATCCAGGAGTCTCTGTAACCTTGACAATCCAATCCTGATTTGCTGGCATTAATGCCAGCTGTCCTAGTCAGAAAGCTCCCTAACAAGCAGGGGTGGAGTTTGTCCACAAGAGAATACTTTATAGATGCATAACTGCCACCAAAGCCTCATTTATCATTTTAATAAACTTTCCAAGAGAGAGGAAGGATTTCCCTAGATCCTCTTTATCTTTGGCATGGAAGCATAATGGGTAATCAAGTATGGATCAGTGTTAGGCCCGTGTTAATCTCTCTTAATCCCCATGTGAATATTTTATTTTTATTAATAATCACACTAAAACCGCTGAGCATTTTTTTTTTTTTTTTCTTAATGATGTGTTTGTTTATAGGAGGAAAGCCGAGTCAAATAATAAAAGCTTAAACCCAAAGTTCAGGTCGAATAAACAGAGCAGATCATGAGAAAACCAAAGATACAGATATCCACATCTTCTGAAAAATGTAATCTTAATCTTGTAAGAATCTGAAGGAGGAAAAAGGGATTGAGTCCTTACTGAGTCTCTGTGATAGGTCAGATGCCTTGTACATGTGACTTTATTTCATGCTACAATGTCATAGGGCACATCTTAGCTTCTGAATGGTAAGATAAAGAAGCTCTGGCTCAGAGCACTGCCAAATTGTCATGTCAGATCTGAACACAGGTGTAATGCTTCAGCCTATGGTCTCTCCATTGTGCCGTACTGCTTTTTCCAGGAATGGTAAAGAATAGTTTTGTTTCCCAGTTATGAATGAAATTTTCTTTCCAAAATTTCTCCTCCATGCCTCACCTTCCCAAACCTTCTGTCCTGCCTCAAATGAATCATAATCTGTATTCCTATGAAACTATGTCTACCAGGATTCCCAGGTCTCCTACTAATATCCAGACCTATGAAAATTGCTTAAGTGTGTCAGGAAACTAGACTGAAAAATGCAAAGTATGGTTCCTGAAAACTCTGAGCTTCCCTTATGAGGGAATCATGGGAGAAAATCTCTGGTACCCAAAGTAGACTTCTTTGAAAAATTAAGGAGGTGGGTGTCCTGGGAGGGAAACTCACCAGCCTCAGTTTCTCATGGTGGCCAATGAATTGGTTATTCCACCTTCCCTTTTGGCCTCCAGTGGCTGGGACCACTCTTGAGGGAGCCCCTAGAGATTTATACTCTCCTTGTTTGCATAGAATACAAAAGTAACAGCCAAATTTAGGAAACTGAGAATCTGTGGCCAGAAGTCAGAAAAGCAAAACAATCAAGCTGAAGAAGAATGAGAAAAATTGGAGAAGAAACAGTGGAGGAGCAACAGGAGGGAATGACTTGAATAAAGCAACTGGTTGCATGAATAGAAGACCCTGGACCTCCTGCAAATGTTGGCTGGAGCTCGTGCAGTGAATGCCTGACTCCTAGGAGGCCCTCAGTAAAGAGTAGTTGATCAACAGAGGTTCAGACAGTGAGATCGTGAAGCCAAGAGAACAAGAAAGGTGTTCTTGCAGAGAGAAAAATGGTGGACCAGAAAAGCACTTTCGATGATTGAGTCTCTACCCCATGCGGGACATTGACTCCTGCTCCCTGGGAGCCTGGGTCTGGGCTGTGAGGCACTCTCGTGGACTCCGATGTTGGCTACATCTGCATTTCCTTTGTAAATGAAATGCTCACACGGTTTCAATACTGTCAATAACAACAGCACCTTAGCCTCTGACAAATGGGGCCAGGTCTACTACCTTACAATGAAATCTTGTGTGCTGTGATTTCCCATTTCCCACCCTGCGGTTAAGAGAATGTTGGTACTTTGGCTGTGAACTACTACATCAGATGGCTCCTTGCCATGAACGCTATTGCCAGGCATCATGGAGACAAGTTCTCTACCCTCCTCTGGGTTTCCATGGAGCTCTGCGTGCTTGTCTTTGGCATTGAAGGGCCTCCTTTCGTACAATATAAGTTTGATTATGTAGTTGGCCACTGCCATTGAGAGCCGCATTTCATGGGGCTAGAAAAATAAATTGACAAAAGGAAGAGTCACATATTTCCTGGCTGGTAATGAATCTTGCAAAACCAAGAGAAAAAAAAAGAAAATGACCCATTGTCCTGCCAACCAAGAAAAAATTGCTAGTTTCTAAGCAACATTTGTCATCATTTAATTAATAAACATTTCTCATTGAATGTACCATCCTTTCCTAGTTATTCTTCATAACAACACCCTGATGTAAGTCACCATTATCATTTGCACTCTACAAGTGAGGAAGTTAATTTCTTCGCTGCCTCTTCGTAACAAAAACAGACAAAGGGTCTTCCTCTCAGCCTTGCCTTTCTGTTCCCTGATTCTGCTGAAACCTCATCTCAGCAACTGGGGATGAAGTCTTAGCTGAGAGGCAAGGAGGCAAAGACAAAAGAAGGCCAAGGTCATCCTGACATCACTGCTTTCTGAGGAAGCCCAGTGTACACACATGAGAAGAATGTGGCCTAGACATAATCTAGAAAGTCTTTCTGAGACAAAGGCTCATCGCGGGCACTATTGTCAATTGTCTGCCTTGAAATGTGTCCTTCATTTTCAGCTCCTGTAAGTCAAAGGAACAAAGGGAAAGGCTCATTCAGCTGGCAGGGGAAGAACCTGCAAACATTAATATTTTCCTGGAATATTTCTTGTTTACTGCCAGAAGAGAACTTAGTTCAACAGGAATTAGCTAATTCTGTAATTGGGACTTTTTTAGTAGCCTTTTGTAGTCACTATTTTAATGGAAGTTTGAATGCATATCACAATGTAACACATTGGGGTGTTTAAGTATGCGTTAGCACATTTTAAATATACACATATGCCCATCATAAAAAGCTGTGAGAAAGTCATGTAACAGAAAATGGAATAGATAAACAGAGAAAGAGTCTTTACAGATGTACAAAAAAGTCTTTTCTGTATAGACTTCTTTAGGCAGTTAAAAGCAATTTGCTTTTGATAGGGCTACTCCCCTTGATATTTATTCTTGAGTCTAAGTTGATGATATGCTTACCAGACTAATTCTCTACTTAAATCATGCTGATGTCTGGGCCTGCAAAGGTTGACACAGGGCTTAGCAAAAACTATAAAACCAATACCTCATGGGTCTATAATCAAAGATGAACTCAAAAACAGAAACAGACCACAGAGGTGAAATACAAGAAGGTGTTTTAAGACATTAAAAGAAGAGTTCTTTCTCTTCTATTTTCCTGGTTGGTTTTGTTGATTTATGGTTTTTTCTCTCCAGCCAGGAGGATTTAGCATTTATAGAGGGAGACCGATTTAATGTTCATAAAAAGTTCTGAATAGGTTAGCACAGACAATGCGTGTCTCTATGTTGAGAAGGGTATATATCATCACAAGGGCTCTAACCAGCTTACTTCCACTGTTTTTTTTTTAACATCTTTATTGGAGTATAATTGCTTTACAATGGTGTGTTAGTTTCTGCTTAATAACAAAGTGAATCAGCTGTACATATACATATATCCCCATATTTCCACCCTCTTTTGTCTCCCTCTCACTCTCCCTATCCCACCCCTCTAGGTGGTCACAAAGCACTGAGCTGATCTCCCTGTCCTATGCAGCTGCTTCCCACTAGCTATCTATTTTATATTTAGTAATATATATAAGTCCATGTCACTCTCTCACTTCATCCCAGTTTACACTTACCCCTCCCCATGTCCTCAAGTCCATTCTCTACATCTACGTCTTTATTCCTGTCCTGCCACAAGGTTCTTCATAACCATTTTTTTTTTTTTTTAGATTCCATATATATGTTTTAGTATATAGTATTTGTTTTTCCCTTTCTGACTTACTTCACTCTTTATGATAGACTCCATGTCCATCCACCTCACTACAAATAGTTCAATTTTGTTTCTTTTTATGGCTGTGTAATATTCTATTGTATATATGTGCCACATCTTCTTTATCCATTCATCTGTCGATGGACACTTGGTTGCTTCCATGTCCTGGCTATTGTAAAGAGTGTTGCAATGAACATTGTGGTACATGACTCTTTTTGAATTATGGTTTTCTCAGGGCATATGTCCAGTAGTGGGATTGCTGGGTCATATGGTAGTTCTGTTTTTAGTTTTTTAAGGAACCTCCATACTTTTCTCCATAGTGGTTGTATCAATTAACATTCCTACAAACAGTGCAAGATGGTTCCCTTTTCTCAACACCCTCTCCAGCATTTATTGTTTGTAGATTTTTTGATGATGGCCATTCTGACTGTTGTGAGGTGATACCTCACTGTAGTTTTGATTTGCATTTCTCTAGTGATTAGTGATGTTGAGCGTTCTTTCATGTGTTTGTTGACAATGTGTATATCTTCTATGGAGAAATGTCTATTTAGGTCTTCTGCCCATTTTTAGATTAGGTTGTTTATTTTTTTGATATTGAGCTGCATGAGCTGCTTGTAAATTTTGGAGATTAATCCTTTGTCAGATTCAATGCAATCCCTATCAAACTACCAATGGCATTTTTCACAGAACTAGAAGTAAAAACTTCACAATTTGTATGGAAACACAAAAGACCCCGAATAACCAAAGCAATCTTGAGAAAGAAAAATGGAGCTGGACAAATCAGACTCCTGGACTTCAGACTATATCATGAAGCTACAGTAATCAAGACAGTTTGGTACTGGCACAAAAACAGAAATATAGATCAATGGAACAGGATAGAAAGCTCAGAGATAAACTCATGCACATATGGTCACCTTATGTTTGATAAAGGAAGCAAGAATATACAATGGAGAAAAAAACAGTCTCTTCAATAAGTGTTGCTGGGGAAACTGGACAGCTACATGTAAAAGAAGGAAATTAGAACATTCCCTACCACCATACACAAAAGTAAACTCAAAATGGATTAAAGACCTAAAGGTAAGGCCAGAGACTATCAAACTCTTAGAGGAAAACAAAGGCAGAACACTCTATGACATAAATCACAGCAAGATCCTTTGTGACCCACTTCCGAGAGAAATGGAAATAAAAACAAAAATAAACAGATGGGACCTAATGAAACTTAAAATCTTGTGAACAGCAAAGGAAATCATAAACAAGATGTCAAGACAACCCTCAGAATAGGAGAAAATATTTGCAAATGAAGCAACTTCCCTTGATCTTTGCAAGGACTTGAATGAGCTGTGAAAGGCCTTCATCTTCCATGAGTATTTCATGTCTCAATCCAGAGAGTTGTGGTGAGATTTCTCCATTCTCAGACATGGCAGCTCCACTGAGTGTGGAGGTGGGAAGTCAAATCCAGACGCCTTCAGAACCTTGAAGCACTTTCACCTTTCAGACCAAGATCTGGGCTTGACAGCTACCAAATTGAGCTTGCACAATTTAGCTTTATTATTAATTCTACCATTTATTTATTTAAAGAAAACAATTGATCAGGATCCTTTTATGTTCTAATTCTGTGCTGAGCAGCAGTACAAAAAGTGGAACAATGTAAATGTCCTAAAAATGTTTCATGGATAATTAAACAAATGAGTTATATTATATGTTATTATTATGGAAGTATGTATTTAGTACTTATTCTGTGCAAAATATTAAGTAGATGCTAAAGTAATATTGAGAGACACAGTTCACATGTTCTGACCTTGAATTCCTCACAATTTAGTATAGGTAGATGACACAGATAAAGCAGAATAAATTCTGTGAATTAATAAAAGTTCAAGAAAAATGTAGTGTGAGTAGTAAGAAAATTATCATTAATTGCAATCAGGAGGATTGGGTAGAAGAATGTTAGGTTTTAATCACAAGATAACATGTGAAATTGGAGGGTATTCCTTGTGAAAGGAATTGAATGAACAAAGGAGGGAATTAAAAGGCATCAACAGAATTCCCTGCTAATCATTGAACACTTCTAGAATGTCTGGCATTGAACCGTGAACTTTACATGTATGATCTCATTTGTAAATAAGTAAATAAGGTAAGTTCTTTTATTATCTCTATTTTACAGATGAGGAAGCTAGGACTCAAAAGGGTAAATCCTTTGCCCAATTAAGTACTAAACCTGGAAGCAAATCCAAACCTTTCTGAAAGATAGAAAAGCCCCAGAAGGGAGTAAGAGATTCTCTGGCAGCTGGGTACATTGAAGAGAAGAAAAGAAGGATGTTCTTGTGTTCAAGACACTTCTGGTACAACTGAGGAATGTACACATGATGGATAACTACCTGTACAGGGCAGTAATAATAAGTGTCAAATAAATAAATAGGTAAGCCAGATTATACTTCACCAGTGATCCAAGACAGAAGGCCAAGAACAGTGGCAGGAGACTGGGGGAACTACGAAGTCAGTCTGCCTTTGCGTAGTCAGGGAAACTTGGAGCAAGTCACTTGATTCTTTTGGTCTCTCTGCTACTTTCAAATGAGGAAAATTTCTCCAGGTCCTTTCGATTCGAAATTCTGAGTCTAAAAATATTAACATGGGTTGGAAAAGAAAAAGAAAGGTACAAGGGAAAATGAAGCATATGATAATATTTGAGGATAGACAAAGGGATAAAGAACAGAATATAAAGCACCAAGAAGGTAGAGTGTGTGCAAAATCTCACACTCTCTTCCTTCTGCCTCCCAAGCACTCTTCCTTAGACTCCTCAGTATAATTTTTTTGAACTACTGATTGTCAGTCTCCCCAACTGGGCTGTCAGTCTGCTTGGGTAAAGACTGTGTCTGTTTTGCTTACCTTTGTACTTTCAGTGCCTAGAACAAAGGCTACAAGAAATACCTCAGGCACTTAAAAAATTGTCAATGGAATTTTTAAAAAGCAATAATTATGTTAGTTTTGATTGAATGTAAATTGACAGCTAGAAGATTAGCTATCTGACCCTTCAGTCATACAGGGATATTATAGGGTAAAAATGCAGTTCATTTAATGAGAAGAATTCTGGAAGAGAAGACTTGTAATATCAGTAGGGTTAGGATTAGGGTTAGGAAACCAGTAAAATAATAAAGCTCTTTACCAGGCAATCAAGAGATTAGTTGAAAGAAGTGTTTTGCAACTTTTTGAAGGGTTGCAGAATTCTGTCTACCCAAACTAGTTAAAGTTAAAAAAAATTCTGAATTAATTAATGAGGTTGCAATATCAACCCAGAGGTAAAATTTGAAAGAAAAAAAATTATAAAAAGAAAGAGAGAGACAGAAGAAAGGGAAGGGTTCCAGTGTGAGTTACTGCTGCTGATTTGTGCCTTCAGTGGCAAAAGGTAGGCAAATTCGCTCTCAGTGTCACAGGGCAGAGGCCACAGTAACATGGGAAAAGAATTCCCAGTTCCTCCTCTGATCTTGTCACTAAACTCTCAGGTGGGTGCGATGTCTCCACAAGTATACCAGGTAACAGCCTCTTCCTCCTCCTTGTGTTTTTTTTTTTAGTTTCTCCAAGGTTAATTTTAGAGAATGGAGTTCTAACATCTATGCTAATTATCCATCTTTTAGAAACCAAAACTCTGTAGCCAGTTTACAATATGTTTAAATGCAGAGTTACCACATGCTATAACAAAAGGGAGGAAAATTCTGCAAATGATAGAAGAGAGATGTGTGTTCTTAAAATAGTAGAAATCCTTTTACTTATTCTTGGGATGTACATTACAAACTTAAACATTTTCATTTTAAAATGTTTCAGTTATTGTCTTGAAAAGTGAAAAATCAAAACTTTCTGGATTTCCATCTGGCTCTCCTTTATATCTTCAACTTTTTTTTTTTTTTCTGAGACTTTCTATTTCTTTTTGAGGTTCTATTTTTTCATGTTTTTCAACCATGTTTGTAATTGGTCATCAAAGTGTTTTAATGATGGCTACTTTAACATCTTGATCAGATAATTCTAACATTATCTCTCCCTTTTTTTTCCCACGTGTATTCATTGTCTTTTTCTCATTCGGTTTGAGATCTTTTAGGTACTTCATATGACCTGTGATTTTTAACTGAAGCCTGGACAGTTTAGGCATTAATTTGTGAGATTCTCGATCTTATTTAATCCTTCTGTTTTAGCAAAACCTAAAATACATCAGTGACAAATAGGAGCATTTTATATTGGTAAAAACAAAAAAAGAAGTTATAACTGCTAAGAATGTATATGCCTCAAACAATATAGACTTAAACTTTATAAAGTGACAACAGAAATTTGTAGAGAAATAAATTTATCTATATTTTTATTTAAATATTTTAATATACACTTCTTGCAAATTGATCAGGAAGAAAAATATAAGGAGAGTTTAAATGATTTAAATAATCAAATTTCAAGTCATTAGACCTTTATAAATTAATATATATATATGTGTTTATTACACAGGCAACGTGCTATGGGCATAATACAATAAAATTAAGAGAACAAGAGCAGAGAATAGTGTTTCAGATACTGTTACCTGTCCACCAAAATTTGTTTTTCCCTTCTTTCTGTACACATGATTACATTTCACTTTCCAATCTCCTCCGTAGATATATATGGAAAAGATTAAATTTTCAATAAAATGTAAACATCTATGATGTATACCACTATAATCCTTGTGACTTACCACTGTAAATTTATATCTCTTTCATGTTCTTTCACTTTTACTTTTTTCAATTGAATGCAACCCAGATGTGGGGAACCTGGATGTAGAGGCAACCCAGGTTCAATCATGTGAGCAGGTGACTTCCTGCAACACACAAAATGCAACCCAGCCTCCCAGCCTAAGATGTCCACCTTACTACTACATAAGAGAAAAATAAATTCACTAGTCTTGAAGCCACTGTATCTTTGAGACATTTTGTTATAAAATTAGCCTCACCCTAATAGATATAAGAAAAAAAATCTAATATATAGCCAGTAATTTAAAACATTAATAATGTATTATGATCTAGTAGAGTTTATTCAAGTAATACAAGATTTGACTAATCTGTGTAATTTACAATCTTAACAGAATATAAAAGAGAAAAATATGATTATAACCATTGATGTAAAAAAAATTGACAAAATCCACGTCCTCTCAAGAAACAGGAATAGAAAATTCCTCAAATTGATAAAGGGCAAGAACAAAGAACCTATAAATAACAACATCCTTAATGTTAGAGACGGGACACATTCTTCCAAAAATCAGGACCAAGGCAAGGATGTCTGCTACGAGCACTTTTATTCAATGTGGTACCGGAAGACCTAGTAAATACAATAAAACAAGAAAAAAGGCAAAATGATTGTTTTCAATATTTCAAAAGAAGACATGATTGTGAACATAAAAGGGCCCTCTTCTGGGTCACAGTCTTCGTGCTGTGTCCTCATCAAGTGAAAGGGGTAAGGGGGTTCTGAGGTCTCTTTTATAAGAGCAGTAATTCCACTCATGAGGGCTCTGCCCTCATGACATCATCACTTCCTAAAGGCCTCACCTCCTACTACCATCACATCGGGGATTAGGATGGCAACATCGGAATTTGGGGGGGACACAAACATTCAGACCAGAGCAATAGCCCCTCTTGTCCTGTGTCTAGGGCTCTGACACTGAATGCAACCATGAGCTTTGGAATCAAATTGATATGACATTGCATTTGCTTTACACCCTAACAGGTTCGTGGTTCTACGTTACTTATCCCTGCAATGGGCTCCTGCAACATCACTTCTAAGATGGAATAAGAATGCTCACCTCAAAGCGTTTTTGAGGGACTTGAGAAATGACATATAAACTGCCTGCCACACAGCATGTGCTCAACAAGAATAAATAGCAAACTCTCCTGAAGCTGTCTGCGTGCCTGCGACCTCCAGGTGAGCTTGCCTTTTCTTTGCTTTCTGCACGGCTACACTCACCTGCTGGAAAGACCACAAAGCTTTTTGATCCCTGGTGTCACTCATGGTGAATTCCCTTCCCCAGGTGCCCTGTCTTTCAGATGGCCTCAACTCCTGACTATTTTCCACTAAATATGTCACAAAATAATGAGATCTTTCCCTGGAACTGTCACAAGTGTTGTTGAGGCTGCTGGGTTTTGTCTGTTGGGTTTTTGTTTTCCTTTCCTGCAAAATTCTCTGCATCTGTATCAGACACTGCCGTCCGACTTTCACCACCACCTCTCCCGCTCCTCTGTGGCTTCCTGAGCCGATTGTGACGCAGTTTCCTAAAGCGTTAGGATACATTTCCTTAGTTGGAAGACCTACTTATGATTAGTGCTCTTTTTTGATGATCGTGTACCATTTTGTCACATAAGAATATTCTAGATCTCATTACCGACACTAATTTGATTTCTCACCTCTCCTGAATCTATGCCCTTTGGTGTGTAATTTGGAGCTCCTCCCATAAAAGTGGAATACATTTCCCTATCGTCTGATTTGGGGCTTTGTCTTGTGCCTTGCTTTGATCAATAGAATAAGAAGGAAGTCACAGTGTCAGTGTGTCAGTACCAAGCTGAGACTTTAGGAAGCCTCATGTGTTCCACTTGCCCTCTCTCACTTCTGCCATCCCTGTGAGAAGTTCAACACACCTGGGCTGCTCTGCTTATCTCAAAAGGATGATTAAAAACAACTGGAGACTAGTGTAAATAGAGCTGCAATGAACATTTTGGTACATGACTCTTTTTGAATTATGGTTTTCTCAGGGTATATGCCCAGTAGCGGGATTGCTGGGTCCTATGGTAGCTCTATTTTTAGTATTTACGGAACCTCCATACTGTTCTCCATAGTGGCTGTATCAATTTACATTCCCACCAACAGAGCAAGAGGGTTCCCTTTTCTCCACACCCTCTCCAGCATTTGTTGTTTGTAGATTTTTTTGCTGATGGCCATTCTGACTGGTGTGAGATGATATCTCATTGTAGTTTTGATTTGCATTTCTCTAATGATTAATGATGTTGAGCATTCTTTCATGTGTTTGTTGGCAATCTGTCCATCAACAGATGAATGGATAAAGTAGATGTGGCACATACATACAATGGAATATTACTCAGCCATAAAAAGAAAAGAAATTGAGTTATTTGTGGTGAGATGGATGGACCTAGAGTCTGTCATACAGAGTGAAGTAAATCAGAAAGAGAAAAACAAATATCATATGCTAACACATATATATGGAATCTAAAACAAACAAACAAACAAAAAACAACTGGTCATGAAGAACCTAGGGGCAAGACAGGAATAAAGACGCAGACCTACTAGAGAATGGACTTGAGGATATGGGGAGGGGGGAGGGTAAGCTGGGACAAAGTGAGAGAGTGGCATGGACATATATACACTACCAAATGTAAAATAGATAGCTAGTGGGAAGCAGCCGCATAGCACAGGGAGATCAGCTCGGTGCCTTGTGACCACCTAGAAGGGTGGGATAGAGAGGGTGGGAGGGAGGGAGACGCAAGAAGGAAGAGATATGGGGACCTATGTATATGTATAACTGATGCACTTTGTTATAAAGCAGAAACTAACGCACCATTGTAAAGCAATTATACTCAAATAAAGAAGTTAAAAAAAAAAAAATTGTAGAAGCACTGCCTCAGCAGAGTCACCTGCTGTGCCCGTTCTAGATCAGTCATCCTCCAACCAGACCACCAAATCGTGACTAATAATACTATTACATGCTATGGTTTTACACCACTTAGTTTTATTTTATAGCAAAAGTTAACTGATATGAAGTATTGTGGAGATTCAGCATAACCTGCCAATTACACAGGGATTTTGTACACTTTGCATTTATTATTGTTGATGCTAATTTGGAAGAGAGATATAAATTTTGCAAATATGATTGGGTTGGTAGGCCAGTGGAATAGCGAACCTCATGCCAATGGTCCCTTTAAATGAAAAAGATTCTCCTAAACAGCCAAGTCTTTCTGTCTTGTCTTCTCCCTTTTCTGTCTACTTGTGTCTCCTGTCACGCTTTGTTTCAGGAACACGTTGAGTGAACATCAGCTGGGGATGCATCTTCAGAACAGAATGAGTTCTTGAGGGGCCTCCCTAGAAAACTGATGGTTTACAAAATGCCAATCTGATTGAAGAGCCAAAAGGAGAAATGAACTCGTCTGGTATTTGCTGCCTTTCTCTATAGGATGTGTCTGTCATTGTGGAACAATGAGGAAAATTGCTAAATCTGTGATTTTATTCAGCACACAAGTTTTTTGAGATTACAGTGATCACCCAGGTTTCAGTATTTTACAGGAACTTGCAATAGAATACATTCAAAGTGAATTCTGAGTGACCAAAATCTACCTGATCGGAAGAATTCAATTTATGATAAGATTCACCACTTCAAAGTCAATTCTAGGTCCTTTATTATCCAGAGACTACAGAATGAATCATTTTCTGTGGATTGCAGTAAGTTCATCTGCTAGATACTTACAGGGTTACAATTACTAAGATCCATGGTCTGAAACAGTCATTAGTAGAACCACATTTTGTGTCGCTCCATGGTCCCATCATGCTCTCAAAATTGGAGTTTCCTTTAATTTTAGGTTTATGTGCCCAAATTTTAGGCACTCTCCTGCTCATCAAAATTCAACTGTGATACACATCATCCCCTACCTGTGTAACACATACTTCCCACTTTCACATACGCTACCTATTTTGCAGCCAACTCCTGTAACATTTCTGACACACAACATTATACCAAACCTGCTCTTGCTATGTGAATCATGGCGTGCATGTTGTATACTTCAGGAGAACCTAAGGGAAGTCCGTGAGGGTCACCCTACTCTCCTATCAGCTCTCTACCACACTCAAGCCAAAGTCTGCTGCAAATCAGAGAACATGGAACAGAAGTAGAAAATTTAGTCCTGAGCAATAAAACTGAATTGATGGAAATTATTTGACTTTATGCTTATTAAGTTCTAGGCAATCAGGTAAAATGTCTATTGTGATACAAAATAAATTCAGTTGTAGATGCTTGAGAACTCTGTACCTACCAAACTCACAATTCCAATGACAATATCCTGGAATCAGTGATATTATATAGGAATGTACATACTATTAAAGCAGCGTGGAGGAGAGGAGAGGAGAGCAGAGTGGCCAGGGAAGACCTTAACTCAGGTAATCATCTTCCTCTTTTACAATTGGATAAAAGGTGCCTAGAATAGGTTATGTAAATGTACTGGGGTGACAATGCTAGTTTTTACTAGAACCACTATTTGAAGCCAGGTAGGTTTTAACTAAATAACAATGTTCTTCCCCTTTTACTATGCTGGGGAGAAGTCTAAAAACAACTTTTCAAGTTAATATATATTTGACATTCAGATATCTTCTATTTTTTTATTAAACTATGCATATAATGTATATTTTCAAACTAATAGTGCAAAAGATGATTTTTCCTATATAGGTTAAAAAAATGACATTTCAGACCTCATTTTCCATGAATATTTTTCACTCATAATTTATTTGCTTTTATCAAGTACTATGCATAGCTGTCTCTGGACAAGGGGGAAAAAAGGATACTGTTGTCCCCTTAAGATCTTCTGAAGAAGACTAATAAAATTAAGTAGTAGTTTATAGCCCAGGGAAGGGTAGTTTTAACTGTGGCACAAAAGAAGACTATTGCAAAGAAAAGGCACCAGTATATATAAATGTCAAAGTCACAGAGCAGTAATTTAAGCAGCACGAGCTTCGTCTCACACAATTTGTACACCTCTGTATCCCTGCAATTCTGTGAATCCACAGGGAGCATTAAACCCAAATGGAGATGGCGAGGCATTTTAAATCAGAATCAAACTCATTGCTTCAGTGAATCGCTTCAGACTTGAATTAAGTAAGTCCCTTGTTTAATCAAGATATTAAAATCAAGGAGGCACCAAGAGCCTATGCCTTGTGCATTTAAAAACACTCTCTGAGGTGAAGTGGCCAGGTGTGGACTCACTGACAGATTGCTAAGATTCAGGCTCACAGGTTCACCGACACTCCGCAGGATACTTGAGGTCATTAATGCCGAGCACTGAGAAACGGAGTCTTAAATCCAGACTCTGCAGTTATATGCTGTGGACATATGATAACATTAGTGAAACTTGTTGACCCTTCGTGTCCTCACCTAAGAAAGGAATCAGTTATGCCATGTGTCTACCTCACAAGACTGGCACTTGTAGGGACTCAACAGATGGCAGTTGTCTCACGGTGACTGCTTTCTCTCAGGAGGAAAAGATTTCCCTGTTCACACACCCATGTTCCTGGACATGCCATAGAAAGGGGTGAGAGATGCTTATTCATTGGTCAAATAATAATCTCAGAGATGTGATAGCAGTATTTCATGACTTCTTTATAACATAAAAGGAAGGAAAAAAGTAATGACATCTTCACTGGTATGGTTGAAACTGTTAAAAGATAAACTGAGGCATATTAACAACTTTAAGAGTTTGAGCAAAAATCAATCTGAACGAATCCCAGTCTAGCAGAGAGAAAGGAGTTCCGGGGAGCTGTACCGAATGAAAGGCTTTCACAGGTAGAGGGAAGCTGCACTGGGCAAAACAGCAGGTTGGTTACTGCCAAGTTCCTTTCCTTTAGGGGATGGCTCAGGTCTAGCTGGCAAGTGACCTAACTAGTGCTGACCAGTTGATTCCTGATTGACTGGTTTGAGATTTCATTTCTAGAACTGCTGAAATTGTAATTAAGTCTCTGTTTGGAGATGTGGGATTTTGCAAAAGTAACTCCATTGGGGGCCTGTTTTCTTGTTTTTAGGGAAATGATTAGATTCAGAGAAAGAGAAAAATATCAAAGTAATCAGAACACACACACACACACACACACACAGAGTGATGAACACACATCTTAGTGGCTTCTCAGACAAGAGTCATACCCAGTTGATAATCTATTGCTACCAAGGGCCAGTTCTGTATTTTCTTTAAAAGTGACAGATTTTATTTTAGATTTCTTTTCATGGACATTCGTATTCCTAGTGTGTGAGAGGGCTAGGATGTGTCCATCATGGATACATCTCTGGAGTGGCAATTGTTTTCAAGTGAGTAAAGGAAACGAGACAAGGGTGCTGTTGGCTAATAACAAGAAGTACATTCCACTCCAGCTACAAGTTCTGAACCAGCAGTAAGTGACCCACCCCTGCACACGTGTGACCTGAGCCAAGAGCCAGCTCTCTGTTCCTGCTAAGCCAGGATCACCAAACGCGCAGGCGAACCAGCCCCATCCTCAGAGGCAGCCCTCCAGGACACAGAACGACGGCTGACATCTTCCACAAGACATGAGATCTGCTGCTGAAATTGTCACCAGTTGCCTGTCCCTGGCTGAGGAATTCCTCTCTAAAGGATTTCAAGCTCTTAGGAATCATGAAAGACAATAAGAAAATTCAAGTAAATTACCCTTTCCAAACCCCATGGCTGTCCTGTGATGAGCCATCATATGCATTTCCGTGTTTTAACATCAAAACAAATGTGCTGGGACTTCCCTGGTGGCGCAGTGGTTAAGAATCTGCCTGCCAATGGGGGGGACACGGGTTCAACCCCTGGTCCTGGAAGATCCCACATGCTGCAGAGCAACTAAGCCCATGTGTCACAACTACTGAAGCCCACATGCCACAATTACTGAAGCCCACACACCTAGAGCCTGTACTCTGCAACAAGAGAAGCCAGAGCAATGAGAAGCCCATGCACCACAACCAAGAGTAGCCCCCGCTCGCCACAACTAGAGAAAGCCTGTGCACAGTAACAAAGACCGAACGCAGCCAAAAACAAATAAATATTTTTTTTAAAAAAAAATGTGCTGGGCTTCCCTGGTGGCGCAGTGGTTGAGAATCCGCCTGCCGATGCAGGGGATACGGGTTCGTGCCCCGGTCCGGGATGATCCCACGTGCCGCGGAGCGGCTGGGCCCGTGGGCCATGGCCGCTGGGCCTGCGCGTCCGGAGCCTGTGCTCCGCAACGGGAGAGGCCACAACAGTGAGAGGCCCGCATACCACACACACACACACACACACACACACACACACACACACACACACACAAAAAAATGTGCTATTTGGGGATGGGAGGGACGTATCCATAACCTTTTCTTTCCCAGATGTACAAAATTCAGCATTGTGGAATTTTCGCTAAAAAATGGAAATTTATTTGGAGATCGAGAGGAAAAAAGAATCAACCCAAGCTACCTTGAAAAGGAGGATTTGGCCAGGATACAGGTTGTTTCTCCATTGTCAAGGGCTGCTTTCTCAGTTTTTAGAGTGCAGTGAGCAAAAAGGAGTTTAAATATCATCTAAATAACAACACACCACATTGAACTCTGCCGCAATCTCAACAGATATCACTCTTTGCATAAGTCCTTCTTGGCCATTATTGGCCATCAAATGCTACCGTGGAATTAGTCGGAGTAACAGCAGTTTTATAGACCACGTTTCCACAAGTCACACCATTTCCTGATTACATAGCAAAGCCATTCATGATGCCACCCGATCTGTCAGCATTTAAAGGAGGCATTTTGGGAGGAAAAAAAAAAAAAAGTCAGACAGTGTAAATGTGACTAATGCTGCAGCATTAGAAACCACGCTCTGCTAGAAATGCAATGTACCTGTGTCCCCATCAGTTGCGTGATGTTTCATTTGATGAAGCAAGACTAATTCCTCAGCATTACCTGTGCAGACGAGATTACGGCTCCTTTTAAGAATAGACACTGGAAATATCTGCCAAATTGAGCTCATCCTTTCCTCCTTTTAAACACCTTCCTCCTTTTATATCCAGGGCTGGTTTCAGGTAAAACTGTGAAGGGGTCAGATTTGACTTCCAGAACTGTGTTTTGAAAGCAAGTAGCATACTACTTAGGAAAGTACTGGGGAACTAGACAGACCTGGGTGTCAATATTCTCTGTCATATACTAAATAGATGACTTAAGGCAATTCATTAGAGCTCTAAGAGGCTCACTTTCTTCTTCTGTAAAATGGAAATAATTATGTCAATTCCCAAGTGGGATGTGTCTAAATTATATGACTCAAATGGCCACATAAAGAGGCCTTTTTTAGATAACAACCTTCTTCGTTTCGTTTAGTCACTTTTACATTTATCATCACCTTCCACATTTTAAATATGTTTATTTCACCTCGTTACCAGATTGTATTGTAGCCTCATCAGATCCACATGGAAAAGGGGAGACTGTGTAAGTAAGCGGAAATCAAATGCCCACATGTTCTTAATTCTCATGATGGTATAAAGAGCTGATAACTCCATGCTGTGTGTTTCCCAGCGGGATATGCATCTTCACTGATCATTACACCCAAGGGCTGAAGTTCTTACAGTGAACCTCAGGCACAATCAGAAAACACAAAATCATTATGGACGTGGGGAAGGAGTGAAGCTAGGGGAGTGTCTGGTGCCCTCCATTGCCTCTGAAATCAGACCAGATGGGGAGCGCTGGCTCCATCCTCGAGTCAGGCTGGCCCTGCCAATATGAGATATTGAAACCACTGAGATTTCATCTGCCTGGTTGAATCGAAACTGAAAGGATCCGTTCAAACCAGATGGACCGGGAAACTGCAATAATTGCCGACGAGGGTTTCTGTTCGAATTTAAGAGCCCAGTATCAGCAGGGGGTGAGAGGCAGAGTAGCCCCCAATACTGCCCTCTAGGTCACTTTGTCACCACCAAGATCTGAACTACATTTTGGAAGGGACTGCCAGCCACCCTGCTGCCTCCTGAAGCTGGATTCACAGCTTCTGGAACTGGACTTATGGTGAGTTTAAGAGCTGGAGCAGAAACAGAGAAATAGATGATGGAATCCTGGTGGCAGCTAAATCAACTGCTTCCAGGGGCGTGTAAGGCTCAATCTCAAAGAAATTAAATCCATATACCAAGCTCATTGACCGGAGATGGGAGAGGAGTCACTGAATTAGGACCCTGACGGAGAATCAGAAAGCTAGAACAACAGGAAGAAGCAGGTGCATTCTGGACGCCATGGGTGGTTGTTACAATGCCTTGGGTGTCAACAATTCTCCCTGTGGGGCTGTGGGTATGTGGCCTCTGCTGAGCTGATGTCACAGCCTAAGAAATCGCAGCCTCCTTCTTCATGGCCTCCTCTTCTGGGTGCAGAAAGCTTGGCCCTTGAATAGGATCCTGAGACCTAGAAGTGAGGACAAGCAGAAATTACCAACAACCACTGAGCAATGAGGAAAGGGCACCATGAAATCCCATGGACAGAATTAAAGCATTGTGTCTAAGGGCAGGGAGCCAGCTTGGCACGTGTCATGGACTGAATTTGTGTGTCCTCTCCAAATTCATAGGTGGAAGTCCTAACCACAAATGTGACAGTGTTTTGAGTCAGGGCCTTTGGAAGGTAAATAGGGTTAGATGTGGTAATAAAGGACCCTCATAATGGAGTTAGTGTCCTTATAAGAAGGAAGAGAGAAAGACCTCTCTTTCCCAAGTGAGGACACAAAGGGAAGGAGGCTGTTGACAAGCCAGGAAGAGGGCTCTCACCAGAACCCAGCCCCATTGACACGTTGACCTTGGACTTCCAGCCTCCTTACCTGTCAGAGATAATGTCTGTTGTTTACCCCACTCAGTCTGGGGGATTTTGTTATAGCAGCTGGAGCTGATGATCAGATCATAGGCAAAGCATCAGCAGAAAAGAATAGTTCCGCTGGGGGCTGTGGGGAGGAGACATGGGGCTGAATCCACACGTCTTAGAAGAAGGACCTGTTCCCTGTACTTTCCCTGGGGGAGGGGGAGGCATGAATATAGAAGATACATATTTTGAGGAGTACATAGAAAGCCAAATATCTGAAGCACAGCAGGAGGGAGGGACCTCTGCCACTTCTACCAGGGAGGGGCTTGTTCAGCAAGGGTGAGACACACCACGCCAGCCCCGTTCGAAGAGATCTGTGTGGACTGAATTAAATGTTATAAACAGAGAGATGTGTGAGGCTGGGCCAAGAAAGTGGCTTCATCTAGGGAGGAGGTTGTGGGAAATTGAGCCTCACCTGTCTGGAAGAAGGAAGGAGTGGAAGGAGAGGCTGTCCAATGAGAAGAAGGGAAGCACCCATCCCAATTCACCCATGGAGGTCAGTGTGGGCACCAGGATGCCGATTGCAGTAGACACACACGTACTCTGGGGGGAGGGACAAAGGACAGCAGAGAGGCAGTGACAACAGCTCCGTCTGAATGACAACCATGAGACTTGGAGGGGAGAGGAATGGGGCTAAGGAACTGGGGCGGGTGGCAGAACTCACGAGGTAGAGAATGAGGAAACACAGGGCCAAAGGGAGAATTATAGGTGATTTCAAAGAGGGAATAATCTTCCCTGTACACAAACATTCATTCAGAATTGGATCGGAATCTCCAACAATGGTTTCAGGAAAATAAATACGCTAATTGTGATCAAAAGAGGTGTCCTTGCGTGAAAATACAGAGACTGTGCTTCATTTATTCTTTCTCACGTGTGGACATCCCACAATCTCTCAAGCTCATGCTCACCACCTTATTTTAAATATTTAAAAAAATCAGAAATGTGACGTTCAAAGTTTGAGGCATATGTTCAGATACCCACAGCTACCTAGGAATTGGCCTGGTACAAAGCCTGATACTTAAGAGCCTCTTAATAAGCTGGTGGAATTTGGATTCTTTTACTCTAGGCTGCTAGAGGTTTACCATTAAATTAACATTTTTTGGAAATTACATAACTGTTGTTCTCTAAACTCTGTATTTTATGAAAATACCAAAATAGAGATATTATTTCAAAATATAAGTAGATTTAGTAGAAAAGCTGGAAAATAACTATATTTGTGGTCAGAGACCATAAACAAATTGTTTCTAAGTTATCCAAAACCATTCAGTTTTTCTGTAGATCTTTTTATATATTTTGTTATTACAATAAATTTCTAAATCTTTCATTTGTTGTCAGAAACTTATCTTTATATCCGCCTTACCAAAGTGAGCTTCTGGTACAAGTTATTTAATTCTAAATGTCTGGGTAATTCTGTAATTGCCTTCTGTAATATATCCTATTAAGAGCATATGAATTCAGTAGATTTTTTAAAAAATATAATGAAAGATCATAGAAATCAGAAAGGCCCCAAGCGATCATGGCTAATGGAATGCATTTAATGTAAATCATGTTGTCCAAATCAAGTCTCTGGTTTCCTATATTAACCCACCTACCCACAATCATAAATTTAAGAGTGATAAATTGTATTACCTGATTTTAGAGATATCAGCTAAAACTTACCGTTGTTCATTTGGCTATTTTTTCCTCTATTAAATTATTCACCTAATATTTACTATCAAGTGTACATAGCATTTCAAAAATGATGTTGTATTATTCTGGTTATTATCAAAAGCTGGTTTTCTGATAGCTTTGCTGAGTCAAATAAGCTAGATGATACTTATGTACAAAAAGTATGTCACGTCATTTCATTCTCATCTCAAAGCCTATATAAATATATATATAGGATATATATATATGTAGGGTATATATATATATAATGTTATATGCAAGACTCTCTTAAATCTTTGAGGAGAGAACTTTGACCCCCAAATTGTGTCCTGTACCTGTGTGCCAATGTCACTGTCTCTTCCACGTGCATCATGGTGACCCTCCTTCTCCTCTTTAGCAAAGTATTGGCTGACCAACTATATATTTTTAACATTACAGGCTCCATTGTCAAGATCAGGTGAAGCTGGTAGGGTATTTATCAAGATCAGCTAAACCCTGGATAACCAAGATAATGTACACAAAATGCTACAAAGTAGGAAACCAAAATAACAATCATTTGCACTAAGTGAGAGATATAATATGAAGCCAAAACTCTGCGAAAGCGGCTTCAACGTCCCGTGGCTTTGGAGGCTAAGAACAGGAAGTAGAGGCAAGCAGGTGGAGGCAAGTTGCACAAAACTGAAGGCATGACAATCTGAGAACACCTGAAGCTGCTGCTGGCTATTAAAAATGACACATGTCTATCCTTCCTGGGATCATGCCCGCTAGCAGTAACTTGCTGGCTTCCATTTGGTTTCTATTCACTAAGTTGTTGGTCCATGTATCAATATCTTGTTTCTTGTTTGGAGAAATCAGTCATCATTCTGACCATTTCAATGGCTTTCAACAACCTCGCACAATTTCACCCAATGACAGAGAAGAGAGTCCTTCTTGTGACGGAGACAAATCTTTCTCTAAGTGCCTCTGTTGGTTTCTCTTCTTTATCATTGGCTGGAACCAGGTCTCATGGAAACCCTCTGCTGCAGAAGCAGGGAAAGGAAGAATCTAGCTTTGAAACCACTGTCCCAAGAGGAAGTTCTATCAGCGGAAAAGAAAACCAAGGGAAGGGGTGTCGATCAGAAGCCCAGAAATCTCCTCCACACCCCAGAGAGCTGCCCTGTGATGAGACAAACAAATGAAACAAACATATTTCACTCACATTGGAAGCAAGATGCACCTCTGC
This sequence comes from Kogia breviceps, assembly GCF_026419965.1. Lineage (NCBI taxonomy): Eukaryota > Metazoa > Chordata > Mammalia > Artiodactyla > Physeteridae > Kogia > Kogia breviceps. The sequence continues at coordinate 99,353,451 of NC_081320.1, read as the reverse complement.
CCTCAGCAGGAGATGAGAACTTGCTACAGCTTGGAAGTCTTTAGCACTAGTCTCAAACAATAGCGGGATTCAGTTCACCCCAGGGCAACCTTATGATAATAAATGGGAGTCCTGAGGAAATCGTACCCTGCACACACTATGATGAGTCTGGCTTTTCTAGAAAATGTCTAGAAACACTTGTCCTGCTGGTGGTAGAAGAATCAATTGGGGGAGGTCGGTTTAAGGGCGAATAAGATGCACTTAGAAGAATCAGTGGAGAGGATTGCAAAAAAATATTACTGGAGTACCAAGGGGAACAAAACTTTCCATCCTAAACACTTACTCTATACAAAAATATTTTCATAAACTTGTCCTGCTGTTAATTTTGAAAAAGTTAATTGGCATTTTTATAGTCAAAACACTTTTCAAAAGGACCTCATTATGAATGGTGATGTAAAGTGGAGAAAAGTGCTCTGTTGGAAAAATCAACCATATGGTTCATATTTTAAAAAAAAAACCTAAATATATTTCTTTCCATTTGCATTTCCATCCAGTCCCCAAAGAAAAGAGGTGAGAAAACTAATAGTGTACCTGGTGAATGGCCTATTAAGCTATCTGTTCTCCACCTATCACAGGAGCAGCTCTGGCCCTGCCTGGCTTGCAGCTCCCACCCAGCTGGAAAATGCGCTCTAGTTAGTCTGCAGCCCACCGAGGCCTCTCCATGTCAGCACCTCCTTCCAACCACCCCCCAACCGTCATCAGCACTCCAGAGCACCTATTTCCTGACTGCTTTACAAGCTGCTGTCAGGAATTTAGTACCTTAAGGCCGACTTCAACACCTTTCTTTCATGTTTTATGTTTTTTCCAGTTTTATAGTCATTACACAGCTGCAGAAAATAGCTATAAATCAGGGGGATGACAGCGCACTGCAGGGAAGGGGAGGAAACATCCATGCTTCTCCGGGTGTGCTCTCAAAAATAGGGCAACAGTTATTAAAGCAGAAAGTAACATTCTGGCCTGCAGGATGATGCATATTCTGTTTTCTCGGTTGTTTGTTGTAAATAAAACGAAAGTCTCTTCCCTGGTGTGGTTAGAGGGGAGGTGGTAACCACTCGGCACTCTGCTCAGGTGCAATGGGTAGAGGCAGCAACCAGCCCCGCTCAGCGATGCTCCATCCCCAGCACAGCCTCTGCCCTGGGGAGGATGCTCCTCCCTCTCCAGGGATGGCTGGTCCTCTTAGCAAACGCATCCCTCACTGTCAAGCGAGAGGTTTAATTTAACATTGCCACTGAAATATTGGTAGAAATGTTACCTTTAAAATTTTAAATTTTCTCATCTCACTGTCGTAGTGAGATGTAGAGTATCTTAGGGTAGAGTATCTGAAATCCTTTTTTCAAAGAAAGTGGGATTTGTATTTGACCAAGCACACGGAACCTCCTGGAGCAGGCTCAGGCAGGCTTATTTGCCTGAGGGTTTAAGAGCTCCTAGGGGAGAAATCCTGAAGGAAGGAACCAGACATAAAATATTTTGAGGGAGAGGGCCATTCTGAGTTCAACATGATACCTACCACTTGAATTTATAACTTGGGCAAAGCTCTGTCTGAAGGCACAAGCTCTATAGGAAAAATGCAGTTACTTCAGGAAAAACTCTGTGGCGCTGCATGTTGGTAAAAGGAGAGAGAGAGAGAACTGGTTCCCTCTGTCCAGCTGTGCAATCTAGAGCAAAGATGCCCGGGTGTGTCCTCGGGTCCAGTGCCAAGGCGAAGGGGACAGCACACGAGTGGACAGGGCAGGACATTCACGGAGCTGCCATCTAGATGGGGACGCGTGTGAAGCGAACACATAGAAATACAGCCATCGTTGCAAACTGTTCAAGTTCTCTGGAAGAGAAAAGCACAGGATATGAGAAGAGGAAATATGCGTGGTGGTGTTAAGGAGGTGGAGAATCAGGAAATGCTTCTGAAGATGTGACATTGATGTCGGGACCTGGTGAGTGAGTAGAAGTTTGCAGGGTGAAGAGTGAAGAGAAGAGCTTTTAGGGTAGAAGGGTGGAATTTGCAGAGTCCCAGGACCAGGAAGGGCCTTCTGTGTGGTCAGGTTACATGTTTTCTCCTTTCCCCATCTTTCTGTTCCTTTTTTTTCTCTCCCCAGTAGGAATCCACTGAAGGGTTTGAAGGAGGAGAGAGACTCAATGGACCCTTTTCCCATCTAAATCCTCACACAGTGGCCCTTAGGGAAGCACAGACCATCAGTATGCATTAGTTTCCTATTGCTGCTGTAACAGAATAACACAAACTTAGTGGTAAAAAAAAACAACAACCCTAATTCATCCCTACAATTCTGGGGATCAGAAAGCTAAAATCAAGGTGTCAGCAGGGCTGTGTTCCTTAGGAAGGCTTCCAAAATCTTAAGGTATTCTAGAAAAACACATATCATACAAAAGCAAATGGAAATACATATTTAACATTTACATAATAATGATAAATTCAATACTTATGAGTTCATCAGCAAGTTTCAGAAATAGAAAATCGCTACCAGATTCAAAGTCCCTTATTTGCACTTCTCATAATGTCTCACCCTCTCTCCTAACCTGGAATAATTACTACTTCTATTTTGTGTTAATCCCCCCCTTATTTTTCCTTATCGATTTATTACCCAAATGAATAATTCTATAATTATAGTAATATTAGTAATTTCCAAGCTTTTAGCCTTCATACAAATGGAATCACAAATATGTACATTATTCTTTTCTTCATTGTTTCACCCATCATTACAATATCTCAATGCATCTATATTGATGTATGGAGAAGTAGCTGATTAACTGTCGCTCTGTACTAGATTAATCATACAACTAGTCCACAGTTTACTTATACATTTGATAGACATTTGGGTGGTTGTTTTCCAGTATTTTGCTGTTAAAAATAATGCCTTGATTATGCGTTTACATATCTTAATTCTCTTGTGCTAAGATTTTTCTAGGGTGTCTATATAGAAGGAGAATTTCTGGATTTTAGATAATACAGCTCTTCAGCCTTACTATGGCACTGGTGAGAGACTCATTTATAGTTCCCTAGGAAAGGTATTAGAGTTCCTGCTGCTCTGTATCTCACCAATGCTTAATATTACCACACTATTTCTGCCTTCCCCCAATCTCCTGGGTGTTAAGTAGTAACACATTTAGGATTTGAATTTGCATTTTCATGACTATTAATGAAGTTGAACACCTTTTCATACATTTATTCATAATTTGTGTTTCTCTTATAGGAAATGACTGTATTTTTCCCTATTTTTCTGGTGAGTTTTGTCTTTTCCACATGGAGTCATAGAAAAAATTAAATATACATTGTAATAATAAACCTTTTCGATTACATATGTCATAATGATTTTCTCCCAAGTAATAGTTGTCTTTCATGTGTTTCGATTAATAAAAGTTCTTAATTTGAATGTAATGAGATATATTTTTGTATTCTTTTCATGGCTTAAGAGCATAAAGATGTTTTAAAAGTTTCAAAATGTTTGCCTCTCCCACTGAAGGTTTTCTCCATCTGGAATTGATCTGTATGTGTGGTATGAGGTAGGGATGCGAGCTGATTTGTTTTTCATTCAAATAACCAATTATCTCAGCAGCGTGTGTTGAAAACTTCACATATCGTCCACTCTCCATCAATGTCAGCTCTGTAAAATACCACTGTGCATTTAAAAGAGTTTGTTGGGTGTCAGGTCTACCTGCTTCATTAATCTATTTGTCAGTATTAATATTAATTAATGAAACAATTAATATTGCTTTATAATAAATCTCAATACTGAGGGTAGAAAGAAAACACCTCTTCTTCCAGCTAATTATTTTTCAGGAGGACCAACACAGTAAGTTACATCACAGGAATCCTTCTGGAAACAAAATATAATAGACAGTCAGAAGACAGCTTCAAATTCAGTTTTTTTTTTTCCATTTAGCAGATGAGTAATGATGGGGAGTTTAATTAAACTCTAATTTTAGTGTTTCCTCTTGTAAAATGAAGAACTTATGCTTACCTATCCAGGAGTAAAAATGCAAACCTCCTCCAACAGCATCTGTCATATGAATGGGACTCATAATATGACAGCTTCCTTTTGTCTCCATATTACATTTTCTGCCCTCAAAAAAGGTATTTTTTCTGTCCACACAACATGTAGTATTATCATGTCCCCATGAAAATAAATAACTAAATAAATGTTTCATTGAACCATTTCCATGGAATAATCCAAGCCCTAAGCAATTGCTTTTTATCCTTTTCTGTAGCCTATACCTGTGTAATCACGTTATGCTATTATTTAAATATTTTTAAAATAAACATAAAGTTGACCCAATAGGAAGAGTTTAGTTAAATTCATATACATGCTATAATTTTCAGAAAGACAAAGCTTTCTTGCAATTACTCTATGATTTTTTTCATAAAATAAAAACTATTTTCAGGTCAAAATATGATTTAAAAATTGAAGACATGATTTTGTCATGAATACTTTAGTTATAAAGCACTCCTGGGAAATATATGGCACATGCAAATTCAAGAATGGTGAGGATATTTACTCCCAAGTGCTTGTTTATAAAAATAGAGGCCGTTGCTGTTATTCCTATTTCCTTCACAGATGGTGAGTGGGCCGTGGTTAAACCATAAAGGAAACCTCTACCCACACATGGGAATAGAGTTCTCTGCCCAGCCTCTCCACTCCCAGAGTCTGAGAGCTAATACTCATTGAGTCAGATTCTATGCGTTAAGAATAGTGTCAGATGCTTTACATATGTTATTTCATTTCCTCTCCATAACTGCAGTCTACCTTTATTCCCATTTCAGAGGTGATCTACGTAGGTTTAGAGAGGTTGACTTGTCCAAGCCTCAAACTTTACTTATTAGTGTCCTAGAGCTGCTATAACAAACAACCACAGTTTGGTGGCTTAAACCAATAGAAACTTCTCTCATAGTTCTGGAGGTCAGAAATATGACATCAGGTTGTCAGAAGGGCAGTGTTTCCTCTGACACCTATAGGGGAGGATCCTTCCCTGCTTGGTCCTAACTTCTGCTGTCACTGACGATATTTGGTGTTCCTTGGATTGGAGACACATCACTCAGTCTCTCCTTCCACCATCACATGTCATTCTCCTTGTGTGTCTGTGTGTCATAATTTCCCTCTTCTTACAGGGAAGCCATTGGATTAGTGTCCACCCTAATTGAGTATGACCTAATTTTAACTTAACTTGTTGACATCTATAAAGACTTACTTTTCCAAGTAAGCTCATATTCACAATGCAGGAGTGTAGAACTTCTTTTGGGGGGAAAACAATTAAAACCACAGCAAGTTAGTAAATGACCTTTTATTTTCCTGAGTGTGAATCAGATAGTTCCAGGGATATTTTTTTACACTGAACTATGAGATAATGTGCATATATGTCCTCTTTTCTTTGAAGAGCAAGAAAGGGAAGGAAATAAACACTTCCAAATAGCCAATCGTCCTAAAAATGACTAATGTGAGAATTATCTAATGCCAATTTACAGAAGTCCAAAAATCTAAGACTGAAACACTGTCATGGAGAAAATTGTATGTAGTAGTAACTTTTGATGGGCAGGGTTATAGACTGTGGTCCACGGCAAGCTTCCTAGGGAACAACAGTGTGTTATAATTCTCTGCATAAGGTTTATATGAAGTTAGCATCAATAGGGGAGCTTCTAGAGCTCAAGTGAGTCCTACTCTGTCCTATGATGAGTAAACCACATCAGGAGTAATATGCTCATTTTGGAGCATGTATTCTGTCAAAAATTGGCTAAGCTGATACAACAAATAGGTGCAAACGTGCTATCTCAGGCGCAGCAAAAATTGATTCTCTATCATATAACAAGACAGAATGCTACAGACTGAATATTTGTGTCCCCTCTAAATTCATATATTGAACCCCTAACCCTTGATATGGTGGTATTTAGAGGCAGGGCCTTTGGGAAGTACTAAGGCTTAGATGAGGTCATGAGGGTGGGGCTCGATGATGGAGTTAGTGAATTTGTGCCTTATAAGAAGAGGGAGAGTGTTTAGAGATCCCTCTCTCTCTCCACAATTGTGAGGACACTGTCAGAAGCAACCAGGAAGACAATATCCACCAGGAACCAAATCTTACTGACCCTTGATTTTGGATTTTCCCTCCTCCAACACTATGAGAAAATATATTTCTGATGTTTAAATCACCCAGGCTATGGTATTTTGTTATGTCAGCCTAGCCAACTAAGACACAAAGGTAAGAAGATGAGGCAGAGCCAACAGGCAACTTTGTTCCATGTGGAGGGACAGGGACCCAGGGTCTTTTGTTCATGTTGCTCTGTTTTTCCGAGACTGTTGACATATTGTTCATGATCAGAGCCGAGATTTTTCATTGTTCTCCAGAATCTATTCTTCCTTTATTACTTTTAGTAACAGAATCTACATATTTCAGCAGGGCAGTGATCATCCAGCTACAGACTTCATTTCCAAGCTCTGAGCCAAAATTGTACCAATGGAGTGTGAGTAGAAGTGAGTCTGTGTCTCTTTCTGAAAACAAATGCCTTGCCCTTTCCCTGCTGGATCATGGATGTGGTTTGGGTAAGTCAGCTTTGAGCATGCAAGTTGCAACACTTTAACAATATATTGATACCAAGTACACGTGGTTGGAACAGTAGGGTGTCATCTTTCATTTTCAAATCATTTCAAAGACAGACACAAACTAGTTCTCTACTTTGCCACCTCCTTTATGTTATGATCTTACACCATTCCCTTGGTGGACACTCTCCTCCAACAGTTGGAAACATTTAAAAAATCAATTGACGGGTGAGTAATGTGGGCTTATGACTTCCTCTATCCTCTTTTCACAAAATAATCTTCAAAACGGAAAAAAAAATTGAACTCAAAATTGAAATAAACCGATGTGGTTTATTGCAAAAAAGAAACCTTCCTCCTTTCATTGTGAAAAATAACTCATATTTATGGGGAAAACTTCAAAAAGACAGAGAGAAAGAGAGAGAGAAAGAGAAAGAGAGAGATGGAGAGAAAGGAGAAAGCAAACCTTAGTTGAATATACAGAAAAGCTACCTGGGACCAGGCTAAGAGCCAGTAGTAACTACCCTGCTTATCTTTGCCTTTCCAGAATGAGAAACTATTTGGAAAGGCCACAACTCCTTTCTCCCCCAAGGCTGAAGACTAGACATTATCTTAGTTTTCCCACTATCATCTTTCATATCTACAAAGAGAACATAATGTCCTGTATGGCGCATGTGTCCTTTGAATTCTTTTAATCAGGCAGCTAGGAAATGCACATGTTCTCAGCTAACGTTTTTTTCCCTGCAGCAGCAGCCCAGGGGATTTGCTACAATATTGCTCAAGGACTCAGCAGCGAGACTTAGTTTGACCATCTTGGATTGAAGAGGGAGAGAGTTGGCACCAAGTGAGAACGAGGACTCAGCTAAAACAGATTCTCTCTCCCTCACCCCAGTTCTCCACATCCAGGCAAAATTAAGTACTAGACACAGAGTCCCATTTGAGGGTAAACGTCTGTTGCTCTTCTATTCAGTGAGGATTTTTGCTGCATAGGTATACAGTGAAAAGAATTTCAGGATATTAGCTTTCCATGAAAATCAAGCAGAAATAATAGAAAGGAGAAGAGGCTTCCAAATGTGGCAATTAATGCAATTACACATTGTTATTTTCCATTTAAATAGGTATTCTTTAGACATGTATGTTCATATTCACAAATAGGAAAGCTAAAACTCTGCTTGAAACTTAGGTCTACTACGATGTCTAAGAAATGATAGTCACTAATTGACTTACTGTTGCCTCATAGCAAGATGTCCCCAAAATGTAGTGACTTAAACTAGCTATTTTATTTTGCTCTAATTTTTGACGAGGAATTTCATGGGCTGTTCTTATGGGGGATTTTTCACATAGAGGCAGTCAGACTCAGGGGACAGAATATCAATCCCACCTCTCAATGCAGAAATATCAGAGGATTTGTAGACATCTTTTAAAACCATCAGGCATCTATATTATGACCTTTCACGAAATAGATCTTCCAGCTTTTGCCTACATTTTACTCTTTTTCTTAAGCCATTTGGCCCCAGCCCAAGAAATAAATGAGGTTAACTCATTTGTCAGAAACGTTATAATCCACAAAAATTTCACGCCTTTTTTCTGGACCTATATTCTTACAACAACCTTTTCACAGTGTTGAAAGTAGGAAGTAGGAAAAGTAAAAAATGAGCAATTAGCAATTTTTTTTAAGTTCACAAAGTGTTTTCCATTTCTGTGTCGGATCATTATAATGTGATGTTTCCCAGGTTAAAATATGACCCAAGCAAGATGCCTAATTTGTGTCTTTCTAGAATCTATTCTAAGAGAAACGAGGAGAAAACACACTTGAAAAGGTGGTGTATTTGTTTGCCAAATTATATCTATTATAGCAGCTTAAAACTTGAGATCTGCTTGACTTAAGGCGTGACTTGGTCCATCTGAGTCTATAAAGGGGAGATGCTAAGAACTGTCCTCGCCAATTCACAGGGTGCTCAGAAGAATGGAACAGACGAAATAGAACCTGTTCTTCGGAGCAGCCAGAGTCTGTCCAAAGACGAAGACAAAGATTCGTTTATTTACCTTGTTAATGAAAGTCCACAGACGTGAGCTTTGATTTCCAACTGGATTCTCATTTTACCAAATATTAAAACACAAGTTATTTTTGAATCAGTTCTTGCATTCTGAAATCTTCCAAACTCCTTCCAAGAATTCATGCCCCTGTTTCTCACTTGTCTTCCCTTTCGGAAGTGAGTAATTAGAGTGTGCTGCGTGTGACGTGAGGTGCATGGCGCGGCGTGGTAAGTAGCATGACGTGGAATGGCCACGTGACATGGTGTGGTGCCATATGGTGTTGAGTCCCGTGGCTGGAGAGCTGGGAGAGGTGAGAAGAGGGGCAGCGTTCCTCGAAGTTTCTGCTCATATGCCACTAAAAGTACTTTAAAATTCTACATAATGTGGCATATATTTTGTTATATTTAAAATTTTAATTATAAATTTTATAATTGCAAAAGAAATGGTTTCCAATATATTAAAATATGGGTACTTTAAAATAAGATGATTATCTCAGGCTAAAAGGTTCCAGTGGAACCTAAATACCATAGAAACTCATCACTTAACAAGCTCTTCCTTACCAGTCCAATATTGTACCTGCTCCTCTTCCCCTGGGGCAGGTATTTTATTTCTCCTTTTCACAAAAATTTTATCTTAGTACAATATGCTTTCGTGCTTGACAGGCTTTTATTAACATTCCCTATTATACTTCAATAAAAATATATATGAAAATTAAGATTAATATTTTCATGTCCTTATAACTATGGGCATAAAATGCTTCAAAATTTATTCCGGTTGAATTATTATGAAAAATATTAGTAGTACGCAAGTGAACAGTAAAGCAAAAAGGTATTAAAATTTTATGAGTAATTATTAACATAAAAAGAAAACTTTTATTGCAAAAGCATCTCTTAATGAGAGGGATCGGGTTTGGGGACAACTAGATGCTTTAATTAAAGGAATTACCGAATCGTGCTTTCTTCAGCCCCTCAGAGCGTTAAACTCCTAAGGGACACTTGAGATTCATGCTTTTCTCTGGTAAAATATGAAAAAGAGATTATGAAAAGGGGAGGTTCAAGAGTAAAATCTCCCTCTCATGTCCATCCTCGGGCGGATCAACTAAGGAAAGAGTAATATGAATGTTGAATATCTGGAAAGAGATTCCCTTAAACCACCCAGGCATATTCTTTGGAAAGGCTCCCGTTCAAATGCCTCAGTTTGCAAGAAGTCGCAGTGGAGAATCTGATATAGGAGGATCTGTTCAAACTGCCTGGAGACACAGGGCCCAGGGGGGGTTCTGAGACTAGGCTGGGCGGGACGCTGGGGTCTGCGGAGGGTCCACTGAAGGTGACTCAGGGCTGCACCCCAGGGCCAAAGGTGAGGGTGAAGAAAAGCGGGTGTGGAGGCAATGTCACTGAACCAGGGTGGGACGAGAGGCAAACACAGAAACCAGAGAAAGTGAATGTGACAGAGGATGTCGGAAGGAAAGATTTCATGAGAGGGGTTAGGCGGGTGTAACTGAGGGAGGAAGCAGTTTGTAAAGGCGTCCACCCTGCATCCAGCAGAGAGGCATGAGCACACACGTTCCACACAAGCACCTGAGACCGCATCCCCAGGTCAGCGTCAGCCTGAGCAGTTCTACACCAAAGTTTTAGGAGGTACAACCCAGTCATTTAAGGGAAGGTGTGGTTTGGGTTAATTTGATTGCCAACTTGGGTAGACCTCTGGTGCCCAGGGGCTTGGTCAAACACTAGACTGCGTGCTGCTAGGAAGGTATTTTTCAGACGTAATTAACATTTAAATCAGTAGCCTTTGAGTAAAGCAGATCACCCTCTGTAATGTGAGTGTCCTCATCCAATCAGTGAAGAGACTATAGAGCAAAGAATGGGGTTTCCCAGAGAAGAAGAAATTATCTTCAAGAACGTAACATAGAAACCCTGCCTGAGTTTCCAATCTGCTGGTCTGCCCTGAAGGTTTTGGAACGGCCAACCCACAATCCTATGAGCCTGTTCTGTCTCTCTCTCTCTCTCTCTCTCTGTACATACATGTATATATATATATATTATATATGTATATATGTTATATGTAGGTTATAGAGAGATGAATAAATAGGTATTCTACTGATTCTATTTAACACAGACACCTTGGATTAGAATGCCTGACTTCAAACTGTCTGCCGAGTGCTAATAATTTGACCTTGGGCCAGTCAGTGACTCTAAGTCTCACTTTTCTCATCTCAGAGAGGGAAGATGCTGTTGTCCACCTCCTTGTACTGTCGTAAAGGACAGGTAAGGCCATACACCTGCAAGTCCTGGCACATAGAAAGTGGGTGGTAGAGGTGAGGATTTTGTATCCCTTTTCTTTCCTGTGAAGAAAATTAACACGACTCGTATTGCCATTCACAGGGTTCCTCGAATTTGGCTCTCGGTGCACCTCGTGGAACATGGTGACATTTGTATGTGTACCTCCATTCTGTCGACTAGGACAATGTTAGTATGCATTAAAAAAGAAAAAGAGCACGTGGTCCCATAAAACAGAACAATAATGATGACATAAAATAAATAAGTAAATAAGTATGATGTCTAAATGAGTATGATTCATTATTTAAAGTTTTCCATTAATATTCATCTACAACGTGTTCATTCATCTGTCATCTGCCAGCACAGAGAAGTACTAGCAGGTGCCACAATTAAAAATATATACGGAAGGAAAATCTGGAAGTGAAAAAATCCTCTCCATTCATTAAATATGTTTCTGCCAGTTGCAAAAAAAGAACCGAAATGACTCCATTTAGCCGTAGAACAGGTCTACTCTGTGTAGCTCACGCTGGGAAGGAGTTTAAGAACCATTGTGCTCCTCCTTAAGATACTACTTCCTTTAAGACGCATTTCCTGACACGCCAGACAAGGCTGATCTTCTTAACCTATGAAAGCTACCTTCACAGTATTCATCACACCTGTGATAACCTGATTATATCTGTAATAATTTATTTGATGTGCATCTTCCCCACTAGACTCTGTCCTCCATATTTTTGCTCCTTTTATTCCAGGAGCTCCACAGTGTGCCTGAGTAGTCAATAAATACCTTGCAAATGCATGAATCAAGTGTAGATATTTTTGCTTGACTGCCAGATTACTTCCAATTCTATCTAATCACCCATGGTTCCCTGGGCATGTCACACTTGCTCCATCTCCATAAATTTCCTCAGAAATTCCCTCTGCACCCCAAGTTCCCTCTGACAAATCCAAGCAACCCTCTATGTCCAGAAGAGCTATTAGTGTGAATTCCAGAGTCCTTTACTGCTTTCAGATGCTCCTTTCAAGTGAGGTTCTCTTACCCAGTGCTTGCTTCTTGTGGACAACACTCCTGACACCAACAGCTAGGCTGCTGGGATCTCCTCGTACAGCCAGGTTGCTCTGGCATTCCAACTCCAGCAGAGAACTCGGCAGGAAGGTCCGAATTTGAATACTGACTCCACGTTATGATCTGGGAAAGTCAAGTCACCTCTCGGTGCCTCTGTTTTCACAATTGTAAGCCAGAAATAATAAGAGATAACTGTATTCTTCAGGGTCCTCCAGAGAAACGGAGCCACTAGAGAGAGAGAGTTTTCAAGGGATTGGTTTCCTCAGTTGTGAGGATGGCAAATCCAAATGTTTTAATGCCACGCAGGTCAGCTGGAGACACGGAGCAGAGATGACGTCGCAACTCAGGTAGGTCCAAAAGCAATGCAGGCAGACTGGCTTCTTCCTCGGGAGATTTCCATCCTTTTTTCACTTAAGGTCTTCAACGGATCAGAAGAGGCCCACCCACACTGATTTAAGTGTTAATCTCATCTAAAAAATATTTCATAGCAACATCTAGACCAGTATTTGACCGAACAACTGGGCACCATCTTCTAACCAATTTGACATGTGAAATTAATGGTCCCAGTAACTGATAGGGTGATATGAGTACTAAATTATGTGACCTAAGAAAAAGTATGTAGCACATGCACATGATAGGCACTTAATACATGATATAGCCCCATTCCTCTCTTCATATGAACAAGGCCATTAAGATGTAAGGTATCTTTGTCTAGGTCACTGGCTTTGTGACCATTGGTGACTTCTGGAAAGGATTCTTTCTGCAAGTAGATGGGAAGAAGAGTTTGAGTGGGGTTTGACCCAAACTGGAAAACTTTGCTTGATCTATTATTACCAAACAAGCACAAACTTACACCTTCTCCAGACAAGATCTAATTCCTACGTACTTAACTTCTATAAAAAGTGCTCCCAGGAAACCTTCAAATGACATATAAATACTTTCATTTGTCCTTTTTTCAGATTTATAATCTATGTACTGTAAATATGACAGACCAAAATCAATAATCTAAAGCCACAACACAACTCAAAGAAGATTATTTGGAAAGGAAGTAGAGTGAATTGTCTGCAGTTTGCAGCAAGCTTTCTGGTCTGTCTTCATCAAGGGTAGCACGGATGCACCTTCAACAGTATCCATGACACCTGTCCTCTGAAGTTCATTTTCTCCTCCACGTCAGATAGCTGAAGTTAAAATGCCGGAGTTCTCCTCACATGTTTGTTAAAAATTGCTATTAACATAACTGTCTTGAGTTAGAATTAGAAACACAAATGGCAGTCCCACTCTTTCCCTACACATAAAGATTGCTAATTTCAATTAAGGAAAGTAGCCCAGCTATAATTTTCCTGGAGCTGCAAATTAATGGCTGCCAAAACCTAGCAAAAATTTTAGGGATATGGATTTAATTTTGTCAAGTTTCACTTGGCTGTCATTAGCCACACTTCCACTCCACTGTTAGTAATAAGAGCTTTTAGTGGTGTGCTAGCTATTCAGTCTTTTCTGGGGTTTTGCTACTTGGCTTTTGGAAGAATTATAGGGTTTTTATGTAAGTGAAAGGAAATTTCTCTCACTTCCACCATGAAATATGGTAGAATTATATATGATGGTGTCTACTCATGTACTTAGCAACACAACCAGTCATTATAAATTCACTGGTTTTGAACTCACTCCAGGAGTCATTGTTGAATTAGGATAAAAATGGGCGGCAATTTATTAATAAATTGTCGAACGAGAGAATATGAAAGTAATCAAGTTAACTGAGAAAGGAACGTGTGGAATCCATATGGAAAGGAGTGCAAGTGTCCTGCTTAATTTTTGCGCTGTGGTTCACCCCTGCTCTCCTGACAGCAGAACCCCCGGCTGTTCTTAGTCCTTCACTTAAAATTTTTCCTTTTAAATAGTGGCTCATGCCCCCAGCAGGCCTTGAGATGTATCAACCAGAAACAGAAATCTGTTTCCAGAAAAATTTGACATTTGATTCACTGAATCTAAAGGCAGATACTATGTGTTGATTTAAAAGATACACCTTAGGGCTTCCCTGGGGGCGCAGTGGTTGAGAGTCCGCCTGCCGATGCAGGGGACACGGGTTCGTGCCCTGGTCCGGGAGGATCCCACATGCCGCGGAGCGACTGGGCCCGTGAGCCGTGGCCGCTGAGCCTGCGCGTCCGGAGCCTGTGCTCCACAACGGGAGAGGCCGCAGCAGTGAGAGGCCCGCGTATCGCAAAATAAATAAATAAATTAATTAAAATTAAAAGATACACCTTAAATGTACACAATGTTCTATGTCAATCGTATCTCAGCAAAATTGGGAAAAAATAATAGATAAAAAGTGGTGTTAAAAGCATCAGCATTGGGCTTCCCTGGCGGCGCAGTGGTTGAGAATCCGCCTGCCGATGCGGGGGACGCGGGTTCGTGCCCCGGTCCGGGAGGATCCCACGTGCCGCGCAGCGGCTGGGTCCGTGAGCCGTGGCCGCTGAACCTGCACGTCCGGAGCCTATGCGCCGCAACGGCAGAGGCCACAACAGTGAGAGGCCCGCGTACCGCAAAAAAAAAAAAAAGCAGCAACATTTATGTTTCTGACCGTAAGTGGAAATATTGGAATGAATTGCTTTCTTTTTCAAAATCAGGCGACACAACTGCTCATAAAGAGGATGTCACAGGAAGTGAATTCTGCTCTCCCTCGTGTTTGCTGAATCTTTCTCACTTGTGAGGTCACAGCCCTCCATCACTGGGGCTGAAGCCCGAGAAGGTAGCCCTGAGGGAGAGTGGAGTGATGTATCTTCAGACACGCTCTCCGCAATCACCTCCTGCGCGCCTCTAGTGAACGCACATGCCTTGAACCCTTGTCCTCCAGAAAGGTTTTAAGGAATTCCCACTTCACATTAGGAAAAATATGCCCCCCTCCAATAAAATTTGTCTCTCTTTTTCTGACGTAGTTTCCTAAAATGGAAAGAGTTGTGGATAAGTCCAAACCCCACATGTGGAGATTACTATTCAGGTATCCTATATTTATTAATCGCAACAAAGGAAAAGAAAAAATAGACAAATCCTGAAAGTAAAGGCTTAGTTTTCTTAACCATTCAGGGGAGATTTCTCAGTGATTCTTCTTAGCGCCACTAACTGCTACAGGGGAGACTGGGAGGGACGAAGGCAACAGTTAAAGTAAAGCATCTTCCCACCCCGATCAGACCGTGGAGGTCTGGGATTCCTTACTCATGTGCGACCCCTCTGGAATTACTTAAGTAGTCAAATGCAGACAATCCTTTCTGGCAAAATGGTTGCATGAATAAATACCTACTTGAAGGAGAATTGTGAAAATCAAATTACAAATAAAATCAGATCTTTACATAAGTAAATATGCTCTAAATGGGAAATCCCTTTGGCTAAACAGGACTTTCTAATTATTAGAATCATTATATCTATGGCCAAGGTAACCCCGGGGTAAAGCACAAACACAAAACCCAGTGGCTTAAGGCAATAAGTAGTTACCCAACTCACAGACCTAAGGTAGGCTCAGCCATTCTTTTGCTCCCAGCTGGGCTCTGCCTGAATCTGCAGTCAACCGGGCATGACCCAGGCAGATCCACGATGGGGCTGGGCTGGCTGGTCAGCATTGCCTGGTCTTGGCCGAGCAATCGTTTCTCTTCCATGTCATCTCTCACCCAGCAGCAGGCAATCTGAGCTCCATTTTATACCAGGGTGGCTTTTCAAGACAGTGAGTAGAAGCAGACAAGGCCTCCTGAGGCCAGGCTCAAAGCCAGCACACTGTCACCTCTGCCACATCCTCTTGGCCAGAGCAAGTCACAAGTCTGGCCCAGACTCAAGGAGTGAGAGAGAAAAGCCCCCTTCGGATGGCAGGACTTGCAAAGGTGTGCATACTGGCAGGGGTGTGAAGAAATGTGACTACTTTTCAATCTTCCACACTGTTATGGACAGAACTGTGTCCCTCCCCGAATTCATAACACTAACCGCCACCCCTCCCGCCAGTACCACAGAATGTGACTACCTGGAAATAGGGCGTTTAAAGAGGTAATTAAGTTTAAATAAGGTTGTTTGCATGGGTCCTGATCCAATCTGATTAGTGTTCTTGTAAGAGGGATGCCAGGGGTGTGTGCACAGGGGAACAACCATGTGAGGCCCAGCGAGAAGGCCGCCATCTACAAGCCAAGGAGAGGCCAAACCTACAGACACCTTCATCTCAGTCTTCCCATCTCAAGAACTTGGAGGAAATTAACTTCTGTTGCTCAAGCTGCCTAGGGCATGGGAGGCTGTTATGGAGGCCCTAGCCAACGAATACACACACTCGTAAGTAGAGTATACATGTGGAACAGTACTAGAGTAATATGAATTCAAACTGTGCGGTAAATGTAGAGTGTTCTTTCTTGGCCTGGAAATGAGAAGGCCAAGTGCATACTGTAGCAGGAAAGAAAATAACATTTGGGGGGAGATAGATAAACTTGTATCTGACAGGCCCCATAAGAAACCCTAAGGCAATTTAAGGAATGAACACAGAGAAGGGCCAGAATACCTGCTGGTTTTATTACTTTATCTGGCACTTGTAAAACTTTGGTTTCCACATGGAGCATATAGATGGGTGGTGACTGTTTAATGGTCTATATTTCTATGTGTCTTAAACCCTAAATAAACAATATTTTTTTTTATATCTCCATCCTCAGATGTAGCTGAAACAATACTTCATAGAAAAAATACAGATTTCTTTTCATAATGGTATATTGGTCAGGATCATTTGTTTAGTCTCTGCTGTGGTATCCAATTAACCCCAAATCTTGACGTGGGATTATAATAGAATTTTATTGTTGTTCATGTTAGCTCAAAGCAGATCAGAAGACCCTCCCTTGCCTTGGGGTCAGGCCACCTGGCTTCCATGGTGCTGAAGCATCAGAGGAGAGAATTGAAAAATGCCGTAAAACAAGGGGAAACCAGCAAAAAGGATGTGGCAGATCATGTCCCCTCATTTTTACAATCTTATCATAAAAAAGCTTTCTTAGTTTTTCATGCCTGTGTCCTTGAAAGACTTGGGATGTGGGGTACCCATTTAGGTTGCCTCTGCCATATGGTAAGAAGATATTAGAAGAGAGAGGAGACCTTACCTATTGCTCTACCCTACATGCTAAGACCCAGTGTCAAGAGTGTGGGCAAGACTGGATATAAGGGGGAAAAGCGAGCCCACAGCCCCAATTGGAAAAAGATCTTCATGCCCCTCTTCTCATGCCTCCATCCAAGCTTAGTGGAGGGGCCTCATGCTATTTTGTGGGGCAAAAAGATGGAACTGCTGATAATCGTTTGAGGTGTTGCTACATACAAGAAAACATATTCTGGTCCCAATGTCACCACGTTAGCTCAAGGTCAACTGCTTCAAGTCTCTACCGACAGCTGTGGCCTCATCTTTAGTAAGTGTAAATGACCAAAGGGCTGGACAATATGACAGATGCAGCCTAAACCCTCCCTCACCTATGCCTTCCCCTGGCAGATACCACATGAGGGACAGCAAGTCATTTATCCATCCAACCAAAGGAGCTACCAGGTTTATGAACAAGAAGTCATGTCACAAACATATTAAATACTTGCAACATCCAGACCCTGTGTTCAGAGCTTCAAAAGTATTAGTACAGTTAATCCTTGAGACAACAAGACCAAGCAGGTTTTCCAATTGTCACTTTACAGGTGCAACAATGCAGCCTCAAGGAAGAGCCAGCGTTAGGGTGCTAAAGCAGGTCTGCCTGACCCGAGTCCTTTCTGTTAGGATACTTGTGAAACTACTGCTGTATTGTTGTGATGGGAACTAGTGCCGAAGTCCTAAATGCTGCAGAAACAAAGAATGGAGCTTTTGTAATCAGTTCTCTCCTTCAAACTTGACATGTCCTTGCACGCTTTGAACAAGGCATAACCTTTGCGCCACAGGAGCAAATGTGCCCATCACTTTATTAGCAGGGTGGGCAGGCAGATGAGGGCTCACTGAGCTCACTACCATTTCCCTGAATTGAGCCTAATTTACTGTTTATTCCAGAAGACACCAATTTTCTAGAGTATCATCTCCTCCAAGACATCCTCCCCATTCAATTATAGCCAGTCAGTGACTGGGTCCAAAATTAGTGGGCAGACCAAATGACTCAGGCTTGCACTATTCATGACGGTAACGATTGATGGGTTCAAGGCAAGGACCAGATTTATGGGTCTCCTTACAGATATGATTTACTGAAAGTTGGCTTTTATTACCTAAGAGCCAGCCATGGACATGTGCTAGGTGCACTCCAGATAAATGGCTGGGGTGAAGCTCTGTGGGCGGCTGCCAGGAACAAGGTATAAGAAAGGGGGAAAAATAGAGAAGTGGTTTCACACATGAGACACTTGTCGAAAATTCAGGGGGCTCCAGTGCTCCAGGAACAGCTGGCAATGAGGAGCTAAAAGAAGCGACACCATTTGCAGGCAATGGACAGTTGGAGGCCTTGTCACGCTAACCACTGAGTGGGCAAGACTGATTTATGGATGGGCCGATAATGGTAAAGAAATAAAGATCGATTTGCTCTAGAGCACGTTTGGAGAGTAGTGGAGGCAATGGAGAAAAAGGGGGAGGAAGAGCATGGATTCTGAGAAAAGTCTCATCTGAAGATAAATATACAGGACTGATCTGACAACAAAGAGATGATGGGAAAATTCATGATTATGCAAATCACCATCACGTGGGTGAGGACAGATTGCCAGGGATGCTATGATGCCTGCACTCCAAGCAACCACACATACATGGCTGTGTTAATCTGTGCTCAGGGCTCTACTAGGTATCACAAAGGTAGAACGATACTTAAGACTCAGGCCACTTTCTTGGAAGATAGGAAGGATGACAGTGTGTCTGGAGAAAAAAGACATGAAAAGTTTACAAACATTACAAGAGCCCTAAGGTACAACACTTCACCTTGGAGGGTTCCTGGGCCACCTCTCTCCCCTCAGTAGTTAATGCCTACTTATCCTTGTATCCTTATCTTAGTCAACACCTCCTTGGGAAAACCAGGACAGACCCTGAAAAGGTGTCCTTCTACCTCATATACTTACACAAAACGTGTACCGCTTCTTAAAAAAACAGCACAATTGTTATTTCACATTGATCACCTTTTTGTATATTGTCTGCCCTCCTACACATTACACTGTAAGTTTGCTGAGAGCAAAGAACTTATATTAATAGTCCCTTGCAAACAGTAGGTGCTTAATACGTATCTGTTGAATGAATTAGCTGCCCTACTCATTTATCTGTTCATTCAAAAACATTTGCTAAGTGACCATCATGTGCTGGATGCTAAAATGAAAATACATTCAATGGTGATAATATATGTAGAGAAGCAGAACATGGGCATATAGAAATGGGGAGCTGGGTGGCTATTTTAATTTGAGGAATTGGGGGATGCCTATGATGTTTGAGCTGAGATTGCATAATAAGAAGAGCCTGACATTCAAATATCAGAAGGAACACTAGGGCAGAAGGATGTGGTAACCAAAACACCCTGAACAAGGAGTTATCTTTACCTGTTTGAGGAACAGAAAAAAATATAGCACAACTAGAGCTAAGTTCATTCGTTCATTCGTTTGTTCTTTCATTTCTTCATTTACTCACTCATTCTTTTATTTGATAACATGAGGTACTAGGTACACAAAACAAAAACACATAAAACATTAATACTGCTCCCTAGTTGCTGGCAGCCTAATGAAATAGCTCGGAAAGGTCAGAGAGAGCAGGACACAGTGGGTCACAGGTGAGGTCTGCAGACCCTTGGCATCCCTGAGACACTTTCAGGAGTCCAGGCAGCCACCACTGTTTTCATAATATGTTAAAATGTCAGGTGCCTTTTCACAGTGGTGGCCTCAAAGCAATGGTGGCAAAAAATGTGGGCATTTTAACACGAATCAAGGCATTTGCACATACTCTATCTGTGGTCATTGAAACATGTTACAATAAAAAATGCCAGATATACTTTAGAATACACTTGATTAATCAGCAAAGTTATTACTTTTGTTAAATCTGATATTTTAGCTCATATCTTTCAAACATTCTCTGTGAGGAAATGGGAAGGTCACATAAAGCACTTCTGCTGTGTATGGAGGCACAAAGTTTGTCTCTAGGGAATCGTTTGTGTGACTGTTTAAGTTACAAGCTAAACTAGCCCCCTTTTCTCATGGAACACCATATTTACTGAAGAGAACCTCTGACAGCATACTTTGATCGTGGAGCTTGAGTGTCAGACATATTCTTAAGAATGAGCAGCAGCAGCCTGTCACTTCAAGAAAATCAATTGGCAATTTTTGTTGCCAAACATAAAGTTCAAGCTCTCAAGACAAAAATGATAATTTTTGGAAAACTCAAATCAGCCGCTGTGATTCTGACAGCCTCCCAATAAGCTGAGAATTTTCTGATGAAATTGCTGGTGAAAATAGTCAATGTGATTTTCTAATAATGTGTAATAAAATGTGTTAATATTTGCAAGGGCTGTATAATTCAAGTGAGCCAACAATTTTTCAAATGATCAATGCAAGATGTTACAAAATTATGCATGGGGAAAAGACACATTTAGAGTGCAAGACATACCAACGGATTGTAATATGGGCATTTCTAAAAAATAAGATTTTCCACATTTACCTGAAAAGAATATTAAAAATACTCTTCCTTCTTCCAACTACATATCTGCATGTTGCAACAGATTGAATACAACAGGAAATATAATAATCCTCTTCATTTCCATGAAGAGATATTAAAGAGATACATAATACATAAAACAATGTCACTCTTCTTGCTAATTCTATGTCTTGAAAAAAGTCATTTTTCATTCAGAATTGTATTTATGCTAACATGTAATACATTTATTATTTTAAAAAATAAATTAATAATATTTTTTAATTTCTCAGTTTTAATTACTAATATTGTATATATTGATAGATATAATCCACATAAACAAAACTCAAAGGATACTTGAAACCAATATGTTTGAGAACCATTGCTCTATGGTATAGTGAGAAAAAAAATATTGGAACTATATAAGGTTAATAGTATATGGAATTTCTAATTGTTTGGATTCTTAGGCAAATCTGATGATGAAGGTTACTCCCATTGACACACGTAGGTTTAAAAATAACTCTTCTAAAAATAACCAAAAATGTTCACAAAATTTTCCTAATATGAAAGATATTTTACCAACATATATATTATGCATAATTTTACTAGAAAACATATCTAAATGTTGGTGGCTTTCTATGTACAAGGCTCTATCCCAAGAGAGTTATATGTATTAATTTACTTAATTCTCAAATCAATCCTGAGAGACATATTATTATCCTCATTTTTTAGATGAAATATTTAAACTAAAAAGAGTTAAGCAATTGCCCCAAGGTTTCCCAGTAGTTAGTAATAGGTGTACTGAGGCAGTGGACTCCAAAATCCGTACCACACAACGATATTGTTAATCCACAGAATATAGTGAACAAAAGTATGGCACACTGATTGACACATTTTCTTTAAAAAATGAAATTTTTACAGGCAGGTTGAAATTTGGCGTCACAGACAAGGCAGCCTCTCTGTCAATGTTTTAAGACTGAATTGCTTTGATCACTTAGACCTTCTCATATGATACTCACCCAACATTCAGTGTATCTACCCTACAGCTCAGACACACTTACACGTGCTGAGAAAGAGAAGGCAGTTCCTCTCTTTCTGTAAAACATTAAATCCATACATTTGTTATGCATGACCTATTAGTTATTTCACTATAAAAGAACGTAATTCTCTTCTCTAAGTACCATTGGAATTTTCATTTTAGTCTCATTATGCTTTAGTCTTGTGATGAATGAGCAACTCCAGCATTTAACAGTAATGGGGTCAGTAAGGCAGATGAGCTAGCTGAGCCCTTCAGATCTGCCTGTCTCTCCCCTAGAATTACTCTAGTGTTTGAACTCTTGGCCAATTACTCACACACCTTCTGCCCTTGCAGTCCAAGCACTGCCCAGATGGCTTTGATTTGGAGGCCCTCAATTTATCAAAACAGTTTGTTATGTTAAAAAACTGATGTCAAAAAAGCCATATGACCCTTTTTATGTGTAGTTTTCCTGGAATAAGAAATCAATTTGCCCATTTCAAACAAAGTTGGGGCCCAAAGACACTTGAACCGGTGCTGCATTCATAAACCAATAAGAAAAATGGACTTAGAAACACATAGTCTCCCATTCCTGGAATCACAGGGTGTTAGGAATGAAGAGCTTTCCTGGCAGGTGGGGGCCACCTTCTTCCTCGGCCTGCCTCAGGTCCACTTGGGGGTTTGGTTAAAAAGACAGCTGGCTGAGCTCCACAACTGAGAGTTTGACTCAGTGAAGTCCTGACTTGGGACCTGGGAATCGGAGTTTTTACAAGGATGGCTGGTGATTCTGATGCAAACCTTTAGACCATGATCTGAAAAGCAGTATTTTTCACCATCTGCAACCTCTCCTGAGACTAATGCTCACTTAATATTCCAACCATCCTTTCCTACCACCCCACCCCTTACATGTGAATCTTGCATGTGGGTCTGTGCCCACAGACCTGCCTTCTTGCTGTGTAGCAAACACACACTAAGGATCCCAAATATGGAGCCCCAAATGTGAGTTCCTTCTAAACTTCAGACTTGGTTGCTGGAGAGTGCCTGGTTCTCTTGTGGGCCCTTTAAGTCGAATTTTGTAGGTTTCTGTGGCCCCATGGTATTGCAGCTATGGGGTCTGCAGAATGATTCAGGATCCAGCAGAAAGTGATACCTGATTAAATGTGATGCTGGTAACCGCATCCATCCTTACCAGGGAGTGACTCGGCAACCAGGCTACAGCCCTGTGGATGGCGTTCTTCAGGCCATCAGAACTGGTTCTGTAATAAGCACATAAACCAATCATGGCAAATCCAATAAGAGGACATATACCATAGGTAGGGGTCACTGATGTCTCCTCAAATGGCATCTCTGTTGATGGCCTGATACCCATAACAGCTGCAGCCACTGGCTGAGAGTAACATCTACAGAGCCCGAAGAGTGAGTCAGGACATTGACAGAGAAATAGAACCAGATCCCCGGGCTGAGCCCATCACTAGAGCTTTTCTTACCTACAGACTTCCGGTTACTTGGGACCATGTGCTGACTGTTGAGGCTGTTACTTGGATTTCTGGTTAGAGTTCAAGTTTCTGTTAGCATTGGGGGCATCTGACGGAAACAGGTAACGCTTTGGTCTAAATGGTTGTGTCCCCTCAAATCCATATGTTTATACCCTAAGACTCAAGGTGATGGTATTTGGAGATGGGGCCTCTGGCAGGTGACTCGGTCATGAGTGACATTAGTTTCCTTATTAAAGAGGCCCCAATATGCTCCCTTGGCCCTCCCACCAGGTGAGGACACAAGAAGTCTGCCATTTGCCATCGGGAAGAGGGCTCTCTCCCAACCAGGCTACCACTCTGATATCAGACTTTCAGCCTCCAAAACTGTGAGAAACAAACTTCTGTCGTTTATAAGCCAGCCAGTATTTGGTATGTTGTTATAGCGGTCCAAACTGACTAAGGCAGAAAACACAAATGAAAAGGAACTTGTTGAAGTTTCCTGGATACTATTTGATGTATATTTATACATATACATATATATATTTATGTATATATTTGTACTATATGTGTATGTATATGGTCTATATATGTTGTGTGTGGGTGGATATATATCATTAGAATTTATCAGTAGAGTGTCAGGTAAAATGTAAATTATTTTTCTTGTATTTTTAACATTAATAAATAATGTGGTTCAATTTTAAGAAAACTTCAAGAATTGACCAAGAGTATGGCAAGTAAAATTAAAACATTTTACACTTGCTATTTAAATATTCCCTAAGGTCATTAGAAAATGTATTTTTTGGTGTGAATTATATTTTTTTACTGAGGCGATTTTTATTTATAACATTATATAAGTTTCATGTGTACAGCATTATATTTCTACTTCTGCATACCCTGCCACATGTTCACCACCTAAAATTTAGTTTCCATCTATTGCCATAAAGTTGCTCCCCTTCACCCATTTCGCCACGCCCCCTTCCCCTCTGGTAACCGCTACTCTGCTCTCTGTAGCTACATGTGTGTTACGAAAAGTATTTAAAGGGCCACTGGGCCACATGTTATAGGATCGCCCTAATGAGCAGGTGAGGAGACAACACCCATTGAGAACATTGTTAAGAAAGGTGTCTTGGGCTTCCCTGGTGGCGCAGTGTTTGAGAGTCCTCCTGCCGATGCAGGGGACGCGGGTTCGTGCCCCGGTCCGGCAGGATCCCACGTGCCGCGGAGCGGCTGGGCTCGTGAGCCGTGGCCGCTGAGCCTGCGCGTCCGGAGCCTGTGCTCCGCAACGGGAGAGGCCAGAACAGTGACAGGCCCGTGCACCGCAAAAAAAAAAAAAAGAAAGGTATCTTACCTGCTTTTTTTCACCATCTTAGCTTTATTCAGAGGAGCACCTCTTTGGGTTTAGGTAAAATACTGAAGGTCTTTACAACTTTATATACCCCCAACTCCAGAAAATACTGATGTAATCACCCTCTCCTGGAGAAATAAAGATCATAACGAAAGACTTTGCCGATACTCTACATGTGAATGGGGACAAGTGGAAAAGATAAAGCAAATAAATAAACACCTATCATTTTCAACAGAGCTTCATTAAAATTCCATTGATCTCTTTTGCAGTTTTCACTTACTCTTTCCTTTTCCCTACCCTCCTATATTTTATCAGCTCAGTGTTTTTTAACCCTAGCTGCATAATAAAACCATTTAGAGAGTTTTTAAAATACCGATGCAGAGCCCCGCTCAGAACAAGCACTTAGAGGCTCTGGTGTGGAAGGTGGACATCATGTTTAAAGGGTCCCCACGTGATCCTAACACACAGTTGAGGGGTAACCGGTGAGACAGCCTGGTCTTACTTGTCTACCAGCCCCTTCAAAAGAGCTGGGTGTGTGAGACAAATAGGCACAGGTCTTCGTAAGGAAAGCATGCTGGTGAGGAGCATGAAGTGGTGGAGAAGAAAATCCTCACTTGCTTTATATTTATTTGCTGATGCCTCAACCCGTTAAGAAAAGTGAAAATAGCTAATTCTATAGAGTGCTCCCCATAAATACACATCGAACTTTGTAGAATTAAGTTTTCTTACTTTCTTTGACCTGCTTGTGATGATTTAATCTCACAAAAATGAGAGATAATTTAAGGAATTCATGACTTTTAGAATAATTGCTTGCTAATGTTAAAAAAAACCCCACTTTTTTCTAAAATAAAAATTTTTGTGGCACAACGTAGGAAACACACTTGCTTCTTCCTCAGGATAAAGCAACGTGGGCTCTAAATGTATCATTTTGATTGTGAGGGAAAAATATATTATCAACCACAAGTTATCATTCATTGAACTGAGATGTGAAAGGGAGGCACTTGTTTGTTTGTGTTAATGATTTTGTAATTTTATACTAATTCATCTTGTCATCAGGCTCATATCTGGGTGGTAAAGTGTCCAGACAGAAAATGTTGTGAACTATATTAATTTTTGTTATATATTAATATTGTATTAATATATTAATATTAGTATTGTTAATGTATATTAATTATATTTATAATAATTATATTTTATGTAAGTTATTAATGTTATATGACATTAGGTTTTCACCTATTTTCACCTTTCTTATCATAAAGATACCATTTTATGAAAGATCCTTCTACAGAATTGGAATCGATTTGCTCTGTCTGACCCCAGAATGGGCACTAAAGTGAACTGAAATAAACTAACATGAATAATGACCTAGTAATTTTTTTTTTTTTTTTTTTTTTGTGGTACGCGGGCCTCTCACCGCTGTGGCCTCTCCCGTTGCGGAGCACAGGCTCCGGACGCGCAGGCTCAGCGGCCACGGCTCACGGGCCCAGCCGCTCCGCGGCATGTGGGATCTTCCCGGACCGGGGCACGAACCCGTATCCCCTGCATCGGCAGGTGGACTCCCAACCACTGCGCCACCAGGGAGGCCCTGACCTAGTATTTTATAGGCATTTTAGATAACATATCTGATTTAACATTCACTACAGCCTCATAAGGTAAGTGATTCATTCCCACTCACAGGTGAAGACGGTGAATCTCAGAACGAATGCATGAGCTCTGCAAAGTCATTTGTCTAGCAAGTGCTAGAGACAGGACCCGAACCAAACCAATAGACATTAGGGGAGCAGATTCTCAGTTCAGCTGTGAAAGACTTTTCTTATAATTGGAGCTATCTGTCACTGGGATGACAGCAGCTAGTAAGGTCTGATCACAGGGGAGATATTTCAGCAGAGGTTTAACATATGTGTTTACTCTTGAGAAGAATTTTCTTTCCTTCCCGTCTGACAAACATCTTCTCATCTTTCAAAGCCTAGCTCAAAGTCACCCCCTCTGAGAGTGCATTCTTGACTTCTCTGGCCCCTGCATCTTGTATTAAACAGGATCTTGTCCTCACCTCTAAGTTCACATCACATTGCATGGCATGTGCTGACATCATCAAGGTTCCTACCATTTTTCTATTCCTGTTGTCCTAGTGCAGTGTTTTGCACATTATAAGGACTTAAATAACATTTGTTAATAGAATGAATATTCAAGAATCAAAGTTTTAGTCAGACTTCTCCAGAGAAACAGAACCAATAGGATGTGCATTTATATATGTGTATATATATATATATATATATATATATATATATATATACTATATATATAGAGAGAAATTTATTTTAAGGAATTGTCCAATGCGATTGTGTGGCTGGCAAGTTTAAAATCTAAAGGGGAAACAGCAGGCTGGAAATCTGGCAGGAGCTGATGCTGCAGTCTTGGGTCCAAAGGTGGTCTGGAGTCAGAATTCCTTCCTCTTAGGGGGACCTCAGTCTTTGCTCTAAGACCTTCAACTGATTAGATAAGGCCCACCCAGTGAAGTGTAACCTGCTTTGATCAGTATCTACTGATTTAAATGTTAATCACATCTAAAAAAATACCTTCAAAACAACATCTAGACTGGTGTTTGAGAAGACAACTGGGCACCATAGCCTAAGCAAGTTGACACATAAAATTAACTATCACAGTCAGTAAAGAGTGTCAAACTAGTTTGGTAATATCCAGATCCTGAGTTTCCCAAACCAGTGAAATTTTAAATAATATAAAATTAAAGCTAATTAATATGATTTTAAGCTCTCTTTTTGCCAAATTAAGAAATTAAACACTAAACATCTATATCAATCAATTAAAGAATACAAAAAGAGGCAAACAAAAAAGAGAACAGACTTAATAGAATAAAAGATATTTGAAACATATGTATGTTAATCACGTTTGACCAGTATATTTCAGCTGGTGCCACTCTACAAACTAAAGCCCTCCATGCTGAGATTCTGTGATTCTAGCATTCTAACACTTTGCCTAAGAAATAATGCTAAGGAGGCTAAATGCACATCCCTCTCCCATCACCCCTCCTGTCCTCCTTGTTCTGTTTCCTCCCTTGGTAATGCTCTTATGTTCTTCCCCTCACTCTTTCTACTAGCCATCTGTGGCTCCTATGGGGACTATTCTTTCATTTAAGCCATATCACTTGCAATACTTCTGTCTCCAAGTAATAGTAAAACCAACTCAAATGGGTTTATCCCATAAGAAACAGCATATTGTGAAATCTAGAGGTAAGGTGGGTTTCAATTTTAACTTGATCCAGTAACTCTAGCTCAAGATTCCTTCATCTTTGTCCCCCTCTGTAGGCCAGCAACCTGGCAGCAACACAGTTAAAGTTGTCTTTAGACTCACAGTTACATAGTACAACACTGTGAGAAATTGAAAAGAGGTCACTTCCAGGAGTTCTGAACAAGACAAGGAGAAACACTGCAGAAGCACCCATAAAAATCCCTAACTGTCATCACTGGGCCAAACTGGGTCTCATGCCTGTTCCTCTTACTAATTAGTGAAATAGAATTACACTTAAATTAATCTAGGTCATTCCTAGGACATCTTCCTTTAGGACATATGGGATCTTTGAAAAATGAGTGGACTCTAAAAACAAGTCAAGATTCTAGTTGGAAGGAAGAGAGAGGAAGTGGTTGTTGCATCAGTAGTAACAAAATATCTACTGAAGAGAGGAGTCAAGGTGGCAGACTAGGAGGATGCAGAATTCATGTCTCTGCACAACTAGGGCACCTACCAGGCACTGGTGGGGGACCACGGACACCTAAGGGGGTGGCAGGAATCCCCAGTGACTGGGTAGGACGTGGGGCATGTGGGGGAATGAGGGGGGCGGAGAAGTGGAGGCGGGAGGGGACTGGCTCCCTGAGGGTGGCTGTGGGAGGGGAAGGGATCCAATTTCCCAAGGGGGAAATTGAGGCACCATTGGGAAGGCAGAGGATCAAGAGGGAGAGTGGCCAGGTTTCCCCTGCCTTCTTGGGCCCCCAGGAGTCTGCTGAGACCCTGGGCCTGATCCTCTGCCCACTGAGGCCCCCTCCAGCCATGCGGATCCTGAGGGAGTGAGGGGCAGGGAAGGGGGAGCAAAAGTAAAGGCCAGACCTCCTGGACCAGCACTCCTGAGGAGTGGCTGGGGGAGGAGAGGAGATCCTACACCCAGCGGGACCTACCCATGGTTAGGGGTCCAGTGAGAATCGGGGAGACTCTGGGGGAGACATGGTGGGACAGGGAAGAATGGAAGGGAACAGAGCCAGTGTTTTCCCTGTCCACTTAGGCACCAAAGAGCCTGTTGGGCTCCCGGGCCTAATCCTCTGCCTTTGGACCCTCCCTCCAGCAGCACAGAGCACAGCCTTACACGCCCCCCCCCCAGAGCCCTACCTCTATACTCGAAGACCCCCTCTGAGATCCCCTGCAATGAGCTAGGCCTAAACCCCACCCACACACCCTCACTCAGAGCCTTACCTCCAAACTCCAGAACTCCACACTCCAGAGCCCTCCTTTCCACGTTCTGCCTCTCTGCTTACTAAGCAGAAGCTCCACCCCAGGTTTGAACATCACCCCGCCCAGGCCCTGCCCCAAGGCTGTTTCCCCGCTGGTGGGTCTTGAGCCTATGCTCTGCCCCATGCTCAAACTTCAATTCCTTGCCTAGGTCCCACCCCACTCTAAACCCCACCGCTGCCTAAGTTCCACCTCTGCCTAAACTCCACACTCCTGTAACCAAGGTATTTTGTTTTTTCTTTTCTTTTTTCTCTCTCTCTCTTTTTTTTTTTTTTTTGTTTTTTCCTGCTTTAGATTGGGGTTCTGTTTTACCTTGTTGTTGATTCATTGCTGTTGATTCATTTATATTTTTATTCTTTCTAACAAATCTTTTAATTTTCTAATTTTATTTTATTCTTTATATTTTGTTATTGTTCTGCTCCTTCTGGTTTGTTCCCCTTTTATTTATTTTTCTCTGTTGTGGCTTTGTTTTACCTTACTGCAGATGTTTCAATTATACTTTTATTTTTCCTAATATATTTTTATCTTTCTAATTTTATTTTGTTTTATATTCTTTGTTATTGACTGCTTTTTTTTTTTTTTTTTTTTTTCTGCCTTACCAGGTGGCTTGCAGGATCTTGGTTCCTAGGTCAGAATTCAGGCTTGAGTTCCTGTGGTGGGAGCTCCGAGTCCAAACTGCTAGACTAATAGAGAACCTCAGACCCCAAGGAATATTAATCAGAGTGAGGCCTCCTAGAGGTTCTCATCTAGGCACCAAGACCCAGCTCTTTCCAACTGCCTGCAAACTCCAGTGCTGGATGCCTCAGGCCAAACAACCAGTGAGATAGGAATACAGCCCCACAGATCCAAAAAAAAAAAAAAAAAAGAAACGACAAAAAAAAATGTTACAGAGGAAGGAACAAAGTAAAAACCTAAAAGACCAAATAAATGAAGATGAAGTAGGAAAACTACCTGAAAAAGAATTCAGAGTAATGATAGTAATGATGATCTAAAATCTCAGAAACAGAATGGAAAAGATACCAGAAACATTTAACAATGATCTAGAAGAACTAAAGAGCAAACAAACAGTGATGAACAATACAATAACTTAAATTAAAAATACTCTAGAAGGAATCAATAGCAGAATAACTGAGTCAGAAGAACAGATAAGTGACCTGAAGATAAAATAGTGGAAATAACTGCTGCAGAGTAGAATACAGAAAAAAGAATTAAAAGAATTGAGGACAGACTCAGAGACCTCTGGGACAACATTAAATGCACCAACATTCAAAATATAAGGGTCCCAGAAGAAGAAGAGAAAAAGAAAGAGTCTGAGAAAATATTTGAAGGGTTATAGTTGAAAACTTACCTAACATGGAAAAGGAAATAGTCATTCAAGTTCAGGAAGTGCAGAGAGTCCCATACAGGATAAATCCAAGGAGAAACACAAAGACACATATTAATCAAACTATCAAAAATTAAATACAAAGAAAAAATATTAAAAGCAGCAAGGGAAAAACAACAAATAACACACAGGGGAATCCCCATAAGGTTAACACCTGATCTTTCAGCAGAAACTCTGCAAACCAGAAGGGAGTGACAGGACATATTTAAAATGATGAAAGGGAAAAACCTACAACCAAGATTACTCTACCTGGCAAGGATTTCATTCAGATTCAATTGAGAAATCAAAAGTCTTACACACAAGCAAAAGCTATGAGAATTCAGCACCACCAAACCAGCTTTACAACAAATACTAAAGGAAATTCTCTAAGCAGGAAACACAAGAGAAGAAAAAGACTCACAAAAACAAACCCAAATCAATTAAGAAAATGGTAATATAAACATACATATCAATAATCACCTTGAATGTAAATGAATTAAAGGCTTCAACCAAAAGACACAGACTGGCTGAATGGATACAGAAACAAGACCCTTATATATGCTGTCTACAAGAAATCCACTTCAGACCTAGGGACACATACAGACTAAAAGTGAGGGGATAGAAAAAGATATTACATGCAAATGGAAATCAAAAGGAAGCTGGAGTAACAATACTCATATCAGATAAAATAGACTTTAAAATAAAGACACTTACAAGAGATAAGGAAGGATACTACATAATGATCAAGGGATCAATCCAAGAAAAAAAAAAAAAACGATTATAAATATTCATGCACCCAATATAGGAACACCTCAATACATAAGGCAAATGCTAACAGCTATGAAGGAGGAAATTGACAGTAACACAATAATAGTAGGGAACTTTAACACCCTACTTATGCCAATAGACAGATCATCTAGACAGAAAATAAATGAGGAAATACAAGCTTTAAATGACACAATAGACAGGTAGACTTAATTGATATTTTTAGGACATTCCTAAAAAGCGGAAGAGTACACTTTCTTCTCATGTGCACATGGAACGTTCTCCAGAATAGATCACATCTTGGGTCACAAATTAAGCCTTGGAAAATTTAAGAAAATTGAAATAATATCAAGCAACTTTTCCAACCACAACACTATGAGATTAGAAATCAATTACAGGAAATAAAAAAAACAGTAAAAAACACAAATACATGGAGACTAACCAGTGTGCTGTTAAATAATCAGGTAATCACTGAAGAAATCAAAGAGGAAATCAAAAAATACCTAGAAACAAATGACAATGAAAACACGATGATCCAAAACCTATGGGTTGTAGAAAAAGTAGTTCTAAGAGAGAAGTTTATAGCAATACAGTCCTACCTCAAGAAACAAGAAAAATCTCAGATAAATAATCTAACTTTACATCTAAAGGAACTAAAGAAAGAAGAACAAATAAAACCCAGAATTAGTAGAAGGAAATAAATCATACAGATCAGAAAAGAAATAAATGAAATAGAAACAAAGAAAACAAGAGCAAAGATCAATAAAACTAAAAGCTGGTTCTTTGAGAAGATAAACAAAACTGATAAAGAAGTAACCAAACTCATCAAGAAAAAAAAAGGGAGAGGACTTAAATCAATAAAATTAGAAATTAAAAAGGAGAGATTACACCTGACACTGCAGAAATACAAAAGATCATAAGAGACTACTACAAGTAACAATATGCCAATAGAATGGACAACCTGCAAGAAATGGACAAAATTTTTGAAAAGTACAACCTTCCAAGATTGAACCAGGAAGCAATAGAAAATGTAAACAGACCAATCAGAGTTAATGAACTTGAAACTTTAATTTAAAATCTTCCAACAAACAAAAGTTTAGGATTCGCAGATGGTTTCACAAGCAAATTCTATCAAACATTTAGAGAAGAGCTGACACCCATCCTTCTCAAACTCTTCCAAAAATTGCAGAGGGAGGAACACTCCCAAACTCATTCTACGAGGCCACCATCACCCTGATACCAAAACCAGACAAAGGTACTACAAAAAAAGAAAATTACAGACCAATATCAGTGGTGAATATAGATGCAAAAATCCTCAACAAAATACTAGCAAACAGAATCCAACAACACATTCAAAGGATCATATCCCATGGTCAAGTGGATTTTATCCCAGGGATGCAACAATTCTTCAATATAAGCAAATCAATCAATGTTATACACCACATTAACAAATTGAAGAATAAAAACCATATGATCATCTCAATAGATGCAGAAAAAGCTTTTGACAAAATTCAACACTCATTTATGATAAAAGCTCTCCAGAAAGTGGGCATAAAGGGAACCTATTTCAACAAAATAAAGGCCACATACGACAAACCCACAGCAAACATCATTCTCAATGGTGAAAACCTAAAAGCATTTCCTCTAAGGTCAGGAACAATACAAGGATGTCCACTCTCACCAGTATTATTCAACATAGTTTTGGAAGTCCTAGCCACGGCAATCAGAGAAGAAAAAGAAATAAAAGGAATACAAAGTGGAAAAAAAGAAGTAAAACTGTCACTGTTGGCAGATGACATGATATTATACATAGAGAATCCTAAAGATGCCACCAGAAAACTACTAGAGTGAATCAATGAATCTGGTACAGTTTCCTGATACAAAATTAATGTGCAGATATGTTCTGCATTCCTATATGCTAATAATGAAAGAACAGAAAGAAATTAAGGAAACAATCCCATTCACCACAGCAACAAAAAGAATGAAATACCTAGGAATAAAACTACCTAAGGAGGTAAAAGACGTGTACTCAGAAAACTATAAAACAGTGATGAAAAAAATAAAAGATGAAACAAACAGATGGAGAGATATACCACGTTCTTGGCTTGGAAGAATCCACACTGTGAAATTGACTATACTACCCAAAGCAGTCTACATGTTCAGTGCAATTCCTACCAAATTACCAATGGCAATTGTTCAGAACTAGAACATAAAAATCTTAAAATTTGTATGGAGGCACAAAAGACACCAAATAGCCAAAGCAATCTTGAGGGGAAAAAAAACAGAGCTGGAGGAATCACACTACCTGACTTCAGATTATACTACAAAGCTGCAGTAATCAAGACAATAAGGTACTGGCACAAAAACAGAAATATAGATCAATGGAACAGGATAGAAAGCCCAGAGATAAACCTACACACCTATGGTCAACTAATCTATGACAAAGGAGATAAGTATATACAATGGAGAAAAGACAGCCTCTTCAAATAAGTGGTTCTGGGAAAACTGGACAGCTATATGTGAAAAAATGAAATTAGAACACTCCCTAACACCATACACAAAAGTAAACTCAAAATGGATTAAAGACCTAAATGTAAGACCAGACACTATAAATCTCTTAGAGGAAAACATAGGAAGAACACTCTGACATAAATCACAACAAGATCTTTTTTGACCCACCTCCTAGAGTAAGGGAAATAAAAATAACGATAAACAAATGGGACCTAATGAAACTTAAAAGGTTTTGCATAGCAAAGGAAACCGTAAACAAGACGAAAAGACAACCCTCAGAATGGAAGAAAATATTTGCAAACGAATCAATGGACGAAGGATTAATCTCCAAAATATATAAACAGCTCATGCAGCTCAATATTAAAAAAAAAAAAAAACCCAATCAAAAATGGGCAGAAGACCTAAATAGATATTTCTCCAGAGAAGACATACAGATGGCCAAGAGGCACATGAAAAGCTGCTCAACATCACTAATTATTAGAGAAATGCAAATCAAAACTACAATGAGGTATTACCTCACACTGTTTAGAATGGGCATCATCAGAAAATCTACAAACAACAAATGCTAGAGAGGGTGTGGAGAAAAGGGAACCCTCTTGCACTGCTGGTGGGAATGCATATTGATACAGCCACTATGGAGAACAGTATGGAAGTTCCTTAAAAAATTGAAAATAGAGCTACCATATGACCCAGCCATCCCACTACTGGGCTTATAACCTGAGAAAACCATAATTCAAAAATACACATGCACTGCAATGTTGATTGCAGCACTGTTTAAAATAGCCAGGTCATGGAAGCAACCTAAATGCCCATTGACAGACGAATGGATAAAGAAGATGTGGTACATATATTCAATGGAATATTACTGAGCTATAAAAAGGAACAAATCGGTCATTTGTAGAGACATGGATGGATCTAGACACTGTCATACAGAGTGAAGTAAGTCAGAAAGAGAAAAACAAATATCGTATATTAATGCATATACGTGGAACCTAGAAGAATGGTACAGATGAACTGGTTTGCAGGGCAGAAATAGAGACACAGATGTAGAGAACAAATGTATGGACACCAAGGGGGGAAAGCAGGAGGGTGTGGTGGGATGAATCGGGAGATTGGGACTCATGTATATACACTAATATGTATAAAATAGATAACTAATAAGAACCTGCTATATAAAAAAATTAAATTAAAAACAAAAAACAATGAGCATGATTTTATTTTTTTATAGCAGAAAAGCCTAAATTGAGGGAGAGGGGTTAAGGGACTGTAATGATATCTAGAGGTCACATAAGTGCCTCTTTTTATACTAACTTTACTTCGTGATGGTTATTATTATTTTAATGTTTTCCACAAAAACAGATTCAAAATTTTGAATTGTCATTTATAGACAAAGATGGTCTTATTTTGGAACATCATGGAGATGTTTTTCTGCTCGCTAAGATTACTTCTTTCCATAGGTTCTTACTGATAAGTGCAAGAGGCAACAAATATAGTCCAAAACCCAGGTAATTTTTTCATCCCAGTCCCTTAAACCTCAGTCATCAGTGATCATCAGAGTTTGGCCAGCTTTACTCTTTTGGCTAGGAGAGATTGTCAATGGCCCTGTTCAGAAATAATGATTCCTCACCACCTTACCCCTTCCTCCTCTGCATAGAATCTTCTCCTGTTTTAGGGCCTGTTAAATGGCAAAAAGAACATGGGTACTGTTTTCACCAGACACCTAGTAGGAGCCATGCTCTAGGACATATATTCTGGAAACACTAGGTGGTCTCTTCAGAAGGAGCGATGCGAGGTTACGGCAGAGAACTCGGCACAGTCTTACTGAAGGCGGCTCCATGTTCCCACCACTAGTCAACACAAAGCTTCCTTGTTGTCACGGGTTACGTGGCAAGTGATTAAAGTAGGAGAGATGCTCATTTTCTATCACAAGTATCTGTACTTAGAAGGTACAGAGATTCAAAATTAAGAGTGTATAGATGCTAGGAACTTGCAGGGTTTTGTATTATTAACATTTTAAAGAACTGTGTCCAATTTGTCAGGATAATATCTCCATTTATTGTTTGTGTTCAGGTACTAGAATTTCAATGTATACATTTGTTGGAAAATCAGCCTTATGGCATATCTTCTATTTGAATTGTTTTAAAGAGATTACAGTAACTAATTCACATATTTGACTTTAAAATCCTGTATATATTATCCCCTTTCTATGACAATTTAGTGAAATCTTGGACACTCTAACTTTCATTTTAAAAAAATTAAATGTATTGCATTAAAATGTGCCATGGATACCTCTTTCTTATCTCCCCTCATCAATTTGTATAGGTCTTCCAGTACTACATGGATCTGATACTCCTAGATTATTTAAAATCATTAAATATCCCCTGAAATATGAGAACCTAAGATTGCTATTGGTAGAATTCATGAACTTTCCCTGGAAATGTATGTCACAGTTGCAGTTTTGAGACTTTTTATCCCTTTGGTTTGAGTTTTCTGCCAGTTCTCTCCCGAGCTCTGGGTGAATGTATTTATCTTAGTTTGTCTGCAAAGGCACTCTGGGATCTACAATTTGAACTTGATTACGGATTGATCATTGAAAGTGGCTTTTAAAAGTGACATTTTTGTTAAAAGTCATTTCAGCAAAGAAAAATGGCTTTTAGAGAGTGTATACGTATTCAATAAAATTCTAGAGCTAGGCAGGCACTGGCTGGCAGTCAGTGAATTTCACACCAGCAATCTTTTAGAAATTCTCCAGCCTGGTTGAGAGCTATATGTCTTCTTACAGAAGTACAGAGGCTGCTGTCCTCACGAACTCCTTTCCCTAGGACCAGAGGAAAGCAAATCACATGACCAAATACTTGGTTTCAATTTGGAATATAGTCTTTTCCTGTGAAGATTCTCTCTTGAGCCATAATCTTTTTATTGAGATATGAAAATATGCTTCACACGGTCTCAGGAAAATAAGCACACCAGTGATGGATCACCAACTGATTAATTTTGGTAAACCGAAGCCTAGAAAGAAGCAGTTGTGCACTGAAGAAAGTCACTTTTCAACTTGTATCTGCAGAACAAATGCCCTTAAGAACACAGCTTTACCTCTGCAGAATGGACTTAGGTAGTTGAAAGATACCCCCAAACTCCTTTTAAAATATATACCTTTTTAAGGTATATAAAATATATACCTTAGTTTTAGTAACTATTATGAGTATCTCACTTGTAATCAGTAGCTGCTTATTAAATAAGAATGAACAAGTTATTTTATAAAACACCTCTTTGATATAGACTACTGCTAAGACTTTGATAGAACCTGGGAATCACACCCAGACATATATTAAAATCAAAATATATGCATAATCCATGAGTCAGATACGGGAACTAAGAAAGGTAAAATAGAATTGATGGAAAGAGAGAATTAAAACAGACTTGAAGGAGAAGGGATAATGGAGAAGGAAAGAAGAGAAGATCTGGAGAATAAAAAATGAAGAATAAAGTAAGTTTCCATTAGACTGTGAGTCCAAATGGCCTCAGCTCCTTCTCAGGCCTTTGAGAATTTAATTATTTGACTAAGAACTGTTCACAGCTCTTGAATGGCTCTCTCTTCCTCCAAACTTTAGAGCCTTTGATGACTAGAATAACCAGAGCAGCCCTCAGCAAGAAAACTGTTTTCTGTGCCGTAACATCAGTGACCATCTACGGACACCTAGAGACCAAGCTGGGGGCTGGAGCTGGCTCCCAGGTCAGAAGTTCAACGTCTCCATCCCGCTCAGCTTCAGACGTGGTGGAGGTGGGGACACACACAACCCCAGGATCACCAATTACCACATGTACTGAAAACTGACCTAGAAATGACTCTCTATCTCAAAAAGAGGCATGGCTTTTCTCCAGTGCATTTGTTTTTAATGTTTAACAAGCTGACAGGGGCGATTACGCAAGGCCTAACAGCAGACTAACTGGTTACTGCAACACAAACAAATCATCACCAGGCTGTCAGGACCTGCACAGTGTCCATTTTACTAAAGATGCTGAATGCACCTCCCACCACTGCGTGCAAAGTGAACCACCCTCTCAAATCCCTCCTGCCCCCTAGACAGTTATTTGCTGTATTTTTACTAAAAGGTGGGAGGGAAACTTTTCCACAAAGGTGGGTTGTGGGAAACACACAAAATCAGGGTGGATTTAGAATGCTCATCAGCAGGTCACCATCTGGTTTCATTCCTTAATCAGATAAAGCCTCTCCTCTGAATCATTTACGCTTGCAGCTAAATTTTCTATAAAGGTGCCGTGCTCTCGAGCCTCAGGCATTCAGAAAAAGCAAACTCAACCGCAGTCCATGTTAGGAAACATTCTGAAACACATCACTGGATCAAACTTCAGTCCCTCGTAGAAGGAACGCACGTTTTAATGTGTTCGCTGAAATACAAAGCTAGTTCAAGTTTTCAGTGATTTAATGCCGGTCTTCCTTTAAAATCTGGGCTGGGACTCCCAGCAGGATTTGATTCAATAAAAGGGGAATTGGGTATTGTGGTTCCCAATTCATGAAAGTCTCTGAAGGGGACATGCAGGTGTGCTTTGTTGTTTCTGACCTGCGTGTGAGAGCTGACCTCCTTCTGCTGTCTCAGCCTCCTTCCTGCCTCTGTCACCTTCCTGAGACCCTAAACAGAGTCACCAAAGCCCTTGGAGAGGGCGGCAGCATCTGACTTCACAGCTGTCCCCGTGTGCTCAGGGTTTCACAACAGCTTAAGACAGATTAGAGAAAGTCACTTTTGACAATCATATTAGGAGAGTCCGCCGTCTTTCGCACAGTAACCTGGGTGGCCCAGACCTGCTGGGGCCCCAGTGAGCCCCGAGACTGGCTTTCCAGCCTTTGATTAATGGATGGTATCAGCAATTAGGAGACCCTCATGTGATGGAACCACTGTACCTTCCATGGCAATTTTATCTTTTGCTCAAAGGTAATGAAGAGAAAACAAGGAATTGAGATAAACTCTGTCAGACAAGAATCAAATACCCCATATCACCACGAT
Organism: Kogia breviceps; assembly: GCF_026419965.1. Lineage (NCBI taxonomy): Eukaryota > Metazoa > Chordata > Mammalia > Artiodactyla > Physeteridae > Kogia > Kogia breviceps. The sequence goes on along the minus strand of NC_081320.1, from coordinate 99,314,879 downwards.
TCTTCATTTCTGCAGTTCTGAGACTTCAGCCCACCAAAGGGGCCAAATAGCTCAAATGGTCCATCTGTTTGCAAGGGTTGATTAATAATTCTTCACTTTTGACTCAGCTGAATGTTTTCTTTGCATTTGTCCACGTATTTGAAGAAGATAAGAATTAAATGACAGACTAAAGGCTATTAAATAGATGTGTATACAAACATACCCTGTCACATCTCCCTTGGATGTCCTTCGGACTGGCAGGTGTCACACCAACTCAGGCAGCAGGCGATACTGCTTAGCTTTCAAAAAATGTCCTGCAATCATTTGGGTCTGTTAAATTTTCTCATTGAATTAGTTCTTGTGATTCGGGTGAGGGAGAGAAAAAATAGATAATGTTGACTAAGGCTAGCAGCCAGGTGGGCGTGTTTGTCTTCAATTTGTCTTTCATCTCTCATAGTTGAGGTCAGACACCTCCCCCTTGTGGTTCAGTGTAACTGGATCAAGTTTGTTACAACCTATGTCCAGGTGTTCTGCTTCCACAGGTAGATAACTGGACAATCAGACAGTTGATTGACATTTGTGTCATTATCACCAATCACATTGTCCTCAAGTGAGAATGAAGCACAACAAATATAGGACCTTGACACTAGTGAGAATTAATTAAGCGTGGAAATATACTTATACTTGTAGATACACAGCTAATTTCCCCTGGAAAAGTCAGTGTTCCATCACTGGCTATATTATTATAACAGGTTGTTTGAATTATTAAAAATAAGAAACTGTGTACAACATATATAGGTAAAGGAAAGGATTAAAAAATTATTCAAGAATATATAAAGAATACCTACACATCAAAAAAAAATAAAATACTTGCAAGCTAATAGAAATTGAGCAAAGCAAATGAACAGGCAATACACAAAGAACTTTTACGGCCAATTAATACAGAAAAAGAAGCTTACCATCATTAGTGGTCAAATAAAAACTGATTAAAACAATAACTAAATATTATTTTTCACCCAATAGATTTGAAAAAAATTTTAAAGTGTTGCAAAAATAAGAGAAGCTGGCAGTATCATAGCATTTTAATGGGAGTGTAAGTTAGTAAAACATTTAGTAAGTGCCGATTATCAGTGTCCATAAAAAATGTAAATTTTGTTTGATCTAGAAATTGGAGTTCTAGGAAACTTATTTTTTTAAGGACATTCCTAAGAAGTTAAAATGTTAAGTATAAGGATATTTATGGCCACATTTGGCATAGTAGTAAGTACTATAAATGTGCATCAAATATGGTGAAATAAATCATGGCATACTCCATGGAATAAACACAGTTACACAGTTATTAGAAATGATGAGTTAGAGGTGTCTGTACTGACCTGAAAATCCATACTCACATTACTAGGTGAACAGCAAATGTTAAGAAAGAAGTATGTTTAATATAATCCTATTAATGTTATAAAACATGTATGCACACATGTTTATATGTGTGTAAGTACATGACAACAGGATAAAATGCACATGAGGTGGGAAATGCAGTGGGAGGTGAGGGGATTTAATCAATATGCAAGTGCATCGATTGGATCATGTTGGAATGTGTTATACATTACTTGTGTAATAAAAACAAAAGTCAGAAAGAGAAAAAAAAATATCGTTAATGGGATAGGTGGCCTTACCAATTAAGGTTACAAACAATTTTCCTGTGAGATCTTATCACATTGCTGTCATATTAAGAATTCTAATCAGAAGGAAAAGATGCACTGAGGGGCATAGCCATTTCATGATTTCTTTCTTCTTCATCTTCCCTCTCCTGCCACCTCTCTTTCCACAGTATGTGAGTCATCACTGTATGTCCAGCACTGGGTACACACTAAAGAATGATTAAACACGATGCCTGCACTTATGCTGCTCATAGATATTCAGAAATGTTCAGAAAAAAAGTTTAATTACTCTTAGGAAATATCACACATTCTACAAAAGAACTAAGGTGTTTCAGTAATAGAAATGCTAGGAGGACTCGGGACCAGGTGGTGGGTAAACATATCTCCGAGAAGGCTGTGTATGAGTTTCCTGGGGTCGCTCTAACATCCCACAGTAGTAAATTGTTGACACTTTGCACATCTTAAAATGTCTCTACTCCATCCTCATACCTGATTGATCGTTTCCCTTGGTAACGAATATAAGTCTAAGATCAACCTTGCTCAGAATTGGGAAGGCATTATTCCATTTTCCTGCAGCTCCTAGGGCTGCTATTCTCAAGTCCATAGTGTTCTGAGTCTAAGCTTTTAGGATCATTGTCTCTAGTGACTGAAGTGCTATAATAATATAACTCAGTCCGGGTCTTTTTCCTTCCTTGTGTCTCAGAAATGTTCTTCAAGTGTTTTATTGGAGATTTTCTTCTCTCTTTCTCCTTTGATTTCTCTATCTGTAAATGCTATTACTTGGATGTTGTACCTTCTGGGCTGAACCTCTAATTTTATGAATTTTTCTATGATCTGTTGCTTGACCATTTTGCTCAACTTTCTGGGCAATTTCCTCATATTTGTCTTCCATTTCTTTTACTCGGTTACTAAGTTTTTTATTCAAAGAGCTGCTCTGGATTCTTCCCTTTATGTCTCTGGTTTGTGGGCACATAAAGTCATCAATTGTCCTGGAAGTGTTAACACCCTTTCTCTCCTCCCAAAAAATCCTGTTAGTTTTGATACGGCCGCACCACACAAGCGGAATAATGTCCCAAGAGTTACTTGCTGCCACTTCTGTGTCAAACAGCACAGCAAGTTTGAGAGCTAGAATATTGCATAAACCTCCTTTCTCATATGTCTGCCTACTATTCCATACATTCAGCTAAATCCTACCCCCAAAGCCCAAATAAGTGCCAGAGAGAATGGTGCTTATCTCCTGCTGTTAGAACTCCCACATAGATTGGAAGAGTCACTTCTCATAGCCCGCTCTAAGTTCTTTAAAGAGAATCATGTCGAATGCCTTGGCTAAACACATCTTTTACACACTTGGGGCAAAGAGAAATAGATTAAGTATGGACTGCATGGGATTAGGAATGGCTTCTGGGGCTGGAAAACTTGGCTCCTACCTACTTCCCGGTGTTCATGAAGATTGGAATGAAGGGAACTTTAACAGTAAAATGAATAAACATCCTCCAGAGAAACAGTGCCTTAGCAACAGAGAACAGCCAGTAGATTCGAACATCTACGCGTGCCCCAGCACATCTACGCGTGCCCTGGTCCCTCCTGAATTCTCAATCACGGCTTCTCAGACATTGTGGCCCCAGACAGATGAGCTGAGCTGGGGGACAACAGAGGATAAATTACACCTGACCCATCAAGGCAGTTACCTTTATCCTCCAGACTATTGTGACCTCTTCTTTTCTATCTTCATTTTGGTTTAGATTATTGTCAGGGTTCCTAATAGCGTAGGTAATATTCATAAGAAGAAAAGACATCAATTTGAACATTTACAGTATACCAGGCACTGGTAGGTACTGTACTTAAATAATTTCAGTTAACTCAGAAAGTGATCTATTTGAGGTAGATGATATTATATCTATTACGTACATTATAATTTGAAGCTCAGAGTGTTTAAATGACTCACCCATAGTCACACACTCACATGTGTTTTCCATCTATTCCAACTTCCTTTGGTTTTCATTTTCAAATCCTCAACTCTGTCTAAAATGGCAAGATAACAAAATAGAAGAAGATTAATGGGAAAAAACAAACCCAAATGTGGCTAAGAAATGCAAAGAAAACAAAGAATGTATTTTTTAAAAGATCACAGTTTACCTTTTTCCATTCTATTTCAGTGGGCCTGAACCTCATTTCACTTGACTCTTGATGGAATAAAATTCAGAGAATTGGCATTGCAGATTACTCGAGATGATAGTTCCCTATAGACATGAATGGCTCCCTTATTGGAGGAAATAAAAGGAAAATGACACCAAAATCACAACCCTAGAATTATAACCTTATTCAAAAGCTATAAAGTGGTGCCAGTTATCTGTTAAATTCATGCATAGTTAAAAACTCAATAATGACCATGTTGTGAATACCGACTTCAAAAAATGATCAGATTTCTGTATAATGAATATGCTTTCATATAAAATGGGAAATAAATGACACTCTTCTGCCATAGATTAGAATTTATGCCTATCAGGACTTTCCAGAACATTCCTGATTTAAAACAGCATATCTGTATATATCTATATATACTCTATCCTAATTGTTTTTATTAAATATATTTTAATATATTTAATTAAATATATATGGTTACTTTAGATTTAAAAATTGAAGATCTTGTTATCTGTGATCAAAAAGCATCTCTATCAAGAAAAAGAGACCTCTGTTATCATCTTCATTTTGATGTAAAAGAGATAGAAAGAAGGTAATTATTCACTTAGGTTACCTGCCAAGAGCGTAGAGGGCACAGGTATACACATACCTTCTGGGTTCCCAGGGTTTTTTCTTTTCTTTTTTTTCACCAGAGTTCTCCATGTACACAGCATGCAATTTTGCAAAGATAAGAAGAGTTATTGATTTGGGTTGTGGAATTGATATTAGTGCCATATCTTCACACTGAGCACAAAAAAGACCACAAAAATACTTGGGGATGCTTAGCCTCTGTGGTAACATAATCAGACAGGAGAGCCACAAGAATGAAATAAATGCACGAAAAGTCTAAAATGTTAAAATAGTTGCATTCCATTTTTTCAGGGGGTAAAATAATTTGATCAGAAAAGTGTACATCATAGAATTAAAATAATTTGATGTTATTTTTTTGTTTGTTTTTATTCCTGTGTCAAAACATGACGAGAGAAGAGCTAATTCACATAATCTTAGGGCACAAAAAGGCCAGAAAGACCTGGTTTTAAGCAGAAGAAAATAAAGACCTGTAAGGTGTTCCCCAAGGCGCTGGGGACCACCATCACCCCAGGCTGTATTCATTAGAGGAGGCATGTGCTAAAATAACAGAAAGCACTTTTCTTTTTTATTCCTCATCATCTAATAATCCAAAGCCAGGTGGAAAGTGAATGTATTCAGCAGCCAAATGAGGACAAGAGTCTACCAGTTAAAAATGAATGAGTTTGTCATTTAAATATATTAATAGCTGATAAATATGCAGTTATCTTTCATGTCATAGTTGGGAAAAATGAACATCTGAACACTGGTTATTTAATTATCTTGGACCTATCTTTCCCTTTCTTATAATATGATAAAATGTTTTAAACACTCAGTTGCGGTATTGATTTTTTACTTTGTTTTTTGTTTTCATTTTAATTATAGAGCCACAAATCTGAGAAATTGTACTTGGAAACTTATTTTTGACAAGGGGCTGAAAGCTCTATTGAGTTGGGGATTAACTAAACTGAAATCATATTACTACTTGGGTAAGTATGGAAGTCTGAATGGGATTTCATGGAACAAAATATCTGAACTCAAGTCTCTCTTTGTCAGGGAAGTCGAGACCTTCCACAGGACACAATAAATTCAAGTCTCTTTCAATCTTTGCATTACACACTCTTACCTAGACTGAAGTTTGAAATAGGCTGTTTCTTTGCTGTTGTCTATGTGCTGAGTAAGACATTTCAGAATTACTGGTAATTGGAACCACAGGCTTTCTGGACACAAGATAGAAGAATATAGAAAAACACAAATTTCCTCTCTAATTCTTCGGCTCCAATCTCCCCCCGGCCAGAGAAAATGGATGGTTCACCAGGACTGTTTTTCCTAGACAGCACATGATGAAATATTCATATGGTATTTGCCCAAGCCTGCTGGTGCTTTCCTCTAGATCAAAATACATATAGGTTGTCTTCCTGTTATTTTATTTTTTCTTGTTCTTTCCTACTCTCCCTCCCTCTCTCCGTTCCTTCCTTCTTCTTTTTTTCTTTCATTGTTTCCTTCTTAAACAGAGGATGCTCTAAGTTCAAGCAAAAGTCTGGGGGTCTGGGACATTCCATATTAGGGACCACAGGCTTTTACTCTTCTTGCTAAACTGCCAGTGTTCTGTGCAAAACAAGACCCAAAGGTCTCAGGTGCAAAAATCCATGAGCAGTTTCACATGACGTCTATCAGAGAGAGATAGCCTCTAAGACTTTGGGGGACCCAGAAACAGATCCTCTGACCACAGTGCTCCGGTCGGCTGTGCAGCTGTCCCTACAGCCGTCCCATGCCCCTCCAGGCCACATTCGGTAAGGGCCCAGCTGTTGCCACCCCTGCTCCACAGGCAGCTGCTGCAACAAACCAACCCGCCTCTTGGCGACCCTTGAATGGGAAGATTGCCTTTCAGCCCATGGTTCTGTGTAGACACTGATTAACCCAGCTGCATTTAGAGCAGGGGATTGCATCAATATCTATTGATTAGCAGTCGTAGTACAATAATCCTCCTGCCCTGATCAATGCAGCCTGCAGACCAGGCCTTACCACCCAGCAGCGTCCTTTTCCCTGGTCATTGATACCCTTGTCTGTGCTTGTCTGGACTTGTGAGATGCTAAAGGGAAGGTAAGCTGTCATGTTGAGTGATTACAGTTCTGGGAAATTCCTCCTGATTGGATATCTGCTTCCATGATAATCCTCTGCCAGTTCTAAGCAACATTAATCACTTTTACCAAATAAGAACACTGTATGAAACAAAAGTAAAATACTCTGACTCTCATTCCTTGATTATAAATAACAATAATCCTCTGGCCAGGTAGAAACTGACACAGGCAACTTTTGAGATCTGAAATCTGTCCAATATCTGTGACAACAAAACCATTCCACAAATTTGGCTTCATTCTTGAACTGGAGTTTATACATTGCCATTTGTAATAGTAAAGTGTTTACTTATGGCTTATTTGTCTTGTTTGGGCATTTCCATTAGCAAAAACATTACTGAGAAATAACCATGTTCTGTATTTGATTTATATTGATCTATTTTTTCTTTTAATTGTCCCTAAAACAATTAAATGTATTGATATATTTAAGGAATCTACCTGGGATCCCATGACTTTTAAAGGAATATTAAACAAGTGTGATCCAAATAATGTCAACTTTGTCCTTATAATATTGTACAGTTAAACTGCTTTAAAAATAAAGCCAAATGTAGGAGAAGAGGAAGACCCCCCCTGGAATTGTGGATGGTCCACTTTTGAATTGAAGTATAGTTGATTTACAATGTTTCAGGTGTACAGCAAAGTGATTCAGTTATGCATATATGTATATTCTTTTTCAGATTCTTTTCCATTACAGATTATTACAGAATATTGAGGTGAGTTCCCTGTGCTATACTGCACAGCCTTGTTGTCTATCTATTTTGTATGTAGTAGCTTGTATATGTTAATCCCTAATTCCTAATTTATCCCCCCTCCAATCCCCTTTGGTGATCATAAGTCTGTTTTCTATGTCTGTGAGTCCAGTTCTGCTTTGTAACTAAGTTCATTTGTATGGAGGATCCACGAGTGATGCAGCCGAGGAGGCAGAGGTCAGCATTTCCTCTCCTCTCTGTGGTCCACCAATCACTTTCCCATAAGGAAGGGTCTATCCCACCTCCACACATGGGGATACTTAACCTAGAAGTTTTAAAGAGAGAAAATGGAGTGATCCTGGCTCCCACATTCAGGATTGTGTGATGCTTTCTTCAGATGGCCCTGCAGCTGCACCTGCTGCCTGGGAAGGATGCACTGAGCACCCCCAGGACCCCAACCACTGCACACACACGTCCTTTTATGACCCACTTGCTTCTGAAAGGAGGCCATCTAGCCACCTCTTTTAAATCTCCATTACGTAAAATGAATTAAACTGAATAATGAGCAGGGAGCAGTGCATGGAGAGTGATGATTAGAGTTTAGATAGAAATTCATCCATCAAAACCCATGTGACCTGGCCCTTAAATGTGTGTGTGCACACACCTTCACACCACACACTTGCACACACACACCACTCACTCACCCATGCATGACACCACACAAACACACACTCAAATATACACCGCTCGCTCACTCACACATACCCCACCCACACACACAACACACACACAGAATTGCTCACACTGGTAGAATAATTATTAGAATAGTTTAGATAACACAAAAGAAAAGTATTAAAACACATTAAAAGAATGTGAGCTTTGTTTCCAAATATTGTTCTACATAGATGTGAAATTTCAATATGTATGTGTACATATTCCTGTAATGGTAACATCAGATATACTCATTACCAAGAGGAAGCTTGACTCACAGAGGCACTTTGTGGATTTTTCACAAGAGGCCCAGGAATCCAAGGTCTTTCTAGTAAATTAGGAAAGTACGTGCACTCCAAAATTAAAAAGGAATCTAAAAAGGGAGATTAATTTAGTTCTATTTAAAAATCAGTATTTTATTTAATAGACTTAAAGTATACGTTCTACATTTATGTGCATGCCCACTGTGTACATGAATTAATTTGTATAAGGGCAAATTTTGTAAAGAAAATATTTGGGGAGGACCCTCAAGATGGTAGAGGAGTACGATGTGGAGATCGCCTTCCTCCCCACAATACATCAAAAATACATCTACATGTGGAACAACTCCTAGAGAACACCTACTGAATGCTGGCAGAAGACCTCAGACTTCCCAAAAGGCAAGAAACTCCCCACTTACCTGGGTAGGGCAAAAGAAAAAAGGAAAAACAGAGGAAAAAGAATAGGGACGAGACCTGCACCAGTGGGAGGGAGCTGGGAAGGAGGCAAGGTGTCCACCCACTAGGAAGCCCCATCACTGGTGGAGATGGGGGGGGTGGGTGGAGGGGGGAAGCTTCGGAGCCATGGAGGAGAGCACAGCAACAGAGGTGTGGAGGGCAAAGTAGAGAGATTCCCGCACAGAGGATCAGTGCCGACCTGCACTCACCAGCCCGAGAGGCTTGTCTGCTCACCCGCCGGGGTGGGCAGGGGCTGGGAGCTGAGGTTCAGGCTTCGGTCGGATGCAGGGGGAGGACTGGGGTTGGCGGCGTGAACACAGCCTGAAGGGGGCTAGTGCACCACGGCTAGCCAGGAGGGAGTCCAGGAATAAGTCGGGACCTGCCTAAGAAGCAAGAGACCATTTTTTTGAGGTGCGCGAGGAGAGGGGATTCAGAGCACCGCCTAAACGAGCTCCAGAGATGAGCATGAGACTCTAAGGCTGCTGCTGCAGTGAACAAAATGCCTGTGTACAAGTAAAGGTCACTCTCCACACCTCCCCTCCTGGGAGCCTGTGCAGCCCACCACTGCCAGGGTCCTGTGATCGAGGGACAACTTCCCCAGGAGAACACATTGCATGCCTCAGGCTGTTGCAACATCATGCTGGCCTCTGCCACCACAGGCTCACACCGCATTCTGTAACCCTCCTTTCCCCCAGACTGAGTGAGCCAGAGTCTCCTAATCAGCCGCTCCTTTAACCTCCTCCTGTCTGGCTGAAGAACAGATGCCAGAAGGCAACCTACCTGCAGAGGAGAGGCCAAATCCAATGCTGCACCCCAGGAACTATGCAAACAAAGAGGAGAAAGGGAAATTTCTCTGTGCAGCCTCAGGAGCAGCAGATTAAATCTCCAAAATCAACATTTGTGGAATACCTGAATAGACAATGAATCATCCCAAAACTGAGGTGGTACACTCTGGGAGCAAATGTAGACTTAGGGTTTGCTGTCTGCGACAGACTAGTTTCTAATTTTTATGTTTAGCTTGGTATAGTTTTTAGGGCTTGTTACCACTGGTGGATTTGTTTATTGGTTTCATTGATCTCTACTTTTCTTAAATTACTTTTTTATTTTAATTTTTTTATTTTAATAATGTATTTTATTTATTTTTTTTCCTTTTATTTTTTTTTTCTCCCTTTTCTTCTGAGCCATGTGGCTGAAAGAGTCTTGGTGTGTCACCCAGGTGTCAGGCCTGAGCCTCTGAGGTGGGAGATCCGAGTTCAGGACATTGCACCATCAGAGACCTCCCAGCCCCATGTAATATCAGTTGGTGAGAGGTCTCCCAGAGATCTCCAACTCAATGCTAAGCCCCAGCTCCACTCAATGAGCAGCAAACTCCAGTTCCAGACTCCCCATGGCAAACAACTTGAAAAACAGGAATTCAACCTCACCCATTAGTAGAGAGCCTACCTAAAATCATAGTAAGTTCACAGACACCCCAAAACACACCATCAGATATTGTCCTGCCCAATAGAAAGACAAGATCCAGTCTAATCCATCAGAACACAGGCACCAGTCCCCTCCACCAGGAATCCTACACAACCCACTGAACAAACCTTATCCACTGGGGACAGACACCAAAAGCAATGGGAACTATGAACCTGCAGCCTGTGAAAAGGAGACCCCAAACACAGTAAGTTAAGCAAAATGAGAAGACAGAGAAACACACAGCAGATGAAGGCAAAAGGCAAAAACCGACCAGACCAAACAAATGAAGAAGAAATAGGCAGTGTACGTGAAAAAGAATTCAGAGTAATGGTAGTAAAGATGATCCAAAATCTTGGAAGTAGAAAGGAGAAAATACACAAAACATTTAACAAGGACCTAAAAGAAATAAAGAGCTAACCAACAATGATGAACAACACAATAAATAAAATTAAAATTCTTTAGAAGGAATCAAGAGCAGAATAACAGAGGCAGAAGAACAGATAAGTGACCTGGAAGATAAAATAGTGGAAATAACTACTGCAGAGCAGAATAAAGAAACAACAATGAAAAGAAATGAGGGCAGTCTCAGAGATCTGGGACAACATTAAATGCACCAACATTCGAATTGTAGGTGTGCCAGAAGAAGAAGATAAAAAGAAAGGGACTGAGAAAATATTTGAAGAGTTTATAATTGAAAACTTCTCTAATATGGGAAAAGAAATAATCAAGACCAGGAAGTGCAGAGTCCCTTACAGGAGAAATCCAAGCAGAAACACACCTACACACATATTAATCAAAGTATCAAAAATTAAATACAAAGAAAAAATATTAAAAACAGCAAAGGAAAAGCAACAAATAATATACAAGGGAATCCCCATAAGGTTATCAGCTGATCTTTCAGCAGAAACTCTGCAAGCCAGAAGGGGGTGGCAGGACATATTTAAAGTGATGAAAGGGAAAAACCTACAACCAAGATTACTCTAACCAGCAAAGATCTCATTCAGATTTGATGGAGAAATTAAAAATTTTACAGACAAGCAAAAGCTAAGAGAATTCAGCACCACCAAACCAGCTTTACAACAAATGCGAAAGGAACTTCTCTAGGCGAGAAACACAAGAGAAAGAAAAGACCTACAATAACAAACCCAAAACAATTAAGAAAATGGTATAGGGACATACATATCAGTAATCACCTTACATGTGAATGGTTTAAATGCTCCAACCAAAAGACGTAGACTGGCTGAATGGATACCCAAAAAAGGCCCGTATATATGCTGTCTACAAAAGATCGACTTCAGACTTAGGGACACATACAGACTGAAAGTGAAGGGATGGAAAAAGATATTCCATGCAAATGGAAATCAAAAGAAAGCTGGAGTAGCAATTCTCATATCAGACAAAATAGACTTTAAAATCAAGACTATTATAAGAGAAAAAGAAGGACACTACATAATGATCAAGGGATCAATCCAAGAAGATAGAACAACTGTAAATATTTATGCACCCAATATGGGGTCGCCTCAATACATAAGGCAAAAGCTAACAACCATAAAAGGGTAAATTGACAGTAACACAATAATAGGAGGGTACTTTAACACCTCACTTTCAACAATGACAGATCATCCAAAGTGAAAATAAATAAGGAAACATAAGCTTTAAATGATACATTAAACAAGATGGACTTAATTGATATTTATAGGACATTCCATCCAAAAACAACAGAATACACTTTCTTCTCAAGTACTCATGGAACATTCTCTAGGATAGATCATATCTTGGGTCACAAATCAAGCCTTGGTAAATTTAAGAAAATTGAAATCATATCAAGTATCTTTTCTGACCACAATGCTATGAGACTAGATATCAATTCCAGGAAAAAAACTATAAAAAATACAAACACATGGAGGCTAAACTATACACTACTAAATAACCGAGAGATCACTGAAGAAATCAAAGAGGAAATAAAAAAATACCTAAAGATAAAAGACAATGAAAACACGATGATCCAAAACCCATGGGATGCAGCAAAAGCAGTTCTAAGAGGGAAATTTATAGCAATACATTCCTACCTCAAGAAACAAAAATATCTCTAATAAACTACCTAACCTTACAACTAAAGCAATTACCGAAATCAGAACAAAAATTCCCTGAAGTTAGTAGAAGGAAAGAAATCATAAAAATCAGATCAGAAATAAATGAAAAAGAAATGAAGGACACAATAACAAAGATCAATAAAACTAAAAGCTGGTTCTTTGAGAAGGTAAACAATATTGCCAATAAAATGGACAACCTGGAAGAAATGGACAAATACTTAGAAAGATACAAGCTTCCAAGACTGGACCAGGAAGAAATAGAAAATATGTACAGACCAATCATGGGTAATTAAATTGAAACAACTAAACTAAAACTCTCTCAACAAACAAAAGTCCAGGACCAGATGGCTTAACAGTCAAAGTCTATCAAATATTTAGAGAAGAGCTAACACTTATCCTTCTCAAATGCTTCCAAAATACAGCAGAGGGAGGAACACTCCCAAACTCATTCTACAAGGCCACCATCAAACTGATACCAAAAGCAGACAAAGATGTCACAAAAAAAGAAAACTACAGGCCAATATCATGGATGAACATAGATTCAAAAATCCTCAGCAAAATACTAGCAAACAGAATCCAGCAGCACATTAAAAGGATCATACACCATGATGAAGTGGGGTTTATCCCAGGAATGCAAGGATTCTTCAGTATATGCAAATCAATCAATGTGATACACCATATTAACAAACTGAAGGATAAAAACCATATGATAATCTCAATAGATGCAGAAAAATCTTTCCACAAAATTCAACATCTATTTATGATAAAAACCCTCCAAAAGTAGGCATAGAGGGAACTTACATCAACATAATAAAGGCCATGTATGACAAACCCACAGCCAACATCATTCTCAATGGTGAAAAACTGAAACCATATCCACTAAGGTCAGGAACAAGACAAGGGTTCCCACTCTCACCACTATTTTTCAACATAGTTTTGGAAGTTTTAGCCACAGCAATCAGAGAAGAAAAAGTAATAAAAGGAATCCAAATTGGAAAAGAAGAAGTAAAGCTGTCACTGTTTGCAGATGACATACTATACATAGAGAATCCTAAAGATGCTACCAGAAAACTACTAGAGCTAATCAACGAATTTAGTAAAGTAACAGGATACAAAATTAATGCACAGAAATCTCTTACATGCCTATAGACTAATGATGAAAAATCTGAAAGAGAAATTAAGGAAACACCCCCACTTACCTCTACAAAAAAAAGAATAAAATACCTAGGGATAAATCTACTTAAGGAGAAAAAAGACCTGTATGCAGAAAACTCTAAGACACTGATGAAAGAAATGAAAGATGAAACAAACAGATGGAGAGATATACCATGTTCTGGGATTGGAAGAATCAACATTGCAAAAATGACTATACCACCCAAAGTAATCTACAGGTTCAATAAAATCCTTATCAAACTACCAATGGCATTTTTCACAGAAGTAGAACAAAAAACTTCACAATTTGTATGGAAACACAAAAGACCCCGAATAGTCAAAGCAATCTTGAGAAGGAAAAAATGAAGCTGGAGGAATCAGGCTTCCAGACTTCAGACTATACTACAAATCTACAGTAATCAAGACAGTATGGTACTAACACAAAAACAGAAATATAGATCAATGGAACAAGATAGAAAGCCAAGAGATAAACCCAGACACATATGGTCACCTTATCTTTGATAAAGGAGACAAGAATGTACAATGGAGAAAAGACAGCCTCTTCAGTAAGTGGTGCTGGGCAAACTGGACAGCTACATATAAAAGAATGAAATTAGAATACTCTCTAACACCATACACAAAAATAAACTTAAAATGGATTGAAGACCTAAATCTATAGGCCAGACACTATCAAACTCTTAGGGGAAAACATAGGCAGAACACTCTATGACATAAATCACAGCAAGATCCTTTTTGACCCACCTCCTACAGAAATGGAAATAAAAACAAAAATAAACAAATGGGACGTAATGAAACTTAAAAACTTTTGCACAGAAAAGGAAATCATAAGCAAAATGAAAAGACAACCCTCAGAATGGGAGAAAATATTTGCAAATGAAGCAACTGATGAACGATTGATCTCCAAAATACACAAGAAGCTCATGCAGCTCAATACCAAAAAAAACAATCCAATCCAAAAATGGGCAGAAGACCTAAATAGACATTTCTCCAAAGAAGATATGCAGATTGCCAACAAACACATGAAAGGATGCTCAACATCAATAATCATTAGAAAAATGCAAATCAAAACTATAATGTGGTACCACCTCACACAGGTCAGAATGGCCATCATCAAAAAATTTACAAACAATAAATTCTGGAGAGTGTGTGGAGAAAAGGCAACACTCTTGCCCTCTTGGTGGGAATGTAAATTGTTACAGCCACTATGGAGAACAGTATGGAGGTTCCTTAAAAAACTAAAAATAGAATTACCATACGACCCAGCATTCCCACTAGTGGACATAACCATAATTCAGAGTCATGTACCACAATGTTCATTGCAGTACTTTTGACAATAACCATGACATGGAAGCAATCTAAGTGTCCATTGACAGATGAATGGATAAAGAAGATGTGGCACATATATATATGCAATGGAATATTACTCTGCCATAAAAAGAAATGAAATTGAGTTATTTGTAGTGAGGTGGATGGACCTAGAGAGTTTGTCATAAAGAGTGAAGTAAGTCAGAAATAGAAAAACAAATACTGTATACTAACACATATATATACGGAATCTAAAAAAAAGTTCTGAAGAACCTAGGGGCAGGACAGGAATAAAGATGCAGATGTAGAGAATGGACTTGAGGACACGGGGAGGGGGAAGTGTAAGCTGGGACTAAATGAGAGAGTAGCATTTACATGTATGTACTACCAAATATAAAATAGATAGTTAGTGGTAAGCAGCCGCAGAGCACAGGGAGATCAGCTCGGTGCTTTGTGACCACCTAGAGGAATGGGGTAGGAAGGGTAAGAGGGAGACGCAAGAGGGAGGAGATATGGGGATGTATGTATATATAGAGCTTATTCACTCTGTTATACAGCAGAAACTAACACACCATTGTAAAGCAATTATACACCAGTAAAGATGTTTAAAAAAAAAAAAGAAAATATTTGGATTGTTAGTACATTAAATTGTTAGCCTTTTTAAGGTTAGGGCATGCATCTTGCCTAGAAATAAAATAAAGCAAATTCAGTACAAACTTACAATACTTCCAAGACTGGCTCAAGTCCAGATATGATTTGCCAATTCTAGGTTGGTTCAAACCAATGTCTTCAAATTTTTTCAAAAGGCCAGGAACTAACCTGGATTATCTGGGGTCCAGATAGTAATAGGATAGGTGCACATAGTATAATAGCCTTTGGTGTTGGGACAAAGGCCATTCTCTGTTGAACCCCTTGCTCCCTCTCCCACCTTCCTCTTTCCCTCCTCTCTTCCTTCCTCCCTTTCTTCCTTCTTTCCTTCCTTCCTTCTTTCCTTGTCTGTCTTGTTCCACTGTACATGCAGAATCAAGAATAATTCCTAGGAAACAGAATGAGCAGAACATGCCACACACTTATTCATTCCTTCTAGGAATACACAGGTTATCACTCACTTTGATCCTAATACAGTGCTATGTCTCAGGGACACCCAGGTAACCCTGGCATGGTTCCAGCCTAGAGAAGGACATGGACAAGCAGGGGCCCACTAAACTTTATTTTACACCTGAGGAAAACCTTTCCACCCTGTCAACTCTCTCTTCCTCTCTACAGTGAAGTTATGTTTCAGTAATAATCAGGTATAATAATTATTTTCTTGATTTACTCATTTTAAAAATGATTAGGGCTTCCCTGGTGGCGCAGTTGTTGAGAGTCTGCCTGCCGATGCAGGGGACACGGGTTCGTGCCCCGGTCTGGGAAGATCCCACATGCCGTGGAGTGGTTGGGCCCGTGAGCCATGGCCACTGAGCCTGCGGCCACTGGTCCAACAAGCATCTCTGCTGCGTTGCACCCTAGATGGAACTTCACATGTAACCCAGGTGTCACTTTTCCCTTTTGCCTCCATCCTCTGGTGCACAGATTAGACACAGAAGTCTATTTTCATGCTTCATCACCCTGGGCATAGAATTCAGTTCCTTTGAATTTGCTAAAAACAAAACAAAACAAAAAAACCAAAAACCTCAATATTACACATTTAGCAAGAAGTGAAGACTTTATAGAAGATTCTGTTGGGGTAATAGAAGGAAAGGTTTATACTGAAAATCTTTTAAAAAAAATCTTAAAACTCCCTTGTAGGCAATTTCTATTTCCCCAAGCCTCTTCTACTTGTATAGGCAGGCATCCAGTGTTTCTTTCTCTCCCTCCAGAAGTGCCCTCCTGGTGGAATACACCTCAGGAAACTGAAAGGCTGAAAGGCACAGTCCTCTTGGGTTAAACCTGGTCCCAGGGGGGTCAACTATTCTGATCTGCATGGAACTGGGTTTTCCAGAAATGTGGGACATTCAGTGTTAAATCTAGCAGAGTCCAGGGCTAACTGAGATGGTTGGTCACCCAACATAGTTCCCTGAGAAGCAGAGACTAAGGTGGGCATAAATATGGAAGGGTTTTATTAAGGGAAATACCTGTGCAGGAAAAAACTGGAGTGGTAGCTGGGAAAGGCTGGGAGAGTCTCAGACAGGGAAGCAAACCTGACCCTGAAAGAAGGGATGGTGGTAGTGAAGAGCCTCCCAGACTGCTGGGGGGACCAGGGAGACTCCACAAGCCTGGGAGATTCAGCAGCCAAAGCCAGTTAAATTAGGGTCCCCAGGAAGGGCCCTGCCTCCACGACCTTGCCCAGCTCAGTCACTGGCAGAAAGTGTGGCCCCAGGAAATGTGACCTGAGGACAAATGTGATGCATTTCAAGGCAGGGCCTCTGGTCAGGGAAGCTCCCAGGAGTTGAAGGTGGTCAGGGCACATCTGCATAGTTGGCACACCTCTTCACATGCAAAACAATTCAGACCTGCCCCAACTGCAACTCCCACCCGGCACAAAGCCCCACCACCCACTTAAAGTTGAAAGAATGCATCCTTTGCAGAACTGATCCATGAACACATGTTGTGATGTTGAGTATGGTCTTCAGCGTCTCATTCTCCCAAGAACACCAGTGAATGAGTTTACCCTCCTCTGATTATATCATTATTGGACATCGATTCCTTTGGGTGCTTATCCCAATTCTGGAACGAAATTGTAGTCCTTAAAAATGCATAACACTAAATTATATGCCCTGAAGGGTAGTGACTTGGAAGGCTTTCTTTGCTCTGAGCAGAGGATCACACTCCGGAGAGCCCCGCTTTCTGAAGGAAGAGTTCTCTGGAAGTCTGCAGTCTTGCCATTTGCAGAGGGCCCATGCTGTCTGCCCAGGTGTGTGATGCCTGGAGGCCCAAAAGAACATTAGGTGGGCTTTAACCTTGTCCAAGGGGGCTCAGCAATGAACACAATACCACTCTTTCTGTCCTTCCTTCTTCCTTTCCTTCTTCTCTTAATTCTTCCTTCCCCTGCCATTTTCTTCCTTCCTTCTTCCTTCCTTCCTTCCTTCCTTCCTTCCTTCCTTCCTTCCTTCCTTCCTTCCTTCCTTCCTTCCTTCCTTCCTTCCTTCTCTCTTTCCTTCTTTTCTTCATTCTAAACACTTCATATCACAGACTTATTTTTTTTATCCTTATATCAATGAATAATCCTACCAGGTGGTAATTATTATTTCTTAAAAAATGAAATGCAGTCAACAGGGACCCTAAACAGGAGACTGTTCCCAGAGGGAAGGAACCATCCCCCGCACATCTGCATGTCCGATGCTCTAGGGAATGGAAGCTCCAGAGCTCAGAGTTGCCTGAGGAATGGTCTTGTAAAGAAGGAAGGGAGGGAGGAATAAGGAGGGATTACAGGTTTGACATAACAAAGACTTGCTCCTTCTACTACACTCTGCCTCCTACCTCCTGATTTTCTGTTCAATGAAGCAAGACGAGAACTGGGAAACTCAGACACAATCTTACCTGTGAGCTGGACCTCTGGCCTTCCTGTGAACTAAAAGATAAGCTCAGGGATAAGGGATCACCTGGGGACAGGAGGATAACCAATTTCCACCCCACACTTCAAGTCAGGAGGACATTGTCCACTACAACTGGGAAACACAGGGTTGGAAAGAAGAGGGGCTCTTTTCCAGAAAATTTCCCGGCAGAGATTGCTGCAATGTGTCCTCCCCCAGCTTCCAGAAGAGCAATAGAGATCAGTTTTGATGACTGAAGCCCCCCAAATCTAAGTATTACTACCATGGTAAAGAATTTATTCATTTTAGAGCGAATTAAACGAATGGTCAAGGTTTGGGATTTGTTTTTCTTCTTCTTCTCTTTATATCCTGCTGTCCTTAGTCGTATGTGTCAGGTTGGCTAGACTGTAGCACGTAGTCATCCAATCCAATGCAAATCTAGGTGATTCGTCAGAGTGATAAAAAGCTATAATCCGTGATTTTAATTAAAGGAGATTTTCCTCGATAATGTGAGTGGGCTTCATCCAGTAGGTTAAAAGGGCTTAAGAGAACAAACTAAGGTTTCCTAGAGAAGAAATTCTGCCTCAAGACTGCAGCACCGACTCCTGGCTGAAATTCCTGTCCTAAAAGTCTCAGACCAGCAACCGTCACAATCATGGGAACCAGTTCCTTGAAATGAGTCCCTCAGTGCGCACGTGTGTTTGTGAATACAGCCTATAGTAAAGGTAGATTACATATGTGATTAAAAAATAATATTTTTTAAAAATATATTTTTAGAAAATATATTTAAATCCTGCCCCAAAAGTTACTAAAATGAACTTTCAGGGAATGTTAGATGTTAAAGCTAGAAATATCTCAAGAAGCTGTCAGATCCAGTCTCGTTACTCTAGACAAGTGAAATTATACAGTCCTTATTTCACCTCTGAGACCACGCCTTGTTCAGTCCTACAGCCACACAGCTAGTGATGTAGTTCTGAGGGACCAAAGTCTGAAATATGTCACTGCTGCACTACTGGAAAAGTACAAACGGCACCATCTCTCTGTCAGAAACCAAATTCGTTAGGCTTCACTTAGTCAAAGAGACTATTTTCCAGAAATGTTTCTGTTCAGCAGTGGAGAACTCTGTAGGACATTCTGGGCTCTAGTCATAAATAAACCTCTCTTGATTGTCAACCAAAATACAGGGTTAATATTATTGCAGCATTACCATGAGGCCAAACTCAAATCAGCTCCCTTTCCAAGTGTATTGTAACGGCAGCAAGCAATATTCATGTGGCAAATTTCTTCACCCAGACAATAATCTTGCATCTCAATATTTCTTTCTTCCTATTTGGCAAACTCTTAGAGACTTAGTCTATTCAGGCTGCTATAACAAAACACTATAGACTGGGTAGTTTATAAGCCAAATAAATTTATTTCTCACAGTTCTGCAGGCTTGGAAGTCCAAGATCAAGATACTGGCAGACCCAGTGTCTGGTGAGACCCTGCTTCCCACTTCATAGGTGGCCGTCTTCTCACTGTGTCCTCACGTGGTGGAAGGGGAAGGGAGCTCTCTGGGGTCTCTTTTATAAGGGCACTAATCCCATCATGAGGGCTCCACCTTCATGACCTGGTCACCTCCCAATGACCCATCATATTGGGGGTTAGGGTCTCAACATAGGAATTTTGGAGGGGCACAGATATTTAGTCTATAGCGAGACCATCAAAAATTCAAACCTCTGAACACACAATTAGAGCAATAAGTTGAGATGCACATTGATTTTGTCTATGCAGATAGCCATGTTAAAGAATTCCTTGGATTGCTTCCAAAGTGGCTCTCAGACAGAGCCAACATCTGGCCTGCTGAGGAATGTCCCCCAGGAGATGACCTCCAATCCCTTAATGGTGCTGGATGCAGAGTCCCTCAGGATTTTGCTGAGTTTGTTCCACATGAATTATATGCAGCTCCTCAGAGGAGGCTGAGTCTCCAGAACTATCAAGAGAGAATGAGTCTGCCTTCAGAATGACAGAAATTCTTTTCCCTAGCAAAACCCTCACTCGGCTTAGGTAGTAACATCCTTAGTACTTCATTGTCATAGCAAACTTTGAGGATGCTTGGAAGCCAACTCTGTCTGGGAGCATGTTTTATCATCTCCTGATTCTGCGGTCATATTCTGAATTTTCCACATCCTTTGCCATTAAAGAAACATTACACCCTCTGTGTCTATTGGCCTCTTTCCAGCAAACATATTACCATTGAATGTGACAAGCACACAGTCGATGCTATGGGGGACTGTTAGCAAAATATTTCGAAAAAGCTGTAGCGGAGTGCTTTTGAGGCAATTCTAACAGGCAGATGTTTTGATTCACTGTCTATGGTTTGTTTCACCTGTAAGTCAATCTTGTCAGTAGTTGGCATTTGCACCTTCAGACTCAGATCATTCATTTCTTCTGTTAGTGACTCTGAGGTGGTTTTTTTTTTAAGTTTCTTAACTTTTTGCAGATATTATCTCTACTTTTCTGCAAAGTGTTCAATCCAGTGGTTAGTGATGCGTAAAGATATACTGAGAAGGCAGAAAAGCAAATTGATTGTAAATGAGGCAGCAGAACAGGTACAGTGAGTGCTATTCCATCCACAAAAACTCCAGTGAAGGAGAAGAAGACATTCCAGCCAAAGGTATCCGTGACATCTTGTGCACGGCCCTGAAATATTGCAAAGCAGGTTTCGTGTAGTGGAAAGAGCTCTAGATTTAATAATCATGAATTGTGACCAGGGGACCATTGACATACATAAAGCTGATCTCTGTTTTCTGATCTATAAAATGGAAATGATACCAATTTTAGAGGGTTGAGTGGAAAAATAAACAAAGCTTTTGTATAATGTCGAGTTTATATGTCATTTGACACTTTATTATTATTTATATTGCTAACAAAAGCACATTTACAATACCATCAGCTTTGGTTTCATTCAGTGCAAAGCTGTAATTGTGATATGGTTCGCGTGATCTAGAAACTTAGAATCAAGTTGGTGAGGTGAGACAAGTACACCAAAAATTAAGAAACAGGAGAATTATTTAATGTAATTATAAAATTGCAGTAGACTAAATAAGGTTAATTGCTAAGTAAGAATTTGAGGCAACAGTACAGACCATTTAATTTACATAAGGCTTGCTCCTTCAATATTTACCTGCAAAATATTTACCTGCAAAATATCTCCCAAATAAAGTGTTTCACGTTCCCTTGTCACTATGGTTATTCTGAAGATATGTTATATGTATAAATATATGAGGACCCATCCAACATACAGCACAAATATATATTTAAATTTCTAATACTATAAATGGTATTTCACAATTTATTTCAAAAGACTAGAATTGTTTTCAATCAAGAGAAAATATATTTCTACATTGAGAAAGCTTTTCTAAATTACCAATCAGAAAAGAGATCCATGCTAATTTAAGATTAGTAGTCAAGTGAAAGATATAATCAGTGCATGGCTAATTCTATGTCAAGATGTATTAGTCATTCTTCAAACTAAGCTTAAAAAAGCAAGTTTATTTGATAGGTATGAAAATCATGTACCATATAATGTGCATGATGACTGATTTTATATTGAATTTGGTAGGTATAATCAGCAAATTTTATTTCATATTTTTAATGAAGAACACTTATGGAAGAATGTGTAGTCCAAACACGTAAGTAATCTTTAAGCCTGATAATGAATCCACGAAATTGTGGTGATAAAGTATCTCAAAATTTGTGTTACCAACTGGCTCGAGCTTCTCATGATGGGATATGGGTTTTGTGAATTTTTAGAAAGCACTAAATCTTACTATCAAACTATAATGAAATGAAAAAAGTAAAATTAATGTTTTCGACTAGTGTTTATTTAACAGCTAGTATGTGCAAGGCATTATTCTAGGTACCAGGGGTATGACAGGAGAAAAATATCCTTTTTTCAGGGAGCATAGATTTGAATGAGGAGAGATAGATGAGAAAGAAAGAAATATGCACTATAAGTCAAGTGTGCTAAGGATTATTTTAAAAATAGAGCATAAATATGAGAAATGAGGATTGATGTGATGGAGTTTTGTGGGTTTTTTGGGGTTTTTTTTGTTTCGTTTTGCAGTACGCAGGCCTCTCACTGTTGTGGCCTCTCCCGTTGCGGAGCACAGGCTCCGGACGCGCAGGCTCAGCGGCCACGGCTCACGGGCCCAGCCGCTCCGCGGCACGTGGGATCTTCCCGGACCAGGGCACGTATCGGCAGGTGGACTCCAAACCACTGTGCCACCAGGGAAACCCTGGTGGGGTTGTTTTTTAGGGCACACTGCATTGGCATTTCTTACAAAGCAAAATTTGAGCAGAGACAAATCATTTGAGGAAGCAAGGCATTGAGATGCCTGGGAGGAAGCATTTTTTGAACCATTTCAAGGAACCCAGAAGAGGTGGATCTGTGTGGGCAGAGTGTGGGCTGGGAATAAAAGGATGGGGTGGGCTTTGGGAGGAGGAGAGGAAGAGAGGTCGAGTAGGGCTTTACGGTGTTTAACCTGGGTGAGAAGGGAAGCCACTGCGGTGTTTCTGAGAATGAAGAGTCCACAGCTGACCCTTCCCTCAGCAGCAAGAGAGGGAGCTAGGATCCCATTGAAAGGTTATTGTAATAGTCAAGTCAGGAGACAAGGGGCTGTGACGGGATCAGAAGCTCAATCTATTTCGGAGATTTTGACAGGTTCGGCTGGTGCCTTGCACCTGGGCTATGATACAGTGTAGTAGACAATGGTGGATCCCACAAGCATCATCATCAATGTTGCCATAGAAAAAGGCCAGCCACGTTCTATATCAATATTCTGATTTCTCATCAGATTTTACATCGTAGTTCAAACTTACCCACACATCAAGAGCCCTTCCCTTGGAAAATATCTTTTTTACTGGGACATAACCTTTGAATTTCTTTTTGAGTTGATTCAAATGTGTGGATGTTCATGCAGAGCTGGGGACATAGAAAGATTAATTTCATGTACCTTAAAATAGAGTTCAAACAGAGAAGAGCGATTTTTATTTTATTAAAGTAATCTATATCACATCAATTTTAATGTTTCTTGGAATCATATGGTCAGAAAGCGTAGCTTATCCGGTTGTTCATAAACGGCAGTCCATTTTCTTAATGTGACTGTTTTGTTTTCAGTCCTTTTGATTGTTAAGGGGTTTTTGTTTGTTTGTTTGTGTGTTTTGGCCACGCCTGCACAGCTTGCAGGATCTTAATTCCCAGACCAGGGATCAAACCCAGCCTGTGGCAGTGGAAGCGTGGGGTCCGGACTGCTAGACCACCAGGGAATTCCCGAGTCTTATATTCTTTTAATTGATAAGTTGAATTGAATTTTTTTTTTTTTTTTTGCGGTATGTGGGCCTCTCACTGTTGTGGCCTCTCCCGTTGCGGAGCACAGGCTCCGGACGCGCAGGCCTGGCGGCCATGGCTCACGGGCTTAGTTGCTCCGCGGCATGTGGGATCTTCCCGGACCAGGGCACGAACCCGTGTCTCCTGCATCGGCAGGCGGATTCTCAACCACTGCGCCACCAGGGAAGCCCTGAATTTTTTTTTAAAATAAATAACAGAAATTTATTTCTCACAGTTCTGCAGGGTGAGAAGTCGAGGATCGAGGCACCTTTTTATATGTTGTTAGAATAAAAATGTTAAATAAACCCAAATTCAATCCAAACTCCCCCCACCTGCTTTCAGCAGTTAATCTCATGCTCTTGTTCGCTCTTCTTCAACCAGCTTCCAGTATCAGGAAATTTGTCCCTACCGTTGTCAGGAGGATTCAACTTTAAGGAAATTTTTTTTTGCAGGGAAGGATGGCATGGAAGAAGAGACCAAAATAAATGTACAGTGAGTAATAATTACAGAATATATATATATATATATATATATATATATATATATATATATATATATATATATACCTGTACTTACAAAATTTCATTTTGGAAAGAAAAGCCTATCAAAGCATATCATTTTAATTATACTTCTATTACCAAGGGACTACGAAAGTGTATATTAAATTAATGGAATAGATTGCCTTGTTTCCACAGTGGTTCTTAGCAGGAAGAGCTCCCGGTTTCCTTATTATGTACATCACTAACTTTAATTGCATTAGGCTGAGCTGGGAGAGCTATTTTTAGGAAATATTTCATCCACAAAACAATTTCTGTTGGCTGTCTGCCTACCAAAACTCCAAGACTGAGGTTTCTCTCATAAATGTTAACATTATTTCTGTCCGCCATGCTTTAGCACATACCACCTTATTAAAACTATCCAAAATGACTCTGGCCCTCACGACCATCCACTGAACTTCCCAGGAGGAACCTGGTAGAGCAGGTGAGTCAGGTTTCCTCTGTTGGCCCTCGGGGACAAGTGTGTGGACACAGTGCCTGAGTGACACGCATGCCATGACCCACATCAGCACATGGGGTGACAATGACATAGTTGGCGTTCCGGCAGATGGGGGACATCACTGCTCACTTAATCCAGAATATAAAGGGTTTTTTTGGTTTGTTTGTTTGTTTGTTTGCGGTACGCGGGCCTCTCACTGCTGTGGCCTCTCCCGTTGCGGAGCACAGGCTCCGGACGCGCAGGCTCAGCGGCCACGGCTCACGGGCCCAGCCGCTCCGCGGCACGTGGGATCCTCCCGGACCGGGACACGAACCCGCGTCCCCCGCATCGGCAGGCGGACTCTCAACCACTGCGCCACCAGGGAAGCCTCAGAATATGAAGATTTTATACAATACAAATTTAAAAGCACAGAGTAAATTAGCTCTTAGCTATCTGTGCCTGGAAACTCACTAAGTTGTCTGAATTTGGTCTCCAATTATTGCTGCTCCATTCTGTGAAAGTACAAGACCGTTCATCAGTGTCCTAATATTTCTGGTCTGGTGCCAAGGTCTTGATCAGTACCTAGCAATTGCAAAATTGGAAGGTAATTTAAAAATTATGTACTCCAAGCATTTCACATGATATATGAGTCTGCTAACGAACAATTGACACAGCTTTTGAGAAGCAAAACTTGGTGGAGCCTCTCAAAATGTAAGACATGCACAGCTTCAACCCAGCAAGTCATCAGCTCTAAACATATCTATATACGTGCTTATAATATGGGCAAGGATATGTGCAGCACTGCTTAAAAGAACAAAAAAAAAGAGAAATAAACTGAATACTCCTTAATATGGAATATTTAAATAAACTAAGGTGTTGTCATACCATGAAACAGCTGGGAGTTTAAAAATATGTATGGTACGTATCATTACAAGTACGTATCATACGTATCATTACAAGTTCTCCAATACATATTCATTGTAAAAGGCAATTCATGGCATACTAAACAGGGTAGGGCCCTTTTAAGTAAATAAACTATGCAATGCAATTTTTAAATTCTGTAATATAGAGGCATACATAGACATACACAGTGTATGTGAAACATATCAATATTTCTATGCATATTTTACACTTATGATATAGATTTTGTATGTATATTCCATTATATTACACAGAACATATACAACTTTAAGGAAGGTTAAGTAACAAATTTTTAACAGCGATGACGACCGAGTTTGAAGGCAGGGTGATGCTTATGGGTATTATACTTTTTATTCTATATTCTTTTACATTTTTCATTGTATCCGTAATAGCCATGTATTCATGTATTACTTGTTTAACTAAAAAAAATACATACAAACTGAAAAGAAACAAGAACCAATAGAAGTTATCTGCATGCTCCAAGTAACTCCACCAGTTTGTGGTAGAGCCAAAATAAGATAAAATATGAGATTTCTGGATAAAATCATTAGTGTAACAGACCTTAGCACTGAGAGGGACCCCAGGAGTTCATAACAATGGCAAACCCTTATTTAGTACTTACTGTATTCCAGGCACTGCTTTAAATGCTTCATGCATGTAAATTTATGTAATCCTCAAATAACCCTAGTAGGTAGCTGTGATTATCCCCTTGGTAAAATGTTTGCAGTACGGCCACTCTAATCTCCTCTCTGTATACACACCTGCAGTAATTGCTCCCTGGCACTGACTCTGAGTTGGCTTTGGTCAATGTGACAATAGCCAGTGACACCTAAGCAGGTGCTTGAAAAGTGTTGCAGGTTAGAGCCTCCAGGTTCTCACTGCTGGGACCATTTCATGACCATGTGCCCCAGCCTAGACTAGCTTCCTGGAGGAAGAGAGAACACGTAGAGAGAGCTAGATACCTCCCTGCTGAGCCAGCATCCCAGCTGAGCCTCAGCCACATGAAAGAGGCCCTCCCAGACCTCAGGCTCACGTCTGCCAGTGGGCTTTACCCCAATTTCACAGACGAGGAAACTGAGATCAAATGAAAGACATGTATGGCAGCCTTGGAGTGAGGTAAGTATCATCCAGCTGGAGACGATCTTGGGAAGCCTGCATGGCTAATACTTCTGCGACAGGAATGACCTTTGTCATCCTGATCCAGGAAATGGGAGAAAGCATACTGGGACACAGAGGTAAACCCCCCACCTCCCCATCCCTCTAGGGAAGGTCATCTGGTGCTTTTTCTCAAGGACATATTCTCAGCACCATACCCTCCTTGGTCCCTCTCTCAAGTTCTGGGAGAATGCCAGTCCACCACCATCTGAGAACAGGGAGGGTGGGTGCAGGATCTGAGCCGATCTCCCATTGCATTAAGAAGTGGTATTTTTGCTGGCTTTTCTGTGCTTAAGCACACTGAGTTCCACTTTTAAACTAGGAAATTGAATCTCAAAAAGTTTGTAACATGAAATATGTCACCAAAAAAACGAGTAGAAGAGAAGAAAATCAACTCCAGATGAATGTCATTCCACAGCCTATACTTTTTCAGTAAACATCTGAGCATTAGGGCATATTTATTTTTCTCAAAATTCAGTTTCTGACTTAATTTAACTTTATACCCAATTTATGATATGAAGTCCATATTCACTAATGCTTACCTTAATTAGGCTCTTTCTGTTTGTGTAAAAACAAAGATACATGAAAGTAGGGACGCAGAGAGAAGTGTTGGCGGCTGTGCCATGGAGAGGGAAACACCATTATTTCAAGAATAAGAGCTACAGGTCCACTGTTTCACAACACATCCTCCTTTGTTTCTCTTTATATCTGTTTTTTTGACTCTTTCTTCCTATATTCTCTTTGCTGTGGACTGAATATTCGTGTCCTTCCAAAATTCATATGTTGAAACCTAGCCCCCAAGGGGATGGTGTTGGGAGGTGCGGACTTTGGGAGGTGATTAAGTTGTGAGGGTGGAGCCCCCAGGAACGGGATTCAAACCCTATAAAAGAGACATCAGAGAGCTCTCTCACTCTTGTGCTACCATATGAGGACAGAACCAGAAGGAACTTGTCTGCAACCCCAAAGGGGGTCCTCACCAGAACCCAACCATGCTGGCGCCTCAAGCTCAGACTTCTTCCAGCCTCCACAACTGTGAGAAACCAATTCGGATGTTTTGAAGTCACTCAGTCTATGATACTTTGTTCTAGAAGCCTGAACTAAGACATTTCAAATTAAAATACCCAGTAAAAGCTTATCAGTAATGAGTCGCTATCATGTTGAGAGCTCATCAGCCACGTGACTTGTGAGAGCCAGTTTGTGGCAGAGAGTATAGATGCCATGATACGAATCACCGCCTCCTGGGAGTGGGATTGGTGAGAAGGGTTTAAGAACAGCTCCTTCGAATTTATGAAAGTCCACTGGCTAGAGCCTGTGGCCAGGACTGGATGGTCTACATCCAACGAAGTCCCTTCAGCCTCTCCGTCTCTTCTCCTGACTCTGCTCTCCTCCCCCATCTCCTGTCTCCTCTCACCTGGCTCTGAGAGCCCCTCATTGATCTGTGGCTTCCTCATAAATCTGCCTGCCTGTCCTTGCCATGAATGCAGGAGTTATAAACGCAGAACGCTAGAGTTGAAAGCCTCTAAAAACTCATCTTCTTCTATATTATCGTTTCAGAGATAAGTCAACTGAAGTCTGAAGAAAGACAGCTACTTGATATCACTTTGGTGTCAGCGATGTCATGAGGCAGCCCCTCCAATGCTCAGAAGACTGTCTCTGAGCAACAGCTAAAGCAGACCCGGAATAGAGAAGGTCCAGATGAGCCTCACTACCTTCAGTGAGCAAAAGAAGCCAAAGCAGGTCCTCAAAGCCAAATTCGAACCTTGGCATTATGCATGGTATTTGGAAGCCAGAGTGTCTTCCATGGAAAACTGTATTGCAAACAAGAGTGATAATGACAATAAAAATATGAATGCCTACCATATACCAGGCACTGGACTTGAGGCTTGAATAATAAGCACAGAAATGAAAATAATAATGTATAATGAGACAGGGAGCTAGTGTGGTAATTGGTTTACTCACATCTGCATCGGAAGCGTAAAATCTTATCTATGGCTGATTTCTTGTGAGCCCACATACACCAGATAGAAGTGTGTGTCTGTGTTTGTGTCTCTGTGTCTGTCCATGTGTGTATGTGTTTGAAACTTAAGCCAATGTGATAATTTAAGCAGCCCTACAGATGATGCTCGATCTTTGGACTAGGTCCCCTCTCCTCCCCTCCAGCCACCTTTTCTTCCTAAGCTGCCACCTGAGGGAATCACATGACATGGAGTTTCAGCGTTGGTCCTTGGCCTGCCCAGGTTTGTGGCCACCTGATGTGCAGCTAGGATACACAGCCGATATCCATGGCTATGGGAATTGTGAGCCTGGCCATGTTGTCTTGTGTGTGTCCCACCTACTCCGCCTTACTGGTGCTCTCACTGGCGCCATAAAGCTGTTTGAAGAGTCCCAGTTGTATTTTCCATCCGGCTCTCCCTGACAGGAAACCCCACCCCAGGAGTTGCCATGGTTGCATCCTGCCTTATCACGAGGACCTTGGAGTGGCCAGTGTCTCACTCCCCTGCCTTACAAGTCCCCACCTCCCGCAGGAGGTAACTTGGACTTCTGAGTCCCAGTGACTCTACTTGAGAACTAAGACCAAGGGTCTCTTTCTGAATATCCTCATGGCTCAGCCACCTTGCTGTGATGACACTGTGCTGGGCCCTTCTGTCCCCCAAGCTTGCTCTCCTTGACCAAATGCAGGCCCCTCTGAATCTTTTCTATACTAGGTCTCCATCTTGGTCTATAAGGATGGCACCCTTAGCACAGATCATTTTGTCCCTGCCTCCAACCCAAACTAAGAGAACTGAACAGACTCAAGCATGTCTCTAGAAGCTCAAGACCATGTCCCCAGCATGAGTCCTGCAATCCCCTCACTCCTGTGAGTTGCTGCCCAGGAGATCTCAGGGCTGTAAAGAAATGTCCATTTCCCTGACCCTGCTCAGTCTTCACTCATCCACCCTCCTTACTCCCTCAGTCTCCCTTTAAAACACCCAGTCACCTCTTCAAAGACCAAAGATGAGCTCAGCTTACACTGGACTCTCTTATTGCAATAGACAATAAAATCTGTTTTCATTACCCTTAACTAGTGTCCAGTATTGTTTATCTTTGACATGTTCTCCTCCTTACCCACTCTAGCCTGATAGCTAAGCTTTAAATGGAAGGTAATTTTACCGAAATGTTATCTCCATTACACATGCTTTAGGTCATTTAATCCTTACAAAAACCTTCCATGTAAGGAATACTATCCTTATTTTTCCAGATGAGGAGAGTGAGGTTGAGAGAGGATAAATCATAAAGTGACAAAGCAGTTCAACCGGTAAGACCTGGATGCAAACCCAGATAGGACCTGGATGCAAACTCTGTAACACTGTGTTTTCATGCTGTTTTTCAGGTATTAGGTAGCTATTTAAAATCTTAATGGAAATTAACATTTACACATTGTTGTGAGCCACTGGCTCTAATTACCAACTGAAAAGAAAGTTAAGAAGTCATCAAATCCAACCATTTTTATTCCCATTCCACCCAGTTGATCCGAGAAAGCTATGGACATTTCTAAGACATGTACTGCTTCAGATTTTGCTTCTGAATCTCCAAGACAGAGAAGCTAAATGTCTTCACCAATTTCTTACATGGAATGGCTTTCATTCTTTCACCAGGCTGGCCATTCTTCCGTGAATATAACTTACAGACATTATCTATGGAAAACCTAACTTCTGATCACCCAGCAGCCCCTACATACCTTTCGCCCCACACTATTCTTAGAATAATTCAACCTCATGCCATATTGATTTATTTGGAAACCACATTGCAGCATTTAAACATATTTACTTTTATGTGATCATCTAAAACTCATAAGATTTTTTCACATGGCTGATGCTAGGCCAAATCTTCCCGCTTGTCCAGTATTTCTGTAACAGATTTTCTTCATTTAAAGTGTGGGTCTTAATATCTGGTCCAGTTTAACTGCAACTTAACTTGGTTTATCCATTGTTTGGGTCACCTAATAATTTTCTTGATCCTGATCTTTTGCATTTCCTTGGATCACAATTCAAAGATGACTGGTTAAAAACCATATAGGGTTTTGCTCAATTTAAGACACCAAGTGAAAATATTCCCAGCTTCTTTCGTTGCCAGTAGAGGGACAGCTCCTATGAGACTAATTTCCAATTTCTTCACAGTTAGGAGCATAACAGCTTTATCACTTCACACCCAGATAAAGAGTGCTTTGTTCTCATAGTGTGTACATTTTGCTCTCAAATATTTTTTTTTTCCAGAGATAGTGACATCAATTTGTGTTTTGTAATGAAAAATCTGTCAATGCTATGGATCAATGATATGCTATGTAAAGAAAATGTAATTAAGCAAATCCAATAGAAATTATAATAAATGTACAGCAAATTTTCCTACCAATGTGCATAATAAGTAATATTTATCACACACTTTACATTAAATTTATTCTCTAATTTGATAAGCCCAGCAGTGTCTGATAATTTGTGTATTGGTAGGTGGTATTATCTACCTCACTGTCAGAATGAAAAAATCAAGGATTATATTTATTTACCAAATGTTTGATGTCACATAAGCTAGTTAACTGTTATGTAAAAATTTCAATAGATGTGGTGGTGTGATGAATTGGGAGATTGGGATTGACATATATACACTAATATGTATAAAATGGATAACTAATAAGAACTTGCTGTATAAAAAAATAAATTAAATTAAATTTTTTAAAAATAAATAAAAATTTCAGTGGATGAACATCTATTTCATTATGCTGATCTTAATACCCATTTATCTCTTCCCCCAAGTGAGAAAAATTGATGAAGTTTTAAACAAACAAACAAAAAGTAATTACTGCACATATAATTAAGAAATAACTACTCCAATTAAAATTGAATTTTAAAAAATATATATTGCTTAAAAGGTATGCATTTAAATAAAAGGGGAGACAAATGTAAAAACTAAAGAAAGGAAAAAAGATAACCAAAAGAAAGCCAGTACGTGTCCCCTAATTTAAGACAAAGTAGATTTTATGGCAAGAAAGATTACTAGAAAGTAAGGAAAACATTCTAAAATAATAATAGAGTCAAATCAATAAGGACACAATAGTACTAAATATATATGCACTTAATAACCAGCTTCAAAATGCATAAAGCAACTGTTAATAGAATTAAAGAGATAACAGGAAATGCATGGTCATAATTGGAGATTTTAACAAACTTCTCTAGTCATTAAATAATGAACTACTGCCATGTTCAGCAACATAGATGCTACTCAGAACTATAATATTAAGTAAATGTAGGCAGACACAAATATGTGCACATTGTATGATTCCTTTTACATAAAGTTCAAAAATATGCAAAACTAACCTATGTTGATAGAAGTCAGGATTGTGATTGTCTTTGGGGAGGAGTCAGAAGTGACTTGGAAGCCCAGATAGAGAACTGTGGGTCCTCTTTATTTTACATTTCTCAATCTGGGTATTGTTCACTTCATGAAAATCCACCAAGCTTCAATCTTGAGCTGTGTGCACAGTTCTGTACCTTTATTGATATTATCATTCCATAAATAAGGCAAATTATTTAGCTCTTACACTCTAAACCCTCCAAAATTTTCCCACAAACTTTAAATAAATTTGGATATGTAGTCATTGCCTACAGTTTCCCCCTAGAGCTGGTCCCTGGGAGCCCTCAGCCCATACAACTTAGCTCCTTCTCCCTAACCTGCTAATCGGTGGCCAACTTCCCATCTCATCCTCCTCACTCCCTTTGCGTCACCTTGAAAATGACAAAGCAACTCCCTCTTACAGTTTTGGATTTTCTGTTTCTTCTTTCAACAAAACTCTTCTCCCAAAGATTTAATTAATTCCCCATTCAGATGGCCAGTGTTACCTTATCAGAAATGATCATCTAAAATAGAAGCCCCCTTCAATTTTTTTATTTCCTTGCCTGAGTTTACTGTTGTTTTACAGAACTGATCACTATGTAGACCTACAAGGTGTGTCTAATTGTTTATATCTCCTCCCCTAGAAGGTTGTCATGGGCATAAAGTTGTCATATGTTTTTTTCACTGTTACTATTCTCAGAACTTGGAATACAAGGAGTATCAGTGCTGAATAACTGAATGAATAAAGGATATGAGTTAAATCCCATCTTTCCCAGTTAGAAGTTCATGGTCAACATCTGTTTTAATATTAGGAGCATATTTAGATGTAAAGGCAACTACTAGAACTAAAATGAAATGTGGTGAAAGTTTTTGAGGAGGTGCTGGAGTTGAGAGTGGTGGAGCAGAGAATTGTTGTTTATCATTACAAGAAATTTTGTATTATTTACTATTAATCCAGATACATGCATCGTGTTTTTAGTATTAAAACAGAAAAAAAAATATAGGATATCAGGCCCTCTGGTTCTGGACTGCATTCTTTTGTAATAAACTGTACTCTCTCTTTACCAACCTGCAATCCATGGCTGAATGATTGTTTCTACTAGATGCCACTGATACTGGTGTATTTACAATACTGAGCCATTGTTAAGTCATACTAACCTTTAGTACTCCAAAGTAATTGTTAGAAACATGAGGCAAAGTCACTTGACTGGCTATGGTGGAATGTGAGAAATCCCTGGATGATTGCTTGGGTGTAATAAATAACTCTTGCTTTCAAGGCAGGTTGAAGAGGAATGAAAAGCGAACCAAGTTTCTCTCAATCTCTAGACCTCAATCCTTCTATTTACCTTCAGCTCAAACATCTGGGCAAGAATGCAGCATCACCATCAACACACAGGAAAGCAAAAAACAATTATCTAAATTCCATGCAAAGAGGGGAGGAGTGTATCATTTACTTTTTTCAGCAAAAGAGAATCCAGAATTTTTAGGTGTGCTGACTCCTCATCATAGCAGATGTTTTATTTAAATACTACTCTTAGTGTTAGTGAAGAATGGTCTACCAGTACATACATTTAGTTGGATCTTATACTAAAGGTGTCACATATAAGCACTTAAAGGAAGCTCTAATTTTCTTTACCTCCCATGTATCTTCGATGATTGTTCTATAAGGTGTGAAAAGGTGCAACAAGTCTTTGGAAATCATTAGGTCGGAGTTCAACAGGGAAGAAAACTAAATCAGTACAGATTATTTCAGACTTGTAGTTCCTTAAAGGCATATGTGTTGGGATTTCTTTTTCCCACTTTTCTGTACAAGCCTAATTTTCTCCAAGCAAGAACAATCTAATTGTTCTATCAAGGAAATCTAACTGATGACAGCCACATGTCTTCTATGAATGAAAATCACACAGAGCTGTGTCGTGTACTGAGGTTTTGTTTTGCAATCTCGTAAGGAGAGGGAAGTGGGTGGGTCTCATGTCCTATCACACCCTCCTCATGAAGCAGCCACACTCCCACCAGCATCCACCCCACCGTCAACATGCGAAGCATGTCCCTACTTGGGGACCTTTGCACTTGCTTCTCACTCACTTCTCTCGGCTCTAACCCACGGCTGGGTCCATCTTTTCATTTGGGTATCTGCTTAAGAATCAAATCTTCCTCGAAGAGGCTTCTCCCGACTACACACTCAGCTGCTCTCCATTCCTCCGCCTCATTTGATTTTCTTCTTAGCACTTAATTCTATTTGTGATTATTTTATTCATGTACTTTCTTTTGTGTTTATTCTCCTCACTGGACTAGGAGCCCCACAAACGCAGTGGCACTTCTGTCTTTTTAATCACAGCAGCACCTAGTGCATGAACAGGAGACAATAAAACCCTGCTGGGTGAGTAAATGAAGATGTAGATTAAAAAGGAAGAACTATAACAGGTAGATGTCTCATTAGAACTGCATGCCCAATAACTAATTGTTGGAGGTGGAATGATATTCTGTATTTTTAACTATCATCCCAATCTGAAAAGTGCTTTCATACTGATTATCGCCTTTGATTCTCTCAATGATCCTGGGTGAGGGCAGAAAAGGAAGTTGCCTAAGTGTCATGTGACTTGTCCTGTATTATCCAGCTGGGACATATGGTAGAGCCCAGAACCCACGGCCACTACCCACCACCAGCATCCATTCAACTGCAGCTGCTTCTCAAAGGGGGATTTTGATCCTTTTCTGCACGAACATTCTTTGTAAGCTCTGGAAGTTTGCTTCATTACAGCAATGTCAATATTTGCACAAAACAAAACCAGCTGACAAATCTATGAAAGCCTTGGTTTTAAAGGTGTTTTTTTAATCTCCTCTTTTTCTCATTGTTGCTACATGCAGTATTGTTTTGCCAAAAAAATAAAAGTTACATGGAACTAGCACTTAACCTATATCAATTAAACATCTAGTTATATTTAAACATGAAGTCATTTGCACTTGAGTCAAATAATGTAGACATAAAATTTTTAAATGGATGCATTATCATTTCTCAGCACTCTAGATATTCACATGTTCATTACTGACCAGTTTGGTGAAAGTTGTATAAATCTGCAATATGAATGTGTTGAGCCTTCCTGGAGATTTAAAAAAAGAAA
Organism: Kogia breviceps; assembly: GCF_026419965.1. Lineage (NCBI taxonomy): Eukaryota > Metazoa > Chordata > Mammalia > Artiodactyla > Physeteridae > Kogia > Kogia breviceps. Next base: position 99,279,791 of record NC_081320.1, on the reverse strand, counting down.
CCAAAAACCCTCACCTAACTCAGTGTAACACAAACGCCCCTCTCCAGGAGACAGCTTGGACAGTTGATGGATATGATGAAAAAATGAGAAGGATTTAAGAGTCAGCTTTGTAGTGATTCTCTGGTGTGGTGTTTGGATTCCTAGAAAGATACTACATAAATAGAAAAGGGAATTGCTTTTAGGACCAGCTAATATAAATTAGGAGATATTATTTATTTATTTGAAACACACACACACACACACACACACACACACACACACCCCATGCTAAATACAATGATTTTCATCTGACCACAGAAGGACCGTGACGCGTGTCCCCTCCCCACAGTGACAGAGCATGTTTTCCTAAATCCCCTTTTCCTTTCCAGAACTGTGAGACTGTCAGCAAGTTACTTAACTCTGTCCAGCAGCAGCTGTGTGGGTTTTGCATAATTAATTATTTATACCAAGGCAGACACAGTAATTAACATCCAGATGAATATGATAGTCTGATCAGAAATACTTTGCATTTCAGCCGTGCCTCAAGCAAGGAACTGTCAAAACTGGACTGTTTGACAGAGTGGGGCCTGCCAACCACCCCCCCAGACATCTGCTCTGTAACAAAAAGAACAGACTCTCAAAGCAGTGTGTACATATATTCACTGGTTTTCGTCGACAAGGAATAGTCGATTACCTGTTCACAAATCACGGTCAATTTTGTCTCGTTCCAAGATCATCACTCAGTATCTCACAGAAGGTGAATTTTAAGTGAGAAGTCTGTTTCTGTGAGTGCCAGCCCTGCAAATGCAGTCGGATATGAGACCCTGCTCTGTTACTCTTCAGATCTGTGAATGGAAGTGTCATGAAATGACTCTCATCCTTCCTTGGCTAGAAAACCAATAGTGCCTGTGAATTATTCTTAACAACCACACAGTTACTTGACACCATATTACATTGCCACTTGTATGGAAAATAGAAATACATAATATATATATATAAAAAGTTACAGATTTCTCTAGAAACGGTGGAGAAATGTCACCAACGTGCATCTGTCTCGTGTCATGCTGTGCATATTAATGCGGAGTTTCCAATATGTTTCACACTGCTTCCTGGGCATAGTTGGATTCAGATGCTTGCTTGGTCATTTTCAATTCAAAGCAGAGTGGCTATTTCCAAAAAATATGATTACTGCCCAGGGCTGGTGATTGTGACTATTATGATTACATGGATTAGATTATTTATAATCCAATTAATTATTTTTAAGTCCACCAGGAAATATGGATTAGGAATCAAAAGACCTAGATACTACTTTTGGTTCCATCTCTTAGGACTATTTTAACTTTGGGCCTGCTTCTTGACAATTATGAACATCTATTTCCTCATCTCTAGAGTGGGAACAGTTATCTTGTTTATTGGTAATGTTTATTAAAGCCTTTTGAAAACTCCTGAGACTTTGGTTATAATATAAAATTATGAGAGTAATTCCAGAGTTCTGTAAAGGCATATTTTGTCTTGAGGGACACTGACACATAACTTACTTGTTGGTATCAGCTGACTCATTTTTAGGGTTGCTAGATTTATCAAATAAACATACAGAATGCCCAGTTAATTTCAATTTTGGATGAACAACGAATAAAGAATTTTTCAGCATAAGTATGTCCCATGTCTTATTTGGGAAATATTTATATACAATTTATTTGTTGTTTATCTGAAATTCAAATTTAACTGGCCATCTGTATTTAACCCGTATTCATTCTGTAATCAACCCTGCTTTTCGGCTTGAATAAAATGTCACCTGACAAGGCATGGGAGACACACACTTCCCCTCCCTGACCACAGTGTGAAGTGTGTTATGTCTTTGTACAACCAGGTATTTAGAAATACTAAGTCTTTCCTTCCGCTTGTTTTTTACAGCACACCTCAATCTACCTGTGCTGTTTTAGCTAGAATGCATGTACTGGAAATTGCAATGGTATTAAAGTGGATGTTTTATAATTTATCAAAAATAGATGCACCTATTCTTTTAATTATGCTAATTAAGAGTACTAATTAGTAAGAATGCTTAATAGAGAAATTCCTCTGTGGGCTTCATTATATATGATGCCCCAGAGCACTCTTAATCTTGGAGATGGTAAACACTATCCTGGCTGGTCTCTCCTCTGAACTAAAGATCAATAAAAAACAAAAAAAAGCCTAAACAATAATGCATTAGATGAGCCAAGATATCCAATTTTGTCAAAACTCTATTAGCAGCTAAAATATAAATTCTATCATGAAGCATCTTTTTCTAAAAAAGAAAAGGAGGGGCAAAACATTGTATTTAAAAGAATAGGCCTGAGGAGATTTATAAACTTGTGTCTAGAAGACAGAAGGAACAAAAGAATCATTCATCTGTATAGAAATTGTACGTAATTCACAAACCTAATTAATGTTGTTACCAGATTAAAATGAAAAAGAGAGAGAGATGAAATATACATTGTGGGAATAAAAGAGGTTCCCAAAGAGGTTTGAGGGAGGATTTTGCCACTTGAAAAGAAAATGGTTCAGTTCATTCTGTGACCTTGTAAGCAGAATGATCTAAGTCATGTTCCAGAGAACAAAGCGTAACTACAGCGTGAGGAATAAGCACGATTTATTACACTTGGGATTGGGGCAGGATAATAGTATGGCTCCTCAAGAGGACTTTTAATAGAATTTATCCTTATCAGGCTGGAATGATACATGGGCAAGTCTTGTGATTCTTAAGAATCAGGGTCCACCCGTCATGATCTTGGTAATACGTATTTGTAGAAAGAAGTCAAGAAGCAAAATACTCTTACTTCTAATCCTAGCCCATATAAACTAGCACCCTCCTATATCATTCCATTTTTTGTATCTCCATTTCTTCTTTTGCAAAATGAGGCCACGTGTGATTTTCTTGGTTCATTGCCCCTCCGTAGCTCCAAACTCCTCAGTCAGGCTACATAACTCCCACTAGTAACCACCGTCCTATTCCCAAGTCCAGATCACATTCTCAACCTCAGAGAAGCAAGGAGAGTAAGGATGTCTGACAGAGAACACTGGGCCCTACCCAATACAAAGAAGACAATTTCTAAACATAAAAGGGCAAAAAGAGTGTGGGCTACCTGAAGGAATGTTCAGTAGGGTCCTCATGCAAGTTTTAGCTGACCAATTGCTAACAATACTATGGAGGAGTTTAGGCATTTGTTAGAGCAGCTGAACTAGATGAACGTGAAGTTCTCTTCCAAATCCAAGAGTCTGAGACCCCGTCAAATCTCTTTGGTTGTTGCTTCTACAGTCCCAACATGTTTTGCTTTTTTTTTTTTTTTTTTTTTTTTTTTTTTTAGTTTTTTTTTTTGTTTTTGCGGTACGCAGGCCTCTCACTGTTGTGGCCTCTCCCCTTGCGGAGCACAGGCTCCGGAGGCGCAGGCTCAGCGGCCATGGCTCACGGGTCCAGCCGCTCCGCGGCACGTGGGATCCTCCCGGACCGGGGCACGAACCCGCGTCCCCTGCATCGGCAGGCGGACTCTCAACCACTGCGCCACCAGGGAAGCCCTTGCTTTGTTTTTTTAACGCTTCCCTTAACCGAGACCTTGGCCTGTACCTTAACCCTAATGCTAACCCTAAACTTCAATTTACCAATAATTGCTCTGTCATTTCAGACTCCTTATAACACAAGTTCGGTTGTGGAACTCTCTGATGGCAAGAACTGGCTCACCATTGAGAAGTTTCACGGACTTCCAGGGATCACCCAGTCCCCTCCTGCTGGAGTGGACACCTTAGACCTAGCACTTGTTGATGGTGTGTCTGAGTCCTGCACATCCCACGGTGGGGAAAGAGGGCCGTGGGCTGGGGTGGGGGGGGGACTTTGGAATCACTGAGAGCTGGCTTCTCACTTCTGCTCCATACTTACCGGATACGTGGCCTAAAGATCATGTCTTTTCTCTGCTAGGACTCTCGGTTCCTGCAACACAGAAACGCACAGTCACACTACTCAGAGGGCTCTTGTGAGCACCAACAGAGCCAAGTCTAGCACTTTGAGGGCACTGGGTTGACATTGATGAATTCATTTTCTATCTTTCCATGTTTGGGTTGGGTCAAGATCACTAAAACCCAGGCAAGAAAACCAAAGAAGAAATTGTTTGAATATATAAACTTCAGTCCTATGACCTTTCCATACCTCTGATCCTTTGTGTTGTCTTTTCATGTGAATACTGCCCTTTTAGTGTTACGCTTCCAAAGATTTGGTCCCCAATACAAATATATCCTTAAACTCTTTGGTGTCACTGCCTCTTCCAAAACTGAGCCCTGCAGTAGCAGATGCATCTAAGAACAGACAAAATCTGTCCTTCTACTGGGTTAGCCACTTTTGCCCCTGTGAGGTGCTCCTTGCCCTTGCTTTAACCTTGCCCCTCGTGAGTCCACTTTATTGTTGAAATCCTAAACTCGGGGTCGGTACCTTGTTTTTTTAGTATTCTTATTGCTCTGGACTGGAACCATCCCATTTAGTCATTTTCAATCTGGTATAACACAATAGATTGCAACCATTAAAAAGTAATGTTTATTATATTATTATGATTATATTATTATTATTTATTATATTATTTTTTAGCTGTTTTTCTTCACTGGTATGACATTCTCACAGGCTATTTTGAGAAACACTGACCAGGAGAATAGCAATTCATGAAGCATGCTCAGTGTATAGAAATGATAAAGATAATTGAGTGGGAATGGAAGAGTTATGACTTTCTGAGTCACTCGTCTGGTGTGTTCACAGAGCATTGCTTTCCTTATTAATTTAGGGATATAATCTACTAAGTGCACTTCTGAGACTAAAACCCGTGATTTGGGAAACATGTGACTAACACTCTCACATGCAAATAAACACATGTGCAGTGATGGGAAATGGTGTCTGGCAGAGCTGGGAACCAGGGTGTGGGGTGCCTTGAAGCTTTAAGCATTCCTGTGCCATTCCTGTGGGAAACCATGGCTGTTTGCTGAGCCTGAGATGTGTTTAGTGCAGAATCATGGGTCAAAGATTCAGCTATGACCTGTCCTAAAGGAACACTTTTAGACTCTCCTTACTGAATTGTCTAGATGGTTTTTTGCCATTCCCACCCCATGTGACTGAAGAAAGAACAAATGATTCTTAGAAATTGTATTTTTTTGGTTTGGCTAATTATACAACTAAACACAAATTCAGAAGCAGACAAAATTTTCATTGGTATTTCATCTGAATACAACAGGACGGTTAGTAGTTCACAAATATCCTAGCAGCTAAATCTCTGTGCGTATTTGTCCCCTTCTCAAATTTAGGACTTTAAGGGCCAAATTTCATATTTCCTAATTCTACACACCCATGGTGCATGGGGACAAAGTACACAGATATTTATCAACTTGTGGGTTTATGAGTTACAAACCTCACTCAACGTAGTTGGATGAAATGTCAATTTCAAAAATGTATCAAATATTCCTAATATATTTTAAATGGTGTACTGAACCACAAATTTATTTTAAATTTTATCTTCAAACCAAGATCATCAAAACCAGCCAAAAATTTTGTGGAATTAACAAAGAAGCATGCAAAGAATTCAAAGGAGCTAAATGACAACAAACTTTTGGTCTACTAGAACATACTCTGAGTACAACATAGGTACAGTGCATGCACTACTTTCATACATGTGTTAATGGCAAACTCTGTGCAAGGCACAGTGCTGGGCACGGGGTATGTACAATATTCCCTCATTGTGGTCTCTCTTCTCTAGACTGATATTTTTCCAAATGATGTCTTTTTTCCCAGGAGGAGAAGGATGTACTCTTAGTGATCTAATAAATATTTAAGAAAATATACTTTTTAATTACATGCTTTTATTTCATAGTAATCTGAAGGATAATAAAAGCATGTTTTGGGTCATCTCAAAGACCATACTATAACTAAATGTCACCACATGCTTGCAGTGTCTATATTCACTTTGTATTTATCATCACACCGGGGCTACTTTAAATAGCACTAATGATGTTTTCTTGCATTTACGTCACACCTATTGGGAGTCAGGTACTGTTTTGATAACTTGAAATACATAAACTCATTTAATCTTCACAATAATCCCAGAAAATTCAGACTACTATCAGCATATGTTAAAGTAGAAACTGAGGCTGAGAGCTAGAGTGTGGCAAACTTTAGTCTGGCTGTGGAGCTCACACTCTGCTCCTCCTAAATAAGAGCTGAGGCTCATTAGGAAAGGAAAACATGTGGAGAATAAGACATCCCATGGCACATGTTGGTGTATTTTGGTATATGATGCCTGCTATTACGTAGGCATCAAAGGTGGCTATCATTCAAACATCTATGAATATAACACACATTAATCGGTTAAAAGAAACTTTGTTCTAATAGTTTCAGAACAATAATTTGATAAAATTAAACATCTATTTATGTTTGTTTTAAATCTTAACAAATAAAGAATAAAGACAATGGCTTTAACCCGGCAAAGTGAATCTACAAGAGTCTACAGTAAATGTCATCATTCATACCAAAATATTCAAATGATTTACTTGAAAAGCAGAAATAAGGCAAGAATGTTTATTACCATGCTGCTTTTCAACACTGTACTGGTGATTCTCACCAGTGAAATAGGACAAGAAAATAATAAAATCAAAATATTATATAATAATATTGATAAAGAAAAAGTCAAAAGATATCATATACGAATTATTAAATTACATTAAAAATAGTACATCGGAAGGTGTGAATTCAATAATATATCAAGTTTCTATCCGGGAAAATAAGCTGCCCTAGGTTTAATTCAGGGAACCTCAGGCTATATTAGTTTCCTGGGGCTGCCATAACAATTTACCACAAACAAGATGGTTTAAAGCAATTGAAATGGATTCTCTTGCATTTCTGGAGGCTGTAAGTCCAAAATCAAATTGTCATCTGCACCATGTTATCTCTGAAGGCTCTGTGAAGAACCTCTCCTTGCATCTTCTAGCTTCTGCTGGTTGTTGGTAGTCCTCAGCATTCTTTGGCTTAGATGCATAACTCCAATCTCTGCCTCTGTCTTCACATGAACTTCTTCCTTGTGTGTCTCTGACTGACTCTGTTTCTTCTACTCTTATAGACTCCAGTCATTTTGATTTTAGGCTCACCCCATTCCAATATAACATCATCTTATTTAACTATACCTGCAAAGACCATGTTTCCAAATAAAGTCTTATTCACAGATATCAGGGGTTAGGATATCAGCACATATTTTTTCAGGACATAGTTTAATGAACAACAGAAGCTCATGAAAACATTGAAAGGGATGGGTAATAAAGATCAAGGAAGCCGTTTCTAGTTTATGGAAACCAGAAATTGATGTTGATGACCTTAGCCACATGAAGCACCAAAGCAGTGAATTTCTGATGGATGTCCAGATGCTCGCATCTGCTGACAAAGTTTACATGTTTGTCTGTGACTTCCATGGGAGCAAGTGAGGCATTTACTTTTCTTACACCCAGATGGCTCACTTTTATGCATGGAATCTAAACCAGCAACCTTCTGGCAAGGCTTTCCGGGAAATATGGTTTCTAGGTGAGAAATGGAACATTGCCTGCCATGTCAGTAAACAAAAGATGTCCCAGTCATCAGCGATTGTACCTACCATGGACGGTGAGCTGGTGACCCCTGAGGGAACTCAGGAAGGAAAAGAATACTCACCATCTAGCAGCCATCAGACTGCAGCCACTCCCTACAGTGAGCCCTGAGGAAACTCAGGATGTGAAAACACAGGACACTGGCCCCAGATAGCTGAGGTGAATATCAAAGGAATGATTTCTGTGAACCCAGGCACTTGCATCTTTCCGTACACAGAAAAGTGCTAAATTCCTTAACTTGAGATACCTAGTTTTCTTTTATTAAAGGTAATCTTTTGTTCCTACTACCTGTCCTTTTTTGCAAAACTCCTATATATCCTAGATCTCCCCTCACCTCCTGGGAGCAGTTTTCTCAGGGTTACTTGAGATGCTGCCTCCCGGGTTTGAAGTCCTAAAAGTTTCTGCCGAATACAGCATAACTCTCAACTTTTAGGTTGTGAATATATTTTTTAGTCGATATAGGTTTCCAGTCTCTGTAGTAACAAAATGTTGAGATTGATGATGGGTATCAGTGGACAGTATTAAGCATAATTTTCAAAACTTGAACTTCTGTTTACCAGGAGCAAACAGAAAAATCAATTTAAAATTTTAAAATAACATTTATAATAACAATATATATAAAAGCTAAAAATAATTTTTTGAAAAATATATGTAATATACTTATGGAGAAAACATAAAAGTTTATTGAAATTAAATAAATTATTAAATTTAAAGAAGATAATTACAGTACTTAGAAGACATGTTGATTCTTATTAATGTTTATGGAAGCAAAGTTTCTAATAGAAACAAAAATAGAACACAAACTAAATATCTAATAAGAAGAGAATTAATAAATAAATTATGGTATATTTACAAATATGAGTATTATACAATGGTAGAAATAATGAAACACAGTCACATGTAACAAAAATATTCAATCTTAGAAACCTATGTTGAGTTAAAAATATAAGTTGTGGGCTTCAAGATGGCGGAAGCGTAAGACGTGGAGATCACCTTCCTCTCCACAAATACATCAGAAATACATCTACATGTGGAACAGCTCCTACAGAACACCCACTGAATGCTGGCAGAAGACCTGACTTCCCAAAAGTCAAGAAATTCCCCACGTACGTGGATAGGGCAAAAGAAAAAAGGAAAAACAGAGGAAAAAGAATAAGGACGAGACCTGCACCAGTGGGAGGACCACAGAGACGGGCATGAGATGCTAAGGCCGCTGCTGCCATCACCAAGAAGCCTGTGTGCGAGCCCAGGTCACTGTCCACACCTCCCCTCCTGGGAGCCTGCGCAGCCCACCACCGCCAGGGTTCCGTGATCCAGGGACAACTTCCCCCAGAGAACACATGGCGCAACCCAGGCTGGTGCAACGTCACACTGGCCTCTGCTGCTGCAGGCTCGACCCTCATCTGTACCCCTCCATCCCCCCGGCCTGAGGGAGCCAGAGTCCCCGAATCAGCTGCTCCTTTAACTCCGTCCTGCCTAAGCGAAGAACAGATGCCCTCAGGTGACCTACACACAGAGGCGGGGCCACATCCAAAGCTGAACGCCCCCGGAGCTGTGCAAACAAAGAAGAGAAAGGGAAATCTCTCCCAGCAGCCTCAGGAGCCGCGGATTAAAGCTCCACAATCAACCTGATGTACTCTACATCTGTTGAATACCAAATAGACAACAAATCATCCTAAATTGAGGAGGTGGGACTTTAGGAGCAACAATATATATATATATTATCTCTTTTTATCTTATTGTGACTGCATATGTGTATGATTCTGTGTGTGATTTTGTCTGTATAGCTTCGCTTTTACCATTTGTCCTGGGTTCTGTCTGTTCGATTTTTTGTGTGTGTTTTTTTACTTCTTAAAATTTTTAAAAATATTTATTTTTTATTTTAATAACTTTATTTGATTTTACTTTATTTACTTTATTTTATTTTACCTTCTTTCTTTCTTTCTATTTTTTCTCCCTTTTATTCTGAGCTGTGTGGATGAAAAGCTCTTCGTGCTCCAGCCAGGCATCAGGGCTGTGCCTCTGAGGTGGGAGAGCCAAGTTTAGGACACTAGTCCACAAGAGACCTCCCAGCTCCACATAATATCAAATGGCGAAAATCTCCCAGAGATCTCCATCTCAATACCAAGATCCAGCTTCACTCAATGACCAGCAAGCTGCAGTGCAGGACACCCTATGCCAAACAACTCGCAAGACAGGAACACAACGCCATCCATTAGCAGAGAGGTTGCCTATAATCATAATAAGGACACAGACACCGCAAATCACACCACCAGACATGGACCTGCCCATCAGAAAGAGAGGATACAGCCTCATCCACCAGAACACAAGCACTAGTCCCCTCTACCTAGGAAGCCGCTGAACCAACCTTAACCACTGGGGACAGACACCGAAAACAACGGACTACAAACCTGCAGCATGAGAAAAGCAGACCCCAAACACAGTAAGCTAAACAAAATGAGAAGACAGAAAAACACACAGCAGATGAAGGAGCAAGGCAAACACCCACCAGACCTAACAAATGAAGAGGAAATAGTCAGTCTACCTTCAAAAGAATTCAGAATAATGGTACTAAAGATGATCCAAAATCTTGGAAATAGAATGTAGAAAATATAAGAAACGTTTAACAAGGACCTATAAGAACTAAAGAGCAAACAAACAGTGATGAACAACACAATAAATAAAATTAAAAATTCTCTAAAAGGGATCAATAGTAGAATAGCTGATGCAGAAGAACGGATAAGTGACCAGGGAGATAAAATAGTGGAAATAACTACTGCAGAGCAGAATAAAGAAAAAAGAATGAAAAGAATTGAGGACAGTCTCACAGACCTCTGGGACAACATTAAATGCACCAACATTCGAATTATAGGGGTCCCAGAAGAAGAAGAGAAAAAGAAAGGGACTGAGAAAATATTGAAGAGATTATAGTTGAAAGCTTCTCTAATATGGGAAAGGAAAAAGTTAATCAAGTCCAGGAAGCACAGAGAGTCCCATAAAGGATAAATCCAAGGAGAAACACGCCAAGACACATATTAATCAAACTATCAAAAATTAAATACAAAGAAAAAATATTAAAAGCAGCAAGGGAAAAACAACCAATAACACACAGGGGAATCCCCATAAGGTTAACACCTGATCTTTCAGCGGAAACTCTGCAACCCAGAAGGGTGTGGCAGGACATATTTAAAGTGATGAAGGAGAAAAACCTACAACCAAGATTACTCTACCCAGCAAGAATGTCATTCAAATTTGATGGAGAAATTAAAGCCTTTACAGACAAGCAAAAGCTAAGAGAATTCAGCACCACCAAACCAGCTTTACAACAAATGCTAAAGGAAGTTCTTTAGGCAAGAAACACAAGAGAAGGAAAAGACCTACAATAACAAACCCCAAACAATTAAGAAAATGGTAACAGGAACATACATATCAATAATTAACTAAATGTAAATGGATTAAATGCTCCCACCAAAAGACATAGACTGGCTGAATGGATACAAAAACAAGACTCGTATATATCCTGTCTACAAGAGGCCCACTTCAGACCTAGGGACACATACAGACTGAAAGTGAGAGTATGGAAAAAGATATTCCATGTAAATGGAAATCAAAAGAAAGCTGGAGTAGCAATTCTCATGTCAGACAAAATAGACTTTAAAATAAAGACTCTTACAAGAGAAAAAAAAGGACACTACATGCCTTGATGGATCCAAGAAGAAGATATAACAACTGTAAATATTTATGCACAGGAGTACTTCAATACATAAGGCAAATACTAACAGCAATAAAAGGGGAAATTGACAGTAGCACAATCATAGTAGGGGACTTTAACACCCCACTTTCACCAATGGACAGATCATACAAAATGAAAATAAATAAGAAAACACAAGCTTTAAACAATACATTAAACAAGATGGACTTAATTAATATTTATAGGACATACCATCCACAAACAATAGAATGCATTTTCTTCTCAAGTGCTCATGGAACATTCTCCTGGATAGATCATATCTTGGGTCACAGATCAAGCCTTGATAAATTTAAGAAAATTGAAATTGTATCAAATATCTCTTCCAACAACAATGCTGTGAGAGTAGATATCAATTAAAGGAAAAATATCTGTAAAAACTACAAACACATGGAGGCTAAACAATATACTACCTAATAACCAAGAGATCACTGAGGAAATCAAAAAAATTCCTAGAAAGAAATGATAATGAAAACACGATGACCGAAAACCAATGGGATGCAGCAAAAGCAGTTCTAAGAGGGAAGATTCTAGTAATGCAATCCTACCTCAAAAAACAAGAAACATCTCAAATAAACAACCTAACCTTAAACCTAAAGCAATTAGAGAAAGAAGAACAAAAATACCCCAAAGTTAGCAGAAAGAAAGAAGTCATAATGATCAGATCAGAAATAAATGAAAAAGAAATGAAGGAAACAATAACAAAGATCAATAAAACTAAAAGATGGTTCTTTGAGAACATAAAAACAATTGATAAACCATTACCCAGACTCATCAAGAAAAAAAGGGAGAAGACTCAAATCAACAGAATTGGAAATGAAAAAAGAGAAATAACAACTGACACTGCAGAAATACAAACGATCATCAGAGATTACTACAAGCAACTATATAGTATTAAAATAGACAACCTGGAAGAAATAGACAAATTTTTTGGAAAGCATAACCTTCTGAGACTGAACCAGGAAGAAATAGAAATAAACAGACCAATCACAAGCACTGAAATTAAGACCGTAATTAAAAACCTTCCAACAAACAGAAGCCCAGGACCAGATGGCTTCACATTCTATCAAACATTTAGTGATGAGCTAACACCTATCCTTCTCAAATTCTTCGAAAATATAGCAGCGGGAGGAACACTCCCAAACTCATTCTACGAGGCCACCATCACCGTGATACCAAAACCAGACAAAGATGTCACAAAGAAACAAAACTACAGGCCAACATCACTGATGAACATAGATGCAAAAATCCTCAACAAAATACTAGCAAACAGAATCCAACAGCGATTAAAAGGATCATACACCATGATCAAGTGGGGTTTATCACAGGGATGCAAGGATTCTTCAATATACGCAAATCAACCAATGTGATACACCATATTAACAAATTGAAGGAAAAAAACCATATGATAACCTCAATAGATGAAGAAAAAGCTTTTGACAAAATTCAACAGCCATTGATTATAAAAACCCTGCAGAAATTAGGCATAGAGGGAACTTACCTCAACATAATAAAGGCCATATATGACAAACCCACAGCCAACATCGTTCTCAATGGTGAAAAACTGAAATCATTTCCTTTAAGATCAGGAGCAAGACAAGGTTGCCCACTCTCAGAACTATTATTCAACATAGTTTTGAAAGTTTTAGCCACAGCAATCAGAAAAGAAAAAGAAATAAAAGGAATGCAAATCTGAAAAGAAGAAATAAAGCTGTCACTGTTTTCAGATGACATGATACTGTACATAGAGAATCCTGAAGATTCTACCAGAAAACTACTAGAGCTAATCAATGAATTTGGTAAAGTAGTGGGATACAAAATTAATGCACAGAAATCTCTTGCATGCCTATAGACTAATGATGAAAAATCTGAAAGAGAAATTAAGGAAACACTCCCACTTACCTCTACAAAAAAAAGAATAAAATACCTAGGAATAAATCTACTTAAGGAGAAAAAAAGACCTGTATGTAGAAAACTATAAGACACTGATGAAATAAATTAAAGATGATACAAACAGATGGAGAAATATACTGTGTTCTTGGATTGGAAGAATCAACATTGCGAAAATGCCTATACTACCCAAAGCAATCTACAGATTCACTGCAATCCCTATCAAACTACCAATGGCATTTTTCACAGAACTAGAACAAAAAATTGTACAATTTGTATGGAAACGCAAAAGACCCTGAATAGCCAAAGCAATCTTGAGAAAGAAAAACGGAGCTCATGGAATCAGGCTCCCAGACTTCAGACTATACTACAAAGCTACAGTAATCAAGACAGTATGGTACTGGCACAAAAAAAAGAAATATAGATAAATGGAACAGGATAGAAAGCCCAGAGATAAAGCCACACACATACGGTCACCTAATTCTTGATAAAGGAGGTAAGAATACACAGTGGAGAAAAGACAGCCTCTTCAATAAGTGGTGCTGGGAAAACTGGACAGCTACCTTTAAAAGAATGAAATTAGAACACTCCCTAACACCACACAGAAAAATAAATTCAAAAAGGGTTAAAGACCTAAATGGAAGGCCAGACACTATAAAACTCTGAGGAAAACATAGGCAGAACGCTCTATGACATAAATCACAGCAAGATCTTTTTGTGTGTGTGTGGTACACAGGCCTCTCACTGTTTTGGCCTCTCCCGTTGAGGAGCACAGGCTCTGGACACGCAGACTCAGCGGCCATGGCTCATGGGCCCAGCCGCTCCACAGCATGTAGGATCTTTCTGGACCAGGGCATGAACCCATGCCCCCTGCATTGGCAGGCAGACTCTCAACCACTGCGCCACCAAAGAAGCCCACAAGATCCTTTTTGACCCACCTCCTAGAGAAATGGAAATAAAAACAAAAATAAACAAATGGGACCTAATGAAACTTAAAAGCTTTTACACAGCAAAGGAAACCATAAACAAGACAAAAAGACAACTCTCAGAATGGGAGAAAATACTTGCAAAGTAAGCAACTGACAAAGGATTTATCTCCAAAATATACAAGCAGCTCATGCAGCTCAATATCAAAAAACCAAACAACCCAATCCAAAAATCGGCAGAAAACCTAAATAGACATTTCTCCAAAGAAGATATACAGGTTGCCAAGAAACACATGAATGGATGCTCCACATCACTAATCATTAGAGAAATACAAATCAAAACTACAATGAGGTATCACCTCACACCAGTCAGAATGGCCATCATCAAAAAATCTACAAACAATAAATCCTGGAGAGGGTGTGGAGAAAAGTGAACCCACTTGCACTGTTGGTGGGAATGTAAATTGATACGGCCACTATGAAGAACAGTATGGAGGTTCCTTAAAACCTCAAAACAGAGCTACCATATGACCCAGCAATCCCACTACTGGGTATATACCCTGAGAAAAACATAATTCAAAAAGAGCCATGTACCACAATGTTCACTGCAGCTCTATTTACAATAGCCAAGATATGGAAGCAACCTAAGTGTCCACTGACAGATGAATGGATAAAGAAGATGTGGCACATATATACAATGGAATATTACTCAGCCATAAAAAAGAAGTGAAATTGAGTTATTTGTAGTAAGGTGGATGGACCTAGAGTCTGTCATACAGAGTGAAGTAAGTCAGAAAGAGAAAAACAAATACCGTATGCTAACACATATATATGGAATCTAAGAAAAAAAAAATGGTCATGAAGAACCTAGGGGCAAGACAGGAATAAAGACACAGACCTACTATAGAAAGGACTTGAGGATATGGGGAGGGGGAAGGGTAAGCTGTGACAAAGTGAGAGAGTGGCATGGCCATATATACAGTACCAAACGCAAAATAGATAGATAGTGGGAAGAGGCCGCAGAGCACAGGGAGATCAGCTTGGTTTTTTGTGACCACCTAGAGGGGTGGGATAGGGAGGGTGGGAGGGAGGGAGACAAGAGGGAAGATGTATGGGAACATATGTATATGTATAGGTGATTCTCTTTGTTATAAAGCAGAAACTAACACACCATTGTAAAGCAATTATACTCCAATAACGATGTTAAAAATATATATATATTTAAATTGTGGAATAGTACATATAGTATGATACCATTTTTATAACATTCAAAAACAAGTCAAAGGGAACAAGATATTTTCTAATAAAATATGAGTATATTGCAAAACTATTTTTAAATGACCAACAGATGATTAAGACACAATTGAGGCTGCTCATTATTTCCAGGAAAAGTAGAGGGGTGGGATCTGTGTGACCTCTCAGTGCCCCTGGCTATATTCTAATTAGATTGGTTGGTAAGAGCAGGAGTGCTTATTTTATTAATGTGCTTTATCAATTATACATGCTACTTGAGGCCATCAACTATCAAATAATATATATTTTCAGGAAAAGAAAGAATAAATGAATGAGTGAATAAAAATGAAAGTTACAATATTTTCCTCCACATAACAATGGTCACAGTAAATACTCCACTTATGAGACTATTTGTCTAGGAGCTCAGATTTTAGTTAAGAAAGTAAGAGATAGTATAAAATAGTTTAAGTCTAGTTGAAAAGCCACATGAACAGGACAAACATCATAAGTTGATGCTAAAATAATGAAAAAGAAGGGAAAGGAAGGAGTTGATGAATCACGCAATTTATCTGCTTATGTTTATCCTGCATAATTAAATAAATACATGCTTGTTCTTAGAGGCAAGACTTTACCTCACTTACATAATCAGTAACATGAAGCAGAGCCAAAATTTTTTATTAAATGTGCAAATTTTAATAAAAGCTGTATCATAATTACTGTCTAAGTAAATGCTGAACAAATGTATTCAAATTAACAATAAATGTACTTCTTAGCACTACACTGATTCATGTGTTTCTTTATCTTATTAACACTTATTGGCCGTCACTGTACCAGGCACATGGTTAGAAATTAGGTCTTGTAAGAAGAAACACAGTCTCAGTCTTTGTAAGTGTGTTAGACAAGAGAGAAGGCAGATAAGTGTGAAGAACTGGTAATCTAGTGTGACATGTGCTAAAACAGGGGTATTATCTATAAAAGGCTGCAGGCTGCAGGATGGAACCACTTTCCAGTTCATAGGAAGGGATATGAAAGCTCCAAAGGAAAGGTAATGTGGAAGCAATCCTGAAACCAGAGCAGGACTTTTTCAAGTAGAGAGAAGAGGAGGAAAGTGTGTGAAGTCAAATAAGTGCAAGTGGCCATGGCATATTTACCAACTTGTAAGAAATGTTAAATGTGTAGAAAAAATGAAGCAGATGAGGAAAGACCCCAGGATGATGCTTCAAAGGCAAAAAGGGTGAGCCAGATTGTGAGGCTCTTTATATTACTGATATTGGTGAGGGTTTATCAAGCTGAGTGATGAGAACTACCACTACATGCTGAGCAAAGAAATACCATGTTTACCCAGAAACATGACCACTCATAGTAGTAACATAGACAATAGAGGGAAGAAACTAAGTCTGGGAAGCCTTTGATTACACCCTTAAATGGGGATGAAGATTTAACTTTGAGAAATGAGCAGCAGGCGACAATCTGACAGAAAGAAACACACAGCAGAATGTGGAAATAAGCTGGGGGTGAGGGAATGGGAAACATCGCACCGGACTTAGATGATGAACATCTACGGAGCAATTGAAACTGCAAGATTCCTACTGTATCTCATAAAACGAGTTAACTGTCCTTCTTTACTGAAAATTTGGGTGGTTAACTCTGTGAGGGCATCATGCACAGCTTATAGTAGCTACAGAACATGAAGAGCTTGATTAACAATCTACTTACTCTTGTCTCCTTTCCCCTCTTTGCTTGCAGAACACTGGTTGTAGATCTTATGCTCTCCATGAAGGAAAATTTAGGACTCCCCTCTCAAGAAACAGATGAGCCAAACTTCCCCTGAACATAGAAAATATTAAGAATTAACACTAGATTGTTTATCTTTCTTGCTTCTTAATGTAAAAGTTTATTGCTATGAACTTACCTCTTAGAATGGCCTTTGCTGCATCCCATAAGTTCTGGTATGTTGTATTTCCATTTACATTTGTCCAAAGAAACTTTTTTCTTGCCCCTATAATTTCTTCTTTGAGCCATTGGTTGTTCAGGAGAGTATTGTTTAATTTCCATGTATTCATCAATTTTCCAGTTTTTCTCTTATTATTGATTTCTGGTTTCATGCCTTTGTGGTCAGAGAAGATATCCACTTTGTTGTACAGCAGAAACTAACACAACATTGTAAAGCAATTATACTCCAATAAAGATATTTAATTTTTGTTAATTAAAGAAAAAGAATAAATAGACATTTAAGAAAAATTAAATCTCAAAAGAATTGGAAAAAAAGGCAAGGTATAGTGAGGAGAAGAACCTAAAAATATACACATATTCTTAGAGATGTGAAAGTAGATACTGTATCTATGAAAAATACTGAAAGCTTTTTTTCACCTAGGATAATAAAAAATAATCTCTCAGATATTAAAATTAGATGGTAAAATAAAAAAGTCAATGAAAAGATTGGAAGATATAATTGATCATATTTCCTAGAAAGCATGTGATATAAGAAATAAGGAAAAAAACAGTACAATTAAAACATGAATCCAAAGTGTTCAAAGAATAGAAAACTCCAGAAAAAAAGAAAGATAACATAAAAATAAAGGAGAAGAAATAAAAGAAAAATGGCATAAGAAATTTCCTCGGAACCAAAGAACATCACTTGTCAGATTAATGATTCCTCTTTATTTCCCAGCACAGTTGAAGGAGAAGGATCACACACCAAGGAAGATACATCATCAGAAATTTCAAAGCACTGGGGGAAAGATAAAGTCCTAAAGTCTTCCAGACAGAAAAGGAAAATGGACAAACAGAGGATGTAGACAAGAATGGCTCCCACTTCCACCACAGCCGGTCTGAAACTGAGGCATTGCGTTCAAAAGTTATGAGAAATAATTTGTACACAATATTTTTGTACCCAGCCATAATGTTAATTAAGCATAGAGATTATAATAGTTTTTTCAGATTCGTAGCCTCTCAAGAATTTTAAGTATCATGCTGAAAGAAGATATACGCCACCGAAATGAGAAAATAAACTCAGAAGGACATGAAATATTTTAAAAAGTATAGATACAACCCAGAAAAAGAAGATGGAAACCTTAGAATGAGCGTGAAGGGAAACCTTTACCCCACAGCTGCACAGCAGACCTACAGGTGACCCATTTTTAAGGCTAAAATGAGATTTATGGCTCATGTGGATACATTTAAACATATTAGAAGGAAATTTACATTCTAGAATTGAATTTACTGGTTAAATAATTAAAATTTTTAAAACTAAATAATGGCTGAACCCCCAACAAAAGCAAACAACAAAAAAACTAAGCAAAAAGCTAAGTAGATAAATAAGATGATTATTGACCTCCAGGAAAGCAAAATACATTGTACAAAAAAGGAAATAATGTTTTAGTACACTGGATATCTAGTTAAAATAGCATAAATATTACTGATTTAACAAAAAAATGTGGTACATTAGGTTAAGGAAAGGGTTAGTGGGGAGAAGATATAAACCACTCATGTGTAGGAAGTCAACTAATAAAAGTTGAAGTTTGATCCTACCCTGAAACAAGTGTGTCCAGAGCTTGGCTAGCATCTTATTTGTGCATTACAAACCTACAGAACCTCTGTGATTATGTGCATGTTTAAGAAGAAGAATTGTTATAAACCCAGAAGACCTCTGTCAAGGTTATAAATTTGAGAATTTTCAAGATACTAGGAAATATTGGTGAAATAACCAGGAAGAGGGACCTCCCTGGTGGTCCAGTAGTTAAGATTGAAGGGGACGCAGTTTCCCTGGTTAGGGAACTAAGATTCTGCCTGTTGCGCAGTGTGGCCAAAAAATTTAAAAAATTTTTTTAAAGTAAATAAAAATAGTCTCCATAACAAATGTTTAAAAAAAAAGAAATAAGCAGGAAGATTACAAGAGTAGGAGAGCACTATGATTAAAGACAGAACCAGATGTAATGGGCTAAATGGTGTCCCCTCCCCCAAGTTATGTGCACGTCCTAATCCCTAGAACCTATGGATGTGACTTTGATCACAAAAATGTGATTAAGTTTAGGAACTTGAGAGGAGGAGAGTATACTGGGTCATATGGGTGGTCCTCCTGCAATCACGCCTTTCCTTATAAGAAAGAGGCCTAGAGAGTTTTGAATCAGATACACAGAGAAGGTTATGAAAAGACATAGCAGAGGGAGAGATGCCACCATAAGCCAAGGAAAGCTGTTTGCCACCAGAAGCTGGAAGAGGCAGAGAACAAATTCTTCTGTAGATCCTCCAGAGGGAGTGTGGACCAGCCAACACCTTGGACTTTTGGCCTCCAAAACTCTGAGATAATAAATTTCTCTTCTTTTTAATCCTCCAAATTTGTGAAAATTTGTTACAGAACCCACAGGAAACTAATCCACCAGGGGGCGCTCCTATTTTAAAGGACAGGACAAGTGATGACAAGACAGGCATGGAAAAAGTTTTGAATGAAGGCTTTTAGGGTGTCATGGATGACCTTCATGAAACAGAGGCATTGGAATGGTGAGGACACCAGAAAGGCAGGAGTGGGTGAGCTTGGACGTGAGGTGAGACTAGGAAGCAGTGACTTCAAATATTTGTTAGTATTTTTTAAGACTATAAAGAGGATAGAAGTAGGACAGAAAAAAGAGTGGACTTTCAATCCCATAAGCTAAAATCAGAATTATTTTATAATTACACCTAATTCTATAATTACACATAGGGGAACAATGAGGGGTAGGCAGTCAGACTTGGGAGAGAAATATTTAGATCAGAACCCATCTGGCTCATCCATTTACCAGCTTATGAGCCAGCCTTTCCAGTTAATCTCAGCTTTGTGACCCTCTACGTCTTCATCTGTATATTGAGGATAATAATACCTATCCATATAAACAGCGCATTTAGCTCAATATTAAAAAAACAAACAACCCAATCCAAAAATGGGCAGAAGACCTAAATAGACATTTCTCCAAAGAAGACATACAGATGCCCAAGAAACACATGAAAAGCTGCTCAACACCACTATTTATTAGAGAAATGCAAATCAAAACTACAATGAGGTATCACCTCACACCAGTTAGAATGGGCATCATCAGAAAATCTACAAACAACAAATGCTGGAGAGGGTGTGGAGAAAAGGGAACCCTCTTGCACTGTTGGTGGGAATGTAAATTGATACAGCTACTATGGAGAACAGTATGGAGGTTCCTTAAAAAACTGAAAATAGAATTACCATATAATCCAGCAATGCCACTACTGGGCATATACCCAGAGAAAACCATAATCCAAAAAGACACATGCACCCCAATGTTCACTGCAGCACTGTTTACAATAGCCAGGTCATGGAAGCAACCTAAATGCCCATCAACAGACGAATGGATAAAGAAGATGTGGTACATATATACAATGGAATATTACTCAGCCATAAAAAGGAATGAAATTGGCTCATTTGTAGAGACATGGATGGATCTAGAGACTGTCATACAGAGTGAAGTAAGTCAGAAAGAGAAAAACAAATATATATTAACGCATATATGTGGAACCTAGAAAAATGGTACAGATGAATCGGTTTGCAGGGCAGAAATTGAGACACAGATGTAGAGAACAAATGTACGGACAAGCGGGGAAAGCGGCAGGGGGTGTGGGTGGTGGTGTAATAAACTGAGTGATTGGGATTGACATGTGTACATTGATGTGTATAAAATTGATGACTAATAAGAACCTGCTATATAAAAAAAATAAAATAAAATTGAAAATTAAAAAAAATTAAAAATAAAAAAATAATACCTATCCATGAGGTCAGTAAGTTCCTTTAGTAAAGCAATGTGTGTAGCACGTTTGGCACGCTGTCCCCTGCATGCCGAGTCCTTAAAGGTGTAAGAGTTATTATTCCTGTGTCGCTGTGAGTTGTCACTGTTAGTAGTTTTATGTCAGAGTAAAAGAATGCAGAGATGCTCTATAAAAATTCACATTAACTGCAAAATACCCAGACCAAAGGCACTACGTATTACAGATGACACACATCCCTGAGTTGGTAAAACTTTTGAAAACTCAGCGCAGTTAACTGAGAGATAAATGGAGAATTTTATTATAATAGAGCACTAGTAGTCCACTGACCATCTTCAACAGAAATCTCAAAATAAAACATAAGGTGTGGGCTTCCCTGGTGGCGCAGTGGTTGAGAGTCCGCCTGCCGATGCGGGGGACGCGGGTTCGTGCCCCGGTCCGGGAAGATCCCACATGCCGCGGAGCGGCTGGGCCCGTGAGCCATGGCCGCTGAGCCTGCGCGTCCGGAGCCTGTGCTCCGCAACGGGAGAGGCCACAGCAGTGAGAGGCCCACGTACCACAAAAAATTAATAAATAAATAAAATAAAATAGGATGTGCCTTCTCTTTGTGGAAGCAGGGAATAAAATGCATTACTCTTGTTGTGACTGGGTACTTCTATTTCTTAATGAGCACATGTGCCAAAGAACTGAACATTTGTCCCCACCCAGCTTTCTCACTACAGAACTTTGCTATGTTATACATATTTTATCTCAAGCAAGAGAAGCTTCCTTGCCAGGAGGTGGGACTGAAATATCTAAATACCTACAAGAGGTCAGTACCTATCTCTTAGTAGATAACTCAAAGGGCTGAATACATTCAGAGATAGACTTCAGTATCAAATTCATATTTCCGTTCTTTTCTGAACTCCTGACAATTTTTACCCTGGAAAAGAACAGACTTAGAGAAAACATGACAAGGTACTCACATGCCTAATGGGTTGTCAGGTAGGAGATGAATTGTACAGGCATCCAGTAGCTGTAGGTGGAAGAATCTTGAAGAACTGGAGGGTCATGCTGCAAACATGGGAAGAAAGAAATGTCTGCACTATAACAGGTTTCTGGGTGTAGGCAGAACACAAGGGCCTCGCAATAATCTTACCACAGCCAGGCTCTTTCTGCCACTGATAGACACCCGACTTTGTTTATTCATAAAACTAGAAAATCCAGGGGTAGGAAGCCTTCAAATATAGCTGGGTCTAGGGGTTCCAATATGCTTGCCCTGGAGAAGGATGGCATATCCCCAGATAACTGTATGTGGACAAAGCAAGTTGAGGTTCCCAAGGGCTGCTGCAAAGATCACAGAATATTGGATAAAAATACTGAGGACAGATGGTGTTGGGTCTCCATCTTAACTAAATGCAGTCATCTTCTGCAATGATGGGACTGACACAAGTATCCGGGCCCTACTCTCAGGTATTCTACTTCATCAGTCTTAGAATCCCACCAGAGTATCTGCATTTTTAACACGTGCCCTTATAGGACTGTTTGAGCATTCAAGTCACGTACTACCTTCCTATTTCACACTCTGAGACACCATACAAGAGAATTTTGAGTAATGCCAATCACAATTGCAAAAAGTAAAACACTGAAAGGAAACTTCCAGACACCGGCATTTTACAGTGGATTGGATAGAGTGCTTTGGTTGCAAATAGCAGAAGAAGACAGCTTGACCAAGCTTAATGATACATGTAATCTGTTGGACTTTGTGTCCTGAGACATAGCTTGTTTAAGGCAAAGCTTGATCCAGCTGGTCAGACTAAGTCATTTGAGCCTAATTATCTCTCGTATTTCTAGATCTGCTTCCCCATTATTTGCTCTGTCCACTCCAGTCTCACGTCTTATTGCCCCAGATGACTGACAATGGCTCTACAGCTACGGGCTCCCGGCATTCAGACTCAGCACGTGCCCATCTCTAAGCCAATCACTATGACTTTCGGAGGATGCTTATCAGCTTGGAAGATGGCCGCCACCACAGCCTCCACTGCCGTTAGTAGAGTGAGCTTTGCCTTTCATCATGCGTAGGTGGGAATTCCCAAATGTAGAAAGGGGTTCAGATACAGGTGGCAAAATGGGTTTTCCTGCAGTGCACCCAGAGGGACACAATGACTATTTTAATCTATGATAATCAAAAACATATTTTATATTGAAACAAATGTGAGAATATTATGGGAGGAAAACACAAATTTTTAATAAAATAAAAGGCCTCAAAATTTTGGAAGCTGAAAGTAAATGCTTCACACTCTGTATTTAGGCAACAACCCAGGTTGTCTCTCACTCCAGCCAGGATGAAAAACTCCATTTTCCCAACGTAGAGGTTCTTGTGTGGAAACAGTTCAGTTGCCCGGCTTTACAACGTCAGAATGGATGTTGAGACAATCTTGCTTGAGGCTTGCTAGTTTTGTAGGAACCCTTCTCTTCATTGTTGGAATGACAAAAATATAAACTAGGCACAAGCTGAAAATTATCTGAGAGAGCATATTACTTAAATATCAAAAGAACCACATTATAAAGATATCAGGATGTAGGTATTTCTACAGTATGAATTTAAAAGTTAAATTTCTATGAATAATGTTTTGTACATGCCCTATTGGAGGACTTTCTTTCTTATTTATCTTCCCTCATTATTCTTCTACCAACAAAATACCACATATACTTTCTGGGCCAATTCAAGCCCATCTCCTCTGTGAAACTTTTTCTTACCAATTCTAAATACATCTGTAGCCCCACCCAAGTCTGAAGGGATTACTGTTTCCTTCAACAGCTGTGTCATACAGCGAAAACAGCATAGCTTCTGGCCTCAGAACGCTTGAGTTCAAG
This sequence comes from Kogia breviceps, assembly GCF_026419965.1. Lineage (NCBI taxonomy): Eukaryota > Metazoa > Chordata > Mammalia > Artiodactyla > Physeteridae > Kogia > Kogia breviceps. The sequence continues at coordinate 99,255,758 of NC_081320.1, read as the reverse complement.
TCCATGCTCTCTTTTCTGAGCCTTTTACGGCACCATTTAATTTTTCTGTGTGTTCGTAATAAAAAGAGGACGCTGGATGGTAGATGTGAAGATTTATCTGTACTTGATGCACTATGAAAACATAAGGGGACAAGTTATTCCTACATCTCTGGGGCATTTATGGGGTAGTGCATTGGAAGATGTATGAATGTATGAGTTATCCCATCAAAGATCCTAGTGTTGATTCCTGACTTGGACAGCTTCTAGCTGCACATATTTTGGGATATCATTTAATCTTTATAAGCCTCTTTTTCTTATTTGAAAAATAGGATTTTTGTGAGCCCAGAGTAAGGTAATATGTGTAAAGCAGAGGGCCTGGTACATAATGGAGTTTAAAAAATTGTGGCTATTACTCTCCTAATTCAATACTGTAAATATATACATATGCTACCATGTGCTTTCTCATGTACTTCTTGCTGTCATAAATGGCATATGTCTGGAGGGAGAACCCAGGCCTTCAACTCCAGGGCTCAGTTCAGTGTGTCTGACCTTTGACTTCCAGTGTCTGGTCCTGTCTCCCTAACTCTGAGATGAATGAATTGGATATGAGTTTCTCTAGGTCGCCCCGTCCTGCATCTGACACACTTGTGCTTTTGTCCTGGTGCTATGGCCTCATTGCCATGGCATCCTGGGTGTAGCCCCCATGTCTCTGGGTAGTTTTTGACCCAGCATCGTTTGGATCATCAATTTCATGACAGCTAGGAGAGTGTGATGTGGATAAACCATTCTGCTTGATTACAAGGTCGATTCTGAGGGTCCCTCTCTCTTTCCATAATCAACTATCTTATTGAGAAGAGTCTCTATAGTGAAGTGGTTCCCACCCTGAGGTCTCAGCATCCCTTGTAACAGTCTTGCAATATATCAGCAGTAACGTTTTAAAAGCATGGGGGGAGCGGGAGGGAAAGAGAGAGAGATGGACAGAAAGAGAGAGACAGATTAGTTAAATAGCTTGCCAACACCACAAATCTAGTGACTGAGATCCAAACCTCAGCCTATAAACCACCAAACAAGCCACTCCTTCCTTGGTTGCCGTCAACCTCATGTTGATAGCATGGGAATCTCATGCTTATTAGAAGCCTTGATTGGCAGTTATATAGTGTTTGATGAATGAAACATGAAATAATAAAAGTGTTATTACTTGTAAAGTGCAGTTGAGTAGACAAAAATTTCAAATATGGAGGTTTTGGGGATCGTGAGAGCAGGTCTTACTGGTGGAAGGCTCAGAGCACTCTCATTAAATTGACATTGGTCTTGTACATGTCCACCAAATGATCAAGTGAGAAAAAGAAAGGAATCCATATAAGAAAAATACTGGTTTAAAAGTGGTGCCTGAAACTCAAACTATTGACTGTATTGTAACAAGATCACCAAACCTCCTTGGACTGTCTTTCAAGCAACATTTTACTGATGTGTTGGTACAGCCTCCATGGTATAAATTTATTGGTTTTCTATCACCAACTTCTGATAAATCCAGAGAATATTGATGCTGGTTTTTCTCCCCTCCAAGTACTTATAGCATCCCAATTCTTCAACATACATTCATTACAGAAGAACTCAAAAACAAAAAAAAAAAACCTAAAACTAATTAGAAATTACATCAAAACAAATTTCATCATTAGGCAGTATTATAGCTACAGTCTGTGATCTCTTATGAGAATGTTTAGGTTAAAAAAAAGTCAACTTCTTACTACTGTTGTCTTTGTATTCTAATAGATGTTAACAGTCTCTGCTACTCGTAGGATTTAAATAATTGTCCTGCTCCTCAATCTGCCATAAATCTGGCCAGAGCAGGACTTTCACAGTTTTTGAAGAAAGGATTAAAAATTGCACTATTTCCAGACAAAAGTATATATTTGAATTACAGCTTATGAGAAAAATCCTAATAATGAAATCTTGCTGTGCATTGTTATGATTGAGAGAAAACACACCAAGCTAAAGGGGAAGAATCCATAATTCTCCCACAATTCTAGAAAATAGATTGAGGTAAAAGTAACAAAAAGAAGAGAATGCTTTCCAACTAGCAGTATAACATTATCTTGGTTTGATTTTTTGAAACCTTCAAGAATTGTAGAAATTTCTTTGGTAGTAACTCTGTGCCAAAAATGATGTCAAATCACTGGCACCCTGCCATCCGAGGGCCACCTGGTGATCACATCAGCTCTCAAGGACAAGACAAGGAGAACCTGTTTCCTGACCACCCAGCCTAGGACGAAAAAGACGTCTGATGATTGTCATTGTGGGACCAGAAGCTGTGGGGCTATGTGGAAGTGAGCTACTCTCTCCAGCCTCCTTTGTGCTAAACAGCCAACAGCGTAAACCCCACCTGCTGTTAATTATAACTTCAGCAGTTGCATGCAGGCATGAGGTATTTATTTCCTAATCTGAGCTTTACAAAATGCTAACCAAATGCAGCATTTTTATTTCCTGGTGTCTCTCTCATAAAAAAATAATGCCAGCAAAAAGGAAGGAAGAGAGAGAGAGAGAAAGAAGAACCAAGAGTTCTACTTTACTACTGACTAGACTTAGAACCTGTTCTTCTGTTTATTTCTTCGTCTGTGTGTGTTTTGTGAATGTGAGTTTGAAGAAAGTAGTATTTCTTTTGTGATTTTCTGTGTCACCAAGTACTATCTACTGTAAAGTCAATTCAAGAAAATCTCTTTACATCTATCATACTCAGTTTGCCCCTTTGCTTTCCTGGGTTTCACATGTATTGACACACTTGATGCCATGTTGCTACATGAGAGGAATCAGGGGCAAAGTCAAGAGTATGAGAAGTAGCATGTACAATGCCTGCCTCTCCCTTATCAACAAGATGAACTTGGTAAGTTATTTACCTTCCCTGAGGCTTAGCTGTCTTATCTCTAGAATGGGTACCATAATACCATCCATGCAAATTATTTGGATAATTGGATGAAATATTTGAAAAGATCCTGGGATGTAGCAAACACAACAAATGTCAGCTAACCAGATTACTTACCATTACAGACTAGGGTACCTGCTCTTCCTGATTTGGACCTTGAAGATATTATCAGTTTACTTTCACAGTCCTTGGATCTCACCCATAATGTAGAGTTTCCTTGTTTGTATCTCAAAATTCTATAAGTGTCTGACTAGTTTGTTTTACATAGCCTATATGTTTTTAACACACACAAAAAGAAAACATCCTCAGTGTGGAAAGTCAATTCGCCAGCGCCTGCTAAACTCTCCTTTGTGTTCTGCACCAGTAATCTAAGAATTCAGCACAACCTCCACACACTTAAGAGAGGTTGCATTATGTAACTGTAGATATTTGTGGTGGATTCATTGCATTAATGGCCCACATACTTCCCCTCTCCTTTTATCATGACCATTGCCACATGCCTTTTCAGCTTCTCTCACAAAAGAGGCAGAGTCTCTTTCTCCAGCCCTTGAATTTGGGCTCATCCATGTGACTGAGGTGGAAGCAATAATAGTTCATCATAAACTAGGCTATAAGAAGCCTGTGTGTTTCCACTTTCTCTCTTGCTCCTCTGCCTTCCCTGTGAGAAGATGTCTGAGTTGTCCTTCTTGAGAACAAGGCAGGTGTAGAGCAGGGCCAAGTTCCCCTAGTCTCCCTGCCAAGGCCATCCTAGATCAGCTGACCCTCAGCTGTTCACCAGGTAAGTGTAGGTGCCCAGCTGAGAGGGAGCTTTCTATCCAAGCCCAGTCTAAATTGATGGTGTTGATTCTGGATGGCACTACAGTTTTTTAGTGGTTTGCGGCACAGGATTTTTGTGGCATTAGATAACTGCTACCATGTTGTTATTTAATTTGTTTTTTCACTTAAGGTGTTTTTAAATATATCTCTCTGTTAATATATGTGAGTCTACTTCATATTTGATCATGAATTATGTAACAGTATGTATTAGCATGCTTATTTAACCATGGCCTTGCTGGGAAACATTTAGATGTTTCATATTTTATTACAATGATAAATAATGTTATGGTGAACATCTTTAACCATACCTCTGTGTGCACATGTGTAGGTATTTCTCCAGGATTCAGAAAGAAATGTAGCATTTAATTGTCAATAGATATGCTTGCTTTGTTTTATATTAGAAATCACCAAATTGGTGCTATTACATTTTGATACAAATGTAATGGTTTCATAGTGGTCAAAGAACATACTGCAAATGATCTAATTCTTTTACATTTGGTGAGGTTTGCTTTATGGCTCAGGAGGTTCTCTATCTTGGTATATGTTTAAGAGCATTTGAAAAAAAAACTGCAGGATTTGCTGTTGTTGGGTAGAACATTGTATAAATCTTGATTACTTCTTTTGATTGGTCATATTGTTGAGTTTGTCTCTTTTCCAGCTTATTTTCTGTCCTATTGTTCTATCAATTGTTGAGAGGGGTGTTAAAGTCTCCAACTGTGATCATGGATTGATCTTTTTCTTCTTTCAGTCATAAGATTTTGTATTACATAATTTGCAGCTATGCTGTTTGATGCATGCACTTTTAGGATTGCTATGTTGTCTTCATGAATTGACATTATCATCATTAAGTAATGGTCTCTCTCAGTCTCTGGTTATTTTCTTTGCTCCAGAGCTTACTTTATCTGATAATATTCCACATTTTTCTTTTAATTAATGTTTGCATGACATACTTTTTCCTTCCTTTTACTCTCAACCTACCTATATTGTCATATGTGAAATGAGTTACATATAGATAGTGTATAGTTGGCTCACGTTTTTAATCCACCTTACCAATCTCAGTGTTTGAACTTGTATGTTTAGACCATTACATGTAATGTAATTATTCTTATGTTAGGACTTGGGTCTATCATCTCACTTTTTGGTTTTCTATTTGTTCTTTCCGTTTTTCATTTCTCTGTTTTCTTTTCTCTGCCTTCCTATGAGTTACTTGAACATTTTTTAGAGTTTTATTTTTATTTATTTGTTGTGTTTATGAGTGGATTTGTCTGTATGGCTATTTTGGTAGTTCTCTGGGTTTTATACTATATAATTAGTTATAACTGCCTATTAATTTTGACAGGTTACTTGTTCACATGACAAATAAAAAACTCATCTCCCGGATTTCCCTGGTGGCACAGTGGTTGAGAGTCCACCTGCTGTTTCAGGGAACACAGGTTCGTGCCCCGGTCCGGGAAGATCCCACATGCCATGGAGCGGCTGGACCCGTGAGCCATGACCACTGAGCCTGCACATCCAGAGCCTGTGCTTTGCAACGGGAGAGGCCAAAGCAGTGAGAGGTCCGTGTACTGCAAAAAAAAAAAAAAAAAAAAAAAAAAAAAAAAAAAACCCTCATTTCCCTTTACATCTCTTTAGTGTTCCCATAACATTTGTAATATAATTGTCTTAAATATTTTCTCTACACATATTTAAAGCCATGTCTGTGTTATAATTTTTGTCTCAACCATCAGACATAATTTAGATAACAAAAGCAGAGAAAAATGTATTTTCCCACATTTTTACTTATTTTGTTGTTTTTCTTCCTTCCTGGTGTTCCAAAATTCTTTCATTTTTCAATTGTCTCTGTCTAGAAAACTTCCTGTTTAGATTTCCCCTATATTACTGAATAATATTTTTGTTGGATATAGAGTTCTGGGTTAAAATTTCTTTTATTTTGGCACTTAAAAAATATAGTGCCTTTTCCTTCTGGCATCCAAGGTTTCTGAAAAGAAATCTGCTGTCATTAAAACTGATTTTTCCCTACTGATTAGGTGTCATTTCTCTCTCACTCATTCAAGATTTTTTTCTTTGCCTTTACTTTCAGAAGTCTGACAATGATACGTTGTGTTGTAAATTTCTCTTTGGGATTCACTCAACTTCTTGAACCTGAAGGTTTATGTCTTTTGCCAGATTTGGAGAGTTTACAGCTATTATTTCCTTGAGCACATCTTCAACCCCTCTTTCTCCTTTTCTTCCTAGCCACTGAGGATATAAATGTTATATCTTTTGTTAAGTTCCTTTAAATTTTTTCCAATCTATTTTCTCCTCTTGATCAGATTTTTATTGCTCTGTTTTCAAGTCCACTGATTCTTTCCTCCATCTATTCTTCTGTTAAGCCATTCATTGATGTTTTTATTTTGTTATTGCATTTTTCACTTCTAAAATTTCCATTTGGTTTTTCTTTATTTCCCTGTTGAGACCTTGCATTTTTTCCCCTTTGTTTCAAGCATTTTCATAATTACTCATTGAAGCATTTGTATCTTAGCTGCTTTAAAATTGTTATCAAATAATCCTAACTTCTCTGTCATCTCGATGTTGGCATCTATTCATTGTTCTGTTTCATTTGATTTGAGACTTTTCAGGTTCTGATATGGTGACAGATTTCCAGTTGAAACCTAGACATTTTCAGAATTATGTAATGAAAGTCTGGATCTAATTTAAGATTTCTGTTTTAGCTAGCTTGCTGTAAGACCACACTGGTGTAGGAGTAAGGGTGATGACTCATTCTGTCACTCAGGGGTAGAAGTCCATATTACACTCTGCCTCCATCAGTACCCAAGGGGTGATGGGCTCCTCATTACTGATGGGCAGTGGTGGGCATTCCACACCCTCGCTAGGATTTTGCTGAATACCCCCTAGGGCGAGGAGGCGTAGGAGCATCTCATTACTGCTTCCCACGTGACCTCTGTGCTGTGTAAGGAGGGGTCTGGTCTTATTACCACCAACTATACTCCACTAGGCTTCCTATGACACCACCCCAAAAGGGAGGAGGGGGTACCTCATTACAGTGGAGATAAGAGTCTCCACCAACACTACAGTGAGGGACGAGGACCTAGTTAACATCTGGTGTGTGAAAGCCCAGCTCCCTACTTGGCCTTCTATAACACAGCCTTGGGGCAGTTGTTGGGATTCCTGGTTAGAGCCTGGTGAAGGGAGAAGTCTAAGTGCCCTCACTCAGCCTTTTCCTTGGGAAAAGGTGTGGCCACAGATTTTTCTGGTGTTTCTCTGGAGTAGAATAGTTATTGGCTGAATGTGTTCTGTCTTGCTAGGGTGCCCCTTCCTTCCCTTTGGAGAGAAGTAGATTTCTGTTGGGGCTTTTTTTCATCTGTGCTCATTGGTGTTCCAGGTTACTTACTTGTTTCTTTAGCTCCAAGTATAGCATACATGATACAAGACAAAAGCAGGGGACTCATAACAGCATTGTTTCTTGGATCCTGACGTCCCTAGCTGTTATGCATTTTTTTGTCCATGTTTTGGCCTTATTATTATTTTTTTAAATGTATAATGTTCATGGCTTTCAGTGATACTTAGCAGAAGGAAGAGGGAAATTGCCTCTATTTCACCTACCCAGAGGTGGTATTCTTTTTTTATTTATTTTTACTCCAAAATGAAACAGAATTATTATTTCAAAATAGAGAAAATGCTAAATGAGCCTTATTGGTTACTTACTGTTAACCTTCTATTGCATTTATTAGGAAGATAAAAAGGTTTAAATGCTACAATTTATCACTAAACCCAGAGATTTTTTGAAGTACCAAACCTAAAGATAATTTGAATAATGCCACCAAACTTTCCTGAGAAAGATTTTTTTTTTTTTTTTTTTTTTGCGGTACGTGGGCCTCTCACTGTTGTGGCCTCTCCCGTTGCAGAGCACAGGCTCCGGACGTGAAGGCTCAGCGGCCATGGCTCACGGGCCCAGCCGCTCTGTGGCATGTGGGTTCTTCCCGGACCGGGGCACGAACCCGTGTCCCCTGCATCGGCAGGCGGACTCTCAACCACTGCACCACCAGGGAAGCCCTAGATGTTATTTTTTTAATATGTTACTTTAAAATATTGAAAATTAACAGTGGAAAGGAACAATAACATCCCAAATTGTTTTAAATAGTGTACTCTCAATGGTTTTTTTCCAATTCTGCTTTTAAGTGACTGAAAGAACTCTGAATGTTTCCCTTGAGAAACTGAACAAGAATGCCATCCCTCTGGGATACAGAGAAAGCAGTGATGCTACAGAAATTCACACACTTGTTTAATACAAGACAGAATCAAAGCTGATTGACTAAGGATTTTTGTTTTTTGGTTTTTTTTTTCATTATTGGATGAAATTTAAAATATACTGCATAAAGAGATCAAAGATAAATGAATGTAGTGATAGGTCAGGACTCTACCCACTGACATTGGTATACACAAATGAATTGTTATGATTAAAACTTTTAAAATAACAAAGAATTCGGATACATATCACAGTTACTTGACATTCATCTAAGATAGCAAGAAATTTTAAAACATTTTCAAACAGGAAAATGTAGAATTAACCCTTACTGAATATGATATATGGGCAAGTCTTTCCATTTTCCTTTCCTTCTCAATTTTCTTGGAAGAATACAACTATGCATTTTTAATTCCTTTTAAATACCACTCTTGTGCCCTCCTGTTTGGACCATGGTAGTATAGGCTTCCAAGAAAGCAACATGGCAGTGTGTTCCCATCTTGAACAGATAATTTCAGTACTAGGAATCTAGGCTAAGAAAACACTTGTAAGTACATGGTGGAATTTATGTATATTGAACTACTCATTAAAGTGTAAGTTATGTAACAGTAGATTCAATTGAAACTCTTTTTTTCTCAGGTACAATGGAAGCTTCTAGAATAGAGAGCTAAATGGTAGGTGCCAAGTACACCCCATCCTGAAACTGAGTTATACTCCCAGTTCAGGCCTTGTCTCCTCATACTGACCCTGAGAGGGCCAGGTTCTTTGGTGATGTGCTACGTCAGAAGAGGGTTCCTCTTCTCTGTGCTCTTAAGTTGAGGTGTATGCGAATATTTTTTATTGTTTGTGCTCACCGCTAGACCGTAAGCTCCTCAACAGCAGTACACTTGGTTAAATATACTGCATTTCTCATCCGTAATCTTTACCATCTCAGATGGTAAGTACATTGCACATTTTTACTGTTAAGGCAACTGTACTTATAATTGTTTCAGGAGATGCAGATCCAGTTACATCTAACTTCAAAGCCTATGGTGTGAGATATGGACCTATTTTATCCATTTTCCAAATGTCTACCCAGACCTGAGATGTCATTTCTAGCCTCGCGTTTTTCGTAGTTTCCTTCTGTTTTTTCCTTCAACCCAAATCTTAATCATCCCAGATGAACTCCTTTGCTTGGGAACGTCCTGTAGTTTATTCCCACATCTTCTAGAATTTAGCCCTGCCACCCTCCTAGAAGGAGAACGTGTTCCCTCCTCCTCTCTGCACTGTCAGGGGCGGTCCAGAGTAGCGCCTGGTCACAGCCTGAATTGTGGAGGTATGGCTAGGTCTATTCTTTGTGTTTTGTTATTGATTACAGGAGATGATTTTCCTACTTCTGCTGAATATTTTATTTAATTTGCTCAAGAGTTCTATGCTCCAACAGTTGACCTTCAGGAGTGCTTAATATGTGTTGCTTTTAGTGCTAAATGCTTTGTGTGAGCATTACATTTAATGGTCCAACAACCAGAGAAGAAGGCTATTATTATGATTCTTTCCATTTTACAGATGAAGAAACTGTGGTACACATCAGGTTAGTACCGGATCCAAGGCCACAAAGTAAGATTAGCATACCCAGATTAGAACTAGGATGGATCTGGTCCTAGTACCCATGATTCTAAGTGCTGCATGCATGTACCTCTCAGGAATGATACCTCCTAACCATCTACAGACCTGTTGGCTCCGTGATTCTTCAAGGCAAGTGTTTATGATTGAAAGCTGGGAACAGGAGCAAAGGCATTGGTAGAGAATAGAATGCACGAAATGGGAAGACCCAGACTTGAACAGCCACCCCCCTGAGAGCAGGGTGATGCTTGATCATCCAGCACCCAGCCCAGGACCTGCAGTACTGTGCACTCAAGAAGCAGTTGTTGCATGAAGAATGAAACCTAACCGGGGTGCAGAGTCCAGCCCCCTCCCGACACCTTCTGCCTTGACATCTGCACTGATATTCTACTCCCTAAACTGTATTTCCATTCTGTGTCCACAGGGTCCAGAGATCTCTGCATTAGCCCAGCAGCTGCATGAACAAGCCATATTTCCTTCGTCACTGTCACATTTGCCAGCATACATAGGACACAGGGTCCGGATAGCAGCAAGTAGTGTTGTCAAGTCACACTGAAAACCCTTCTGGGGTCTCTACTCTGAACGCACTCCTTTTGAGTAGAAACGACAAAGGCTTCATACCTTAAATCATAAAAGAAGTTCCAGGGAGCGGGAACAAAAATAATGCTTTAATACAAGCTTCCTTCGCAAGAGCTTGCAGCTTGGGTATTCTCAGAACAGCAGGGGAAAGAATACATGAATATAAAGGAATGCGGCTGCAGCCTTCAGAGAACATAGTTATAGTGTTAATGAGCTGTTGTCTGACAGCCAGGGACTGTTAATTACCCCAAGTCCTCCCGAAGTCACTGATGCTGTGGTTAGAGACAGGTGTCCAACTCCGCAGTCACCTTCTCTGTGTTGTAAGCCTTGCCCAGAAAAGAATCTGCCTGACTCCAAAGCAGGACAGCTTGAAAGACCTCTTTGTTACCGGGGACTGCCTCTCAGGGACAAAGCAGCCGGGAAAAAGCCACGGAGAAAAGGTCTTTGCTATTCTCTGGGGTGGCCGGGCTTTCATGCTTCTGCATGCCTAAGGAGAAATGGGGTGTGCAGCTATGTGCTAGAGAAAATCACCTCATGAATATCTTTATACCGGGGCCTGTTGGTGCCCGGTAGATGTGTGCAACTCAGCAGGGTTTCCACTGCTCCTGGAAGTTGTGGATTAAAAATTCTTCCAAGTAAAAGCACAGGCTGCAGATCCGGGTCCCAAGACACCCTCCAAACATGTAATGATTCTGCACCCCAACATGAAACTGAATCGGTCAGTGGAAGCCAGCCGAGAGCAGCACGGCAGAGGCAGGTGGGAATTGGTCTGCCCGTGGACCTATTTTCCCCAAGTGCTTAGTCAGCCCAGGCTTCCCGGTCTGGGTCAGTGCAGACCTATGGTAGGGTTCTAACTGAATGAACTGAACACTACATTTCAGCTTCCTTTTCAACAGAATCACTGTGATTTGGCCCTTGCAGGGCGATGTTGGTCTCCATGTCCACCCCATTCATTCATGAATTTGTTCGTTCAGCATAAAATTACTGAGAGCCCACTACATGTCAGACGCTGTTCCAGTCCCTTGAGAAGCATCACCCAACCAAATTATTAAAGCAGTACCAGCTCCTCGTGGAAAGTGCATTCTAATAGGCAGAGACAAGGCAGACAGACAATGAGGAATATGCGTGATTTTTTTTAGAGTCACTCTTAAGGTATATAAAAGAAGGAATGAGTGCTGTGGTTTAGAGGGAGAGAGAGAAGGAGAGGGTGACAGTGTGAGAAGGGTCGGGGGACCTCAGGTGTGTTAGGGTCAGCGGGGGCACTGAATGTGTCAGAAAGGCTTCTGCAGCCTCACCTCACTTCCAATGAAGAGGTAAACTTGGTATGGGCTTCTTTAAAGTCCAGGATGAGGCTTAGATCGGGAGAGTGATAATACCCAGTCTGTGAGATTAAGCATCCTCCAGTAATGGCAGAAGAAAAATACAACCCCAAACAAAGCAAATGACGAAACAAGTCAACTATGACAAAGACGGGATGTTTTTTCTTCAATTCCAAACAGGTTATCTTGACTCACTTCTTTTCTGCACTGCACTGGCTGGTATCCAATAAAATGTTAAATGGAAGCATTGACGTTGACCATCCTTGCCTTGGCCTCGTTTTAGAGGAAGCACTTTTAGTATTTCACCATTAATTATGATGTTGCCTGCAGACTTTTGGCAGGTGCCTTTTATCAGGTTGAAGGAGATCCCTGTATTCCTAATTGACTGTGAGGTTTTATCATAAATATGAGCAGAATTATCTTATATGCATTTTCTATATTTAGTGAGATAATCATAAGTTTATGGTTTTCATTTTTTATTCTATTGAAGTGGTGACTTGCCTTTTTTGATTTTTTGACTGTTTTACCTACCTTGCATTCATGGGATAAACCACACTTGTTTGTTTGCTGATATTAAATTAAGGATTTTGGTATGTATGTTTACAGTAGTTATTGGAAAAGATAACTACTACAGATAACTACAGAAAAGATATTTAATGATCTTTTCTTCTAAGTTCATTTTAAGGATTTTTGTGTCAGATTTAAGCTGGCTCTGTAAAAAGAACTAGAGCAAGTTTTCCCTTCTTCTTTATTTCCTGAAAACCTTTGAGGAAGATTGGTATTACCTCTACTAATTTTTGATAGATTCAATCAGCAAAACTTTTGTACCTGAAGTTTTCTTTGTAACGAGGTTCCTTGTCTTTCCTAATGCATATTTGCGACTTCAGTAAGTATAGAGCTATTCTGATCTTATTTCTTCTTGTGTGATTTCCTTTTTAACCCACATCTTGGATTGTTTAATGTTCAAATACTTGGAGATTTTCTAGGTCTCTTATTATTATTGAATTTTAATTTTATTCCAGTGTGGAATATTGTGATTCCTATCTATATACTTATTAATGTTTTATCTTGTTCTGTAAATTACTGAGAGTGAAGTGTAAAATATCCAATTATGATGTGGACTTCTCTATTTCTTCTTCTAGTTGTGTCAGTTTTGCCTCATGTATATTATTTCTATATATATATTTACTGAAGTATAATTGATTTACAATGTTGTGTTAGTTTCAGGTGTACAGTTGATATTAACATACACACACTACTATAAATATAAAATAGATAAACAAAAGGACCTACTGTATAGCACAGGGAACTATACTTAATATTTTGTAATAATCTATAAGGGAAAAGAATCTAAAAAAGAATATATTTGCATATGTGTGTGTGTATATATATATATATATATATATATATATATATATATATATATATATATAACTGAATCACTGCTTCATGTATTTTAAAGTACTGTTATGAGTGCATAAACATACTTGATTGCTGTCTTCCAGATGAACTGACTCCATTACCATTATGTAATGTCCCTTACTTGTCTCCAGTAATACTTCTTGCCTTGAAGTCTTCTTTGTCTTGTATTTATATATCCACCCTACATTGTTTATGCTTGTTGTTTGCCGATGCCTTTTCTAGGACATGATCCTTACACCTAGTACACAGACTTGCGGGAGTCTTAACTAGACGCCTGATGTGTTCAGTGAGGTCTCTCCACTGGGAGGGTACACCTGACCTCAGCACCTCTGTTCGGTTTTCAGTTCTGCTGGGCCTTGGGGAACATTTCCTGGGCATGCACTGGGCAGCCTTTATCCAATGGATTGCAGTGAGTCCCCGCACAGACTTCTAGGGTCTCCAGTCTGCCCAGAAACCTCTTCTTCTGTGCACTGCCCTATAGATTCCCAATCCTGCCGCATCTCAGGACTCTACTTTCTACCTTCTGAGCTCAGCCACACAGTTGCTGTGTTTGGGTTCCACTTCTTTCCACAGCAGAAGAAAAGTATCCCCAAGTGGAAAGCTAGTGTTGTTTTAGTTTTGCTTGGTGATCATTCCTTTTCCAATGACCACGATCCTGCACTGCCTGGATGCCTGACAGTATTCACATCATGTCTGTTGCCCACGTTTAGTGATGTTCACAGTGGGAAGAGGGGTTCGATTGCATTATGATGAGAAGCAGAGGTTGGAGAACTTATCTTGAATCCAGAACCGTCCTATGTTCTGAGACTACAATGGTGAGAAAAATAGACTTAGTGTCCTCGCTCAGGAATCATATAACATAATGGGGGCAGAAAGACTTTAAACCAAGACTTGAGATGATAAAATATCAATTGCATACAAAGGAATGTGGCAGCAATAGAACCAATAATGGAGCTTGAAATAAATTTAGGGCTGGAGGAGGAAATTAGGAAAGCTTCTTTGAGTAAATTATTATTGAAGTAAGAGTCAAAGGATGAGTATGAATTAACAACATTATGGATGGTTCAGATAAATACTAGACTGAAAAATGGCCCTGTGGTAGGAGGGTGGATAGAGCATACCTGTAGCTCACCAAGATGTGAAGAAGGCCAGGTGGCCAGCACAGACAGAGGGGGTGAGATGCAGACATGGGAGGTGAGGATGGGCAGGGTCTGGGGGCTGTATGGGGGGTATAGGTTTCACAATGGGAAAGCAATAGTCTTTAATAAGCAAGCAGGGATTGGAAGGGAAAGACATATGTTCATTTTTAAAGTTTATTTTTACTTTATTTTTGAGAACCTATTGGAAGAGATCCGACCAGATAAAGTTATACCAAATAGGATATTATTGCTATATTGATATATTACTCCACATAAATTATTGGGAATGAATTTCTGAATATTTTATGTATGTATATATACACAACAATAGCCTGATCTATATTTCAGGAGCTGGCTGAGCTTTTGTGAAATGAAAATTTACTCATTCTTATTTTCTGAAATATCTGTTGAGAAAGTTGAGCTAGTAAATCACAGAATGAAAAACAGAGACAGATCTCAGAATTTTATGCAAGGATTCACACATATCATCAAAAAAGTGGCTCAGTCTGTCTAATGGTCTTTGCAATCTCTGCTTTCTTTCATTTAAAAATAAAACAAGTGTGTGTCATTAGCCTATCAAAGATGTTCTGCCACACTTGTATCAGTTAGTATTTGCTATGTAACAAATAACCCCCCAAAAAACAAAAGTTTAAAATAGACACACGCTATTCATTCTCATAATGCTGTGGGTCAGCTGGCCTTGGTCTAGGAATACTGCCTTCAAGTGTCTGGAGGTAAGTAGGCTATTTTGTCTAGAGAAGACTTCCCTGGAGAAGGCTCCCCTCTACTCCGTGAGGTTTTTGTTTCCTAGTAAGCTGGCATGGACTTCTTACTGTGGGGTCGTAAGTTTCCACAGAAACACAGGAACAAACAAGCCCTGATGCATAAATGCTGTTCAAACCCCAGCTTGAGTCCTGATTGCCAAGGTCCTGACGGCCAAGCCGACATTCAAGATGGGAAAAATTTTCACTACTTTTACAATCTGCCATTCAGGCTCCTGGAGAAAGGGCTGGGGTTTGCAATAGAATAGTATCTACTTAGTACCAGACACTTTTAATTTGTCCTCTCACTCGAGCCTCAAAACAACCCTGAAAGATAGTTTCTGTCATCACTCTCATTTTATACTTGAAAACAGTGGGGCTCATAGAGTTTGTATTATGTCAAAATTCAGAGGCAGAATACCTCCCAGACATACCTCACTTCAAAGCCCAACATGTTCAAAGAAGGTAAACCTCTCAGAAATGAGATTGGAGTGCTCGAAAAAAGTGTAACAGACATTTTTCCAAAGAGAAAAAGCAGATGGCCAAGAGGCACATGAAAAGATGCTCAACATTGCTTATCATCAGGGAAGCACAAATCAAAACCACAATAAGATATCACCTCACATCAGTCAGAATGGCTATCATCAAAAAGAACACAAATAACAAATGCTGGAGAGGGTGTAGAAAAAAGAGAACCATCCTACACTGTTGATGAGAATGTAAATTGGTGCAGCCACTATGGAGAACAGTATGGAGGTTTCTCAAAAAACTAAAAATAGAACTAAGATATGATCCAGTAATTACACTCCTGGATATATATCCAAAAGAAACAAAAACAGCAATTCAAAAAGATACATGCACCCCAATGTTCATAGCAGCATAATTTACAATTGCCAAGATATGGAAGCAACCTAAGTGTCCATCACGGATGAATGGATAAAGAAGATGTGGTATATATATATATATATATATATATATATATATATATATATATATATATACAATGGAATACTACTCAGCCATAAAAAGGAATGGAATTTGGCCATTTGCAGCAACGTGGATGGGATTGGAGGGCATTATGCTAAGTGAAATAAGCCAGAGAAAGAAAACTACTGTATGACATCACTTATATGAGGAATCTAAAAAAGTACAACCAACTAGTGAATATAACAAAAAGAAGCAGACTCACAGAGATACAGAACAAACTAGTGGTTACCACAGGAGAGAGGGGAGGGGGAGAGGGACAAGATACAGCTGGGATACTGGGAGGTACAAACTATTAGATGTATAATAAGCTACAAAGATATATTGTACAACATGGGGAAAGCAGCCAATATTTTATAATAACTATAAATGGAGTGTAACCTTTAAAAATTGTGAATCGCTGTATTGCACACCTATAACACAATATTTTACATCAACTATACTTTACTTTTTAAAAAAGTGCAGCAGAAAGCCAGGAGACAAGATGTACAGGCGTTTGACTCTAGAAAGAGAGATTTTGTTTTGAGGGATAATCAAACAAGAAATTGCATACAGATAAAAGCAAATCAGTGGCACATATTTCAAGGTCTTTAGGAAATCAGAGAAGAGAAAGTTATGCAAGGTCAAGAAAGGTTTCACTAATAACTAGACCATTAGCTGAGCTTGAAAGGGTGAAAGTAATCTGAATAGATTGGAATGAACAAGAACATTCCTGGAGAATAGCAACATCCAAGATGTATGGAAGGAAAAGCATGAGTTATATACAGAAAAGAACTAAAATTATAAGCACCCCAGGTGGCCTGGAAGTGCTTTCCTCTGGGGAAAAGATGTTTAAATGTGGATCTTACCCAAGACAGTGCAAAGGATCACATCCTCTTCAGTTTCTGGCTGTTTTGAGTTGCACAGCAAGGCCCTCAAATAATTTTGTTTTTAATTTTTGTCCCGTTCCTAATTGTTATCAGTGAGATGTTTACCCCAACAGAGCACCTCACCTTTACTCCAAAACTTGCCTTTTAAAGAAGACTGGTCGGGACTAATTGTGATTTAAAATAGACTTTCTGACAGTACATGGGAGGCTGGCTTGCATTCACTCAGTCAACAAAAGATTATCTGTAGAGGCTTTGAAATAAGCCATCTCTCCAGGAAATGCAAAACATAGGGCAGAAAGCCAGATAAATGGAGATCAGATTTTCCTGAGACTGATAAATAAAGAATGAAAAGTTAGTAAAGAAACAAAAGTCTTTACTTGATTGAGCATGTGTACATGTGATATGATGATTCCATTTTCAAGCCAACTTGTGCAACCAAGTTTTAAACTAACTCTTTAGGTGATTTTTTCCTTGAAATCCATGTAGACAAAAGAAAATACATTTCTTTAGTGTAAATGTCTCTTAATCCTTTCTAGAGTATCTTTGGGTATGAAATATAATCTTGTGTTTTATCTCCTAGGAAACCTGAACTTACATTGTTTAAAATAATAGAATTTTCAAGTTGGAAAGAACTTCTAAAAATAAGACTATCTATCCCCATTTAATTTTTCAGAAAGAAAGAGAGAGGTTTATTGAGTGATTCAAGTTTTCACGGAAAGTGAATATAGAACAAGGATTATATTTCCTTTAACTGAGTTCAAAATTATTTTCTTACATCAAAACTCCATTTTTAAAAGGCCATCCAATAATGTGATGTAAATTTCTTTCTACACATGTACTTGCTTCTTTAATGCATATGCGTTACAATTATACCAGCAGACATGATTGACTTCACATAATTTTCCTGGGAGACTTTCAATGTCAAACAAATGAACAAAAATCAAAAAGTCAATGTCAAAAATGGAATGCAATTTGATTCTATAAATAAGTGGATGATCATCATAACTATACTTCAGGCAAATGCTCTCTAATTCTCCACCTGTTATGGATTTATGGCAATGTCTCCAAATGAAATGCGATCCCCTGTGGAAGGAGATCTGTCTCTTTATGTCCCTCCTTATCACCCTCCTTGGCAGCTCTTGACTCATCAGTGATCTAAGGTCCAGAGGAGGTGGTGGCCAAGTAGGCTAAGGTGGGCCAGGGCTGGATCTTGAGTGGCAGGGCACATCTTAATAGTGGTTGGAGCCAGAAGAGAGAAGTACAACTGCATTCAAGAGGTAAATTTGAGGCAAAATTGGGAGAAGCAAAATCTCCATCAGGCCCAAGCCATTAACACACATGTGGAAACATAAAGTGAGATAAGAAAATGGAGAAACTGAGAGTGGAGAGGCCAAGGATTTTTTTCAGCAGACAGGGTCAGGGAGACTAAATCTCCTTTGTCTTAGATGTCAGATGTATACATGCAAACGGGTAAATATGGTTTCAGTGGGAAGGGTGCCTACCTCCTGAGCTGACCTCTTCCCCATTCTTGTAGCCCATGTCTCCTTCCATCTCAAATTCCTGGTCTCATGTCTAACAAATAGGAGGTCCTGTTTTTTGAGATTTTGAATTAATTTGTAATAGATAATCCAGTTACCCTAAAATATTACAAGGTTTATATTCATTAGAAACACAATCTATTCTTTATTGTCAGTCCCCCAAAATCGAACACAGACTTAGCACATGCAATTACAAAATTAGCTTCTGTGAAGGACCCTTACAGGTTACTGTCTATATTGAAATTCTTTGTGCTGTGAGGAGATAGAGACTCACATAGACCCAACAGTTTGCCTAAATCTCACCTAAGTCAAGCATTGTTGTGAATCTCCTGTGATTAGGGAGTATTTCCCAATAATTTAACTTAGTGTGATCTTTATTAAGAATAATCTTGATTAACACAACTCCTTTGATATGAAAGACACTCAGATACTCTCATAAACCCAAGTGTCGATGCTTATGTGATTTTTGAGGTTATTCCAGTTTGTACAGTACCCAAACTCCTGGAATATTATGGACACTTAGTAATTTTTTTACGAGTCATTTCTTCCATGATCAAAGATATCATTATGTTATGAGATATTAGTGATTGAAAAGGATTTCTCCATATTCATAACATCTGTTTTGAAGAACTGCATGTTTCTTTTTGTTTGCTTGTTTCTTTCCTAAATTATTCTGTATATCTAAAAAAAAATTTCCTTATAATGAAATATAAGTGGAGGTGACAAAATGGGTCTCTCTTCTATAATTATACTGGGTTTATCCAGCTAACTCAAATGTTACTTAATTCCAGAAAAATTAGTTTGACAGCAGCTTATCAAAGGCTACTTATGCCAATCTTTTCTGAACTACCGACTAGATTTTTTGGTTAAAAACTATAAAAACCTGAAAAGCCAGGGATGTTTTGTCACAAATGGCTCTGAAGTAACTGGACATCCACATGTAAGAAAACTTATCCAGACACAGACCTTACATCTTTCACAAACATTAACTCAAAATTAGTCACAAACCTAAATGTAAAACACAAAACTATAAAAACCCCAGAAGATGACATAGGAGAAATCTAGATGAACTTGGATATGGCAGTGACTACTTACATACAACACTAAAAGCAAAATCCATAAAAGAAAGAATTGATAAACTGCACTCAATTAAAATTTTTAAAAACTGGCTCCACAATAGACACTGTCAAGAGAATGAAAAGACAAACCACAGATTGGAAGAAAATATTTTCAAAAGATGTATCAAATTAAGGACTGCTGTCCAAAATATACAAAAAACTAAAACTTAACAGTAAGAAAACTAACAACCAGATTAAAAAATGGGCCAAAGACCTTAACACACACCTTACCAAACAAGATATACAGATGGTAAATAGCATATGAAAAGTTGTTCAACATCAAATATTGTTAAGGAATTGCAAATTACAACAATGAGATACCACTACATACCTATTAGAATGGCCAAAATCTGGAACACAGACAGCACCAAACACTGGTGAGGAAGCGAGGCAAAGAACTCCCATTCATTGCTGGTGAGAATACAAAATGCTACGGACAGTTTGGAAGACGGTTTGGTGGTTTCTTACAAAACTAGAAATACTCTAGCCATATGATACAGCAATTGTGCTCCTTGGTATTTACCCAAACAAGTTGAAAATGTATGTCCACAAAGAAAACTGCACATGAATGTTTATAGCATCTTTATTCATAATTGCCAAAATTAAGAAGCAACCAAGATGTCCTTCAGTAAGTGAATGGATGAACAAACTGTGGTCCAGCCAGACAACTGAGACAGGAAAAGACATGCAAGAAACTTAAATGAATGTAACTAAGTGAAAGAAGCCTGAAAGGGCGACAAACTATGTGATTCCAACTATAGGACATTCTGGAAAAGGCAAAACTATAGAGACAGTAAAAATGTCAGTGGTTGCCAGGGATGGGGATGGGGGCACGGAGAGAGATGAATAGGTGAACCAGAAAGAATTGTTAGGGCCGTGAAAATACTCCATATGATGCTATAATGGTGGGTATGAGTCATTACAAGCCCATAGAATGGACAGCATCGAGAGTGAACCAGAATATAAAATATGGACTTTGGGTGATTATACTTTGTAGATATAAGTTCATCAACTATAGCAAATGTACCACTTTGGTGGGGATATTGGTAATAGGGAGGCTGGGCATGTATGGGGACAGGGGTATATGGAAACCTCTGTGTCTTCTGCTCAATATTACTGTGAATCTAAAATTGTTCTGCAAATTGTTTTGTTTTGTTTTAAAGGCCAATGCTGAGTGCAGAGTCTTAAGTCTTAAAAGTCTTAAGTGAAGCCACTTTTCTTTCTTTTTAGAAAACCTGGTTTTCACTTTTAAAAAAAATGACTATACACAAAGTTAATACAAATGTACATAATAGGCGTTTCTCCATGATTTCACTGAATTTTAATAGTACATCTTTTGCATTTTAACAGATCTGAAATCTGGAAGCATCTTATCGTTAACCCCAACTTATATTTATACTTAGTAGGCTTTTTTCTTTCTTTTTTGCCTTATTGATTCATAAAATCATCGTGTACCTAAAGAAAGGATGGTATCTTCTTTTTAGCAAAGTGTGACTTATGCTCTGTGTCCAGTGCAGTCCTGGTGTATTGCAGTGGGTCAGTAAATGTTTGTGGAAGAGGTGTTCTATACAGACACGTGTATAAATCCACAACTCGATTTCAGCGTTTCATAAGCTTGAATTACCAAAGGAAATCTGGTCCAAGAGGAAGAAGAAAGGAGCTGTCTTAGTGACCGAGAAAAACTCATTTTCAACACAACTAGCTTTCTGTAAGAAAAAGGAAAGTTTACTGGCATCTGTGCCCGGTCTCATGCTCGGAGAAAGCAAACCCTTTCGCAGCTAAAGCCTTTTGCAGGCTTCTTTCTCAGCGGTTTTAGAGACTTCCTGGCTAACGACTACCCACAAAGGTAACATTTATCAAGTTACCCAGGTGAAGTTCAACATTAAATTTACCATGTTCTTTCTCCCAGTCTCCTGGGTTTTGTTTAATGTGACAGAGAGATGGTGCTGAGGAATTTCAGGTGTTAGTTGATGACATTTGGGTTCTCTCAATGTGGTTCGGAGATTTTTTTTTTCACGTAGATTAAATCCAGTAGTAAATCACGTGGGCCTCTCAGCATCATGGTCTTGATGGCTTCCTAATGCCTCTGCACCGAATATTTGATCCTTCAACCGTAATCACACGTCCTGCTCTGCCTACAAGTTCTGCCCTTAGAACACCAGGCGCCATCTGTTAAAGGATGTGAGGAGGAAATGAGGAACAGTTTTATGAATGTTGCAACTGATTAGTTATCAAGTGCTATCTAATTACTTCATCTCTGATTATCATATAATTAAAGATATCTATCATATACATAGCTCCACGCTAGCACCAAATGTTTCCTTTGTCCGAAGTCAGGAAGGACAATACTTCATCACAGCACAGCCTGAGAAGGCCAGTTTTGCCCCCAGCTCAGCAGTTTTTACATGGAGTCCTTTTTCATGGTAACTGAGTATTTGAGGCATCCCCCTCTTAAAACCTTGCGTAAAATCACATCTCACATTTGCTCTGAGGCAGGGTGGAAGCCAGTGAGGAGTGTGTGCTCTCTGTTGCCTTTATATCACCCTGGCCTCAGCTTCTGGCATCTCCTGGAAAACAGAGATGGTGTGAGGCCAGCCGTGTCTCTCTCTTCTGCTTCAGGGAGAGGCTCTCCATCTCTGTCTGCAGAAGCAGGGTGTCCAGCAGACAACAGGGAACAAGCATGGGAAAAGGGCATGTCACGTTTCCTTTCCTCTTTGAGTTCTTCTCAGAGCTAAGAGTCAAGCGGTGCCGGGGAGAGGGCGACCTGCTAGTGAGATCACAAGTAAAGACGCAGTGACCATCACGACCACAGCAATTCTTGTCTGAATTTTTTTTCTTGAAATCTAGACATTTTAGGTAATATAGTGTTGTAGCACCTCCAGATTGAATGATTTTGTCCTGAGAATTTTGTTGCCTATGTGTCTCCTTTACTGTCTGCGGTGCTGATGTCTCCCCTATTTTTTTAATTTTTGTCTTAGTTTATCTTGATCTCCAGTGGCCATCACTGTGTCTAAATTGCTAAGTGGCGAAGCGTCAGCTGGGAAGATGCTCTGCACACATCTGAAGTCCCTGAAATGTCCACCCTGTCAACGGATCTGTATGTCCTGGAGGAACGAGCATCTAACTTGTAGGCTGTCTTCCGTTCTTCCTTGGATTTCTCTTTCTGCCAGAACTGCCTTCTTGCATCTCCCCTGTATACATCCCTGCTTTGGGGGTCAACCAGCCAGGTTCAGAGAGCTCCTATGGCCCTCCAGGGTGCACTTATTTTCAGAAGCTTCTCATTATATCCCCAACTGGCCTGGCACTCATCGCAACCAGACTCCGCTTCAGACTAGCAGAGCCTCAGAGTTTCCATTGATTTCCTACTAATTGTGTTACTTTTACTGACAATATCATTGGGGCATAGTTTTTCACCCTCTGCTCTAAATCAAGTCTGATGCCTCTGGCAATGAATTGAATAATGCTTTGGGAGGCCAGTCTCCTTCTTCCTCCCTGTGACCCCACAAAAATATCACCAATTCTATCAACCAACCTAGTTAGAGGTGGAGGGATGGAAATAATCCCAGCCAAAAAGGCCATAGACCTTTATTGATTTTACCCACATTTGTAACAGTTTTTCATGAATAAACATTTGTCCTCTTGTTTTTCTCTAGAAAATTTCCAGCTCCCTTAAATGATGGTTTTTTTACATACATCCTTAAATGAGGGGAACTTGTTTCCAGGAGAGTTTTATTTCTTTTTTTTTTTTTTTTTTTTTTTTTTCCCCGATATGCTGGCCTCTCACTGTTGTGGCCTCTCCTGTTGCGGAGCACAGGCTGCGGACGCGCAGGCTCAGCGGCCACGGCTCACGGGCCCAGCAGCTCCGCGGCACGTGGGATCCTCCCGGGCCGGGGCACGAACCCGCGTCCCCTGCATCGGCAGGCGGACCCTCAACCACTGCGCCACCTGGGAAGCCCTCCAGGAGAGTTTTGCCAATCTTTCTACTCTGTAATTGCCAAAAGTCCTGCCTTAATTAAATTCTACAATTTAATCAAGTGGCCTTGATTTCCCACTTTTGTTTAACTTGCCTTTGTTCTATTTTCTGAGTAGATGGTAATCCTTTTAGATAAGTATTCATCTTTGTGTTTTATAGAACATCTATTGCAGTGCTTTACAAACTCCCAATAACCTTAACTGATTGGCTTTCAACATCATAATTTTTCCATTAGGAATAGAAGGGATGAAGAGATTAACTCAAAGGACAATTTAGAAAAGATTTCACTACAATTCTTTCTTTCACTGATCAAAAAAGAGAAACTTTGCAATTTTAATAGTCATCAATGAGAGAGTAATGATTTATTAAAAGGTTATTAAAATACTTGTTTTAATAGGAGGAAAACAAGTGCCTAAAACTGCTCAGTGAAAGCCATGATGACTATCTCAGGATGTTCTGTATCAAGTTGAAGGTATGTTAGAGCCGTTCGGCACAGGACATCTGCATGGGTAGGACCACATTTCAATCTGCGATACTACTTTCTGCAGTATATGTTTTAGAAGCAGGATAACAGCTCGTAAATTCAGAGCCTCGTGGGCCAATTTCCAAGTCAAAATGGAACTTTCAGACTAGTATTCAGGAGGCCCACATAAGTGTTTACTTTTATATTTGAGTCTGGGTTCTCTCTGATAGATGTTTATAAGGCCCACGCTTGCTTCTCTCTACAAAGGCTATGTATAAAAACTTCCCTCTGCATTTCCTATCTAATCTCCAGAACGATATATGCTGAATTCTTTAGTTCTTTTTATCTTTTCATAAATAATCATTCATCATATTTTACTTCAGTTTTCAGTACAGAAATAATTCAATAGAACTTATATACAAATCTTCAGTGTAAAGTATTTGGAGAAAGAAATTGCCTTTCATTTTAATCTCATTTTCCCCAAAGACATTGGTAAAATGAAATAGAATAAAATAAAAAGTGAAATCAAACAAACTAACAAACAAGCAATAAATAAAGTCATAACAGCACTTGAAACTACCTGTCAGGTGACAGATTTATGGGTCTCACAGGAAGCAACACCCTTCTTTAGGGCCACAGAATAGAATCAGCCCCTATTAGTCTGGCCAAAATTCACATAGTAACAGAATTTGCAGAACTTATTAGTAAAATAGTGGTAGGGAATGTTTGAGGGAACCTATATAAATCCATGTATTTTATTATATTTACAAAAACAGCAAAGACTTGTTACTCAATAAGGATATTAACAATGGAGTTTATTACTTTTAAAATAATAATGAGTATCCTACTATTGATTTCCAGTTACAGTCCCTCTCTTATTAAAAATTGTTTAGGGGCTTCCCTGGTGGCGCAGTGGTTGAGAGTCCGCCTGCCGATGCAGGGGACGCGGGTTCGTGCCCTGGTCCGGGAAGATCCCACATGCCACAGAGCGGCTGGGCCCGTGAGCCATGGCCGCTGAGCCTGCGCGTCCGGAGCCTGTGCTCTGCAATGGGAGAGGCCGCAACAGTGAGAGGCCCGCCTAGCACCAAAAAAAAAAAAAAAAAAAATCGTTTAGCATCTTTTCCTCCACAATTCTAATGTCACCCTTGTAAATTTGTTGTGAATTGATTTAAACAATATCCCTACTTAGATCACTTTGGATGTCTTTATCTGACTCGTTCTCCAGCTAATACTTTTTAAAAATATTTCTCTACTATTTTAATCACAGATTCTGGGTTATCACCATAATCCCAAGGATTTAGAGTAGAGGTTATAGGAGGTGAGAAAGGTTTTTCAAAGCTGCTATCTATCTATTTGGATAGCATGAACAGATTTTTCCCAAACTCCCACCCCATTCATGGGATATACAGCCTCATTCAGCATATGATAACTTCATGCCAAGCCATATTACCTCTATATATACATGTCTGCAAATCAAACAGTAGTTCTCAGACTCTGGTTTTCTTATTTCTGGCTTTATTTCTCCCCAACGCATTTGGTCAAAACTTCTCTGATTCTAGTTCCTAAGAGAAAAAGTTTATCTTCTCTTTCTAAATCCAACATCGTTTTTGTTTTTTCTTTTCAAAGTAATGAAAATAGTTGCAACTCACAAATTGTACCATTTGTGCCTGTGGTAATCAAATCCTCAGGTTCCTTAAAAAGTAGACAGAGATAAACCTGTCACTCTAAAATTTGGTAATTTGGGTTATTATTGATTGAAGGGGGCTTATGTCAGACGTGAATGAAGAATAAAACAAAGGCACCAAAATTCAAAGGATTGTTAATAGTGACGACATAGTTTATATTTTGTAAAAAAGTTGCATTTTCTGTACATCAAAATGCTTTTCTTCTCTTCGTTTAATCTCACCACAACCCTAATAAAAAAGCGTAAATGTGAGAAATGCCTTTCATTTAGACTGCCATTTAAATTTATATCTAGTTCTGGCTTCCCTTGAACTTCTTCTCTAAAGTCTCTCATGAAACCTTATTTCCTTAGTCAAAATCCCACATCCTTTCTAGCAGCCATTCCAAAAAAGAATGAACCCATCACAAATTTAATGGAGCTATACAGACTCTGAAGTTGAAAAGATGTTAATACTATCTAATCTGTATAATCGAATCTTTTAAAAATCCAACAGAGCTTCGGTGATTTTCTCAAGGTCACACTGGTAGTTAAAATAGAAACACCACTGGAATCCTGGTGTTCCAACCATGAATCCAGGGCTGATCCCTACTGAGTTTATGGTTTGGTACTGGGTCCTACGAAGACATCAGACCTTCATAAATGTGGGTGACCTCAATTAAAATATTTGTTCAGAAATCAAGCATCCAAAGACACTGATGAACTCCTGTCCTTTGGAAATAACATCATTAAAGACTTTCTACAATTTTATCCAGCATTCATATATCACAGTTCATCATAAAGCTAAATAAAATGGGTCGGTGCTAATATATCAGTAGTGAAACTTAAAGAAAAAAAGAAAAAGGAAAAGGATATGATGTCTTACAGGGCAAGGAGGGCCCATTGTGTCCCTGAGGGGAACTTTGGATTTTTAAAGACTTTGGTCCCTCCCATCCCTTGAGCTTCAAAAAGTCTGTTGTTGGAGGATTGTCGTTTGAGAAGTCCAATTCACTGTTTTTGTAGAACCGCAGAAAGGAATAAGAAGTGGGTTTGTTTTTAACCCTCCATCACATTCTTCTGTCATTTACACTTTGTTCTACGTCTCTCTATTCTTTGTGGATGTTTTTCCCAAGATATTCTCTGGCTATGTGTGAATGAAGGAAAGATTTGGGGTGAAGTGAGGCAGGAAAAACTATAAGGTTTCAATTGGGGAGCAAAGCTTGGCATATGGGAAAAAATAACATGAGCTCAAGAAAAATGCTGGACCTCAAAGCAAATATTAATTCTAATTTTTAAGAAGCAAATATCATGAATTCTAATTTTCTAACTTTTAAGGCATGGGCTGATGAGATGAGTCAGGAAGATGAGTTTCCAGATATAACTTGATACACATCTCTAGTTCTATGGAGAGAACTGTACCTTGGTACAATAATGGGGTCCATCGTTCCCTGGTTTAGAACAGAGGGTCTGTGAGCATATCTAATGAATTCATTAAGCAAATATTTATTGAATAAATCTTATGCATCCAGAACTGGCCAGGCATGATTATAAAGGGGTGAATAAGACAATCACCCATTGGGTCCAAGAGATCCAATGCACCCAGACAATCGTCCAGTGACCAAAACTAACCCTCAGCCAATCTACGATAGCTGAACCAAAGGCTTCTCTTGGAAGGTAGTTTTATGTGCTTTCTCACAATGAACTGTGGTCATAAACAAAGGATGCTCATCAACACTAAAGTGGCAATGGACAGAAAGTAAGGATTCTCTGCTCCCTACTTATGCGTCTTTTCTTTGGTGTCCATGGTGATCCAAGACAATTGAATGTTCCCTGAATATCCATCAGCCCTTCTGAGCATTACCTGCCTCTGCTCTTTTTCCACAATTACATTTCACCTAATAGCCCCATGTTCACATGGTCACCACGTCCTACCCATTCTACCTTCTCAAAGTTTCTTGAGAATGGTTTCAACTTTTTATTGCACCAATGTCACTGTTACTGCCAGATCCAGGCTCTCGTCATGTTAGGCACAGATTATTAGTACTAATAGCCTTCTATATGCCTACCACTTCTAAGCGATCCCACCTACAAATACAACCCAGAAAATGTTGTGAGAGTGGTCTGTCTGAATAGCATAAACAGTCATGTTTCACCTCTGCTGAAAATCCACCAATGGCCTCTCTCTTCTACTTCACATCCATTCTAAGGATCACATCCATACACTTAAGCTTAGCAATTAGCTTTGCAAACAGACCCTATCCTGGTCCTGCTGCCTGCATGCATCATTTCCCTCCTGGATTGCTTAAATATTTACTGTTTCTTGTTTTTCTTTTACACAGGCTGTTCTCACAACAGGAAACTCTTTTTTCAAATGCCTACTCCTATTTCAACTCTAAGCAAATATCGCCCCTTTCAGAAAGTTTTTCTCTACTCATTCGGTGATTTAAATGATTATGGATTTACTTAATACCCAAAGGAACAGAGTTGTTATAAACTTTTCCTACTTTTTTGCATTCACTAATGTATTTGCCTGTCTTTCCACCAAATAGTATGGAAAATAAAAACTATACATGGGCTTCCCTGGTGGCGCAGTGGTTGAGAGTCCGCCTGCCGATGCAGGAGACACGGGTTCGTGCCCTGGTCCGGGAAGATCCCACATGCCGCGGAGCAACTGAGCCCGTGAGCCATGGCCGCTGGGCCTGCGCGTCCGGAGCCTGTGCTCCACAACGGGAGAGGCCACAACAGTGAGAGGCCCGCATACCAAAAAAAAAAAAAAAAAAAACTATACATGATTTTAGGGCTTCCTGGGTGGCGCGTGCAGTGGTTGCGAGTCCGCCTGCCGATGCAGGGGACACGGGTTCGTGCCCCGGTCTGGGAAGATCCCACGTGCCGCGGAGCGGCTGGGCCCGTGAGCCATGGCCGCTGAGCCTGCGCGTCTGGAGCGTGTGCTCCGCAACGGGAGAGGCCACAACAG
Source organism: Kogia breviceps (assembly GCF_026419965.1). Lineage (NCBI taxonomy): Eukaryota > Metazoa > Chordata > Mammalia > Artiodactyla > Physeteridae > Kogia > Kogia breviceps. The sequence continues at coordinate 99,227,399 of NC_081320.1, read as the reverse complement.
TGAGAGGCCCGCGTACCACAAAAAAAAAAAAAAAAAAAATTAAAAAAAAAAAAATATATATACATGATTTTATATTGTCTCAAAAAATATATATATATATATATATATATTCTACCCTCCTTTTTAAAAATTTGGAGCAAAGAAGGAATGATTGCTTAAAGCCAACAAAGAAACCCTTAAAAATGAGCAGTGCAATTCTACCCTGGTAATTCCACACTTTTCTAGAAAGCTGAGAAAATGTAAGTGTTTGTTGTTTGGAAAAACATCTCCTCCTTATCCTGCGTCTGGCGGGTCATTTTCCTGACGGAGGGCGATGGACCACATGGGACATTCAGAGTGAGCCAAGGTCGTGTGGAGGAAACATATTGGCTTCATCTCAGAGGGTCTCCAGCTGAGTTGAATAAATGCTGCAACGTTATACATTTTGCTCATGAAAAGCCTTTTTAAAAATAAGGCTCTTCAATCTGGATTCCAAAACTGATGAGTATTGGCCTGTGTGATATGCAAGGACTTTTATTTTTAGCTGAGCTCCAACATCACCAGTGCTCACAGGATACATAAAACAAATGATCCTTCTAGTCCACACCCTGAATTTTACAGAATTAAACACTTTTTCTTTCTCCTAGGAAGACTGCAAATTTATTATATCTGCTTCTCAGAAACATGTCCAGTTAAGCATGTCATTTTCTATTATGTGTCATTTCAATTCCTATTGGTACCTCTCTAAGTTTCCAATGAGCCGAGCCTTCATAATAACTTTATTAAGATATTAGTAGCTCACATTTTTTTCTTATTACTAAGCCATAATACAACTGCCATGTAATTGGGTGAAACGAGAGAGAATTTAGGTAAGCAGGAAAGTGAGGTACTGATGTTCTTTCTATATTTTCTTGCTTGCCTATCCTTGAGAGAAAGTCTTCTGTCACAGAATATGCAGTTTAAATAATAGAAAAGTGGAAAACTTTAGCCAGAAGGGGTGAAGAAATCATCTTATGCAATGACTGCTTCTTAAAGAAAAAGCCAAAACAGAGAGGGAAAGTCATTTGTCAGTGATCGCACAGCAAGCAGTGGCAGAGCTAGAAGCAGGATCCTGACTCTTCATCCCACTAGATATCACTAATTCAAGAGGTCCAGGAAGATCCTAGGATAAAATAAAAAGCTGAGGTGTGCATGCAGAGAGAACATTCTAGACTCATTAATTTCAAAAATTTCATAACCACATAAAAGAGTACAAGTTATATTCAAAGATCTTTTAAGCTAGAGGCACCTGTTCATCTACAAAATGCTGCTTGGGCTTGGGTTTTCTCTAGTGTAAGTTCAAAAGAGAGAAAGGGTTGGAATTGGAGGATGGGGTGGTCCCATTTGAGAAAGTGTGTTGGGAAGTTCTGTGCGTGAGCATGTGTCCTCAAGGGTATGGGAACAAGAGACACCACCTGCTCCCCACACTAGCTATGTCATATTTTCTCGTGGGCTCTCACTCAGCTGAGGTCTTCAGATGTCACATCTGGGGTATCTGGATGATACTGAAGAAAGTGATAAAAGAATGATTAAAAAAATTCTATAGGCAATTGTAGGCTAGTTCAGATACCATCTTATGTGCAATTCTGGAATGAGCAAGAGGTTTGCAGAGCCATGGTTTGAGATGGAGTATTGTATCCACTAACAGCCCTCCCCAGCCCCAACTGTGAAAAGGTTTCCCCTCCTCTAATGTTTCAGAAGATGGATCTTAAACAAATTCCAAGAGAGCGGGGTTTTCTGGGAGCATGCTGAAGGGAGTCATGCAATCTGATGTAGTTGTAATTGGAAGCCAGGCCATACACAGCCAGATGGTGAATTCTCATCAAAACAGGGACTGGATTTAGAAGACCAGGGCTCCACACTATGGGACCTCCACATGGAACATAGTAATCAAACTAACCTTAGGAACTTCAGGGGTCAGCACACAGTGATCTTGGTTTCAGCTGGAGCTCTACATATCAACCAGCCCTGCATCCTCTGCATTTTAGCATGTACTAAGAGCAAACAAATGCCTCCCAGCATGAAAGACGTCATCTTAAGAATCTACAATCTGGTTTAGACACCAGTCTAGAGTAAAACTAATGTCTCCCAAATGTCCTCACCTAGTTCGTTCTTTTTCTTCCTTTCCTCCTATTCTAGTGATTTTCCCCTTATTTCTACTTCCAGGAGTAATCATTGTAATTGCTATTGTAATAAAAGCTCACATTGACTGAGTACTTATTTTTAAGGCCAGGCTCTATCTTAAAAATTTAGAGAGTGTGGGTTCATTTAATCCTCACAATAAGTTTAGGAACTATTTTAGGGTTATTTCAGCCTATTAGATATTTCACTTCCAATATGAGTCAAGGAGGAACAAAATGACTTGCCCTAAGTCCCAGGAGTAAGCGGGCGGAGTTGGAATTCAGACCCAACAATCTGACCTCAGAACTTGACCTCGTAAGGACACTTGTTCCCTCTGCCCATTGCCTTATCATCCCAGCCCACGAATGCCACACTTAGAGCTGAATCCAACAAGAAATCCAACTTCTCTGTGGCCCACAGAGCTTGTAAAACACATCTTAAGGTCTTGTCTTACACTTGACTGCTGCGATTGTGGTTGGTCTCAGGAACGGCAAGAATGACTCTTCACTCTTGCTTCACCCAAGTTTGACTTTCAATGACCCACCTTTGAGTCACCAATAAAGACTTTGTGAACTATCTGTGATGATTAGGAAGGTTTTAAGGCAAATTTGTCTTCTCACAGGCTTTAAGAATAGCAAAATATTCTAAATGGACCTGAATAGTTATACACACTATAATTTAAATTTTGAGGCGATGTGGCAGGGCTGTTACATTCTAATCCTAACTAATTTTCTCCAGTGCGAAGAAGGAACGTCTTGGAATACAAAAGGGCTAACTTCAAGTTCTACAGAGATCCTATGCCTTCTCCTTATAGATAGGCATGTAGTTCTGACCATGATATGGAAAGCCTGAGTGAGACCCATGTGAGGTTCAAATCCAGAGCCAACTGAAATGGGGGAAAATGTTTTCCAGATCCACCTACCACAGGAAGTGGGCTCATGTGTGTAAGAACCATTTCAGAGAAGAACTGTGAATTAGGTCACCAAGCTTTGTAGCAACAAATCAGACGCCTAGAAAGAACCAAGAGCAAAATGCTGAAGAGGTCATCCAGCCCAATCTTCCAACCTCCCCACACCCCACTACTTGATACAGCAATTCCTCCTTGTATCTTAGCAATCTTGTCAGCCAGCCTCAGCTTGAAGAACAATAGCAGCGAAACTTGCACTCACTCATGCACCCACATCTGCCACTTCTGGCAACTTCAGTTGCTGAAATAGCTATTACTAACCACTTATGAATAAGTGATAGGGTCTAAAAATCTGTCTCTGTAAGGATTCTATCAACTGATCTTGATATGCACATCTGAAGAAAGAATCACCACTTTCCCATATTTCCTGAAGGACAAATATCCACTGTGTCAAACTGTCCTTCCTACAGTTTGTTATCTGTAAGGGTCTTACCAAGGCTGCTATACTCCAGTATTTTACTTTATTAAGTTCTGTCAGGCATCCCAAACTAGTTTGTATGGCCTTTGGAGCCAGACAGCAGGCCTTAAATTTCTTTCTATGACCTATAGTGCCCAGCAAAAAGTTTCGTTCAATAGATTTGTCTTAAAACCAGCGTAGCAGAGTAGCAAGTGCAGTGTCACAAGATCTAGGGTCTAACCCTGGCTCCAGCTCTGAACAGGCACCTGTGGATAAGTCTTGCATGTCTCATCCTAGTGTATCAATTGTTTAGATAGTAGAGAAAGAGCTGGAGAGAGAAGCCAAGAGTACATTACGTTCTTGCTAGCTGTGGACAAATTTCACGGACATTGAAGTTGGTAGACCCAGAAGCCTAGACTGACTCATGTCTGCAACTCGCTGACCTCAAAAAATGGCTTGATATCTCTGAACCTCATTTTTCTCAGTGTTAAAATGGGACTATTTATAGCATTTGTATCACAAGATTGTTTTAAAGATGACATGAGTTGATATATACATATATAAAGGGCTCAGCCAAATGCCTGGCACATAGTAATATGTTCAATAAATGTGAGCTATTTTAAGAAGACCTCTAAGATGTGACAGTCAAGCAGTGTTCTCTCAAGCAGGTTTTGCCAGATGGCTTCCTAACTGGGAGTTTGGCTCCTTCTTGGGCATGGGTTCAGTGAAAGAAAAAAAAAAAAAAAATCCAACAAGTCAATTAACAAACATCAACCAATGTTTTCTACATGCAGCACAATGCTTCAGGCTCTGTGAATGGTCCAACAGGAATAAGGCGTGGTTCCTCCCCTCGAGAAGATAATTTAATTAAGAAGATAAGACAACACATGAAAACAGAAAAAATATTCAGAGTGGTAATGGATTCTCAATGGGTAACACACACTCTATTTCCTAAAGGAGCACAAAAGGAGATTGCTTTCTAGCTCAGATTGTTAGGGAAGCTCCTTAGGGAAGGGGAGGTTTCAATTAATGTCACTTCCACCCCACCTCAAAGGAGCACCCTGTCTTCCCCCCAGTTCCACCCAAAGCAAATCAAATTAAAAACAAAGTCAACTCCTCCTTGTCGATGTTCTGTCTCAGTAAAGGGCATCATTACCCAGATAGAATTCCACGGAGCAGTCCCTTTGATAAAATCCTCTTTTCTTCATCAGCCATTTGATCCTGAATATCTTCCACATCCAGACCCGAAACTACTCAAATTCAAGTCCTTCTCTCAAAATATTCCTTGTCAGTTGAAGTCCTCGTTGCCCTTGGGTCTCTGAATTGTTCCCATTCCTTCGCTTTCCCATCACACCTATCCATTTGTCCAGGTGGTGACCACTGTGATTTTTTTCCCCAAAGAGTAAATCTGGACCCCTTGATGCCACATTACAGTAACTGTTGCTTTGTCAATCTTTTCACCCTGTCTCTTGGCATCCAGAGCACAGTTTTATTTCAGTTATATTGCAGCTGTTTACTGTCCCTTGACTGTCATGCTTTTCCCAGCCTCCAGGGCTTCCTACACTGGGAATGCCTGGTGCATCAATATTTCTCCACCAGGAATTCCAACCCTCCTGTCTCTTCAAGGATAAGTGGGAGATACATCTTTCTTTAGGACTCCATTCAGTGACACGTCTTCCAGGAATCCTTGGCTGGTACCTTCCCAGTCTGATTTAGATATGCCTCCTCTTAGCTAATCTAGCTCTGTGTACAATTACTTCTCTTAATTATATTGAAATCGTCTATGTTTATCTGACTTGTCCCTAGCTACTGAGCTGCTTTTTTTTCTTAATGCCAATCAAGGGGGCATCTATTTCTATTTTTCCTGTGCACAGCACAAGAGAGGGTCTCAGTAAACATTTGCTGAAAGTGAACAAATATATCTATGTGACCACTGAAAGACGAATAAAATTTGGCCATATTTGCTAAATTTGAGGAGAAGTATATGCAATGAAAAGGCATAGACAGAGGGCATGGTCAAGAAAACACACTTCAAAGAGGGCTGGATGTGTTTGGTGACATTAAACAATGACCTGTTGTAAACTAGTCTTATCATCCACATGATTTATTTTTGCAATTGTCAACGTTGCAGAATCACTGAACCTAGTCCTTCCTACGTCCCCAGCTGAGAGTAAAGTTGCTTAACTTCTTTATCATTAATCCATGTTGAATGTTCTCCCCTTTCGCCCGAGCATCTCACAGCTCCTCTGAAAGCCTTGGTCTTAGCATGGAGTCCCAGATGTATGCAGCAGCCCTTTGCACCAGTGATATTTTAATGGAGTTGTGAGGGAGAAGGGGTGTGTACAACAGAATGCAGCAATGGTTTAAACATTCTTCTCTCCCTTTCCATCCCATCAAGAATATTCTCTGTGAACAAATAAGAGACAGCCATGGAGCACAGCAGAAGCATTTTCCACACTGCACACATTGAAACAAGAATAGCCTTTGAAAGTGATCTGCTTCTCAGGGTGAAAGTAAACCAACAGCCACTGCCCAGGAAAAAAATTATATCTGTAGTATTTTTTAATATCAGTTTGATGAGATCTAGGTTATAAACACGTCTGGTGCCATGTAATTTGTAACATAATTTCATTGTCTGTTTATCTATCCATCCGTCCACCCATTCATATGTATATAACATAGGCAGGAAATCTGGTGTCTGTTGCTAGTTCATAAATCAGTGTCTGCTCTCAACAACATCTGAATACAAATGTGATTAAATTTGATACCAGGCCCATTTTTCATTTATCAGATTTCAGAATGTGATGCCCTGGCAGCTGTCCTATGGTAATGTGTTTTGTGTTTAACCCCCTGAGTTCCGATTCCCTTTGGCATATGAAGCCCTTTGCAGAGACATTGGAAATTCACTGTATACAATATCTACATAACACAGAGATAATGTTCTTCAGTGTATCAGGGAAAGAAGAATAGGAAAAGAGCTAGGAATAGCATTGGAATATGGAAGGAACACTCAGAATTACTGTATTTTTGAGATGGAAGAGAACTAAGAGCTCATCTAGCCCCATGCTTCTCAAAATTCCGTGTCCTATAAATCACCTAGGACCTTGTTAAAGTGCATTTTCTGGATCAGCAGGTCTGGGGTGGGGTCCGAGACTCTGCATTTCTAATAAGTCCAGGGGAAGCCCTTACCACACTTAGGCAACGGTCTCGTTATTCTACGATTCCCTAAATTTGGTAATCGTCCTACTGACTCATGTACTTAAGCATTCTCTCCAGAATCACTAATCAGATTTTCCTGGAAAATGGTCTTACAGATGTATTTTTAACAGTCAGCTCACACGACTGGCCAAGTTTGGGAAACCTTGAAAACCAAAGCCCCAAAGGAGAAGTGAATTGCTGACATGGAGACTTGAACACAGATTCCCGAGCAAGTGCTGTTGTCACTAAACTTACCACAAGAGAAATGAAATAATCAGAATGGAGAACAATCCAGTATATTCAAGACAGGTTAAAGAGAAGTGATTCTAATACAAATGGATTATTCAGAGTTGGTGCTGAAGAAACTTCCAAGATTACCAAACAGGTCCCAGAAAAGGGAAAGAGTATCCAGCTGTCCTGTGAGGAAAACAAAACAAAGTAATGGCAATAAGATACCTTTACTAACATACAAGCTGATGTTGAGAGAGCTCATTTTCCCTTTCTCTTCCTTCATTTGCCTTCTGAGAACCTATTTACAAAATCATTAGCTACTCAGTTTTGAAACCTTACTCTACAGAAAGGGAAATGCATCATAACTCCCCAACCCGCTATAGCTACCCCAGACCCACCATGCCTTCCCCAGATCCATCACGATATCCCCAGACCCACCAAGGCTTCCCCAGGTCCACGTGGCTTCCCCAGAACCTTTCCCGCACACACAAGCATATCTTCAGCTTGCCAATGGTGTCTAGATGGCCACAGACTGCCAGAATATGAACATTCCACCTTGGGATGTTCAACAAGGAAGAAAGACGTAAAATCCTAACTGTTATTCTCCTTGTCATAGATGAACCATTGGTGAGATTTCTTTCAGAAAGTAAGATAACAAGCATACAGAGGAATGTGGGTAAGTTGCAAACTCCTAAACATTCATGCCTACACGTAGGGTGAGAAAGTGAGTAATTTAAATAAGCATTCTGCATATTTGTTTCTCTTGTTTCCTTTTCAGGGAATAGAAAACACATTCACTGTTCACGTTAAAGTGCATAAGTATTTTTTTAAATGCAATACTTCAAACACATAAAACTATAGAAATAATTCACCCAATTGCAGGAAATAATAACCAGTTAAAGCTCAGGTTTTTTTAGGATTAGCTAAGGGTGTTTCCTGCTCCCTGGGTGGGTTGGAGAAAATCAAGTGCATGCAACTGGCTTAGATATACCATGATCACCTGAGCAAAAGTCCTTTGTTCAGTGCTGGCAAGGTTGCTTCAAGGCCATGGTTTCATAGGATACCAGCAGAGGTGACCTGCTATAATCTTCCTCCATAACTAATTGACATATGTATTAAGAGCCTCAAAAGCGCTCAGTGACTGGGAAATTTTGGCAGCCTGGCCTAAGGAATAATTAACTTTGTGCCCAAAAGATATCCATAATGTGATCTTATTTGCAAGAAAAAAACTTTTGCAAATCCATACTTATCTAAAAATAGAGAAATGGCTAAGTATCTCATGTTGCCTCTACAGTTATATAATTTTAAACTGCGGTGTGTAGAAATACAGAGTTTTTCACATTGTCAACTGGAAAAAGAAGACTGTAAGATCGCATAAACATAACCTAAGTACACTTAAGTACCCACAGAAAAAGAAACTTGAAAGGAATATACAAAAGCTTTCCTCATGGTTCAAATGAAGAGAACAATGAAATATTCTGGAGCAGTTGTAGGAAGTACAGCTTAGCTCTATCAGCACGGTGCTCCCTGAATTATCTGTATTATTAAATATAATCAATGATAATTACATTAACCACCATAATTAACATTTGCCAATGGATGGTGGGATTATGGGTTTTTTTCTCCTGTGTTTCCTGTTTTTTCCTTGAGTATAACATAATAAACAAATATTGGTTTTAGAAACAGAAATGTAATTAATTTCATATGTAAAAATCATTCTGTATGGAACCTGTCTGTTCTCCCTTCTTTAGCTGATTCTAAGGATTTTGACAAGATACGTTTCTCTGGCTTGAACCCTCAGTCCTCTGGCATTTGTGGGGTTAACAGGCAGCTCCCCAGCTCACCCACCCAGACAAGCTGTGATTATCTCACTGGCAAGTCCATTCCCAACCAATCCCTAGACACAAAGGCCAGAATTAAAGAAATGGGGGTGGGGCAGGTGCCATGTGGTTTTTCCCTGCTTTTCAATATAAAAATGAGAGGAGAAAGCAAAATGTCCTTTTGAAATAATACATGCTAAATGCCGGGCTTCCCCCCCCCCCCCCTCTGAAGTAGCTGGCCCTATTAGGTAGGATTCATCAGTGTTTTCTGTTTCCTCAAGTAGGATGCTCTTTATTGTGAGCACAAAAACAGATAAAGCCACAGATGAGTTTCCTGGTCACTCCTGCTGACAGAAAGATTTCGGATAACATGCAAGAGATACCCTTCTTTCCTGCTCCCTGGACCCGGTTGAAAGGGTCTTCAATCCCTATGTCACAGTTAACGGTTTATAGTTAAGCTGGGGGTAGTGGGCAAAGTTGCTGGTAGAGGATTGGGGAACAGATGGTGGGCTGGTCTCTGACTCTCTCTCTCCTCCTCCCCTCCCCCCACCCCACCCCGACCCCTTCTCTCTCCCTCTCAAGTCTCGACCTTCTGACCTGGTTAGAGACTCCCAGACCCGGGACCCCCCTTGTTGCAGTCTGTGCATATGAATCTCATTGGATTTGTTTATATTTTCAGCCTTGTGAAAGAAGTCTAGGATCTAGGAAAGCAGCCTCACCTTCAAGCTTCTACAGAAAAAAAAGGATTTAAATTCCTATTTAAAACAGAGCTTGTTATAATTGGGAAAAAATTTTCCTCCCTGAAGCATTTTGAGTCAATTAATTGGGTTTTTTTGAAGTGTTAATAGGGAAAAAAATTGTTGACCTTTATGGGACTTTTTCATGAAGCTATTCAAGAAAATTGCTGGGCTATTATCCAAACCAATTCTGGGACCACAGAGCCCCCCAGAGCTGAGTGAGTCCAGGAATGGCTGAAATACAAAACATGTATAATTCATTACTCATATCAGGAAGAAGTACCCATTTGATTGAGAGACTACTTTTGCACTGGCCCACAAGCCTGTATGTGAGTGAGTGAGTACGTGTGAGAGAGAGGCGGAGGGGAGAGAAAGGGGGCAGGGGAAGACAATGGCGCTGTGATATTGCAGTTTGGAAATGAAAGGCATATTGACAACGATATTATAAATCTGGACATCAAAGTGACCCCCTTGAAAACGCCCAAATATGAAAAATGGAAACAAAACATAGCAAGAGCATATTCAGAGAAAATGACTCCCTCCACTTAATGTTGGTTTTTTGTTTTTTTTAAAGTACAAAAGAAAACTATTAAGAAACTGAAGTCAAGAGAAGAGAACTCAGGAACTGAGATCTGAGAGACATCACTCTGGTTCAGGCTTTTCCAGACCCCCAGATTACCCACAACATGTTAAAGATAGAGTGGGTGCAGTTGGTGAATTACTGTCTGTAGACACATGCTGCTTCATTTTAGCCTCAACTAGGACAGAGCTGAAAAAGTATCTTCAAATTCTCTCTGTGTGCTAATTCCTTAGGTACCCATGAATACTTAAATACCATTTTCCTTTCTGTGATAAACACACACACACACACACACACACACACACGAGCAAACAATTACAGAGGGAGACAACCACACTTTCACTATTGTTTTTTGGTTTTGTTTTTTTCTCCATAGCTCAGGCCTCTGCTCTTGGTACTTTGAAGGCAAATAACCAGATCTGAATAAAACTAGCAGCGGCGCCAAAGTTGTGTGGGCTTCATGGGACACTCTCTTACTGGAACAGATGGCTGTATAAATAAAGCGCTTCATTCAAATACAAGGAAACGTCCATTCATCTCCCAGAGATTGGAAATGGGTGACTGGATTAATTAAATATTCTGGTAAGCAGAGAGGCTCCAATTATCCATGACGGATTTCCATTTGTAAAAATGTACATCATGGAAAAGTACACTGTGAGTGGGCTCAAAGGAACGCAACCTCATTCTTCACAGTGTGGCTCAGAATGGACCCCAGGCTCATCAGTCCAGCGACAGCTGGGCCAACCAGACCTAACTGATGCACAGTTCCATTTGGTGAAGGCTGGAGTTTCATTGTACTGATGTAGGGAAAGCTTCAGGGAGAATCCAAGCTGATTGTACTCTAAAGAAAGGTCTTGGAAGGAAGAAGCACTTAGATGCATTTCTGGGAAAGGAGAAGATTGATAAGAGGGAAGGGAAAAAACAGGAGAGGTAAAAGCTGAATTCTAACAGCTACAAAAAACCGACAGCTAACATCATACATAATGGTGAGAAACTAGAAGTTTCCCACCAAGATCAGGAAAAGGTGTCTCTCTCACAATTCTTTTCCAACTGTGTACTGAAGTCCTACCTAATGCAATAAGAGAAGAAAATACAACAAATGGTATACAGTTCAAGAAGGAAGAAATTAACCTGCCTTTGTTCACATATGACATGATTATCTATGCAGAAATCTGAAAGAACAGACAAAAGACTCCTGAAACTAATATGCAATAATAGTAAGCTGGTAGAATACAAGATTAACATACAAAAGTCAATCGTTAAAATACCAGCAGTGGGCTTCCCTGGTGGTGCAGTGGTTGAGAGTCCGCCTGCCGATGCAGGGGACACGGGTTCGTGCCCCGGTCGGGGAAGATCCCACATGCCGCGGAGCAGCTGGGTCCGCGGGGTCGTGGCCGCTGGGCCTGCGTGTCCGGAGCCTGTGCTCCGCAACCAGAGAGGCCACAACAGTGAGAGGCCCGCGTACCACAAAAAAAAAAAAAAAAAAAAAAAAAAAACCAGCAGTGAACAAGTGGAATTTGAAATTTAAAAAGCAATATCACTTATCACTTATATTAACAACCCCCAAATTAAATATTTAGATATATATCTAATTAAATATATACAAAATCTATATGAGGAAAACTACAAGAGTAATGAAATAAATCAGAGAACCAAATAACTGGAGAGATATTCCATGTTCATGGATAAGAAGACTAAATATTCTCCAGATGTCAGCTCTTCTCAAATTGATCTGCAGATTTAATGCAATCCCATTAAAAAATATCAGCTAGTTATTTTATGTCTCTCAACAAATTGATTCTGAAGTTTATATGGAGATGCAAAAGACACAGAATAGCCAATGCAATATTGAAGGAGAAGAATAAGGTCAGAAGACTGACACTTCCCAACTTCAAGACTTACTATAAAGCTTCAGTAGTTATAACGGTGTGGTCAGGTGAAAGAATTATAGGTCAGTGGAACAAATAGAGAGCCCAGAAGTAGACCCTCATAAATACGGTCAACTGATCTTTAACAAAGGAGCAGAGGTGATTCAGTGGAACAAAAGTTAGTCTTTACAACAAAGGATGTTGGAACAACTGGACATCACATGTTAAAAAATGAATCTAGACACAGACCTTACACTCTTCACAAAAATTAATTCAAAATGGACCTAAATGTAAAACACAAAACTAAAATTCCTAGAGGATAACATAGGAGAAAACATAGATGATCTTGAGTATAGTGATGCCTTCTTAGCTGCAACACCAAAGTCACAATCCATGAAAGAAAATAATTGATAAGTTGGACTTGATTAAAATTAAAAACTTCTGCTCTGATAAAGACAATATCAAGAGAATAAGACAAGCCACAGACTGAGATACAAAATTTGAAGAAAGACATAAAAAACTCTTATACAAAATATACAAAGATTTCTTTAAATAATAAGAAGATGAACAACCCAATTAGAAAATGGGCAAAAGACCTGAACAGGCACCTCACCAAAGAAGATACACAGATGGCATATAAGCATATGAGAAGATGCTCCACATCTTACGTCATCAGGGACATGCAAATTAAAATAGTGATAAGATACCGCTGCACCCCTATATGAATGGCCAAAATCTGAATCACTGACATCAAATCTGGTGAGGATGTGGAGCAACAGGAACTCTCATTTCTTATGGGAATACAAAATGGTGCAGCCATTTCTGAAGACAGCTGACATACTCTTACCATATAATTCATCAATCATACGCCTTGGTATTTACTCAAATGAGTTGAAAATGTATGTCCACACAAAAACCTGCACATTAATTTTTATAGCAAGTTTATTCCTAATTCCTGAAACTTGAAAGCAGCCAAAATGTCCTTCAGTTGGTGAATGGATAAATAAACAGTTACCTCCAGACAACGGAATATTTTTCAGAACTATCAAGCCATAAAGAGACATGGGGGAAGCTTAAGTGTATATTACTAAGTCAAAGAAGCCAACCTGAAATGGCTACATACTGTATGATTCCAACTATATGACATCCTAGAAAAGTCAAAAACATGGAGACAGTAAAAAGATCAGCAGTCACCAGGGTTTAGGGGATGCCAAGGAATGAGTAAGTGGACCACAGAGGATTTTTTTTTTTTTAATTTATTTATAGCTGTGTTGGGTCTTCATTTCTGTGCGAGGGCTTTCTCTAGTTGTGGCGAGCGGAGGCCACTCTTCATTGCGGTGCGCCGGCCTCTCACTATCGCGGTCTCTCTTGTTGCGGAGCACAGGCTCCAGACGCGCAGGCTCAGTAGTTGTGGCTCACGGGCCCAGTTGCTCCGCGGCATGTGGGATCCTCCCAGACCAGGGCTCGAACCCGTGTCCCCTGCATCTGCAGGCAGACTCTCAACCACTGCGCCACCAGGGAAGCCCCAACCACAGAGGATTTTTAGGGCAGTGGAACTATTCTGTATGATACTATAATGGAGGGCATATACCATTATACATTTATCCAAACCCATAGAATGCATAACACCAAGAATGAGCCATAATGAAAACTGTGGTCTTTGGGTGATCATTACATGTCAATGTAGACTAATCAATTGTAACTAATGTACCACTCTGGTCTGGGATATTGAAAGTGTGGGGGCGAAGGATCTATGGGAAATTCCTGTACTTTCTGCTAAATTTTTCTGTGAAGCTAAACTTTCTCTAATATATAATGTATACCAAAAAAAAAAAAAAAAAAAAAAACCCAAAAAACCTGAATTCTCCCTGGTCCAGTAGGATACTGGGAAGAGAGAGAAGAACTGTCAATATTATAGGAAGTGTAAATGGATGTGTCTGCCCAGCTTCTACATTTCATATCCTTGGAGGGTGTCTACTGCAGAGTGAGGGACAGGAATACAGGTTCCACGTTCCAAGGGAGGGCGTGGCCCTCCCAACACATTTCCTCAGGAACCCAGCCTGTGTGTGCTCCCAAAGCCAACTGTGCGGACCCTAGTGGGGACCAGCGTCAAAGAATGGCCACAGGCATGATGTGAGGGTCTGAGCAGCTGGGTCTGAATCCTTGATGGACCTGAGTCAGTCAGATTGCCTCTCCAAACCTTAGCTATCTTATATAGAAGATGAGGCAACAGCGCAGACTTTCTCTGAATTGTTGAGTCAGGAAAACAGAATGAATGGCACAGGCAGAGCGCTGAGCACAGTGTCAGCGGACGTTCGCTCAAAGCTGGCGGCCTCGTTCTTCTCCATGTGCAAGGAGGACAGAAGGGGTGTAGCCCTGGCAGCAGGAGGGAAGGTGTACTCCCCAGGTGCAGGTGTGCCATTTGCATGGGTATCGAGAGAGCTTAGCCAGCCGATGTTCGGGGGCACGGTCTGCATATGCTGCCGTGACTAAGCTCCATGCTCCATCAGGGCTGAGGCCTGGCCTGCTCCTGCCAGGGTGGGTCCCAAGGTTTTCCTTTCCTCCCAGCCTGCCCTTGTCTCCCTGGCTGCCATCCCCTGTGGCTGGGCTTCTGGAATGCAACTGCTGAGTCCCCATTCCCCTCTCCCTGACACTCAGTGGCAGTCTGCTAGCAGAGCTGGGCTGGATGGGGGTGGTGATGAGGTACTTCCCCGCACCCGGTGTTAATGCAGATGCTTCTCACCCCCAGCGCTGCATTTTGACCAATACACAATAGTTTTCCTTTCTTTGGCCTTTGCCTCGTGCTGGGTACCACACACTTTAACACATTCTACCCGGCTTGGTCTTCTCGACGACTTTGGAGACTGGTAGTGTTGTTTCCAATGTAGAGATGTGAACGCCAAGAATTTGGAAAAGTGAGAAACTTGACCAACACCACAGATCCTAAGGGGCAGGGGCAGAGTTTAACCAAATGTATCAATATCTGCCCCCAAACCCACGTTCTGCCTTTGGTGGAGAGCTCTCTTCTGGTGTCTGGCTGCCCCCAGTGGCCCACCGCTGCCTCCCGGGCCCTGGCGGGCAGCTCCAGAGAAATCACTCTGTGATGCTTTAGTGCCAAAAGCACAAAGCAGGCCCAGCTGGGGATGGGGGAGTTCATTAAGGAAGGTACTAGATAAGTGTGATTCCTTGACACCAGGACTGAATACAGTCAGCCCAGCTTCAGGAAACAAGGAGGTCTTTCTACAGTGCCTCCTTGCCGTATGAAAAGCCCACTTAGAACAGAAATGATGATCTGCTTGGGGAGACGTGATAAGGCCTCCCCCGGGGGGGGCCAGGAAGTCAACCTGCCTCAGTCACACTTCCATCCCCGGGAGACCCTTAGGAGAAATTCAGTTAAAACCCATGACTTTTATCAAGTCTCTATGGCCCATTTGAAAAGACTAATTCTTAGGAAGAGCTGACTCCAGCATTATATGGTTTTAGCTGAGCTGTAATGAAAAGAATAAAACAATAAAGAGAAAAAGTGCCATGTGGTTTTGTTAAAACAAAAATATAACAACAACTTAAAGCTGCTTTTGGAGATGCCGCAGGTAAATTCTTCCCTCCTCTTTGGTCTCACGTCTCCCTCTCCTCCTGCTCTGCCTCCTCGTTCTTCTCTCTTCTTCATCCTGAGCCAAGAAGCGCACAAAATTCCAGCTTTCTGTAGGGGACACCTACTGGGCTTTGGTGCCCTTCCAGGGTAGGATGGTAGCAAAGACACTGAGCGTTGTTTTTCATTGATCCTGGAATTTCCACAGGACAAGAAAAAAAACATGGTACCGCAGTAAGAAAGGCAGATCAGGAGTCAAGGGTGGGTGTAACTAATGATGGAGGAGTTAGAGCTGTAGGCATAATTTGTTTCTTCTGTGTCTATACAATCCAAAAAGATATTGCAGAACAGGAAGTGCTAGAATTGGCAAGAATTTGAGAAATTATCTAGCCAAGGGATGACAAGATTCCATGTGAAATACCAGCTCTAAGCTATTGACTTTGATAAACCCTTTTTTCTGGAACTTTGCATTGAGTAGTATTCTGAGGCCCAAGCTGAGCTCATCAGGACAGTCTGTTCTGATCTGAGAGCAATGCCTGGCATGGGAGAAGGAGGAAGAAGAGTCAGTGGCTATGTCTGGCATTAACATCCTTCATCTAGTCCAACACTCATTATACAAAAGAGAAACCCAAGACCCACAGAAGCTGGACAGTCTGTCGACAGTCACATGGAGACAGAGCTTTACATCCCAATTCAAATATTGGTCCAGAGAAGAGTAGATGCGTATGTCCCTGTTTCAGTGATTTCTTATCAGCCAGCAAGCTACTCCCAGAGTTAGTGGCTGAAATACCAATGAACTATTGTTTTCCTTTTCTGTTGAATGGGCTCAGCTCGGGATGGGGGAGTTGAGTGTTTTCATGAAAACCCAGGCAGGGCTTCCAAGAGAGCAAAAGTGGAAGCTTCCAGGCCCCTTCAGGCCTTGGCTGGGATTGGCACCTCCTGCCTCACATCCCATTGGTCAGAACTGTCCTTACCTTTGAATGCACATGTAGGGATCAGGGCGATTGGACCGTCTGTGCTGATAATCTGCCACAGTCCCTCCTCCATGCTGTCAGCATCCAGCAAGTGAGGACGCCACAAACTGGGTCACCAAGACAGGTGAGTAAAATCTCCTTAGCCTCAGCAGCCCAATCTGTGAGGGATAATCCTGATCTCACAGCATCACAGTGAACATCAGTGCATCAATGAACACGCTGAAAGCTTTTAAATGCGAAGGACAAGGACCAAAACAGTGCTGATTGAAATGAGCTGAGAACATGCATGTTTTTCAACCCAGAAAAGCAATTCCACTGTAAATACTTCATGTCAGTGAAGTCCTGCCTTTGATCTGGTAAAATAACACTCCCGATGGCCTGGGACTCCGGTGACTAGGTTTTGCATTCCCTGCACAGACAGATTTTCATACTGACTAGACAGGGATTACCAGCTGTGTGTCAACTCCTTACCTTTGGATCTGTTTCTGCATTTCCAGAGAGCACACTCTAAAATTCATGAGATCGGAGGCGCTCTCTGCACGGTCTCATGCAGGCAGCGACAGACACCTTTAATTTGTAAGTATTAGCAGAATGAAATGCAGTTGCCGAAAGTGTAATTGGATCGTCTTTGTATTTTATGTCAGCGTTTCCAAGTACTGTGAAGATGCTCAGCACCTCCTGACAGCAATACAGAAGTTGTGGAAGGCATGACAAATAAGAGCAGAGTCAACTCTTTACTGTTGCATTCGGGGTGTGCTGTGTGCACACGTGTGTGTGTGTGAGAGAGAGAGAGAGAGAGATGGAGACAGAGACCGTGCACATCTACCTTACCAAGTCAGTAGTCACAAGCAGGAGAGCTTAAGGTCTGCTGAGAAGCATAATGGCTTTCAAACCTTTCTGGTATTAAATGTTCTATAAGCACCTTCCATTAGTAAAACCAGAAAAAGCCTGGCTTTAGTGCAAAGCACAAAATTCATTTCCTTTCCTCTCCCCGCCCCCGGTCCCACTCCCACAAAATGTCTTTGTGCCAAAAATATTTCAGATCATTGAGCTCTCAAGAAAAAAAAAAAAGTATTTGTGTGTGTGTGTGTGTGTGTGTGTGTGTGTGTGTGTGTCAAAAAAAAAAAAAAAAGAGGTCCAGATTTCATGGCTGTCAACGACTGGCAAACAGCAAAGTTTTGCCGTAACTACGTAATATAATTAAGACTGAAAAAAAGGGAAACCAGTCTTGTGCACCCACCTCACTTTATACATAAGGAAATGCGGTCCCTCCTGCCAAAATGCACCTAGAATTCTAATTCACTTCTGACCCCCAGATGGTAAGAGGCGTGCAAACAGGCCAACACATGAAAGGCAGCTTGTAGATCTGGAGATATTTAGCGTGGATGAAAAAAGGCTGAGGCAGGAAACAAGAGCCGTCTTTATGGATCTAAAGGATTGCCCCGGAGAGCAGAGAGCAAACTAGTTCTCTGAGCTGAAAGAACAGGGAGACAACAGCCAATAGGCAATGTTTCCAGGAGGTACATCATGCTCTAGCTGAGAGTTTCTCAAAGACTCCATTAAACAATGTTGGTTCTATGTTGCTAGTTTTAGTATATATGCCATCTGAAAAAGAAAGTCAGTGAACAAATATTTGGGGGAAGGTTGTGAAACATGTCCCCATGTTTTAGCTATCACAACGTGTATTAAAAACTTCAGGAAGATGTTAGAAAAGGCATGCAGGAAAGCAAACACAACCCCGTGTTTTCCAACTGACTCTATAATCTTGCTTACACTATTGTATCAATATTTCTTTGAGATAGTGTTGTAATAAACACACTTTTGGAAATTTTGAACTACAGGAGAAGTTCAAATGCTTTATCCTCATATTTAAAATTCAGAAAGATCTGCTCCCTACTTTCTAAACTTTATTTCCTACAGTGTTCTATTAATCCCAACTTCAACATCTTTCTTGTTAACGTACCTTCTACCTGGAATTATCCTAATAGATATCCTAATAGATATCCTAATTAGATATTAGGAGATATATCTTAATATCTCTATGTGCGTAAATCGTATTCCGTTCTTATTCAACCAACAATTATTGCCTATTTATTTCTTAGGCTCAGAGAAGTTAGGTAATTTCCCCAAGTTCACACAATTAGTAAGATATAAAGCCAAGTTTCAAAGCAAGTTTGTCTAAGCTCAGCATCCAAGCATTTTTGATATGTCCCTCCCCACTTCAGGAGAGGGCTCCAAAAGTCCAAACTCACCATCAATTGCTTCCACGGTAGGGCCGTGCCAAGGGTACTCAGCATGGGCTTTGGTAAAATTCACAGCATTTGAAAATTTCCCGAGTGCCGTGTAGAGTGGAGTGCAGGCCTAGAAGCATGCAGTGGAAGCTGAGCGTGTCCATTTACCCCATTGCGGAGATCCTAAAAGCAGTGTGATTGTCAAGGACCAGGGTCAGTCCTGTTGACCTTGAAGACAGCCACCATGTTGCCAATGGCCTATGGAGTGGGATGCATGGCAGGGAGCTGGGAGCAGCCCCGAGAACCTCAGCGCCTCACCCTAGAAGTGCAGACTAGGAAGTAGAGAAGCCAGGTAGCCATGCCTGGGCTTCTGGCCAACAGAACCCGTGAGATGATGTGCCTCGTTTTAATAGCTCTTTTCTGTAATTCGTTATGCAGCAATGGAAAACAAATACATTTGGCCTGGAGACCATGAAAAAAATTTAAGGGAAGACTTTGTGGAGATTGTGTCTTAACAGAAATATATTCCTTACATCTTCTTTCACCAGTGTCCTACCTGCCTCTTAAACGAATGACTCCTGAGGTTTCATTCCATAAATATTTATTGAGCACACACTATGGTTCAGGTTCTGTCTTAGGTACTTGGGTTTTAATGAACAAAAGACACCATGATTTGTGTCCTTGTGGAGCTCACATTCAGTAGGATATGGAAGGACCTTGGGGTCACCCTGGAGTTCTGTCTGCCGCCCCAACTTGGGTTCATTCAGCTCGAAAACTCACTGGAACGAGAATTCTTCCAAGATGTGTGACTCAGGATTAAGAGATTTAGCTTCTCTGAGTTTTCTCATGTCCAAAGTGATGACCATTCTCTCTGTCTTTCAGGATCTTTGAGAACAGTAAGCAAGAAAAAAAAAACAGGTGTCTGAGACAATGCTGTCCCTCGATGGAGTTTCTGTTCCTCTGACCTGGAGAATTCGTGACCACCCACATGTAGGTGAACAGCAGCTATAGCCAGTCCTTTCACCGTAGTTAAAAGATTCATAGTTGTCTCAGGAGGGTTTCCCTAGATGCAGATCCTGAGTGCAGGACTGATGTGGAAGTGATATACTGGGATATATTGTTTGGAAAACCATAAGTGTGGTGGAGGAGGGGGAAAAAAAGAAGGGAAGGAAACCAAACCATCAGAAACTATCAAGAAAAAATACTGTGGAAGGGGAACCATAGTTCAATTCCACAAGGAAATACTGGAAACAGTGCAGGTTATAAGTCAAAATTGTCCTGACTGGAGAAGAAGAGTCTCGGGAATTTGTCTGTTCTGCCTGTGTTGGTCTTGGGCTACATATAGGCTGACCCCCAAGCGAGGTAAGTTTTCAGACACTCCATGGCAGGAGGTGGGTTCCAAATGTACAGACAGGACACACAGCTCTCAGCAGCCAAAAGACAGATGTAACCAAGACAAGGAGGTGCTGGCTATGGGAGTAAGCACAGAGGAAGCCAGTGGACATGAAACCAGAAAGGGGCTGAAGGAAGCAGAGCCTGGTGTGTCCACTGCAGTGGCCAAGCGAGTCCCGGCCCTAAGACTGGGAACTGAAAAAGCTTCTCCATAGAGAAGGACAAGATTTCCTTCTAAGTAAGCCTACAGACACTCACAGAACTAGTAGTATAGTGCAGATGCGGCCTGCAGAAGACCCCACCTTTGGATACACTCTGATGTCATCTGAGCTCTTTCCTCAATACAATCTGAGTCTTCACAATGGTCCTTGTGGTAGGTATTACCTGCGCCTCTATTTTATATGCTGGCAAACTGAAGTTCAGCTCAGCTATGAAGCTCACCTGAGGTCACAAAGCATTCTAGAAGCCAAACCAGGACTCAAAACCTGGTCTTCTAAGTCCATTGATTTTTCTACTAAATAGTCTACTAAATATTAAGCAGAGCCAGAAAAAAATTGATCATTAGGAACCATTGCAAGCATGGGGAGAATCTTTGTCACAAAATATATAGGGGAACGATAAAAACTCCTGGGGATACATTACAGGTTCTACAAGCAAAGTGGTCTCCCTCGCTGCTCCTCTATCCTAACCATGTAATGGTTCAGGAACCCATCGGAATTCATCTCACCAAGACTTGGTCACAGCTTGGAGGAAGGATGTAATCTTGCCACACTTCTTAGGAGTCATAAGCCATAATATGTTGTAAATCACCACCCAGAATATGAAGAAACACCTATTGTATAAAACTAAAGTTCTGAGAATGGATGGGAAGGTGCAGTGTTTCGTTGGTAGCAAATATAGCATCTCAACAAGCTATTTTGATGATATTTTAATTAACTCCAGTATTTTCACTAAATGAATACTGTGAGATATGGGCTAGACCAACACATTCTAAGTCATTTATAAATCCTTTAATTATAAGGCCGTTATACTTTTACTAATAAGTCCATGCAAGAGTCCTTAAGAATGACTGCGGTCATAAGAAGAACTACATAAACCCAGATGATCTACTAAGAACAACATAAACCATGTAGAAAATAATTCTTTATGTTGGTTTATTTCCCCCAAAAAGCAGAATATTATATTAAATATTTTCATAAGGAGGCAAAGCTCTTGTGATTCTAAAAAACCTTAACATTTACATTCTTTCAGCAAGTAGGTATTGGGCACCAATCATGGACCAGAAACTGGGCAAGAGGTAGAAGACACAGAAGAGAATGAGGCGGCGCCTGTCTTCAGTGAGTCCACGATATAGTCTAGTTGGGAAGAGAGACAGCAGATTATTTTAAAGCTGATAGTTGCCTCTGATAGAGACCTGCATGAGGTGTGGTGGGAGAACCAAGAGGGGTACCTACCCTTGCCTGTAAATTTAGGAAAATCTCGGAATAAGAGAAAACTGAGCTAAGTATCAGAGGAACTAACAAGTGATAGAGAGAATTAACAAGTAACAAAGAACGCTGAGGTCACTAACATGGGTAGTATGATTTTCCTCATTTTACAGACCAGGAAATGAGACTCGGGACACACCAGACAACTGAGAAATATTTCCAAGTGTTTAAAGAACTGAAGCCAAAGGATCAGAGCTGGGCTCCTGTTACTTTAGCAGCATGCAGAGATCAGACAGGACACTAGTCTCCACGTGCAGGATAGCGCAGAGAGGAAACCAACAGCCATCCTCCGGCAGGAGAGTCTAAAACCGTAGAGGCTCCAATAGGTGGTGCCGAAATTGTACAAAACAGTAAGAAGAGAACCTAAATGGTCTTAGCTTTAGAGGATTTGAGAAAGACAGGAGCTCTTCTCAAATCATTGCTGGCATGTCTAAGAGAAGAGACTAGTTTTGTGTGCTCCTAAAGGGACACAACTATGGCTTTTTTTTTAACATCTTTATTGGAGTATAATTGCTTTACAATGGTGTGTTCGTTTCTGCTTCATAACATAGTGAATCAGCTATACATACACATATATCCCCATATCTCCTCCCTCTTGCATCTCCCTCCCTCCCACCCTCCCTATCCCAACCCTCTAGGTGGTCACAAAGCACAGACCTGATCTTCCTGTGCTATGCAGCTGCTTCCCACTAGCTATCTATTTTACATTTGGTAGTGTATATATGTCAGTGCTACTCTCTCACTTCGTCCCAGCTTACCCTTCCCCAGCCCCATGTCCTCAAGTCCACTCTCCACGTCTGCGTCTTTATTCCTGTCCTGCCCCTAGGTTCATCAGAACCATTTTTTTTTTTAGATTCCATATATATGTGTTAGCATACGGTATTTGTTTTTCTGTTTCTGACTTACTTCACTCTGTATGACAGACACTAGGTCCATCCACCTCACTACAAATAACTCAACTTCGTTTCTTTTTATGGCTGACTAATATCCCATTGTATATATGTGCCACATCTTCTTTATCCGTTCATCTGTCGATGGACACTTAGGTTGAGTCCATGTCCTGGCTATTGTAAATAGAGCTGCAATGAACACTGGGGTGCATGTGTCTTTTTGAATTATGGTTTTCTCAGGGTCTATGCCCAGTAGTGGGATTGCTGGGTCATATGGTAGTTCTATTTTTAGTTTTTAAGGAACCTCCATACTGTTCTCCATAGTGGCAGTACCAATTGACATTCCCACGAACAGTGCAGAAGGGTTCCCATTTCTCCTCACCCTCTCCAGCATTTGTTGTTTGTAGACTTTCTGATGATGCCCATCCTGACCGGGGTGGGGATGGCCATCCTCACTGAGGTTTTGATTGGTATTTCTCTAATGACTGGTGATACAACTATGGCTTTTTGAGACACAGTTCATTCTCAGCAGAAGAAACACTTCTTCTGAGTCCCCAGCAGCAGACCCTGTATAGGTGTCTCCTTGAAGAGGTGCTCCCTGGAGAGCCTGGCAAGGCAGAGGGGGAAGCAGGATGGCAAAGAGGAAGAAGGCACGTGAGTGTACAACCTCGGGCAACGTGGTCCCGAGGGGAGCATGGGGGCGTCTCACCTGGAGATGGGCTAGCAGGCTCCTGCACCTGGCAGCCTCTGGCTAATGGCATCTGAGATGCCCTGAGCTCCCATGTCCTCCAGGCAGACAAAGCGGGTAGGAGCCTCAGCGAGAGTTGTTGCTGAGGGCTATGAGAGCAAACGCACAGTGTGCTGGGCAGGGGAGCACAGAACTGTAAGAAAGAATGATCCCAGGGGATTTGGACTGAGAAACAGCAGCATGGCTACAAGGACAGTCCCCACATGTGAAGGGACCCTCATCACAGAATGGGACCCTCACAGATAGAAGCTACTATCGGTGTCCCCATTTATACATGGAGAAGGTGAGAACAGAGAACTTGAATAACTCACTCAAAGGCACACAGCTACTTATGCTAAAGCAGAGATTCAAGCAGGCAGCATGACTCCAGAGCTTATACCCTTAAACACTGAGCCAACTGCCTGGACAAATCATAAAGATTAAATAAAATAAGGAAAGTGAAGTGTCGAGCACAACACTTAGCACCTTCATTTGCCTAAAAAAAAAAAAAAAAAAAAAAGCTAAAAAAGTGAGCTGTTATTAGTTTTAAACAGGCAAGATTCTAGACATTTCAGGAAGAAACCTCCACATATCAAGAGTATTTAATTCATTCATTTATCCAGGTATCGCGCTCCATCACCATTCGAGGCCCTGCATGCGGTGGTGTGTAAAACCAACGTTATTACTGTCTTCATGAAGCATATATGATTTTTCAGATGATGTTCTCGCGTTCAAATTCTGACATATCAGAATCTGAAGATGAAATTCTGAAAAAGTTTTAAAAAGCTTAAGTTAATGAGCATTAGGGATTATGATTGATTTAAAAGGGTTGGATAAGTCTGGAAGCTCAATAATTAGATGAGGAAGGACCAGAAGACCCAGAGATGTTTAGTCAGTTTAGGAATTCTGGTATCAAAGGTAAATATTAACTATGGCAGTGATGGTTTTAATCCAGTTTTCTTAACTACCTAATCCAAGCTCTTTCCATCATGGCAGGCTGACAGAGAGAAGGTTAAGGCAAACAAACATCAAAAGGGCTATCATGTCATGTGGAAGACTGGGTTTTTGTTTGATGTTGCATCAAGACAGGATAAAAAAAGAAAAAATATATATATATTTTTAAGCTAAAGATGTTTACAGCAGATTGGATTCAGGCAAAGGCAAAAATGACCAATTGTTAATAAGGTGTTGGATGGGTTATTTGACCAGAAGACTCTCAGAGTAGCTTTAAATCCTAAAAGCATCTGTATATTCTAATAATCTTCAAGAACAGTACCTCTTTCTTCACATCTTCCCTGGTACACACACTGCATATGGCATTTCCAGATTAACAAGGGAGGGCTTTTAGAGAGGACGGTGAGGACACCCAAAGAGCATTTTGACCGAAATCTCCATTTGTCTGGAAGCCACGTTCCTCCATTACTCTGGCCTCAGGTCATCCCCAAGAAGGGATGTGATTTTATTGCAGCGGGTAAGTAGTTAAGTAACAAGTGTCTGGGCTTGAAGACCCTTCATGTTATTTCTCCTCTGTCGGGACGATTAAAGTTTGTAAACCTTATAGTTTGCCATCTTCTGGAGTTTACTCTACCCACCGTCCCTCATCCAAAGCTTGTCAGGGCCTATTCTCTTCTCTCTGCTTACGATGCTCTCTGGACATCCTTCTCTTGCTTAACTCTTACTCTTCTTCAAAGCTCAACTCCGGGGTTATGTCCCTAGTCCCCTGCCTTTCCCATCCCTACATCAGGTTTCAGACTCCAGGTCTCTCCAAGCACCTGGACCGCTGCCATCAAAGAAGTGATCACACTGAATTACACTCATCTGTCTGTCTGTCTCCCCCACCAGCCTGTGGCACGTGCTCTGACCTCTGTGACTCCGGCCTCTAGCTCATAGAGGTACCTAGAGGGGCATGTCAATGGAGTAAATGTTCACTACTTCCCTCCCCATCCAAACCTTGAGGTCAGCTCACAGCCCAGTAGCCCTCAGGGGTGTGGGATATGTGAGTGCCTCCCAGGAATTATCTGCTGCAGCATCTGAGTGACTGGATCCCAAGGAAAGGGTATGCTTACATGGATGGCTCTGAGAACCCACAGAAAAAGCAGCTGTTTGAAGATGGGGACATGTTCTAAATGCTGCCATGCTCATTGGGAAGCTTTAACTCCAGCCCCGGAACTCCTCTGCATAGTAAGAAACCATTTCAGTGAGTCTATTTAAAATTCACCGAGCACCTGATACACCTCAAGCAGTGCACTGAAATCTGGTCCAGCAAATGTTTTCACCCTGGGCCAGACAACAGCACCTCTGGTCTGGACCTCCTACACTGGACAGCACTGTCTCCCAGGGGCTGGCACGTGTCACTGTTCACAGGCTTGATTCCCGTTTCTAGGAGACACCAGAGCACAGCAACATCCTATTGAATTGTTTAACTTGAACAATTTCGGAAAACAGTCTTAATGGTGCATGGAGGCCCTTTCATTGTCCTGGTTCACTAGTTATAAGTGGATTTCAATATGCATTTAATCAAAATACCCAGCTGCATTCATTTAAAAATGCAGCCCGCGAATAGCATCTAAGTGGGCCTCTTACCTCCCCGCTAAGAAAATGCAGGAGAGATTTCACTAGAATTTAATTTTACAGAAAACTAAAAGCCCCTGGCATCAGCTATTTGTGATGCAAATTTTAATTGTCTTTATTGTAACAAAGACAGTTAATAAACAAGTATATCCATGCAGAAGAGGGACAAGGCTGAAGGGAGAAGGGCAGCAGCAGGTCATCAGGACTCAGCCTCCCCAAAGTCTAAATTCACTGCAAACCCTGCAGACTGACTCACAAAATCAACAACATGGAGCACAGTTGCTCGCTCTTCGGAAACAAGACTTATTAGACACAGTTTAGGGTCAGATTTCCAAGCTAGATGACCTTAGAAGATTATTAATCTTTTCAAGGTTTCATCATCTTCATCTTTCAAGTATACGTAGCGAAGTCTACTGCATAGGGTTTCTTAGGGGTGGAATTTTGTCCCCTAAGCATTCATATGTTAAAATACTACTCGTATGTTGAAGTTTCCCGGTGCCTCAAAATGTGACCTCATTTGGAAATCGGCTCATTGAAGGAGTAACTGGATCAGATGAAGTCTTAGTGGAGTAGCGTTGGCCCCTAACCCAGTATGACTGGTGTCTTTATAAAAGTAGAAATTTGGACACACACACCCCCAGGGAGGACATCAGGTAAACGTGAAGGCAGACATCTGGGTGATGAGTCTATAAGCCATGGACCCAAGAAGCACCAGCTATCTCCAGTGAACCACCAGAAGCCAGGATAAGGGCCTGGAGGAGATTCTTCCTCACAGCCTCAGAAACAGCAAACCCTGCTGACACCTTGACATCCTACTCTGGCCCCAAGAACTGTGAGGAAATTCATTCATGTTGTTTAAGCTCTCAGCTTGTGCTATTTTGTTATAGCAGCCCCAGTGAACTAATATAGCATATGGCTCTAAAGACTGGAAAAAGAGCCCACTATGTTAACAAGGTGAGGTGATGGGTGTGTGAACTATTTTGATCTTGGTAATCATTCTACAACATATATCAAATCATCATGCTGTATACTTTTTATACATGCAGTTATATTTGTTGATTATTCCTCAATAAAGAAAAGTCAGTCAATAAGGTGCGGGGTGGTGTCTGTAGAAGCATCAAGCACTGGGCCTGGCGTTTAGTAGGTGTTCACAGAAGTTGAGTCCTTTGTCTTTGTACCGGCCAGAGCATATGGCTCAAGTGTGGGAGTCAGAGAAGCTGAGGACAATTCATCAAGCTGGGCGTCAAGACACGCGCCAAATAAACAGCACACCGTTCTGCAAACGTGAAATCTTCTTATTGGTGTAGGTAGCTGGCTGCCTGAAAAAGTCCTTTTTGTTTTCTCCCATAAGAAACACTGCAGCATGTAATCTTCATCGGATCTCTGCGATTCCAGAAAGAATTTCTTGAAAGTTGCTTTTAGTGGGGCGAATGTGAGGTGTGCACTTTGCCCGTGCTAGGCTGTCAGGAGGCCGTGTGACACTGGACAGGCCTGCCCCTCTCACCACCTCCTGTGTCTGCACAGCTGCTCTGCTGACAAGCCGATGCGAATTCCATATGAATGAAAGTGCCTTCTGCGAAGTAAAGGGTTGAGGCTCGGACCCTTTCCATTCTGTGGTTCAATAGTATGAGAACCATTTTGAAGGACCAAGAGGGCTCTGACAAAGGTTTCTAGCGGGAAAGGACATCAGGGCCCCAGAGTGTAAATCGCCAGAAGGGAAGGAGGGCTGGGCAGCGAGCAGGGCTCGTCCCCACTTTCGAGAGGAGCTGTGCTCACACACACACACAGGTGGTGGAGGAGGCCAGACACCCCCGCTGGGCCTAGCCTCCCCCTTCTGACACGCCTGCCTGGAGAAGGACAGTGGAGCTAATTGTGGACCGTGGCGGAAGTGGGTGAGTCAGGACCCGGTCAATTCCATGGACCCCATTTCAAGTGTAGCCCCATAGCGGCAGCAACAGGGGCCGGAGGCCAGGATCTGGCAAAGGACTGATGCCCCCTGCAGAAATGTTGCTTTATTTGCCAAAGGAAACGGATGATGACACAAAGCTTTACCTCTGCCTCTTTGCTGGCAGCTTGCTGTTCTGCCCCTTCACCAGCTTTTTTGCGGCAACCACCAGACACGTAGCAACTGCCAGATCCTCTATTTTCCATTCCTTCCCTCTTCTGTGTATCTTCCTCTCATCTCCAGTGAGTAGTAAGCTGGTAGGGAGTTGCCTGTTTAGCAAACTGGAAATACACCGCCAAATCATTGGCAACAGGAGTGACCTTTAATCCAGCAATTTTACTGCAGAGATGTTCATTAATGTTACAATTTAGAAGAGCAGAAAATAAAACAGAGATAAGTTCCATGCCCAACATTAAGAAGTTGCATAAATAAGTAATGTACAGCGCACTGCCAACTTACCCTGCTGCTCAAAGAGATGGGGTAGAGCAGGGTGGACAAAGAACAGCCGAAGAGTCAAGTCTGACCCATGCCTGTGTGTGTGGCTTGTGAGATTTGAACGTTTGCTTACATTTTTTAAGTGGTTGAAAAAAATAAAAAGAAGACGATTTGGTCTTAAGATTTGAAAGTTTTTTACATGTTTTTAAGTGGTTGAAGAAAATAAAAAGAAGAGGATTATTTGGTCTCACGTGACAGTGTTCAAAGATGAAGTTTTTGGACATACAGCCATGTATTTGGAAATACAGCCATGAAATACATCTATAATACATCTAGAAATACATCTATTCTAAGGCTACTTTCATGCTACAACAGCAGTGTAAAGAGTTATAACACAGCCTACAACATTTACTGTTTGACCCGTTACAGACTTCTGTGGTAGAAGAATTGTCACAGGGGAAGTTCATTTTCAATGAAAAAGTAGGTACCAAAGCACGTAGGTAATAATAAGATCCATGTTTGGAAACATAGACCCTGCTGAGTTCGGGGAGGGGAAAATTTGAAAAGAAACTATTGTTTAATCTCTAGATCATGAGATTATATGTTATTTTACTCAATCATCATAATTGTTATAAGCATTACTATTTTTTTTTTTTTTTGCGGTACGCAGGCCTCTCACCGCTGTGGCCTCTCCCGTTGCGGAGCACAGGCTCCGGATGCGCAGAATCAGCGGCCATGGCTCACGGGCCCAGCTGCTCCGCGGCACGTGGGATCCTCCCGGACCGGGGCACGAACCCGCGTCCCCTGCATCGGCAGGCGGACTCTCAACCACTGCGCCACCAGGGAAGCCCAGCATTACTATTTATTACTATTATCATGCTCACTTGCAGTTTCCAAAATTTTTGTATATATATATATTGTTTTTAATAAGATTAAAAGTTATTGTTAAAAAAGATAAGAAAGCTCTTTTCCTCACACAAGGGTTAGAGAGTTCTGTCCTTCATATTTGTTTTGAGACCCTTCTTAGACACCTGAGGAAGGTTTTGACATAAAAAAGAGACAGCTGCGCATAACCATCTCTGTGTTTTCTTCAATTATCTGGTCACACGGTGCCACGTAGCCAAAGGACCAATCTTCTTGACAACATATGAAAGTTACCTAAATTTCCATAACATTTTAGGTAGAAAGACATATGAGTAGCCAGTTTTAAAATATTCAGTAATAATGTTTTATAAAAGTTTCAGACCGAAAATATGGGTCAGTCAACTGCCCAAGTGGTCATAGAATTCCATACAGATGACACACGTCTCAGAGCCCTCGAGATTCAGCTGACAAGACCACATCGCAGAGAACATAGTGTCTCTCCAAACCCCTAGATTAATCTGAGCTCATGCTTTTCCACCAAATTAAAAATATCAGAAATGAATTCCCCTGCTAATTTGGGAAAGTTTGTTTTTTTTTTTTAATTGTAACCATCATAACGAGAGACCCTTTTGACAATAGTACAAGCTGAAACCACTAGAGAGATCAAAGCAGACTCTTCAAGTATGATTTCAAAAAGCCTATGAAAAAGCCGTTTAACCTTACGTGTCAGGCTTCCCATCACCAGAAGGGAGTGGAAGGGCCCCGCAGAGCTGCGGCGGAGGTTTCAGAAGGAAGGAGTACCTGCTCCACTGGCAGGGTCCTCCCTGCTCTGCCCTGGGCTGCTGGAGAAGGTGAGCTTTGCCCTCATGTCCCTTGCAACAGGTAGCGATGAATGCAGTGCAAAGGAAGTAGGGAAGCCCATGGAAGGCTGGATCTGATGTCTCCCTGAGACCTCTCACTCAGATGTTTCAGTGAAGGCATCTTTGTTGAAATTTCAAATGCATGAATATCATACATATTTTTCCCTCTTTCCAGGTTGGTTAATTTTCTGCCTCTGAGATTTGGAATTCAGTTAAACCAAAAGAGCAGGATCATTTTGAGAAGGTGGTCATCATGCTTCCTCACTTACACGCATCTCAAAAGGGGTCACATGGACCAGATAGGGTGAGGCGGGGCACCGCTAAGGGGAAGGCTGCTTTCAGGGCTGTGTCTGAGAGTCACCTGCAAGTGGAAAAGGAGGGACCCGGGACCCTGGTCTTAGCCAAAGGGAGACCTCAGAGGAGCAAGGGAAGTTGCCCTCTAGCTGCCCCGGAGAGGAGAAAGTGAATTACATCAGGGGGAAAACCAGACCCTTGAAGACCTCTGTTAGGTGTTGAACTCATGTTTATCCCGGGCAGATGTGTTGTTTCAGGGAAGCATGCTTTGCTCATTAAAAAGACATTGTTTTATAGGCATCGAGGTCATGACATTCTATACATTGTGTAACACTGGTTGAACAAATAAAGAATGTGAAGTTATTTGAGTGATGCTGGCAAGACATACAGGAATGAAAGAAATAAAGCAGTGAACACCCAGGTGGCTTCCTCTCCATTCCTGCTGGAATAATTCTGATAACCACTCCCTCCACTGTTTGGAGAACCAGAGCTCTGAGAAGTAGATTTTACCACCTACTGACTTGCAAACCTGAGCATGGTACGCCCCCCTCTTAAACTGAGTTTCCTGATTTGCATCCCGACATACACCTAACTCCTATTTCATAGTTTCCTTGTGAAAACAAAATGAGAAAGAATATAGATAGCAAACATTTCATACAGCACCAGGTACAGATCAATTGACGTAGTTACTTTTATTATCACCAATTCTTACAACAATATTGCAAGATATAATTAAGTTCATTTTATAATTAGAAAACAGTTTCACAAGTCGGAGTGCTGGGATTCAGATGTAGTTCTTCCAGGGGCCCAAGCCCATGTCCCTTCTAGCCCAGAGCCTCTATGACTTTAGTGGTCAAGTCATTTCCTGTTGTCTTGTTGACAGGGAGATTCTGACTCAGCAGGACTGGGGTGGTGAGGATGGAGCGAGCCTGAGTTTTCATATTTCTAATAAGCAACTAGAGGGTGTCCATGTTGCTAGTCTGTGGAGTACACTTTGAGTAGTGATGTTCTGGAACTTTCTGCTATCTTATCAAGTACTCGGTCTTAAAGGGCAGATGGCCAGAGCAAAAATGAGAGAAGGGTGGATAAAACATTGACGTTGCTTTAAAAGAAGAAGAAAAAGAATAAGAAGGAGGGGGAAGAGAAGAAGAAACAGTCATGCCTGAAAGAAAGCAGTCTCTGGAAAAGAAGAAGAGGCCCACATCTGTCACGCCTACATGTCCAGGACCACACATGTTCATCTAGCAGCTTTCATTGCGTCTGGTATTTTACATGTATGCCAGAAAACTATACTGAAATAAAAAATTCTGCCTTAGTCTTAATAAAAGAAATTTGCCTATATTGAAGTATGGGGAAGTCATTCTGGCTTATACATGTTTTAACTTGAACTTTATGCTAATCAGAACAGCCTGTCTTATGGCTTGTCAAACACGCATTGTACATCTGCTTTAATCATTAAAGAAAAGAATGCATTTAAAAATCAAAATGGAGTCACTGCATTTCAGGCATCCATAATGGAGCCCGATGGCTATTGCGGATGTGGTTTTAGACACATTCCTGCATCCCTGAGAACCCCGAGAACTTTTTCGAACTGGGTCAGACTTAAGGACACCACAAGCTGTTCTCAAAACAACAATCGGCTGGCAGCTGCCAGCTGCCACCTCATAGTCTCAGGGTCTCCCCTCGCAACTGTGCAACCATTTCAGACCCCAATCCTTGCTTAACAAGCACGCTTACTTCTTGCCAACTCCAGTTATAACTATTGACAAATTACTTATATAATTTTGTGGGTTTTGCCTTGATAACCATCCCCCATTTGGTAGTCTGGTGGAACACAGTTCAAGTGCTTCTTGAATCTCTGTCTCCCGGGCTATAATTCTCACTTTGGCTCACATAAAACTCTTTTCTATTCCCATTAGAGACTGTATATTGAGTATTTCTGTTGACAGTCTCTATGTTGTAAAAGACTGAGAAAAAGTTTTCTCCTTTGTCCCCGTGTCTCCAACACCCCGATTTCCAGAAGAACAGCCACATTTATGGGTTATAAAGTCACTGGTCCAGAGCACGATGGCAAGCTAGCACTTTAAGAATTAAATTATTCTCCAAGCCCTGCTCTCAGGCATAGACTTTGCCATCGGACAAATGGGGGTTCACATCCAGGCTCCGCTAACACTCAGATTCCTCCATTTGGAAATAGAAATAATTTTATTCATCAAATTTGCTGAAGATCAAAATGAGTTACTATGTATAAAGCGCGTAGAGCGGATCGTGGCGTGAAATAAGCTCTCAACACTTTGAGTCTCCTGTTAGCACTAACGTGAAGAGAGCAGTGGTCTTTGTACTGTCCTTGGTGATGAACATAATTCCTCACCTTTTATTACGGGCTTACAATGTGCCAGGGGCTGGGCCATGTGCTTCACATGTATTCTCCCCTCCTCCTGACAGGTTCTATCATTCTTTCACTGCTGCTGTTTTATAGATGAGGAAACTGAGACACGGAGGGGTTAATTCATTTGCTCAAGTCACAGGGCTATCAGGTGGTGCAACTGGTGTTTGAACAGGTGACCTGACTTCAGAGCCTGGCTCTTGTCTGCTCCGCTGGGCTATTTGGTGGCAGTGGTGGTTCCTGCTGCTGTTACGAGTTAGAGGAAGCTCCCTGGGCTGGTAAAATTCTCGAAAAGCCAATTATTTTTAACCTGCTGGTAGAGGTGATCAGAGCAGTTCATAAAAAGGTGACGTTTATCAGTACAGTCACCCTGAGAACACACAGAGGGACGGATCGGTGCCCTGGGACCAGCCCGTTAATGACTCTCGGTTGTGCGGTATGTGCTGATTTGCAACTCCGTCCCCAGTGCTGTCAAAACTGATTAAGCCAAAAAACACATGTTCAGTAATGCCTTTCAAAGACTCCTGTAATTGACTGTATGACGAGAGTTATACATAAGCGACTGGATTAACGAATCTACCCACCCCTTTCAAACAAAGAGCCTCAGAAGAAAATGAGCTAATTCTGCATATGCTGTCCAGACAAGGAACAGGGTGTGAACCAAGATGTCTCTTCATTACAAGGAAAAGTGGCACTTCCCCTGGAGGTCACAGAACTGAGAAAGGGGAAGGGATCAGTGGGGTCCTGCAGCCAACTCCTTCTGTCTCAGCTGCCAGAGTGAGGAGATGAACTGAAAATCAAATAACGCTTCTGTCTCACTGTGGCCCCTGAACCAAGCACAGTCATAAACACATGCTATGTGATCACCGGGTGTTGAAA
The DNA here is from genome assembly GCF_026419965.1 of Kogia breviceps. NCBI lineage: Eukaryota > Metazoa > Chordata > Mammalia > Artiodactyla > Physeteridae > Kogia > Kogia breviceps. The sequence goes on along the minus strand of NC_081320.1, from coordinate 99,193,938 downwards.
TGAACAGGTGAAAATAGAAATGACAGCCGTCATTTAAGGAGCAGCAACTATGTGTTGGTCGTTGGTTGGGTTCTTTCCCATCATTTTTTAATTTTTAAATCTCAGAAATATCCTGCAAGATTATTGCTCAGTTTGGCAGAAGGCGACCAAGGTTCAGAGCATTGACTAAATGGACCAAGAATACAAGCAAATGAGGGTCAAAGTGTGCGTGGGACCAGGGGCACCATGTTCTTTCTACTCTGCTGCTTTCTCACTGGCCCTCAACCTCAGGATGCTGCCGGCAACACTGGGTGGTGGGACTCCAAGATGAACCTCCAACGTCAGGGCAGGGGCTGGGCAGCTGCATAGATGACCATAAGGAGGAGAGAAAATACAGGGCACAGAAGAATGCCATTCCTTCCAAAGATGTGTGTTTCAAATCTATTGAGGCCAGACAAGCCCGATCTTCATCCTCACGGATATGGCTTGTGAGCCATCAGAGACCCCAGAACATTGCACCCTGCCAGCTCCCCATGATGACATGTTCATATATTGTGTCTGCAAAGATTTGCTTGAAACTCTTCCATCAGTGAGCTGTATTTTCTCTAGTTGTTGTCAGCAGCATTTCAAAGGTTTACCCAGGACAAAATGACTTTTACTTCACTTACATATTGGGGAAAGCTGTGATTCTCAACCTCCTAATTCCTTTACCAAGTCCCTCGAGACCAGCCTTTAAGCTACAGAATGAAGCTTTCCATTTTTCTGTCTTACAGAGTGAGATCTGTCCTCAACATACCTTCAAAAGCTTAATCCCGTGGAAATTGATATGTTTCAGCTGGCCAATGATATATCATATCTTGGAAAGAGAACAGGACAATCGATGTACAATAGCTTCTGAGAACCTGGGTGTTGAAAGGATAATCAACTGGCCCAGCTATCACATGAAGCTGTTACATAGACTTAAAACTGGACTGTAGAATTTTAGAGAGAAAAAGGCCCTTAGAAGTGATCTAGTCCAATCATCATATTCTTGCAGGCAAGGAAAAATGGAGACTTTATATCAGAGAGATCAGTCCATAAATCTCTGGTCTACCATATTCCTGTGTGACTTTGGACAAAACGCTTACCCTACTTTTTTTTTTTTTTTTTTTTTTTTTAATATGGATAGGATAACACTCTTTTTTTTTTCTTTGGCTGCATTGGGTCGTCGTTTTTGCACGTGGGCTTCCTCTAGTTGCGTCGAGCAAAGACTACTCTTCGTTGTTGTGCATGGTCTTCTCATTGCGCTGGCTTCCCTTGTTGCAGAGCATGGGCTCTAGGCACACAGGCTCCAGTAGTTGTGGCATGAGGGCTCAGTAGTTGTGGCTCATGGGCTCTAGAGCGCAGGCTCAGTAGTTGTGGTGCACGGGCTTAGTCGCTCCACGGCATGTGGGATCTTCCCGGACCAGGGCTCAAACCCATGTCCCCTGCATTGACAGGCGGATTCTTAACCACTGGGCCACCAGGGAAGTCCCCTTACCCTATTTATATGCCTTTCTCCTCAATTGGCTGATGGAGGTAAATACCATCACGCCAGGGGATTGAGTGAGCACTACGGGTCTCATTTCTGATGTGCCTGCATCTGCATATCCAGCACCCGATACACAGTAGTGTATACATACATGTGGGTGCATGACAGACGTGAAAGCCTGGCCAGCACATAGCATGTGCTGGGTTGTAAACGATTCCTCTGAGGTTGCAGAATAAGTCACTGACTTGAGATCAGAATCTGAAGCTGATTCCTGCTCCAGTGCTCTGTGCCTGGTGAGCTGAGAATGGAGGGAAAAGTACTCAGGAACAGGTCAGACCTACACAGCTGGAGGAGATTAGGCTTTCCTTTGCCTGGGGTAACCTTGAACTATGACTTTTCTCTCATTTATTCTGAAATGAGAGAAATACTCAAGTGTGACCTTTCCTTGCCACAGCTCCACCCCTCCTGGGGGGAGTCCTGCTGGCAGAGCTGACCCCCTCTGGCTAATTCAGCCCAGGTGCCCACCCCCAGGGGTCAAGGTCTACCTGTTCAGAATCAAAGCCCAACTCGTAATCAAGAATGAGCTCCTCAAAGGTAAATAAGGAGGGGGACACTCACTGAGAATTCTACAAGGACAAGGCTATCCTTTTCCAGTCGCATTTCAATCTTCCGGTGACAAATAGTGCTGTACACGCATGCACATGATCGGTCCCTGCAGAGCTCTGGCACTGGCTTGACTTTCAAGGCCCTGCATGCTCTGGGTCTCCGCGGCTGCACTAAACCATCTCCCATGTCCTACCGCCCATGAGACATGCCCAGAGGCTCCCCATCTCAGGGCCTGCGAGCTATCAGCCCTCAGATTCCTATAGTGGCCCCTTCCTCTGTGCTCCCACAAGACTAGGTTTGCTCCTGGACCTCTCACGTATCCCCGTCTGTATTCAATTAGAATTCTCCCCACGTGCCTTCGAGTTCCCCCACCCTTTCCCCAAATCACGGCCACATGTAAGGTTCGTGGTCTGCACAGTGCCCTGATCAAGGGCAGAGCTGCAGAGGTTTATGCTGGATACATGCTTCTCTCTCTCCACCATCCCTCAGCATGTCTTTTTTTTTTCTAAACTCACAAGCCCTAGTCCAGCCATAGAAAGATCTCTCTATGGACACCTTTCTTTAAACTTTCTTTTCCACTCACCACTTTACCTAATTAATTTGTCCTCAGGCAGAACCATAAAAACAAGATGGGGGTAGAGGTCCCTGCCCCTAACCCCACCACACACACAAACACAAACACACACACACGCATTAACCCTGGATATGCTCTGAAATCTCAATCTTCCTAGCTAGCTGGTCTGCAGTTTGTGGGAAAACCACAAAATCCAGTAGTATACGGTTGAATCCAAACTTTGTCCCTCTGGATGGACTGGTCAAATAATAAATATATCATCAAAGCAGAGATATTTTTGTGAGTGAAAGGGGCACTATAATATTAATAGGACAATAGGTATAAACTGTTGCCTTCCTAGAAAAACAGTCACATGAACTAGTCGAGTATAGGGAATCTGAGGTAAGTTTACCAAGAATTTATAAGCAGAAAAGGCTAAGGAAAATGGTGGGAAACGAGAGTGTAAGTGGACACACCAAACCCAAAGGCCCTGCTCCAGTGCAGGTGGGAGGTGTGGACTGCTCAGAACATCCTTTAATTCCCATCTCTTTCGAGCATCCCATGCTCATGTTTCCGGAACGTGGTCTCCTATTTGGCCAATGGCCTCCCCTTCAGGCTGACAACTGTGCCTTTTCACATCTGTCCCTGTTCTCTGAGTACTTCCTCACTTTCTGGAACAAAGCATTTTGGAAAGATGGTAGGTACATCATTTCTCTTGTTCTTACACAGTGCTGAAGTGGAGTTGAATGCAGGCTAACTAGACATTTTTAGAATTTACCCATGAGAAAGGATTTCAATCCTAGAAGCATTGTGTGCCTAGGACCTTAGAGTTTGTCTGATCCAAACTTTCATTTGCAGATGGGAACCTGGGGCTCAAAACCAGAAATCTTTGATCCAAGCCCAGCAGTCCAAAAAGAACCCATTTTATAAAAACCCGTCAGAATAGGCCAGAAGAACAGTGCTTCAGAGAGACTCTAGTGTAACTGAAAATAGTATTAAGTCCAAGCATGTTCTCCAGAGGAGTCTGCAGCATTTGGTTCCTGTGTCTGACCATGATAGCCCAATAAACCATTTTTATTACAACATGCATAGCAGATTTGCCAGCCATCCCCACTTTTACAGATGGCCATTAATTTTTTCTCCTAACGTAATGCATTCCACTCACAAAAAAACATCCTTACTCATCATAAATTGTGAGTGTAGAGAGACAGCATTACAGTTAAAAACTGAGAAATAAATGCCCCTCATTATTCCCTCATTTGTGATTTCATGCAGGATTTGAATATATCTTAAGGAATATCTTTGAAAAACCCGTTAGTTCCATTACAAGGCTTCAAAACCTCTTGGGGTACATTACCTACACAATTCTAAAGAGGTTCTAGAAAGAAGTGACCCATGCAATGGAATTTGAGGGATTGCAAGACCCAATCACTGACTTCATTTGCCATTACACAAGGAGTTGACAGCCACCAAGAAAGAAAAATACTAAGGATATCTCCCGTACCTGGAATTTTCATATTGAAAATTGCTATAATTAGGGAATTTTTCAGGAAACTATTCAAATGAGAAGAGGTTCTATGTAAGAGAAAATGATCAAAACATAGAAGAGTGCCTTCTAAACTGATTTTGGTATCAATAAATATTACTCAGAGAAAAATAAATTTATTGGTCTAATGACTTATTTGACTTTGCATCTTTTCTTCTTCCCCTTCCTCTTCTCCTCCTTCTCCTTCACCTCCTCCTTCTCTCCCTCCTTCTTCTTCTCCTTCTCCTTCTCCTTCTCCTTCTCCTTCTTCTTCCTAATGCCTATGATAAAACTAGTATTCTTCTATTGAAACACTTTTGGGAAATATTGATTAGAGATATGATGTCTAAAGAACAGAGGATATGTGTGAGCTCCATTTTGCAGGGGGAGGAAAATAAGACAGAAAAAGAGCTTCTAGCATTTCCCAGAATACTTCAGTGACTGAGCAGCAAACATCACTGGCAGAAATTAATAGGATATTAGAGTTTCTGTTCACTTATTAGACCAATCTTTTTACAAAATATATATGTTTATTTCTTACTAGATACCAGTGCTTCAAGAAAAGCAGGAAAGACACAGACTCTGATAAGAAGAAAGAAAGAGACAAGTTTACAAAGAATGAAAGTCAAGAATGCCATTGGTGTTATTGGGGAAGGAAAGAGAAAAGCAGAAGAAGAGACCAAAGGGAATTTTCTTGAGCCTGAGTCTTGAGTGTGGTGATTCAATAGTTAAAAGGCTTAGTTAGTTTCCCTCCATGCTTCTTTAACTGTCACTGGACAAGAAGAAGAAAAGAAGCTTTAAAATATATGTGCCCAAGCTTCCTTACGAATGATGGAGCTGGATCCAGTGCATGTTCTTTCCAATGTGCCGCCCCAGGGAGCCAAGGTACTCACATTCTTTAGTTTTTACAAAACCATTTATTAAGCATCTTTTATGTACGAGAGGATGGAATACAGTGAAAAGGAGAAGACACAGAGCTAATTGGACATGGTTCCCTCCTTCAAATATAGTTTATATTCTAATTAACGATAGTAGTACACATAATTTTCCCTAAAAGCATAATAATGGAGGTGGCAACTGGTGTGGGACATTCAAAGAATAGAGAATTTTTAGCTGAGACAACAGAGAAGCCCCTGTAAAAATACAGCTTAGGAATCAGACGTTAGGACCTTGAGGAATGATCAGACTTTGACTACATGAAGAAGAAAAAGGAAATCAGAGTAAGATGCTCATGGTCCAGGTGGCTAGAACTAAGGATGCCTGTTGGGGAAGAGTGAGACAGAGGGCTGTGAGGGTAGATGGTTCTGGGTGTGAGAGTCCTCAGGGGAATCTAGTCCCTGCTGCGTGGGCAGTGGGGCCATCAGGATGGTACCAACAGGCCCGGGTTGAAGACCCAGCCTCAACTGTCTTCCTAGGATGCCAAAAAAATATGTTTAGAGAAGAGCACCCCTCTGGCAAAGAACTGAAATAACATTGCAGCAGCAATTGGAATTCCTCCTTGTAACCCAAGTATATTTTAAGACAATTTCACAGTGAATGCTTTGTCAGGGGTTGCTCAAAAGGGATTCTATGAAATAGATGAAGCAGAAAATTACCCAAACTCTGAATCAGTAGGAGAACAGAACAGATTTTAATAGATTTGGCTACAGGAGCAAGACTAAGTGATAACAGATATGTTTGAAAGATATACTCAATACTAAACTGTTTCAATTAGAAAATACAGATTTTGTGATAGTCCATGTTTTTTCCTAATGTCAGCAAACATCTTTTAATATCTATAATATGCCAGGAGGTGTTGTATTGGATGTTGAGGATACAGAATTGGATGTTGAGGATACAGAGAGGAATAAGACAAAAGCTTTCATTTACCTGGCTCACAGTTGAGTGTGGAACATATATAACTTTAAAAAGACCAATTTATAATGGCCAGGTAAAGGGGATAAGATGCTACAGGAATACAGAAAGTGCACACTCACCTGAACTTTGCCCTCTGCCATCACACACCTCTGCCTTGGGAACTGCCTTTCCAACACCGTACGTATATGATCATGAGTTTAACACAAGGTAACGAGTTGTTTCACTAGTTTCCCCAAACTTTTTCAAACATCTCACCTCTTCTAGGCACTTTAGTAGACAATAACTGTATATATGTTTCAATTTGAGGTGTCCTCTGTTAGGGAGTGTAGGATTGACATGTACACACCACTATATTTAAAATGGATCACCAACAAGGACCTACTATGTAACACAGGGAACTCTGCTCAATATTCTGTAATAACCTAAATGGAAAAAGAATTTGAAAAGGAATAGATACATGTATATGTATAACTGAATCACTTTGCTGTGCACCTGAAACTAACACAACATTGTTAATCAACTATACTCCAATATAAAACAAAGAGTTTAAAAATATTTGAGCTGTCCTCTACTTCCAATTCTTAAAGAACACTGAGTGGAAAACTATAAATAATGGAGAACTTAAGAGTCAGACAAAACCAGAATACATTTCACTAAAGAGGCTTTGGACAAATTACTTTACATCCATGAGCCTCCTTCACCTGCAAAAGAAAGACAATAAGGTTGGAACCTCGTAGGATTGAAGTGGAGATTAGAAAAGGAATTTGTAGTATCTAGAACTGAGCCAGCACATAATAATTGCTCGATTCATTGTCACTATTGTCACTATAATCATGATTATTTCCTACCTGAATGAACATTATCTTAGAGCACCTCCAATTGTCTCCAAATATGTTATGGAATTACTAAGGCAAAATAGACTTTTATATTTTATAGTAAAACAAACAGTCCACATAGCACATGGTGCTGAGAAAAGCAAGACCTGAACACACACACACACACACACACACACACACACACACACACACACCACATGAGGAGAGGCAGCCATTGTCAAGAATCTGGGTCTTCCTGACGTGGATTCTAGCTTGGATGGTACAAACTGGACGTATCAAGGGATGTTGTGCAAACGGGGAATAGCATACATTCAAGGAAGCATCGTGTCCTGAGCGGGACCTGGCCACGGGATGCTGACTTGAAGGGACTGAACTGTGTCTGTGCTCCCTATTTCCTCAGTGGATGGTAATGTCTGAAAAGGGGAGGCTTAATATCTAGCATCTGGCCCGCTCTTAGGTAACTTCTGATAACGACAACTGGGAAGAGATAGATGACTTAGAAACTGGATCTTCTCTCGCTTTTCTAAGGAGAAATCCATGAGCTTTCATGGCATCTGCAAGCAGCTTTCAAGAAAGAGCATTTGGAAATACAAATTAAACGAGGTTAGTGAGATAATAATAATAAAACCCTGAGTATAAAGAGTATCTATTCATACATTTCTAGGAAGGAGAAGATGTGTCACGAAGGTAGAGATAAAGTTTCAGTCCCTTCAATAACAGATGAGAGCCCACATAGATGAAAACCCCTAAAAGCCGGGCCTGTATGACAGTCAGCTCTACAACACTGATCAGGGAAGGAGATTCCTAAAGGCCACACACCTGGAAAGTGGCCGAGTCACGGTTCTAACCTAGGACAGCATAATCAGAGTTCATGTTTTTCCCATTATGTAGACCCCATTTATCATAGGATAACATGGTATTCTCTTTATCTGTCTCCCCATTACATTGTTCTCCTTACCACCTTTACCCAAGTCTCTAGCACAGAGCAGGTACCCAATACACATTTGTTAAATGATTAAATGAATGAGTACAGGATAATATGCTGGACTACCTATTTATATTTGTTATAATCTATTTTCAACCTTCACCTTCACATTCTCATCAGGAAAACAAATCTTGGAGCTCTCTAGCACTCTATTTAGAATTTTCTAGCAGGAAAATTTCCCTAATTATTAATTATCGTTTGGCTTTACTTTTTTAACAAACTCCATTCCAAGCAGATTGCCTCAAATTATACTGGTTAAAAGGAAAGGAGATGAAATTTGTTGAAGGGGACAAGAGAAAAAGCAAGGATTCCCATATCTTGGAAGGGATCTAGGCATGAGATCCTGTGAGTCATAGGGCCCTGTAGCTGGCTTTGTCTCAGAACCCAAAGAAGTGATGCGATGATGGAATGGACAAGGGTGCCATGAAGGTAGCTGGGTCCGGGTTCCTAGGACCCAAGCAGAGCACAGGAGCCACAGAGCTGAGCTGCCTAGTCATGAAAAATTAGGAGGCCTGGGACAGTCTAGATGTTAATGATAATCACAACAGACTACAGATTCAAGACCCTTCCAACATTTGATGGGGGCCGTGTTCTTGCGCAATGCAAATAAAGTGGAAGAATTCCAATCATCCCTAAAATCCAACCTAGCAGGATTAGGGCTCAGAGTTTGAATAAATTGAATGAAATTAACCATATTAAACGGAAGCCTCTAAAGGTCAAAGATTTGGCCTCACCATACTTAAAACGTATTATAGAGCGTATGCATGGTATCTCAGAAAGAGAGGTGAAGGAAGAGGGTCTTTGGAGGCTAAAAGCATAGGGGAATAGGCGAGAGGTACAGTCCTGCCTCAGAAGAACTGCACATCAGTGAGTTTTGCAGTGGTAAGAAGGTCTCTTGGTCAACTCCCTCACCCTTTCCTGAGAAGATGAGAACTGCACATCATCGTGGGCAGCTCCCTCACCCCTTGCTGAACAGATACCTGGACCTCCAAGAAAAATGGTGTTCACTGCTTTCAGACAGTTTAAGCCCAGGCCAGGAGCTCAAGGTCACAGCAAAGAGTCCAGTGCTGTAAGTGGCATAGACCTGTCAGAGCTTCCAGGCTCAGGGGTCAGCACCTCTTGGACCAAGAGCATCTCAGTGTTAGCCGGTGTGTGAAGTCCAGAAGGGCCTTCGATAATGATCTGCATTGTGTGGACCCAAGACCTGTGCAGTCTGGAATCCCGATTATATTACTGGGGCTCAGTAATGGCTCTGTTGTATGTTCCCATCATCTTTACACCATGGAGGCTTGGAGTCTGAATCAGATTTAAAGAAAATATCTTCACACAGCATTTCTTGCACAAAATATTAAACGAATCAAAACTTTTTCTCACTGCAATTAAGTGAGATTTTAGACTTGTGATGGGGGTTCATAACTGCAATAACTTTTTGCTATGCCTGTAGCAAATATTTATGGGGCACTGTACAGTTTACAAGGGAATTACCACGCCCCGTTAAAGAGGGCTTCTGAGTTTTCACAGGGGAGAGTTATAATCTATGATTGATGCTCTGGGGGAGAGAGACTTGGACCACACTGTAAAAATAAAAAATAATAATAAGTCAAGATATTTTTGTTATTTCTAAATTCTGAAGTAAACAGTCCCAGATGTGTCACAATGTTTCTAAAATTTGAATAAAGGAAATAATCCTTTTAAAGAGAAGAAATTCTCTCAGACCCCACAGAGATATATTCATGGACACAAGGAGTCCACAGGCCCATTTAAAAAAAACATGCTCATGTGAGATCAGCCCCATTATAAGAAAATATCTTTCCATTAAAAGTTATTGATATAAGAGGACACAACATTTTTTTTTAACATCTTAATTGGAGTATAATTGCTTTACAATGGTGTGTTAGTTTCTGTGGACACTTTTATCTTTACAACTGGCAAAACTTTTGTTAAGATTGCCATTAAAATGAAAATAATTATATTTTAACTCCCATAAAGAGCACTATTTCTTGAGTTTACATCTGCAGATGCCGGGGGGTCTACGCTCCTTAATGTGAGAATCCTTGTTCTAAAGTGTGGGTGGTCACTCACAGCATCTGCACAGGAAGAATGTTCTAGAGGAAGTGCCGCTGGAGTTAGATTGATAATCCCGTGTGGGCAACAGGAGGAGCTGCAGAAACATCCTGACTTGGGCAGCTCACATCCCTGGTAGGCACGACAGTCCGCTTCCCACTCCTGCCAAAATATTTGCTAAAACTGGGAAGAGAGAGTGAGAACTGGTTGGGAGGTAGAGTTGGGCTTTACCGGTAACTCGGTGATACTTAAAAATCGTGGTTTGTAAATATAAGCATTTAGAAAAATAATAAATGTTGACCTGAGAACTCAGAAAATATGAATATGAAAATGATATAAAATCCAGTATAATTCTATCACCCCAGAAAAAATATGAATGTTTCACTCCAGTTGTTTTTAATTTTTACCATCTAAATGTGTAATTTTTCATAAATTATAATCATATAATAATAATGAATGTGTTTTTTGATCTCTAAACTTGTTTTTTATTCTTTTTACATTGCATTAGGAGAATTTTCTCATAACAATAAAATTCATTTTTTAAACCTACCCCCCCCCAAAAAAAAGTCATGAGAGGAGATAAATCACCTCATTATAGAAATTGGGTTACAAAGAGGACGCAGCGTAACAAGCGGCGGATCAAAGGATGCCTGGGAAGCCAACCTTTACCGGGGAACGAGGTCAGGCAGACTTTTATTTCTAGACTTTCAGGCGCTTCATCTATAAGATAAGCTGGTGGATGTGATATCTATGAAGATTCATTCAAAGGGTGTAGTAACTAGTATTTGTTCATTTTTCCATGGTTTAAATATTCATTCTTATTTAATCCTCATAGTAGCTGGTGATTATAATCTCTGTTTTATTGGTGAGGAAAGCAAGGCTCGGAGAAGTTAAATCACAGCTCTGATAAGGGGTGGACCGGTGCTGTATCTTACATCTCTACGGTACTGAACCCCACCCCATTCTCCTACAGAGCAGGGCCTTGGGTCTAAGGCTTCATCGGAGCTGCGTCTTGTGGAGCGGGAAGAGAAGGAGAAGAGAGGGAAACAGACCCTTAGGTCTTTTGATTCTTCCCTGTAAATTCACCAGGTTTCCCGATTCCTGTTGCCATTCTGGTCTGGACCATCTTACCTGTTAACCCAATTGTCTTTAGGCCAAAAGGGTTAATCAAAACATTGTAGGAAGTCTGGAGCTGCCGAAGAGGCAAGAGACTTTTTCTTGCCCCTTTGCTTCCTGGGGCGCGAGGAGAGGGGATTCAGAGCGCCACTTAAAGGAGCTCCAGAAACGGGCTCGAGCCGCAACTATCAGCGCAGACCCCAGCGACGGGCATGAGACGCTAAGGCCGCTGCCGCCGCCACCGAGAAGCCTGTGTGTGAGCACAGGTCACTGTCCACACCTCCCCTCCCAGGAGCCTGTGCAGCCCGCCACCGCTGGGGTCCCGGGATCCAGGGACAACTCACCTGGGAGAACGCGTGGTGCGCCTCGGGCTGGTGCAACGTCACTCTGGCCTCTGCCGCCGCGGACTCACCCCGCATCCGTGCCCCTCCATCTCCCCAGCCTGAGTGAGCCAGAGCCCCCGGATCAGTGGCTCCTTTAACCCTGTGCTGTCTGAGCGAAGAACAGACGCCCTCGAGCGACCTGCACGCAAAGGCCGGGCCACATCCAAAGCTGAGCCCCGGGAGCTGTGCGAACAAAGAGGAGAGGGGGAGGTCTCTCCCAGCAGCCTCAGGAGCAGCGGATTAAAGCTCCACAATCAGCTTGATGTACCTGCATCTGTGGAATCCTTGAATAGACAGCGAATCACCCCAAATTGAGGAGGGGTCTTTGGGAGCAAGATATATTATTATTTTCCCCTTTTTTCTCTTTTTGTGAGTGTGTATGTGTATGCTTCTGTGTGTGATTTTGTCTGTACAGCTTTGCTTTTACCATTGGTCCCAGGGTTATGTCTGTCTTTTTTTTTTTTTTTTTTTTAGCATAGTTTTTAGCACTTCTTATCATTGGTGGATTTGTTTTTTGGTTTGCTTGCTCACTTCTTTCTTTCTTTCTTTTTACTGTAAAAAAAAATTTAATAATTATTTTTTATTTTAATAACTTTATTTTATTTTACTTTTAAAATTTTATTTTATTTTATTTTATTTTATTTTATCTTCTCCTTTCTTTTTTTTCTCCCTTTTATTCTGAGCCGTGTGGATGAAAGGCTCTTGGTGCACCAGCCAGGCATTAGGACTGTGCCTCTGAGGTGGGAGAGTCAAGTTCAGGACACTGAACTTGGACACTCCACACGACACCACCCAATTCCACGTAATATCAAATGGCGAAAATCTCCCAGAGATCTCCATCTCAATACCAAGACCCAGCTCCACTCAATGACCAGCAAATTACAGTGCTGGACACCCTATGCCAAACAACTAGCAAGACAGGAACACAACCCGACCCATTAGCAGAGAGGCTGCCTAAAATCATAATAAGGCCACAGACACCCCAAACACACCACCAGACGTGGACCTGCCCACCAGAAAGACAAGACCCAGCCTCATCCATCAGAACACAGGCACTAGTCCCCTCCACCAGGAAGCTTACACAACCCACTGAACCAACTTAAGCCACTGGGGACAGACACCAAAAACAACGGGAACTACGAACCTGCAGCATGAGAAAAGGAGACCCTAAACACAGTAAGTTAAGCAATATGAGAAGACAGAGAAACACACAGCAGATGAAGGAGCAAGGTGAAAACCCACCAGACCTAACAAATGAGGAGAAAATAGGCAGTCTACCTTCAAAAGAATTCAGAATAATGATAGTAAAGACGATCCAAAATCTTGGAAACATAATGGAGAAAATACAAGAAATGTTTAACAAGGACCTTGAAGAACTAAAGAGCAAACAAACAGTGATGAACAACACAATAAATGAAATTAAAAATTCTCTAGAAGTGATCAATAGTAGAATAACTGAGGCAGAAGAACTGATAAGTGTCCTGAGAGATAAAATAGTGAAAATAACTACTGCAGAGCAGAATAAAGAAAAAAAGAATGAAAAGAATTGAGGACAGTCTCAGAGACCTCTGGGACAACATTAAATGCACCAACATTCGAATTACAGGGGTCCCAGAAGAAGAAGAGAAAAAGAAAGGGACTGAGAAAATATTGAAGAGATTATAGTTGAAAGCTTCTCTAATATGGGAAAGGAAAAAGTTAATCAAGTCCAGGAAGCACAGAGAGTCCCATACAGGATAAATCCAAGGAGAAACATGCCAAGACACATATTAATCAAACTATCAAAAATTAAATACAAAGAAAATATATTAAAAGCAGCAAGGGAAAAACAACAAATTACACACAAGAGAATCCCCATAAGGTTAACAGCTGATCTTTTGGCAGAAACTCTGCAAGCCAGAAGGGGGTGGCAGGACATATTTAAAGTGATGAAGGAGAAAAACCTACAACCAAGATTACTCTACCCGACAAGGATCTCATTCAGGTTTGATGGAGAAATTAGAACCTTTACAGACAAGCAAAAGCTAAGAGAATTTGGCACCACCAAGCCAGCTTTACAACAAATGCTAAAGGAAGTTCTCTAGGCAGGAAACACAAGAGAAGGAAAAGACCTACAATAACAAACCCAAAACAATTACAAAAATCATAATAGGAACATACATATAGATAATTACCTTAAATGTAAATGGATTAAGACATAGACTGGCTGAATGGATGAAAAAACAAGACCTGTATATATACTGTCTATAAGAGGCCCACTTCAGACTGAATGTGAGGGGATGGAAAAAGATATTCCAGGCAAATGGAAATCAAAAGAAAGCTGGAGTAGCAATTCTCATGTCAGACAAAATAGACTTTAAAATAAAGACTATTACAAGAGACAAAGAAGGACACTGCATAATGATCAAGGGATCGATCCAAGAAGAAGATATAACAATTGTACATATTTATTCATCCAACATAGGAGCACCTCAATACATAAGGCAAATGCTAACAGCCATAAAAGGGGAAATCAACATTAACACAATCATAGTAGGGCATTTAACACCCCACTTTCACCAATGGACAGATCATCCAAACTGAAAATAAATGAGGAAACACAAGCTTTAAATGATACATTAAATAAGATGGACTTAATTGTTATTTATAGGACATTCCATCCAAAAAAACAGAATACACATTCTTCTCAAGTGCTCATGGAACATTCTCCCGGATAGGTCAAATCTTGTGTCACAAATCAAGCCTTGGTAAATTTAAGAAAACTGAAATCATATCAAGTATCTTTTCTGAACACAATGCTATGAGACTAGATATCAATTACAGGACAAAATCTGTAAAACTACAAACACATGGAGGCTAAACAATACATTACTTAATAACCAAGAGATGACTGAGGAAATCAAAGAGGAACTTTTAAAATACCTAGAAACAAATGACAATGAAAACATTATGACCCAAAACCTATGGGATGCAGCAAAAGCAGTTCTAAAAGGGAAGTTTATAGCAATACAATCCTACCTTAAGAAACAAGAAACATCTCAAATAAACAACCTAACCTTACATCTAAAGCAATTAGAGAAAGAAGAACAAAAAAACCCCAAAGTTAGCAGAAGGAAAGAAATCATAAAGATCCGATCAGAAATAAATGAAAAAGTAATGAAGGAAACAATAGCAAAGATCAATAAAACTAAAAGCTGGTTCTTTGAGAAGATAAACAAAATTGACAAACTATTAGCCAGACTCATCAAGAAAAAAAGGGAGAAGACTCAAATCAATAGAATTACAAATGAAAAAGGAGAAGTAACAACTGACACTGCAGAAATACAAAGGATCATGAGAGATTACTACAAGTAACTCTATGCCAATAAAATGGACAATCTGGAAGAAATGGACAAATTCTTAGAAATGCACAACCTGCCGAGACCGAACCAGGAAGAAACAGAAAATATGAACAGACCAATCTCAAGCACTGAAATTGAAACTGTGATTAGAAATCTTCGAACAAACAAAAGCCCAGGACCATATGGCTTCACAGGCGAATTCTATCAAAAATTTAGAGATGAGCTAACACCTATCCTTCTCAAATGCTTCCAAAATATAGCAGAGAGAGGAACACTCCCAAACTTATTCTATGAGGCCACCATCACCATGACACCAAAACCAGACAAAGATGTCACAAAGAAAGAAAATGATAGGCCAATATCACTGATGAATATAGATGCAAAAATCCTCAACAAAATACTAGCAAACGGAATCCAACAGCACATTAAAAGGATCATACACCATGATCAAGTGAGGTTTATCCCAGGAATGCAAGGATTTGTCAATATATGTAAATCAATCAATGGGATACACCATATTAACAAATTGAAGGAGAAAAACCATATGATCATCTCAACAGATGCAGAGAAAGCTTTTGACAAAATTCAACACCCATTTATGATAAAAAAAAAAAAACCCTCCAGAAAATAGGCATAGAGGGAGCTTTCCTCAACATAATAAAGGCCATATATGACAAACCCACAGCCAACATCATCCTCAATGGTGAAAAGCTGAAACCATTTCCACTAAGATCAGGAACAAGAAAAGGTTGCCCACTCTCACCACTACTATTTAACATAGTATTGGAAGTTTTAGCCACAAGAATCAGAGAATAAAAAGAAATAAAAGGAATCCAAATTGGAAAAGAAGAAATAAAGCTGTCACTGTTTTCAGATGACATGATACTATAAATAGAAAATCCTAAAGATGCTACCAGAAAACTGCTAGAGCTAATGCATGAATTTGGTAAAGTAGCAAGATACAAAATTAATGCACAGAAATCTCTAGCATTCCTATACACTAATCATGAAAAATCTGAAAGTGAAATTAAGAAAACACTCCCATTTACCATTGTAAGAAAAAGAATAAAATATCTAGGAATAAACCTACCTAAGGAGACAAAAGACCTGTATGCAGAAAATTATAAGACACTGATGAAAGAAATTAAAGATGATACAAACAGATGGAGAAATATACTGTGTTCTTGGATTGGAAGAATCAACATTGCGAAAATGCCTATACTACCCAAAGCAATCTACAGATTCACTGCAATCCCTATCAAACTACCAATGGCATTTTTCACAGAACTAGAACAAAAAAATTCACAATTTGTATGGAAATACAAAAGACCCCGTATAGCCAAACAATCCTGAGAACAAAAAAATGGAGTTGGAGGAATCAGGCTCCCTGACTTCAGACTATACTACAAAGCTACAGTAATCAAGATAGTATGGTGTTGGCACAAAAACAGAAATATAGATCAATGGAACAGGATAGAAAGCCCAGAGATAAACCCATGCACATATGGTCACCTTATCTTTGATAAAAGAGGCAAGAATATACAGTGGAGAAAAGACAGCCTCTTCAATAAGTGGTGCTCGGAAAACTGGACAGCTACATGTAGAAGAATGAAATTAGAAAACTCCCTAACACCATACACAAAAATAAACTCAAAATGGATTAAAGGCTTAAATGTCAGGTCTTTATACTCTTTTATAAGACTATAAAACTCTTAGAGGAAAACATAGTCAAAACACTCTATGACATAAATCACAGCAAGATTCGTTTTGACACACCTCCTAGAGAAATGGAAATAAAAACAAAAATAAACAAATGGGACCTAATGAAACTTAAAAGCTTTTGCACAGCAAAGGAAACCATAAACAAGGCAAAAAGACAATCCTCAGAATGGGAGTAAATATTTTTAAATGAAGCAACTGATAAAGGATTAATCTCCAAAATGTACAAGCAGATCATGCAGCTCAATATCAAAAAAAACCAAACAACCCAATCCAAAATTGCAAATCAAAACTACAATGAGAAATTATCTCACACTGGTCAGAATGGCCATCATCAAAAAATCTACAAACAATAAATGCTGGAGAGGGTGTGGAGAAAAATGAGTCCTCTTGCACTGTTGATGAGAATGTAAATTAATACAGCCACTATGGAGAACAGTATGGAGGTTCCTTAACAAACTAAAAATAGAACTACCATACGACCCAGCAATCCCACTACTGGGCATATACCCTGAGAAAACCATAATTCAAAAGGAGTCATGTACCCAAATGTTCATTGCAGCACTATTTACAATAGCCAGGACATGGAAGCAACCTAAGTGTCCATCAACAGATGAATGGATAAAGAAGATGTGGCACATATATATAATGGAGTATTACTCAGCCATAAAAAGAAACAAAATTCAGTTATTTGTAGTCAGGTCAATGGACCTAGTGTCTGTCATACAGAGTGAAGTAAGTCAGAAAGAGAAAAAAAATACTGTATGCTGACACATATATATGGAATCTAAAAAAAAAAAAAGGTCATGAAGAACCTAGGGGCAAGACGGAAGTAAAGACACAGACCTACTAGAGAATGGACTTGAGGATATGGGGAGGGGGAAGGGTAAGCTGTGACAAAGTGAGAGAGTGGCATGGACATATATACACTACCAAATGTAAAATAGATAGCTAGTGGGAAGCAGCCGCATAGCACAGGGAGATCAGCTCGGTGGTGTTTTGTGACCACCTAGAGGGGTGGGATAGGGAGGGTGGGAGGGAGGGAGACGCAAGAGGGAGGAGATGTGGGGACGTATGTGTACATATAACTGATTCATTTTGTTATAAAACAGACAGTAACACACCATTTTAAAGCAATTATACTCCAAAAAAGATGTTTAAAAAGAGAGAGAGAGTACACATTGTAAGATTCCATTCATAGAAAATTTTAGAAAATACAAACTAATGTATAGTGACAGAAAGCAAGCAGCTCAGTGGTTGCCTGAAGAAGGGGGAGCAGGGGGAACAGGTTACAAAGGTCACAGGGACACTTTTGGGGTAAAAGATATGTTACCTCTCTTAAATGTAGTGATGATGTCATGGGTATATGCTTATGTCAAAACTTATCAAAGTGTGCACTTCAAGTAGATGAGTCTATGTGTCAATAATAGCTCAATTAAAAAATAAATTTTAAGAAATAAATCAGAACAATGAATAGAAGAGAGAAAAAAAAGAACATAGTGGGAAAACTCAAATGCTTTCCCATGCCTCTAGTCTATTCATTCAGCGTTTTCCCTCCCTCCTCCTCACTCGAATATCTGTCTATTGTTACACTTGTTCCCCAGATCGGAAGTGTGAGCCTGGTGCTGGAGAATGGGGATCCCATTTCAGAGATAGGCAGCTCATTTCTCCACAGTGAGATTTCATTAGGATAGAGATGAGACTGACTGCAAGCAATGCGCTCGCATGGAACAGGCTCTCAATACCCCACAGTTGGTGATTGTAGAAACCTATTGAGGGGTAAGCTTCCAATCACGTGAATATAGATTGGAAGGACAAGGTACAGCAAAATCTGAGTTCTGTCGAAACTGGCTTGTAAAACCTCAAACTGCAATCCTTACTGAGGAGTCTTATTTTCAGCAACTTTTTCTGAGTGCTTAAACCAAGTCAGACTTGTAATGTTATACCAAACATTGTTTTCTAAGGAGTTAGTTCCTGCCAGTGTTGGATAAAACAAAATAATAAAGAAGAAAAATTGATGAGCCCAGAGTGGATACATATTTACTCCCACTAAAACCCTAGTGAGGTGACAGAATCTGGTTTTCATTTAAACTAAAATCCTACAAAATAACAATAGTAATGGATCTAAGCACTGTGTACGATGTTTAATAATGCTCTGAGAATCTGTGCCCCCAATACTGGCAAGAACTACATACTCTTTTGAGGGAGCTGAAAATCCATTCAACTTTCTCTGCTATTAAATTATTGCTTAATAAGGAGTGCAGCTATTATGGACCCTGCATCTCTATCGTTTCAACACCATGGAAACCACAGTCAAGGAAAATCTCTCAGTATGATTCTAGAGTGACAGCAACAACCACAAGGAAAGTAATGTCCCCAGCTTCAATGACAAAATCCCATGGCCAGGAAGGATGAAATCGGGCACACAATATGTACAATTAATCTCCCTTGGCCAAAATGATCCAGTTTCTCCTCAACTGGGTGTATGGTGTTAAGGAAGAGATGGTTAAGACTCTGTTCCACAGCATATTGCTCCTGATATTGATTTTTAAGAGA
Organism: Kogia breviceps; assembly: GCF_026419965.1. NCBI lineage: Eukaryota > Metazoa > Chordata > Mammalia > Artiodactyla > Physeteridae > Kogia > Kogia breviceps. The sequence goes on along the minus strand of NC_081320.1, from coordinate 99,174,908 downwards.
AAAATCATTATTCTATGTATTCCATATGTTACACATTTCATCATCCTATGATTACAAAGTACTATAGCAGCCCTTTCTTCATCCTGAAATTATTATGACTTGAGTCTCAACTGGCCTGGTCAACTGGTGAAAATTTGCAGGGAAATGCAAAATATCCCTGTGTGTTCACTAGAGTGACTAAATAAAATTAATAATTAATACGTTTAAAAAGAAAAAAAATTGTAAAATGCCAACAACACCAAGTATTTGCAAAGATATAGAGCAACTTGAATTCTCATACATTGCTGGTGGGATTTCAAAACAGTAAAATGACTTTGGAAAATAGTTTGACAGTTTCATATAACATTTCATAGATATTTACCATATGACTTAACAATCCCCCAGAATAAAAACATGTACACATAGGACTTGTATAGGAATAATCATACCAGCTTTATTCATAATCACAAACATTGGAAAGAACCCAAACATTCATCAACAGTTGAATAGATAAATTGCTGTATAATCATACCACAGAATACTGCTCAGCCATAGAAAGAAGTAAATTACTTATGCCCACAACAACATGGATAAATATCAAAAATATTGTACTGAGTGAGAGAAAAAAGATATAAAGTAGTTCATTCTGTATGTCTTCACTTATGTGAAATTTTAAGAAAACCAGAACTAATGTATAGACAAAAAGCATCTCAGGAATTTGCCGGCGTCAAATTAGGGAGGAGTTTGATGGCCAAGGGAATAACTTTTGGGTGATGGGATTGCTCACTGTGGTGGTAGTTATGGCTCTTCCTAGAGCCTATGAGGTCCCTTTTGCACTGCTTCCTGGCTCTATCCAACAACTGGACCAAAATGATGCCCTGCTCGTAGGAATGCCCTCATGCGTCGCTGTGGCTTAGGGTCCTGCCTAACTAACCAGCAGCCCAAAAGACAGAGGAAATGTCTCCACTCACTCACACATCCGCCTCTCCTGCCCTCATCCTCTCCTCTGTGCAAGAGTAGCTTCAAGGTTAACATCCACCCTTGATCAGACAGAAGAGGAAAGACCATCCATTCTGTTCAAGAGAAAATGAACCTGCATGGTATTTGCTCTACACACTGAATCAGACAATCTTAATAGTTTATGTCCCGAAGACTAGACTGTTCAGTCTTAACAGATTCCATAGTGGAGTCATGTTTCTCCAGCACAGTATAAAGTAAACGACATCCACGTCCACCCAGTAAACACGTATGTGTTCCTCATATAACATCCACACGTGAAATGTGTGCACAGGAGGGTATATACACACACTCAGACACAATCTTTCCCCCAAGCAATAATATTCTCCCATAGCAAAAGTTAACAAAACGCAGGATAAAAGGAAGGTAAGTGCAAGGAGAGAGAGACAGAAAAGACCCACAGAGCCACAGATCCTGGGTGAGAAAATACATTAAAAGTTAAATCTGAGACATTTAGGTGATCCTTTGGCATCAATGTGATCATGAACACAAATTCAGGTTACCTGAATGATCTAGGACATAAAGACATACAGGAAGATGGATATAGATACACACACATATATATTTATAGATAATAGATTATGATGACGTTGATGATCGTAGAAAGATAGGTATAGATACAGATAGATACAATCTCAATACAGAATTTTAACTATTGTAAAGACTTCCTGACTCCCCGCAAACTATGTCTACTGACTCTCCAGTCAGGAGTTCCAGTTTCAGGAACACTATTGCAGGGACTCATTTTAAGCACGTGAGGAAAGAAGATCTCTGTCTCAGTAACACTAAAATGAAGCCATCAGGGCATTTCCAACACAGAGGGTAATATAAATTACACACTAGCCTCATCATGACAAAGCTAAAAGAGTCTCAGTTGAAAAGCTGGACATCATGCAGAATTTTAGAAATAGCCAGAAATAAGCAGTATCTCAGAGAGAACATCAGATTTTTCCTTTCCTTTGTGGCAAGGGAAACAGGACTTGGAAGGAAACTGACATCCGTGGCTCACCTACTAAACGCCAGGCATTTTGTATGTACATCACTTATATTACCATAGGAAATTTAATTTCGCAACCAACAGTGAACAACCAGCCACCAAGAGGGGTAATTTGAAATGATCTTACACTATTATGGAAGATACAGATGGAACTTAAAAATCTTGTGTGAAGATGCAAACCAGTTAACCCTCATAGTTCCTATATTTCCAGAAAAAAATGTATTTTTTGTGTTATATTTTTTTGCTAATGTCTGTGTTGCCCACTAGCCTGTAAGCTCCATTAAGAATACTGGTCAGGGCTTCCCTGGTGGCGCAGTGGTTGAGAATCCGCCTGCCGATGCAGGAGACACGGGTTCGTGCCCTGGTCCGGGAAGATCCCACATGCCGCGGAGCAACTAAGCCCGTGAGCCATGGCCACTGAGCCTGCGCGTCCGGAGCCTGTGCTCCGCAACGGGAGAGGCCACAGCAGTGAGAGGCCCGCGTACCGCAAAAAAAAAAAAAAAAAAAAAAAAAAAAAAAAAAAAAAAAAAAAAAAAAAAAAAAAAAAAGAATACTGGTCAGATCTGGATTTTACTCACGACTGGATCCCCAGTTCCTAGCACATGGACTTTCATGTAGTAAAGATGCAATAAATCATTTGTAAATAACTGAACAAATTGCTGATTTTCCCCATATTGCTTGTATTTATGGGGCACATTGATTTTCTCAATTTAAGGAAACAATCTTTAAACTCTTCTCTGTGGAAACAGGAGACAGAATATTAATGACAACACCTGAAAACTTAACTATGGAGTTATGAACAGGACCTAAAAATAGACTCCTCTGATAACAGCTTCACCCGACAAATGTTAGGCTCTGTAAAGCTTCCCTCTCGTAGACACAGGGCAAAGCAACACATTCACAGTTGTCAAGTAACACTCTTAGTGAAAACTTAAGTAGAACAAAACCTGACAGTGAGCCATGGTTGAATCTTAGTCCCGGTTACATAATATCTCCTAGGAAAGTGAGTGTTTTCCAGATTAACTTAAATGCCAAAGCTGGAGCTGTGAACATAATTATGGCTGACATTTTTGTTCACCCGCTTGACAGATAGTTAGCAAGAACTAATTGTCTCATGCAGAAAATGTTTCAATTTTTAGAGGAGATGAAGGGAAACGGCTTCTAGTATTGAAAGACAAAAATAGTACCATTTCTCGTTCCATTCCTGCTAATCTGTGGAGGTTGGAAAGAGGTCGGAGACTCTTTTCCTCCACCCACGGTCCCACAGGACAGAGACTCTACCCCATATGCAAAAAGCTGCAGCTCCAATAGCCATTGTTCCCGTTCCTTTGAGGGTGGAGGTCCCGCAGCAAGAGAGGTGAGTCAAGAAGATCACGGATGATCGCCTCCACCTAGAGACCAGCTCAGAGAGCTGGGATGTCATCCAGGAGAAGCAGGCCACTGTCCCAGCCCCTAGCTCTGAAGAAGTCGCTCAGACACTTTGCTGAAGGGGAGAGAGAGACAGGCCAACATAACAGGATGATCAGAAGTTCTCCCCAAAGAAATTGCTGTTATTCAGGACAGAAGGTAGTGAGATTCAAGCCTGAAGACTTTCTCAAGAACAGAGGAGATTCTGGTGGTAAGCAATGAAGAGGACACAGTCACCCCATGAGAGCAAAGAGCTAAACAGTAGTCCACCTAGTTTACCAGAAAGAACCAGCCAAGGAAAGAGCCAGGAAGATATGTCAGAACAAACCCCAGGGACTGGGCTCAAAAAGAGCCCTGTAAAGGGGCCCAGGTTTACTCATACTAGTCTGCAGAGCAATGTATGCCCTAGGGTATTGTTGCAAACAGTAAGCAGTCAGGATTAGCGGGGGCCTAAGAGCTGAGTGTGATACCAAAAGTGGCAGACAGCTTAGCCGAAAGACCAGGGAAAGAGACAGATACACAGAGCCCTCCCAAACCTTCAGCATCTCTGGGTCCTGTCCACGTGTCCAAGGCTGAGCCCACAGTGAGTGAGCACAGACACTTCACACTGCGTAGGAAATAGACTTCACGGAAATAGTCTATTCAGGTCACAAGACAAATATATAAGCAAATGACAACAAGCCCTGAGGGGGTGAGGTGGGGGGAATCAATATTCATGTTGTTAACATATATTATCTAAGATGTCCACTTCTTAATATTAAAAAAAAAGTGAGGGGGCTTCCCTTGTGGCGCAGTGGTTGAGAGCCCGCCTGCCGATGCGGGGGACGCGGGTTCATGCCCCGGTCCGGGAAGATCCCACGTGCCGCGGAGCGGCTGGGCCCGTGAGCCGTGGCCGCTGAGCCTGCGCGTCCGGAGCCTGTGCTCCGCAACGGGAGAGGCCATGACAGTGAGAGGTCCGTGTACCACAAAAAACAAAAAAAATAAAAATAAAGATAAAAAAAAAAAATTAAAAAAGTGAGGCAGCAAAGAACAGGAAAGCATGATTTACGCTGTCCCTTAGAAGCCATATGCAGTCAGATGGATCATTCAGTTGACACCGAAATTATCTTTAACTGTAGAAGATCTGGGAGCAGAAAGCAAGCCTGTAATCCTCAACTATTCACAGGACCTTGGGATGGTCTACACACTGTCACATGCGTGCTGTGACTCTCTACTTCTGGTTTAATCTAATTTCTTTCTTTTTCTATGAATGCAGAGTATGTGCATATGTGTGTGTGTGTGTTTGTGAAACAATTTATCATGTTAGAGACACCTGTTTATCACTCTTTACCTTCTTCCTTATAATAAATACACATATTAGATATTTATAAACTTGCGCCCCAAAAGCTGCATCCTGAATTTAACATTATTTGGTTTTCGAAAAAGCCATTATTACTGCTTTTATCCTGAAGTTGAGCTTCATCTATTGTATTCACTCAGTGTCCAGCACTCACTAACCTATCACGTATGCCGTATTGTTCCAACAGCAAATTGAGATTTACTGTTTGACAAGTATGAATTAGGTAGGGAGGATTATAGAGGATTGGAAATGAAGATTATTCTAAACTCTGAAACATAGATTCACCACAGGTATTAAAATAATAAAAAATTTATCTTTGGTAGGCATTCCCTATTAATCACCTTCATCTCCATAATTACTTGATAATCTATCACGCCCATTTGCATTGGAGGGCACCAAGTCTCAGTGTGTCACATTACCTCCCCAAGCTATACATCTCGTTGTGATTAAGGATGCTATTCATTTTATCCATTTTAAAATCCCCTGCTCTTTTCCACTTGCCAATCTCACAGCAAACATTTGCTTGGAATACCATTTCTGGCTTCTTCATGATTACTGAACCATTTCCTTAAAAATCTTGGTATTGTCTCTACAGCTTTTGAGGGCAACGGTGCTGCCAGCCTCTGATAAGCCTCTGCTGGGTTCTCAGTCATCCTCTAGATGCCATATTTGTGTGACCCACATCCTCATTTCCATTCCTGACCTGCCTCTAATCTACAATTCCAACAGATTGTAAATTCCAACTATCGTCTTGATACTGGCACTTCTAGCCCCTCCATGGAGCTTAATGAATTATGATAATGGCTAACATATGACAGAGCAACTTAAAAAAAGGATTACATTTAAATATTTACCGTATAATGCCAACATCCTGAGTATATCAAATACCTCTTAGACATAAGAAAATGTGTTTGGCTATATCACTGAACACAGTATTTTAAAAATCTAACAGCTGAGATGAATATGTTCAACATCAGTATTACAATGAGAGGGCGATTACATCACATCAGTGAGAGACTGAGAGACCAAAAACAGTAGTAGAATTACGATGGAATTTTTTTTTTTTTTAATGGAAAGGACCTTGGGCATCATCTGGTTACTTTTTTATTGAAGTATAGTTGATTTACAGTTAGTGTTAATTTCTGGTGTACAGCAAAGTGATTTATTCATATATACACACACACACAGTTTCCAATTATTTTCCATTGTAAGTTATTATACAATACTGAAAATTGTCTCCTATGTTTACAGGAATCCGAGCCCGCCCTGGGAAGGCTGCTCAGAATGAAGTCCGTGCTTTAATTCCACTCTCGCCAAGCCACGTGGAGCCCTAACTGGGAGCTGCAGGATTATGACTATTTAATCCTCCTCTGTGCATTTCCCCCTGCTTTCTTTCCTGCTTCCAAACCCCAACTCTGTCTCATGTTTCTATCGGCCAAGAGAGAGCCTTGGACCAGCCCGCCAGCAAGCACAGTCCTCCTGGGTACAGACCACAGTTTGCCCATCACCCGGTCGGTGGGGCTGAGACGTAGGAGCACAGCCGGGTGTTTTCAGCTGCTTCCCGAGCAGAGGGCTGGGAGGCAGGGACTCCACGCACAGGACTGGGAAAGCGGTGGCCCTGCTCGGGGCTGCTTGTCGTGCACACGTTCGTGCCTCGGAGTTACTCCGCTAGGGAGAGTTTTCTCTACATTTAGCAAAATCAGGGCGAGTGTCTAGGAAAGTGACACACATCGGTCCCTCAGGCAAGAGCCCTACCCTTGGCCAGGGAGACCACTTATCCAAGCAAAATTAGTGGATTTTTGACTGCATATGACTTAATCTGTACGCGGCATAAAGAAAGGATTTCTCAGCTATTGGCACGTGGGCAGATTGTTCAGATGGTGAGACAGTGCAGTGTTTTAGAGCTGTGGGAAAATCTTACCACCTCACATGAAGGCTAGAACACCAATGTTGAAAGAAGTCAAACGAGACACGGGGCAAGACCCAGTCTACACATTGCCTGGTGGCAGAATATGTTAGAACCAGAACTCCTGGTGCAGGTTTGTTTGCTTCTATATGATGTGAAGTTTGTCTAGCTGGCCAGTTATCTTAAGCCACCGGCCTTTAAGTCTGCAGCTTGCGTGCAGTGGGTTGGAGAGGGGGGCCTGACGTGGAGATGGAGGAAAAGTTAAAAGCCGGCCTCTTTCCCGTCAGCAGCTCCCTCTCCCTCCTCACCAGGTGATCTCAGGAGGTGAAATGAATGTCATGTCACTTTATACCCAGGAGAAGCTGGAAACAATAAAGGCTTAAATGTAGACAAGAAAAATGAGAACGAATGATCATCAAAAGAGGCACTCTTATGGTCAATTAAAACAAAAAACTCCTACTGAGAGACTAAAGCAAGATTTGGGGATTTTCTTTTCATAGAATTGTCATGGCGTGAGGAATTTGAGAGACATTCGTACCCAATCTTTTCTTGGGAGATGAGGTCACTTTCTCACAAGTACTTTTAAATAAACACACACACACGCAGATATACATATATGTACGTGTATGTCGTTTATTTTAAAACCATAGTATTTCTTATCTTTTGTCCTATTTTCTGCTAAAGGCCACTATGCATTCACATTTAGATGTGGCTTCAGTTTAGCATAACATGCACCCCAATTTATTGGGTATAAAGTGGTTAACAGAAATGCCATGAATGCATATTCAAGAAGACTCTTTAGCTACATTGAGAAGAAAGTACCAGCTTTCCTGCTAACCTAGAAATGTAATTTTTAGTGAATTCCTCAATCAGGAGGTAACTTTTCAAAGCCCAGCCAGAAAGCATGAAATTTAACCTTCCTAAAGGTGAGAAGAGACCCAAATCACAGATGAGGAACAAGGATTCTTGTGGAAGTAGACTTAGCAGTTGTGAAGCTGCAGGAAGATAAAGAAGCTTATCTTAGAATAATAAATACCTACAGGCTGGCCTTCTGTAAGAAATGTCACTTATATAAAATTTGCAGGTCGTTGGATATAAATGTTATGTTGAAACGCATTGCTACGTAATTATTTTAACTAAAGGCACCTGGTAAGGGCACACTTGAGGCAGTTTTTTTGTGTGTTGTCTCTTTTTTTTTTTTTTCATTTTAAGATAAAATAAACTTTCAGGTAATTGCTTCCTACCGTTTTGCTGTTTTGTTCTGGTTTTCCTTTCTACCAGAAGAAACAAAAGACATCCATCATGAAGCAGAACTTCTTTGAAGTGAGACAACTGTGTATGCCCTCCCCCAACCTTAAGGCAAGTAGACCGATCGCCTCTCCCCCTAAATTCCAGCATTCTGACTCCAGAGGAAAGTACAATAGTCCAACAGATCTACAAATACTCTCTTGTTATAAAATGCTGGAGAGTTTCTGGAGACAGAGTTTAAAAATTGCACAGGAGGCAAAGAACTTTCTAAAACAAAGAGGCTTGAGATCCTAACCCTTTCCTGTAAGGTTAGAGATTGTTAGAATATTTCTGATGGACTGAAGTAGCTTCAACTAAATTGAGCCGTCCATGAGGGACACCAGGGGCTAAGCCACCGGTGAGCCTCTGCGGGCTTCCTAGAGGCACCGCCAAGGGTGGGGCAGCCCATTCGGACGCAGCACAGGAACGACGGCAGAACCACATGCCACCCTCCTCTCACCACTACCCCGGGTCCTGAAGCTGGGGCCACGTGGCTCGGGGAGCACGGCTATCTCAGGTGCGTTCAAAGAGCAGCCTAACAGTGGCTCAGACTGACTTTGGTAAAAGGAACATCCTCCTCCGCCGTGGAAATTCCGCCCAAGTGGAGGCCCATCAGGCTCCGTAACCCATGCTCTGCCGCGGGCACAGAAGCTTGGGGCTGCCTGCTCCCCTGATTCAAGACGGCGTCTGCGCGAGCCTCTGCAGCCCTTCCACGAGGACCGCCCAAGTGTGCAGCTCGACTGAGCGTAGCAGCCACGGGATAGAGAACAGTCTGGACCCTCCTGCAGGATGATCGGATTTCAGAATCCTCAGCAGTCCTCTGGGTCTATATTTTTCTCTTTGAGCTGTTGGTACCTAGCCCTGAATTGCTGGATTGAATCAGAACTTGTCCTTTTCACAGGAAGAAGAGAACTCTGGATAAAAGAAAAAAAAAAAAAAATAGGCTCTCCATTTGCAGATGGCAGACTGGTCATAATTTGGAGGTTAAGAGAGTTACCTGAGTTTATACACCAAACCAATGAACTGGATTGTGTGGCTGCATGAAGCTTATCATTCTGGAAGGTGAGTTTAGCCTTTCTTAGATAATTTTTTGGTTGTGTTCCTACATGTCAGATTTAGAGATTCCACTATTCCCACAGTTTGAGGCATACAGCTGGATTCTGTGGATCCTGTGTTATTACCTTAGTTCAGATTCTGAATTAAATAGTTTTATCCATCTGAGCTGCCTCCCTTACAGGATGAGAATTCACAGACTTCTTTCTTCCTTAGCACACTTCATACTACACTCACACTAGAAACGCTCCACAAAAACAGTACCAAGGCTTCAAGGGAATGCTAACAAAACAAAAATAAAGACAGACAAAAAAATGAATGCCGTGAAAATCCTGCTTGCTAAATAGAGGACTAAATGAAAGTGTTTTTCTGAAGTCTGCATTTTAAACATAAACAGATCTGCAAAATTCTCCTCTGAGATCCTTTCACTGTATTAACACATTCTCAAAGCTTAAAGTTTACTCTTTGAAAAATTATCCCAAAGAATAGTGCATTGTGCTTCAAAAGAATACTTTAAGATGATCTCTCCCTCAGCGTGAAATTTTGTTCTTAAGAGACTGAAGTAAAAGATAGTGAAGGTTAGATGGCAGTAAGCGCCCCCAAAACAATGTGAATTCAATTATTAGTTTTCTTAAAGAGTTTACATTCATGCTCGAGATCAATTTAGAATGGAGAATAACGATTCTAAACTAAATAAGGTTTGAGGTTTGAAAAGTAGATTATAAGTTTAATTTATTTTTATTTTTTGTCACTTTGAATTTTACACATCTTTCTACAAATGAGTTTAGGATGATTTGCACCATTTGACTAAAACACTCATGCTCTAATATAAAGCAGCCCTCTTTCTGCTTCTCCACACCCTAAATTAAGAGGCTCTTCTGACAGAGTCTGAAGATTAATTCAAACAGATGTGCCTGCAGAGAGCATCTACCTTGTACCAGGAACTGTGAGGGTAGTTAGGTAATGAAAACCTCGTTCCCCAAATCAAGTTGCTCATGAATTTGTGGGTGACGCATAATATACATAAAAATAAGACATGATGAAATAGACAAAACATAGGCAGTGTTTGCTGGAAAAAGGAGCAGAGAGAAATTCATTGGGGTAGGACTGGGAGGGCTGGGGGTGGTGTGATCAGGGAAAAACTGAGAATAGCCAGAGTCAGCCTTAGGAAACTGTCCTCAGCAATCAGTTTTAATTCTCCTGTGCGTGCAGATAGAAGGTGGTGAGCAGTGTATAAAGCGGGAAGCCACTGGCCTGTGTGTGGAAATGGAAGCGTGGAGGCAAGAGCCAGGTGCAAGGAGACCCAGGAGGGAAGAAATGATAACCTCTGGATTCTCAGCCTTCAAATCCCAGCAACTCATTCGATTCTCACAACAGAACCAACCACGAAAACGCTGAGACTATAAAGGAATGAAACATCTCACTGGACTAGTGCCCATGTTTCATAGGTAATAGGCTGGAACTTAAAGCCGTGTCTTCTCCTTATTCTGTGCTGCAGGGAGAGAGATAAAAAGAGAGAGAGAGGGAGGGAGAATTAGAGTAGGAGGCTTTCCAGATAAGAAATAACTATGCCACTTGCTTTCATTGCTCTGAATGTTCTCCTAATTGAGAATTACATGAGGTTCTTTGCAAACTATGCCCATTTGGTGGATTGGTTGATTCATTAATTTCCTGAGGAGATTAGTTCCTCCCTCAGCAAGATGGCGGCAAGCTTGATCTGCCCTCGGGAAGCCAGAATGGTCCCTTCACTGGGGCAGAGATATTTGGACACCCACAGAGACAGGAATATTGGGTGGGATGGTTTTCCTGCACCCAACTCTCACTTCCCCTTTTCAGGCTAGACCTCGAGAGGGTTTTGGCATCTTTTTAACTCTGGGATTTTGACACCGCCACAGATATATTCGTAGTTTGTGTATTTTAATTGTGTTTCCTTTATAATGTATGACAAAATAGCATACCCACAGGTTGTAGCGTGTGCGTCGCAAGTTGTATTATTTTAACATATACTGAAAGTGAAAGAGATGACGATTTTGTTTCATTCATTACCTTTTGTAAATGCTTATAAACTTCCAGAGTGAAGATGTCTGAATCACCGTCACCTGCAGGGCTTCGTTAAAAATCTTCTCTTTCCCTCCTGCCACCCTCCGCTGTTGGGGAGGATTCCCATTAGATTTTTAAGGCTCCCAGATGACTTCTGATGATCAGCAAAACATTGGAAATACCGAATTAGAGTGCCCTAACCATAGAAGCAATCCTATTTAAATGTGTTCACAATAATTACTTTAAGGATAATTAATGCTTTCATAATCAATAAATAAAGGATGAAACTGGTTATATGTTACTCTGAAGTGTATATGTGCTAAGGCAAAATGGGGTGTGTGAGACATGAACCACCCTAGCTAAACCTGAACAGCAGAAGTCCAGATCCTGGAGAGCATAGCATAGATCCTTGCTTCTCCCAGAGTGGACCTCCGACCAGCAGCCCTGGCATCTGCTGGGAGCTTAGTAAGTGCAGATGTATCCAGTTAGACAAATAAGAATCTGTATAGTAACAAACTACCAGGTTATTCCCACCGGCAGGAACTTTTAAGAAGTCTTAGGCTCTCCACCTTGACTGCCTGTTAGAAGCAACTGAGACAATCTTTAACATGACAATTCCAGGTTCCTACCCCAGAGAAATGATATCAGGTTCTAGGGGTGGAGCCTGGGCATTGTTTGTTTGTTTTGTTGTTGTTGTTGTTCTGTTCTGTTTTGTTTAGTTTATTTTTATTGAAGTATAGCTGACTTACAATGCTGTGTCAGTTTCTGCTGTACAGCAAAATGAATCAGTTCATATACATATGTCCACTCTTTTTTAGATTCCTTTCCCATATAGGTCATTACAGAGTATTGAATAGAGTTCCCTGTGCTCTACAGTAGGTCCTTATTAGTTACCTATTTTATAGAGAGTAGTGTGTATATGTCAGTCCCAATCTCCCAATTTATCCCTCCCCCCCTTACCCCTTGGTAACTATAAGGTTTTTTCCTACATCTGTGAGTCTATTTCTGTTTTGTAAATAAGTTCATTTGTGCCCTTTTTTTTAGATTCCACATATAAACGATATCATATTATATTTGTCTTTACCTATCTGACTTAGTTCACTCAGTATGACAATCTCTAGGTCCATCCATGTTGCTGCAAATGGTGTTATTTCATTCTTTTTTAAGGCTGAGTAATATTCCATTGTATATATGTACCACATCTTTATCTATTCCTCTGTTGATGGACATTTAGGTTGCTTCCATGTTCTGGCTATTATAAATAGTGCTGCAGTGAACTGAGCATTGGTGTTTCAAAACCAATGCCCAATTCTGCCTTGTCACAATACTATTTATTTGAAAGAGAGAAGGCTTTTCTCCCACTAAGTATTGGCAAGCCGATGAGTACCTCCCTCCATGAAGGTAACAGTGGCGCTAGGAGTGCTGCCCTGTTACCCACACTTGGAGGCCAGCATCACATTAGCCCCACTCAGTGGCTGGGGACAGACTAGGGCTCTGACACCCTGTGTGTACACAGTCCAGCTCCTTCATTTCCTCTGGTACCCATGAGATCAGACTGAAACTCTGCTAATGATGAAAGTATGACAAATTGCCCCTGAAGAGCCCAAGCACGCCTTCTGTGGTCAGTGCCTTTCACGGTATCAACTAATTCGGAGTCTCTTTCATTTCACCAAGTGATGAAAACTGTTTTCACAATTTCTTTTACAGATGGAAGAATTAAGCTAACACATATCATCAGGTCTCTAATCTTAGGCCAATAATGATTTTTTTTTAATTTGAAGGAACAAGAAAGAAAGAAGTAAATATTGCATTTATGACTAAATTTTTCCTAACATTATGAGTATGATTTAAAAATAAAAATTAACTGTAATAGAATTTCATTGCCTTGAGTCTTATTGAATTCAAGGTCAGATGATGTGATCAGCCCTATAAAGCAACATGTTCGATGAATCAACTCAAGTTTCACAAATGTAGGTGAGGTTAAGAGCGTATGGTTTAAGTGGCATGGATCAGTGGTCATCACAGAATCACCGTCAGATGTTGATCTTTGTAGTTTTCTCTTACTAAAATTTACTAATTCGGAGAAGAGTCCCTCCTTTTGTTTTTAAAGATCTTTCATAGTATTACCTGCTGGTCCTATCCTTCCCTTCCTCACATTAGACAACCAAGAACCCAAGAGATAATCAAAATGGCCATTCATTTTAAAATATCTTAATCTTATCCTACCGACTTATACTCATCCATTGAGCTAGAATTTATAGAGTATATATACATATATCACCATATTTAATGCTTTTACTATCCTCTGGGTCATTATTTCAGTTTGATTTACAGATAATGACACAAATAATTTTAATATTTCATATGCACATATTGACTTGGAGGTTACATTTCTCTGAATTACTGCTTCACATCATTGAAGATTCAAAGTTACCCTCAAGTTCCAAACTGACTTAGGAGCACCTAGTAAGAGGGTGGTGAGGCCAGGGGGTGAAGCAAAGAAGCACACCTAGAGCATAATATGGCTTCAGTACTCAAGGGGCTTATAGTTTACTTGATGAGGAAGACAACATTTTTCAATTAAAAATTTGAAATAGCAAAAAGCAACATGTATAGTGACACAGTGAGTAGTTCAGATAATGAAATGGTTAGAACGTGAAATGTTGAAATAAAGGAAGAAGAACTTTGAGCTGGAGAGGAAGTTCCAACTGCCACCTGGATGAGTGCTGCGAGGTCACAGGCTCTCCCTGGCCTCGCCACACTCCCCAGGAACAGGAAGCATTTGCTGAAAACATCACAGTTTCCTCTCCAACTGGAAAAGCTACCGTCTGGGGTAAGTGGACTTCAAGTTAAGAGTGAGGACTGAGCTGGCCTCTGCGGATGAAAAGGAGCTGATACCCAGGTGAGCAGGAGAAGCAGAGGACTCTGGGAAGGCTGCTGCGATTTGTGATGCAACAGAAGTTTCAACTCCCACGATGCAATTCTCTGAGCTCTAAGAGCCTCTCCAGCTAACGTAGCCTGAAGTCAGCTAAGTGCAGGTACTAATTCTGAGGGCTCTTGGTTCAGAGTACACTTACGTTCGGCATAAATTCCCTCACCACCGTTTACTGGTATGACCGTACTTGCTGCACCACATCCAGTTTTCTGTGAGCATACCTGAATGCAGAACTAAACTGTATGAGTAAAGAACTGTTTTTATTTTTCTGTCAGTGTTGTTGTCGGATTCATCTTTGCGATCCTCTTTGGACCAAATCCAGGGCCTTGTGCCTCACAGGTGCTAAATAAATGCTTGCTGAATCTGACTCTCTTGCTGAACAGAATAAGGGAGAAGCAAAGTGCACTTTTCTTTTCTCATGCTCAGGACTGGGAGCAGGTGAGGAGCTCAATAATAGTCAGACAAGGAGAGTTGTGGGCCATTCCTTTACACCAATGGCTGCAGTCTGACCACTTGAAGGTGAATCCGCCTGGAGGAGAACGGGTGTGATCATACACAGCAGGTTATGCAGTTAGCCACAAGCCCCACCCGCCCCTATTATGCCTTGCTACCACACTCCTTTAGTTGCTGGCCCTGGCCCGAAAATCATTTGAGTTTGTAACTCCAGATTCAGAAAGCAGTCAGAGCCAAGAAAAGATTTGACATAACATCTGTCTGCTAACAGCTTAGACTGGAAAAAGATTTCATTACTGTGGAGCTTTTAAAACATTTAAGCAAATATAATGTAGTTCTACAAAACAAGTATCAGGTAGTTTCTCTGAGTCTCTCAACATATAATGGCCAAGATATGAAGTTTGGTTATCAGAAAGAGTATAAGAAGTGGACTTCTGAAGAACATTTGTGAAAATACACTGTTGTTTTTTTTCCAAACATGTTCTTTGATTTTAGGCCCCCTTCTTCTCTTGGAGTAAGACAGATCTTTAAAATAAATGTTGGCAGCGACTGGATAACTTTTCTCCAGATGTGCATAATACAGATACTCTATCAGACAATCTACTTATATCATGACCCTAGGAAAGTTCTTGAATTTCTTGGAGTCTCAGTTTCTTCATTCGTCAAGTAGAGCAATAATGCCCACTGGACAGGGTTATTTTAAGAACTCAAGAACTAACGCTTATCGAGTGCTTACTATGTTTCAGGCCCCATACTATGTGTTATACAGGCACTAACTCATTTAACCTCACACGAACGCAAGGGATTAGGGACTGTTATTACCACCCCAGTTTATAGATGTGGAAGCTCAGGTGTAGGGAGTATAGGAAGTTGCCCGGGTTATACCTCGTGAGTGAGAGAGCCGGGCTCAGAGGGAGGGAGGCAGCCTGAGCCTGAGACCCGCACTCTTGATCCCCCGCCCCGGTTCCTCGCGCCTATGGAGTTGCTCAGCTGTGGTTGTGCTCTCTCCTCTTGGACCTCTTCTTGACATCTTCGTCTTCTATTTCATCAGAAATTATATGGGAGATTCTGCAACTCTAGAACAATGTGAAAATGTCCTATGTGATTTTTCCATAAATGCAAGACTTCTAAATATATTGCAGTATCAATTCTTAATAGTATTTCAAATGTTGGACCCAGATCCAGTTACCTCTGCTCCTGTATTCCTGTTCTGTTCTGATCAAAAAACCAGAATTTCATTCATTATATCACCAATGGAGCAAAGCTGATGTTTTAGCTGCATAGGTCCAGATAATTTATTTACTTTTTCAGTAGACTGCCTCATTTATTCAGTCAAAGATGGAAATACTCTCATAATATAATGTTATAAATAACAGCAAATGTATTCTCATATGCCCAGACTTATTTTTAAAATTAAAACATTTTCTGCAGAAACATTTGTAACATGTATTATACATGTTCCTTCTGTAAGTTAGAATCTCATGGTTAATATTTTAATTTCTTGATAAATGAAGGTAAATATGTACATTGAACTATACAAAATACAGTATTGCTCCAAAGCCAGCGAAGATGTGTACAACTAGTTTCCCCTTGAATGGAGATGCATCTTTTTATCCTTTTGTCATTTGTTTTGGAGAGTTTGTATCTTCTCTGTTAACGTCACATTATAGGATATCTATTCTCATTTCCTTAGTGCATTGGCTTCTACAAAACTCCTACCTGCATCCACGTCTTCTTATGATGGCTAAACGGAGAAAGCTAACGAACAACTTGTCAGCATCTGGCGTCAATGTAAGAGCAAATAGGTAAAGAGTATCCGCCGAATGGGTCCTTCTATAGGTAAGTTTCATAAGCATTTAGTGCATGGATTCAGATAGCTGATATCCTCACCAGGTGATTTGCTTTGTTTCACCAATCTTCCCAGTGTTCTAGACAGTTGAGATGGCCAGGTGAGTGACCTCCAGATAAAAGAGGGCTTGCTGTATTTGTCTTTTACTATTAATGTACCCCAAAGTGGATAACCGTTGTGCAGCAGCTCCGTTTACTTGTCTATACAAGCTAAATGCTCTGTCGTAATCATCCTTCAAAACAAACGCCTACATCTGATGAGTGACCTAGACAAGTGACACTGACGGGGTTCGAGTCTCATTCCTCTGATGCATCTGTCAGTGACAATCATCTTTCTGAGAATGATGGATGATACGAACGGTGGACTCCAAAAAGACTCCTGAGCTTTCAGTGGTCCTGACCCTTTAACTAAAATAGGAAGCTCTCTGCTCAGAAGGAGAATTGACTCAGTGTTGCACCCAAGCTCAAAACGGCTGGGCTGTAACAGGTGATTTTTGTGAGTTATAATGAAAAGTCACCAGAGTCTGGGCATCTGTGGACATAACTAAGATGACAAGAAGACAACCATTGAACTGAGGAGCTTGTTGCCACGTTAGTAAGGGATTCAATTAAAAGCATCTTATCAAATTAAAAGGATGACAGAGGACCCAGTGAGTTTCTGAAAGCATGCAGGACACATCAACCACAGGAATGGAATGGCCGAGGCCTGGTCCCTGCAGGAAGGTGCTGTGGGAACAGAGGCACGTAGCTCTGTAGGCACAAATCCCTGGGACATTTTTGAAATTAGGCTCCGCTTTCGCTGCCAAGTCATTGAAAATGAACTCAGGCTGTCAAGGCTTAACCGAGAAATATTTGTCTTTTTAACATTTTTAGACAGGAGGTGATAATTTGTGAAATTATTGTTAGAAAGCCTGATCATTTTTGCTGTTCTTGTTGTTGGCTCTCAAAATTATACCTTTCCCACACTGCCTGGCCTCCTCCCTGTCCTCCAGAAGGAGTGGGTAACAGTTTGGACATGTTTTTCGGGTAATGACACTTTAATGTTCAGGCTATTTGCCATCTCCTAGAACACTCTGCCCGTTTTTCTCTTCAGCTCTTCAAAGACGTTAGACCAGAGTCTTAAAAGAGGTCAAAGATAGAATAGATTCAGAATTAGTGATTTTGATTCAGGCAGGGAAGTCCTTAAAAAGGGTGTGTCAAAAGGCATGTATGCTTTATAGTATGACACCTAAAACAGGGGGCTGGAAAGCCTACAGGCTGTGTTATCAAGCACATGTGTAGTAAATATTGCCAATGGTCAAGATTTCGGAGAAAACAAATTCAGTATCAGGTTGAAGAGCTTACATATTTATGATGCTTTATGAAAGGGAAGACACCTTGAAGATGGTTTTATCACCAAGAAAAACATGAATCAGGGACAGCGGTCAGTGTGTGTCTCTGTGTGAAATCGGACTATTTAGCTAAGTGTGTTGAAGTGATGATGATCTAGGGTTTTAATTATAACATTTGATGTAGAATTCGTTTACTCATTTTCCATTCAATTCAGCACGCATTGAGCATCTAGTGGGTACCAGGCATGAGTTAGACACTGAAGAATCACAGACAGATAAATCTTTACCCCACTCTCAAAAAATTCACAATCTGAATGGTGAAAGATACAAGGAATATTTTTTTCTACATTGTACCCAGGCAGGGAAAGATACAAAAGTTATGAAATCATAGAAAAAGAAGGCACTAACTGCTTTGTGAGAGTCCAGAGAAGGCTTTGCATGCTGAGTTGTCAAGTAAGACCTGATGTGCATCGAGTTCAAGGGATGCCATGAACTCACTGGATGTGTGGACAAAAGTGACAGGGTCTCCAGCCAGAAAAGTAGGCAGCAACTGGACTGAGTACACGTTTACCAAGTGATAAAGTGTGGAAATTAATCTATCACGATGGAGAGCTGTGTGATGTTTCAAAGCACAAGAAGGAAATGGTCAGGTTCCAGTTGTAAGGATGAGTCTGGCAGCGGAGAAAAGCACGGATTGGGGAGAAGCAGCGTTCAGAGGTGAGCAGTCCTTAACCACACCGATGCTAAAGGTGTGATGGCGACGTGGTAACGGAATGAAGGAGTCCGAGATTTCTGAAAAGTACCGTACTTGATGACTACTTTGACTTGTGGGGAAGTGGAGAGAGGGCCATCTAGGAAGTCTGATAGGCTTCGGTGTAAGTAACAGCACTAGCTGACGTAAGAATAGAGGGGAATAAAGGTAATGAGAACAATTTACATTTATTGATTGCTCGCTGGGGTCAGACGTTATACCAACTCCTTTCCATGGATTATCTTATTTCGTCCAAACGATAACCCATGGAAGGAGGCAATATTAACATTTGCATTTTACACGGGAAAAACCAAGTTAGAAAAGTTCAGCAACTTTTACTGATCATACAACGGTTAGATGGCGGAAAGAGCAAAAAGGTCCCTGCTTTAGTTCCGTAGCTTCGTGAAACCATAGCAGCTAATACTGGCTTTATCATTCTTCCATTCTGTCTCTCTCTTCACTGGAATAAAAAGATCTTAAGGAAAAGATCGGTATCCCGTATGGTGTGCATCTTTCTACTATCTAGTAAGTGACTACTGCACAGTAGGTACAAAATAAGTTTATGCTTTGGGACATGATTAAACCTGGGATACAGAGCTGGTGGCACCACTGCCACAGACCACAATGTTACCACGTATTGGTAGCTTTCCGTTAACTTCCTCATGCGTTCATAATTCATATGACATAGAAGGAAACACAATCAAATACCGATAACTGCCTAGGAAGTGCCACGGAACCTCCAAAGAGCCCATGATGGTTACCGAGCTATTGTCTCTGCGGTCCATACCCAGCCCACACCTTGGGTGGGTCTGGCCTATGAAAGGTCACTGTCCCTTTGCCAGCTGCTCCCCAGAGGTTCGGCCATAGGGGATACAAGAGGGAGGCAGGAAGAAGAGGACGGACACCCCCCCACCACCCAGCTCTGCTTCCTTTTATGCCCACATCACCCGACAGTGGACAAGCGTTCTTCATCGGGACAGTGATGGCTGGTTTCACCTTTCACTTTTCCCAACACCATCCAGTTGCCCCCGTGAAGGCCTGGGTCCCAGACGCGCTTCCTCTATCCAAGCTTCCTCCGAGGGGCTTCTGGAATTCTCCCTCAGTATCTCTGTGAGGCCTTTTAGTCTTCCAAGACCTGTATGACCAATTCCTTATCTTAAAAGTCTCTCTGCTAAAATAACTGGCCTCATTTCCATTTTCCTGACTAGATTGTGGCTGAAGGTGTCAGGTGTTTATTTCCCCCTTTAGAGCTGAAGGAGGGAACTTTCAAATTTTCTAGCAGAAAATTCTCCCAGGGAGGGCGGCAGGCTTCCCCTTCCCATCCATTTGGAGAGGGTTGCCTGGGTAACCCCTGCAAAACAGGGCTACCAATATCAAGAGAGGAGGCATCACCAGTCAGGCCATAAAGGATCAGGTCTGTTGATGCTCCTCCCTGAGCAAGTTTACTGCCCTCCTGTACTGAACATCAGAGAAGAAGAGTTCAGAGAAACTGAGGCTTCCCTGGTGGCGCAGTGGTTGCGAGTCCGCCTGCCGATGCAGGGGACACGGGTTCGTGCCCCGGTCCGGGAGGATCCCACATACGGCGGAGCGGCTGCGACCGTGAGCCGTGGCCACTGGGCCTGCTCGTCCGGAACCTGTGCTCTGCAACGGGAGAGGCCACGGCAGAGGGAAGCCAGCGTACAGCATAAAAAAAAAAAAAAAAAAAAAAGAGAAACTGGATTTTTTTCCTGACAATTTTTTATTATTACAATAGCAAATTTCCCTAGTTTGTTACTTTTTTGACTAGCTGTTCAACTCTGTTCTAAGTGATCTAATAGGAATTGGGCCCCAAAATGATTTCTGAGTCAAAGACTCTGGTTATAAGGGGATTGTATAAGCACAGATTTTTAAATTAATTTTCTTAAATATAATTGCTTCTATGATCGTCAATATTCCCCCCCCCCAAAAAAAAAAAACAGAAAACCGGTCTGTTCCAAAACTTCAGAGAGCATCACACAGTGTGTCATGACTATCTGTTTTGTTTCAGCTAATCGGTAGTTCTTACCGTGTTTGGCACCAGCTGACAAGTGGCAAGCCAGGATAAACTGCTGTTTAAACGCCAGAAGAATCCCTTAAAGGGTTTTAGCCTTTTAAAACAAGAGAATCCCCTTTGGTCCTGCTCCATAGGGCTGGGCATCTGAGTTGCTGCATCGGAGCCTCTGCAGGCCTCATCCTGGGGGTTACTGGGTAGAGGCATGGGGGGTGGAGAAGAGGGAAAGCACTCAGAGTTGGCCATTTTCATGCACTTGGAGGATGAAGGGTCACATGAGTTGCATCACCACAGTTAGACTATAAGTCAGGCTACGTCAGGGGTTGCGTACATATATATGCAAAGAAGAATCGATCCTCTCACTGGACTGAATGTCAATATTATGACGTAGTATGAGTGTGTTTCATGTTTGGTAATTGCAATCGTTGCTTTTGTTGTGGTCCTCCATTTACAATGCTTAGTGTCAGTTTATTTATCTCTTGTAAAAATAAAATACTGTGTGTGTGTGTGTGTGTGTGTGTGTGTGTGTGCCAAAAAAAACCCCCAAAAAACCACCATGCCTTGAGCCCCAACTCCGAAAAAAAAGAATCAATCCTGTCACTTGGCAGAATTTCTTAGGGTATGTATAAAATAAGTCTGCTTTTTTCAATCACACAAAAACCAATTTGCTATTTTCACCTTCAAAATAGCTGCTTCAATAACACTCTACCCTCTTTGAAAGGACATGTTGCTTTAGAGTAGAACGGTTATAGGCTCTGAAGCAAAACAGGTCTTTTTATTTTTTCACTGTTGACTAATTGTGTGATCTCACTCTCACTATCCCTATCTGTAAAATAGATCTTAAGTGGATTAAAAGAGAAGACTTATGTGAAGGTCAAGATTCACAGCAGGACATCAATAGATCAAAAATATTAGCTCCTCTCCTTCACTGTAAAACAGAAAATTAAAAATTCATGGTAGTATATGGAGGAATTTTTCAATGTATTCAAGCTAAATAGGATTTAACTCTTACGTTATTCTCCTTTCTCTCCCCCTCAGCCCTATTGAGGTATAATTGACAAATAACTTTGCATATATTTAAAGTATGCAATGCGATGCTTTGAGATTTGTCTACACTGTGAAATGATTACCACAATCAAGTTAATTAACACACTCATCACCTCACACAGTTACCTTCTTTGCAGGGTGAGAACTCTTAAGATCTATTTTCTTAGCAAATTTCAAATATATAATAAAGTGTCGTTAGCTGTAGTCACCATGCTGTACACCAGATACTCAGAACTTATCAATCTTATAAAAAAAATGTGTTTCCTTTCACCAACCTCTCCCCATCTCCCCCACCCCCCAACCCCTGGCAGCCACCTTTCTACTCTATTTCTATGAGCTCAACTTTTTTTAAAGTTCCACATATAAATGATACCCATACAGTATTTGTCTTTATTTCACTTAGTACAATATCCTTCAGGTTCATCCATGCTGTCTCAAATGGCAGGATTTCCTTTCTTTTTCATGGCTGAATAATATTCCATTGTATTTGAATAAATATGGAAAACATAGCATATATTTTATAGGAATTGTGTTGGTACAGTTTGTGTGAAGGACCAGGGGTAGATATTTCAAAAATTCCTACAGGTCAAATACCAAAAGCTCTTCAAAAGAACCTTGTAAGTATGACAGCCTACACTTGCCAACACAGATGGGACATTAATCTGTGTTTATTGGCAGGACTATGGCATCCAGTTCACTTGGTTGAATGGTCACATTTCAAAAGGATTAGACACTTGATTCCAGGGTGAACAGGTCTTCCTCTGGCCCTTGATCATCAACCCCACTGTCTGGAAATGTTTCAGAATGCAAGGGAAGCACAAGAGGGATTTTTGTGACACTTCCTTTAGCAGATGATTGTTTCCGCAGCACCCAGCTCAGTGAAAGCTTACTCCAGGATAATGAGTTTCATGGGTACACAAAGCGGTAGCAGCCCCCTTCCCTCCCATACCTATCACTGTATCATTCTAGACCCTGGATTGGGCACCGTGGTGAAGCCAGCTGCCAGAGCTCAAGGATGCCTGCAGGGTAAAGGCACCCCCAGAACACAAGTTCATTTCTCTCATAAATAATAACCAAGGCAAGTTAATATCTGGCTTTTGTTCATCCAATGATACATGATGCACTGAGTGATAAAAACCCTCGATGATAAGGGCCCAGTGTGGTTTCACGTTTGGGCCATCCTAGGATGGTGAATCCCCACCCTATACAGTGTAATGAAACTTAGCTCTGAATGACTCTCCGGACACATCCCTTGAGTTTCTGTCTGTTCTGATCTGAACCTGCCCAGCAAATGGCCATGTGTTCATTTTCTTGCCTTGGAGCTCGCCTTGCTGGTTGCACGGGCCTGACCAGGTAAGGCAGGCACTTTCTTGTTACATTCTTCTGGGAAAACTCCCCAGATCGACCGTGAGCACAGCCCCCTTCCAAGGGGCTTCGGACACACAGTGCTCTCCGTCGTGTGATGCTGCCGGCAGAGCCGCAGCCATGGGAAGAAGCAAGGTACCTGACCCAGAGATGGTCAAACCTTAGAACAGCCAACTGCCTATAGCCCAGTAATGCTGACAGCTGCTCAAAGCATCAGTGGAATCCACTCTCATGGAGTTTGAATAAGAACCACACCAAAAAATGGGCAGTTCATAACCAGGGCAGAAGCTAAAAGATTCCCATGGAGAAGCTTTAAGCAGGAGCCCCATGAAGTGGGTCAGGATCACAAGCTTCAGAATTATGGCCCTGGGAAAGCTTCATCTCCGTTTTGGCTGTGGATGACAGAACAGCATGGGTCCTGAATCTTCCTCAAGGGTATGTCCCAGATAGGTAGACATCTTCTCTATTTTCCCGTATCGGTAGAACACCATTTTCTACGTTACGTGAGAAATTCTGAGTTTGTCTCATTCTTGCAGCATTCTGGTCAGGACCTTGGTTTTCCTCAATCACAGCTCTCATGGTCCCCCAGCTGTTCCACATTCACTAAGTTTCCTAGAGTGAAAACCAGCCCAGCTGTTCTTTCCTCCTGCAGGCTGTTCCCCTTCGGAGCTGCTCGCGTTCAACATGACCTGGACACCTGATCCTCCACCAGGAACTAGACACTTATCCCAGCTGCTCCTACATCACAGTGAAGGTTGAAGGTGGGCTTTGAAGATCCCTAAGGTACTGATTCATTTACCTCCAAATACCTATAACACCTAGGGTCACTGCTTTAGTTCAACAGGAAGCCGCCTACCGACTGATTCTTGGGGAAATAGAAGACCCTCAAAATTACTGTGCACGTCCATCTTCTTTGATGTCTAGATTTCCTTGGCAGCTGATTGTTCCAGGCTACAACTTCATAAAGCGGAAAGACCGGTGGAATGGGAGTCAGAAGAACCTGGTTCTAGAACCTGGATTTACCACATTAGTAGGCATGGGGTTAGATTTAATGTTGTTGGGTCTCAGATGTCTCATGTATAAATTGGGATTATAACGCTTGCTTCCACAGACCACTTATGGTGTAGAAGGGATAGCCAAACTAGCGCTACATGGCATTTCTTAAATATCGTGAACATAGATGCATCATTTTCAAAATCTTCCCTAAAACCTATGGTGGGTTCCTTGAGTTTATGCTGTAAGATGTCAATATAAATTTCAGAGCTAGATACATATGTTACAGAACTACAGGAACATTATATTAAGACCAGCTCTTTTTTAAATGTCACTGTCTGCATTTAAGGGGTGACAATATAATTTACTTTAGTGGGAGAACTGCTCCTTCATTTGCGAAAATACTTTAAGGGCCTTTGGTTATGTAAAGGTCTTAAGTAACTGAGCCAAGTGTAGAAGGAACTTGAAGAAAAAAGAGAGAGACTGCGCTGAGCAATTATTTTACAGAATCGCTCTTTCCTGAGGGGTAGGAGCGGGGAGACACATCGCTGTAGAGATTCTATTTTGGTCTTTAAGGATTTTCCTTTCTTCTTCTGGTAGATCTAAGAGAAGGTGTATGAGGGACCTGGAACTAGGGAAAGAGCAAAGCCAGGAGTGGGAGCTCTGTTCTGAGCAAGGAATCCAAGCAAGAGGCAGATGGCCAGGGGAATGTCAGCCAGTGGGGACCCCTGCAGAAAGAACATGGTCAACAGATTTAGGTTTGGCGGGTTTTGTTTTTTAATTTGTAAAGCCGGCTACTAAGTACAGCTTCATTAACCTTTGTAGCTCCTCTGCATTGCTGGTCAGAATGAGAAGATAGGTCTGCATATGCACACTTGAGCTGAGGTCACGGGAAAGAGCATCTTTCCTTCCCACCAGGCATCCCTGAGGCCCCTGGAGAAGGTGGCAGGTGACCCAGGTGCGGGCGGTGATCAGAGGTAAGCAAACAGGATCGAAGCAAGGAGCTCATGCACAGAACGCAATGTGACCCGTGGAAGGTGCAACCTATGGATTCAAAACCCAGTAGGGGAATTCCCTGGCGGTCCAGTGGTTAGGACTCGGCACTTTCACTGCAGGGGGCTCGGGTGTGATCCCTGGTCTGGGAACTAAGATTCCGTAAGCCACGCAGCGAGGCAGGAAAAAAAAAAAAAAAAAAAAAAAAAAACCCTGATCGTTTTCAGAAAATCAGGAGGTGGGGCCCCATTACCGAACTCAAGTGTTTCACTGAACATGAATACATCCCAGAGGTCCTGGGGATCCAGCAGACCTGGGACCTCTTTGTACATCCCCAGAGGTGGAAGTCTTACCATGTAGACAAGGCAATGCAACGTCCTTTGAGAAGCTGGCTTTGAGCCCTGTGGCCTTGGGTAAGTTGCTTACGTTTCGAGCCTCAATTTCCTCAGCCACTAAGTTCCTGCAGGGCTTCTGTGAGAGGCAGAGAGAACACCTGTCAAATGCTTGGACACGGTTAGTAAATGGTAAGAACTTTGGGTATATGCAGAGGCGTGCAAGTCCCATGCAAGCTGAAGGGGACAGCAATTCACGGAGGCAAACACTGAGAGTTTATTTTGAGATACACTTATGTTTGAAACACAGGCCTCCGGAGGGCAATGCCTGCCACACCGAGATTGTGTTGAGGGCCTTAGACACCACGGCGTTCACTATTGAACAGCCAAGCTCTTTCTACACTACCTAGCAATTTATTTCTGGGTTATTATGAGGTGATGGTTTCAACCTGTAAATCCCATTAAGTTTGAATCCTGGTTACTTCAAGAATGCATAAGAAACTATGTTGTCATGGCAATTTAGATCTGAGACTCACAGGTGATCATAGACCCTAGTTCTGAGGCTCAAGGGACAGTATATTTTCCATGCTTCATTTTTCATACTGGAATGCTCTTCCCCTTCCAACATCCAAAGACTTGATTGCTGGAATCTCTGTGGGGCAGAGATTGACTTTTTACATTGCTTGAATAGTGCTCTGAGGTGTAATTACAAATCTAATAGATACATTTTATTTATTTATTTATTTATTTTGCGGTACTCGGGCCTCCCACTGTTGCGGCCTCTCCCGTTGCGGAGCACAGGCTCCGGACGCGCAGGCTCAGCGGCCATGGCTTCACGGGCCCAGCCGCTCCGCGGCATGTGGGATCTTCCCGGACCGGGGCACGAACCCTCATCTCCTGCATCGGCAGGCGGACTCTCAACCACAGCGCCACCAGGGAAGCACTAATAGATACATTTTTCTATTGGGAAATTTTACATTGGAAAATTCTATGTATCTGAGAGCTTTTAGTAATGACTTTTTAAAAAATTTATTTTCTTTTGCTATGTTGGGTCTTCGTTTCTGTGCGAGGGCTTTCTCTTGTTGCTCACACCAGCCTCTTGCCATCGTCCACAAGACCATGCTTCCTTCCCAGCTCTTTCCTTTGTAGACATTCTTCCCTCAGCCTCCATGGTCTATCTGTTAAACTTCTCATCTTTCAAGATCCAGGTTAATTATAAACAATGAAAATCACATACCCAAGCAACAGGAAAACTTGTTATGCTATTCCAGAGCTCAAACAAATAACACTATACTGTTCTTTAAAATAGACATTTTAATCACAAAATAAATATGCAAATTAAGGACTTAAGAATGGAAAAGTAAAATGATAAGAATTTCTATAAGCATTGAAAATAGTTAAATATAAATCTAAGAGTTTGGGATCTGGTTATAAACATAACTGTAATTGCCCAGAATTTATTCTTATAAAATATATGGAAATAAAAATTAATAATATTAATATAATAATAATAATTAATATAATAATAATTAATAATAATAATTAATATAATAATAATATTAACATGAGTTCAAAATACCAAGCCCTATTAGTGGAATGTATAAATGGAAGGAGGACAGTAAGGATACCCACTTCATTATCTAATTCATTATCTAATTCCCAAAATTCATTAGGGAATTTGAAATAAAATTTCATTTTGAATTTTACTTATACCAGAAATATACTTTCAGAAATTTCAGGGAAATTTAAATATAACTCCTAGTAGTAATTCGGATGATACTTGAGTCTTCCCAATTATAAGATAAAATAAAGCAATCAATACATAGTTTATAAAGCAAAAAATAAAAGAGGAGAAATAATAAGAATGCATAAAAATCACCATGAAATAAGGTGACCGAATTAAAAACATGTTAATTGGTTATGGCATATATTCAAATGTTTTGGTATTTTTTGATGATGTTGGGAAAGTATTTATTGAAAATATTAGTTTAAAGAAAACGTAACACAAATATTTCTAAAATAAGTACATACCTATATTTATACACACACATCATATATAGGTATATATATGTGTGTTTATACATGTATGTGTGTATGTGCATATATACAACTATACATAAAACTATATATTATCTGCATGTATGTATATTATATATACATACATGCAGATAATATATAGTTTTATGTATAGTTGTATATACGCACTCACATATGTATATATTTATTTACATACATTTTTTTAATCCAAAATCTTACTATAATATCAGCACAAATAAAATCATAGTAGCAATTATTAACCAGAGTTTATGTTGCTGCCCTTCAGGCACTCATAGGGTATCTGTTTGTGCAGTCTTCTCCAAGGACTCTCAGGTTTTCTGGAGTCACACAGAGGTGTGTAAAACAAAACAAAACCAAACAGCAAAAATCCAAAAATATCTGTTGCCAATAGTTACTAATGGAAAATCAAAATTTCAGAATCAATAAACTTTCATGCCACATATTTTATTATTTTCTTGTTATTTATTTATTTATTTTTACATCTTTATTGGAGTATAATTGCTCTACAATGGTGTGTTAGTTTCTGCTTTATAACAAAGTGAATCAGCTGTACACATACATATATCCCCATATCCCCTCCCTCTTGCATCTCCCTCCCACCCTCTCTATCCCACCCCTCTAGGTGGTCACAAAGCACAGAGCTGATCTCCCTGTGCTATATGCAGCTGCTTCCCACTAGCTAGCTATTTTACATTTGGTAGTGTATCTATGTCCATGCCACTCTCTCACTTTGTCCCAGCTTCCCCTTCCCCCCGACCCGTGTCCTCAAGTCCTTTCTCTACATCTGCATCTTTATTCCTGTCCTGCTCCTGGGTTCTTCAGAACCTTATTATTATTATTTTTAGATTCCATATATATGTGTTAGCATACGGGTATTTGTTTTTCTGTTTCTGACTTACTTCACTCTGTATGACAGACCGTATGTCTGTCCACCTCACTACGAATAACTCAATTTTGTTCCTTTTTATCATGCCACCTATTTTAAAAGGTAAAAATGAAGTTTACCAAAAAAAAGAGAAAAATATGATAATAGCTTACTTCTTGAACAAATAGGTCTTCTGAATATTGTGAGGTTCCTTGTTTTCAAATGTATTTTAATCTATTTTTATATTTGTATCATCCATTTTTCCTTTCCCTATTTGAAGCTTGTTCAGTTCTTTCCCTCTGAATCATAAAGCAATTCCCGGAAGGGGTGGGTGGGGAGTTCTGGTGCAAAATCCTCGTGTATAAAAGAGGATCAATGGGTTTAGAAAGGAGGCTTAGGATCACCCAGCTCTGGCTGGTGGCACTTTTCACACATTTTTCCTGCATCAAACTTTTGAGAAAATAGTCATAGTTTAATCTAAGTCTAGGGACTGTGGTCTTTCTCTGCATCACTGCCCACATGTGGCTGCCATGTTGGTTCCACGTGGAAGAGGGGAGAAGACCCTCTCTGAAGCCGCCCACTATTCACAAAGGCACCAGGCATCTTCCACAATCCAAAAACTTCTGTGTCCCATAATGTCGTGCTGCCCTAACTGCCTGAGAGCAGCTTATTCCTTGTGGGAGGCAACCCGTGGACGCTGAAAAGGGACGCTGAGAAGAGACACAAGCCATAGCTCTCAACACAACTCCATCACTCACCTGTCTGCAGCTTTTGGCAAATAATTCAACCACTGCTAGGGCTCTATTCTTATCATCTGGAAAGAGGGGGTGATAGTTGATGTCCTCCCCATATCTCAAGACTTTTATGAGAATCCAGTGAGGCAATACATGTAGAGGTACCCTGTACAAGTAAGACATGGCGGGCCAGCAGAGGAAACTGCTCTGTGTACAGCTCCATGGTTGCACTTTGCATCTCCATTAAACATTTACAGGAGTTTCCCCAGTCTCAAATGTGGGGTTCTTACAAGTATAGAGTAAATCCAGGATTGCTATCTAATGCATTCAGTATTCAGAATGTGTGTTTCGTTATTGATTTATTGATAAATTTTCTATACAGTCACCTGGATTAGTGATGTCTATCCTGAACAATTGCTAAGCTAGTGATCGTAGACCTGCTTTCACTAAACTCTTCCACTCGGTTCCTGATATAATTCTATGCACAGCTTGGTCTTCAATTCAGTGCTTTTTGATTATGGGAAAAATTTTCTTTTTCTCAGTTCTAACCCTGCTAACAGATATCAGTAAACCTTTGATTAATGGAATTACACATCACTTTCCATCCCAGCATTTGGAGACCAGTGGCAATATGCATAATGACATGCCACGTGCTTCAGATATTATTGGGATGTCCTGGAAAGATTATTTATTGCCTATGGGAGGAATCCATCAATAGGAAGGGCCGACATCCTGTCCCTGAGCTAGCTGTCACATACCCTCTTTGTGGGAGAAATCAAAACATGTATTTTCTCCTTGCTGGCTGGCTTCTTATCCATTGTAACCCATCTTTTATTTGGCTTATCAGCCACAAAGTAACAAACTCAATCAGACCTACTGGCTTTCCTCATGTGGATGAACTGGTTAAGGATTTTCCCTAAGCACAATGAATGAGAGAGAAATGGAGTGAAATGGACAATATTGGTGAGACAAAGGGCATAGCGGCAGGAGTCAGAAGCGCTATGAGTTACAGCTGGCTTTGGCGTTCACGAGTTTGCTCGTTTCAGGTAAGTTGTACCTCAGTTTCCTCCCTGTACAATATGAAATGACCTCACTGGCTTATCCTGAAGATAGAGATGGCAGATGTCAAGTACACAGCCTGGTGTCCGGCACAAGTTGGTGCTAAAATCTCCGTGTTTGCTCCTGGGTTCTCCGATCGTTCTACTTCACAGGATTGTCTGATGGTCAAGTGAAATAATCCCTGTAGGAGATTTTACTCACTTTGTAACCGCCAACATTATAAAACAAGATGTGACCATGCAGAAGACTGGTTAAAAACAAAATTTCTTTTGCTTCACTTCAGCAAAATATCCAGAGTATCTTCCATCCAGCCACTATGATCCGTTCTGGAAATTCCAAAGTATCTGAAATACAACTTGACCCAGAGGAACTCACAGTACACTAATGTGTCAACAAATAATTCACTTATAAAATAGCATGTGTTACATTCATAAATAAACACGGTGCTACGAAAACTCAGACAAGGGGGTCTCAACCCATGGGGTTCAGGGAAGACTTCCTGGAGGACAGAACAACTTATCGGAGTCTCAAAGGAGGAAAGAGATTATAAATGTGGGTTTTGTGTGTGTGTGTGTCAGGGGAAGGTCGTGGGGGCAGGGAAGGGGAAGGAAGGGGGCAGGAAGCCACCCTTAGTATTACTGCAGTATGAAACTTGATCTGGGCTACTGCAGGAGATGGGATGAAACCAAACACTCAGCTTCGAGGGCCATTGCAAGATTTTAAGTCAATCTGCCTTTTAGAAAGATTATCCTGAATGCAGTTTGGGGAAAGAAGAAAGGCATGGAACCAGTTAACTGGCTTTGGAATCACGTGAGAAGAGATGTCCTCTGATCCAAGGGCGTGGTAGATGGGCAAAGAGGAAGGGGTTTGGCAAAGGCTTGAGCAGTAGTTTGAAGACTGGCCGAAGAGAGGACAAAGGCAGAGAAGAGAATCTAGGATGACGGCCAGAGGGCGGGCTGGGTGCAGTGCCACGAGCAACGCGATGCTGATGGGCCAGAAGGGCGGGCTGCGCGTGCGTGGGTGAGTCAAGGGGGCCCTGGAACTTGGAGACGGTGGAGAGCCCACGGAGCTGCAGTGATGCTGAACCGTCTAGGAGCTTGGAGCCTCTGCAGTTACAGAGCAGACCAGCCTTCGCTCGGCAACAGTTGATTTCTTTCCGGCCAGCACATTACCAGCCTCACGGCACGTGCTGGACCACCACAGATAATGAACAACCAGAGACACATTTTGCAAAACTAACCGAGGCTCCCAAACTCGGAGGGCCGTATCAGCTCCTCTGCAGAACGGGGGAGTTTATTGATACCTGTTTCAGCGTGAGATTAAGCCCACTCCGGCAGGTTCTCTGTATCGTGCTTCTTTATTAGCTTTGGGGTCCCCAAGGACATCTCACACCCAAAGTCCCAGGAGCCAATCCAGGGACAAGGTAAGTTAGTGAATACTTAGGAGGAAGTACAGACGCAGGAGGAGATCCTTGCAGACCGAGGATGGGCAAAGGAGAAAACTCATTGTAAAGTTAGTTTCCAGGGGTAAAGGACCGACGCTAGTCTTCAGGGCAGCTTTGGGCAAAATGTGAAGAAGTGTTTGGAGCACTGCTTACATAAGGCACCAGATGGGAGATTCGGAAATGGAGGGGAAACATGGAAGCTGATAATTGCACAGCCTACACCAGGAGCTTAACACCGAAGTGCCAGAAGTGTTTCTATCCACGGCATTGGACTAAGGCATGCTACATGTCACCTGCGGTGTGTTTTGGACTGTGCTTTTCTGCCTCTTATTTCTATGTAAATGCAGTAATCTGTTCTTTTAAAAATACTACATTTTTGTCGTTTCAAAAGGTTTGTTGTGGGAGAGGTTTGGCCGTGGTATTCTCTCCCACCTTGGTCCAGTCTCCTATAGGGAATTTGATGGACCTCAGTTCTAACGTGTTGGTATATCTGTGACCTCCTGGAGACAATGCATTAATACAAAGAAGGCTGTTAACGGTGGTGATTTCTAATGCATGGAACGCCTTTGAGGCAAGTGAGCTGCGCCTCCCTCCCAAAATTTCACTCCCTGCTAACTTTAGGCTTCTTAGAAGATGTCACATGAGCCATATAGGCACTACGTGGTTATAATAGAAATAACAGATTACTGAAAGGAAGACAAATCTGTATGTTGGAAGACCTGTGCTTTTAGTTTGTTTTTCTTTCTGCTTGTTTTTGATTTTAATTCTACAACTTTTCTAGCTCTGAAGATTTTGGAAGTCATTTGTCAAAATGTTTAACATTTTTTAAAATGTCAACTTATATGTCTTGATTATGTTGTTATCAATTGATTACATCCCATAAATTCAACGACACCAAACATTTCATTTATCTTAGGGTAAAGATGGGAGTGGTTAATGACACTGACATTAACGTTTACCCTAATTATGATCTTAAGAAATAACACTTATATTTCCTAAAAATCAATATAATTAATAGCATCCTACATCTGCAGAAGGAGATGAGGGGACTTTCTCAAGACAGGAGCTTTCATGATGAGGTAATAGCTATGGGCTCCGCTCACAAACTTGCCAGAATTCAAAACTGGGGTTCTACAACATCATGGCATTGCTCATCGTATCTGCAAAACCTTCAGGGTTCCGTGGAAAAGTAAACCGAAGTTCAAAACCAATCTTTGAAGCTAGAAAATAAATGCCAACCTACTATTTTCAAGACCTGATGATAAAGCAATATAGAAAAGACAAAATCAAGGAAGGAAGAAAGAAAAAAAGAGAAAGTGTTCTCTATCTCTACAGAGGCAACCTGCTGGAAAGCTAATATGAATTCAAAGGGCACCACTAACCATTAATTAACTATAAGGCTCTAGGGCCCAGGGCAGAACAGCAGAGCAGAAGAGAAGAAAATGAATTCAGGCAAAATGCTCACTGTGTATAATAACTAATAAGGAAGAGTTGTCTGACCAGCACAGTTACAGGTCACTACAATTCTCCCCAGGGAGAATTATGCCCTTGGGAAAGGTGCGGAGGAGGTGGGATGTCCAGAACCCGCACCTGCCTCGGTGCAGCCCTTAAGGGTCCTGCCCCACCCTTGCCTCACTGACCGAGATTCGCCAGCTCACCTATATTTGGCCCTATGGTCTCTACTGTTTCTTCAAGTCCAGGCTTTAGACCACCCTCTGGCTTTGCTTTCGCTCTTCTCAGACTGGAACATCACCCACTTTGACCCTTCTCATAAATGTGACAGTGTGTCCAGCCCTGTTTGGCATTTGCTGACCATGTTTGGTGAATATACTTCAGGGAATCATGTGTGAGATTGAAAACTGAAAGAGGGAAGGAAGGGAGGGAGGGAGGGGTGAAATCTGGTTTCTCAGCCTAACTAGAAAAGAATAGGCAAGTGAGAAAAGGACAGAGAAGAAGGTTCAGGCTACCATGTGCCAGGTACTAAACCAGGGCTCTATCTGTAGTGGCTGCCTAGCATGCCCTCCCATCACTTAATCCTCAGAACCATGCCTACTTTGCAGGTAAGGAAAATGAGGCTTAAATAGATTAACGCACTGGCCTAAGGACGCACAGCTTGAAAGTGAAGAGCCAGGGTTTGAGGTCACGGGCATTTCTGGCTTCAAGTACAGCGGCATTTCTAGAAGATTTTGGAGCCAAGGTGGCAGGCGTATTTACCCCATCAGTGGTGTGCAATGTTAAGCAACGTCTCCATCCAGTGCCCTGACCCCGAAAGGAAATGCTTCTGAACACCAGCAATTATGATTTAAGATCCACACGGCTTCAACTACAGTACTTCATTAGATCAAGACAGGAATCTTGACACAAACCATAGATCAAACCAGCTAATTAGATTAAGATCAATATGAAATCTTCTTTAGACAAAGAAGCAATTGGATGTTTCTGGCAGAGATATCTGCAGGTCGAGTCAATAAGATAAGGACAAAAGAGTAAAGAGTATCCATGAGCCAACATCCTTCCTCCATTATCTAATGATGTGAACAAGAGAAGCTCCTCAGGAAACAGAAGCGAATGAAATAAGCAGGGAAGGCTGAGAGCTGCTGCCCAGGGCCCAGGGTTCAGGACTGAGAAGGCATAGGGCCTGGTTATGTAGCTTCTGACCTCAGTTTTCTCATATCTAAATGGGGTTTGAAAACCAAGATGATTCATAAGATGATTCTTTCCTGGAGGATTAGAAGCTCCTAGTTCGTTTTCACACACTGTATTTTCTTGATCCTCAGAACAGCTCTTTAAAGGGGGTGTTATCATTATTATCTTCATGTACACAGTAAAGAGACTTGGGCTAAGGCTTTCAAGTGAATTTGCCCAACATTAACCAGCTAAAATGGAGAGACAGAGCACAGATCCTTCTATCTCCCTATACGCTGTAGGTTTGCTACTTGAGCACACGTCCTTGGGTTGATGGTATATTGACAAGCCCAGAGACAGACCACAGTCCTACCTCCACTTAATGCTTCTGTGTCCCAGAGCCCTCATCTGCAAGTCCAAAGTTTTAGATCAGTGGTTTTTAAACTTTGCGGGTCATAGGTTACTCTGAAATACCAGTGAAAGCTGTGGACTTGATGCCGCGTGTGGGCGGGTTGGGGAGGAGGTCCTCACTCATGCAACATGTGACATCAGAGCATCACTGCCCCCCATGAGCCTCTTATGGGGTGTCCACCCTGGAGCTGGGCCCCCAGCACGAGCTGAGCTCTAAGGCCATTCTCACACTTAACATCTCAGGATCCTACACAGTAGTTGTGTCTCCTAAGGGACAAGTTCTTATAGCTTATGCAACTCTTCGATGTTAAGAAAGGTGATGATTAAATAAAAAGAAGTAAAGCAAAAATGAAATAGTTAAAACATGCAAAAATGTGCAATTGATGTTTCTACTGCATTACTGATTTAAAGTCAAATTATTTTCAGGTTTTCTTTCCCTCAAACTGTAATTCCCAACCTAGCCTCCCCGCCCCCGCAAAAAAAAAAAATAGTAGAATAAATCCTTGTGAAAGAATTTATAAAAACAGAGATGAGAAATTAAGGCTCGCTCTGCACTATGATAAAAGTTGATTTTGCTTTACATCTTCCTGAGTAACTTCCTTTAGGGAAGTGGACCGCCATCCAGGAAAGAAAGTCTCAAGGAGGAGTATAGCTGGCAAGTTTCTGTGAGTTTAGCTTGTGAAAAGTGTTCTCCAAAGAGCCAACATCTTCAGAAAGTGATGGCGACCATTCTGATTAAAGGATGCTGCAGTAAAGGGAGAGGTTACATCAGTTCATATTTCACGTGCCCAGTATACTTTCCACCTGCCGCTCCCCTTGGGAACTGGCAAGGTCCCTGTCAGGGATCGGAAGAGGAGGTCTCCTAAGGCTGCAAAGGATGTTAATTCATCCAGGGTGAAGCAAACCAAAGCCTGGTTATCCAAACTGAGTTTCAAACCCTGGAAAGATGAGGTGCTGACAGTTACAATGGCCAGAGCAGGAGCTGCAGTGACCAGGGTCCTGAATCAAAAAAGGACGGCAGGGGAGGGAGAGCAGGACGAGTCAAGTTTGAGAGGCCACGTGCGCTCCATGGACGCCCCAGGAGGAGGTCCAAAGCCTGCTTCTGAAGAGCGCACAGGATGCAGGAGGCTGAGATTGGAAGCCATCAAAAATAGAGAGTCGAGGTTGTACTGCAGGGAGGGGGTGTGGACCAGGATCATATTGGTTTCACCAGATCATGCGGCACCATATGCTGGATCTCAGGTTCTCTTCCCCAGTGGCCTGATACAGAATATCTTGCACATTTTTTGCAAGATCATATTTTTAACTAAGGTAGGTACAAGCCAGATGGTTTACCCCCAACCCCTCACTAACTAGATGCTCTTTGCATTTCCAGTTAACCCACAAGGATCCATGAGGCTCTGAGTATAATTATAATGCAAATTCCACATCAGCTTTTACAGATAAATTCTTAGGCAGAAACACTGTACAGTGATCAGCCTCTACAGCAGAATGGGATTATTGAAATAATATATGATTTACTTTTTACTTTTGGATGTATCCACTTTTCTAAAGCTAATTCTTAAGTGCAAGTTTCCAACATCTTTACACTTTTCCTACTGACCTCTGCCTCTAAATTCTCATGTGTCAGCCCAGAGGGCTAAACCTTAGCAGATTGTGACCAACAAGCAAATAGGGAGAGAAGTCTTAGATTGTGAAGAATATAAGGGAAAAATAAACATTATACTTAAAGATGAAAAATAATTATAGGGACTATTTTCCAAGACATTTTAATACTTCAAACATGGTTTATCTGAATGAAATTGCCATTTTTGTAGTTGAAAAGCAGTTGAGTGCAGGCACTTTCCTGCAGTAGAGAGAACAGAAGCTTCTGAGAAGAGGAGCTGCCACCAGAGAGACCCCCCACATCCTCTGCTGCTGTTCCAAACAGTCACAATGGATGGTTCTAGATTTCCACGTTAAGAATGTTTCAACATAAATTCCACTTCCTCTCTTAATTCTCAAGTGAGAATCAAAACCCCTTAGAGACAGACGTCAATTGGTCTGCCTCTTCCCTTATATCAGTCTTTCCATTCTGAGCTTGGGGTACCCGTGAGATGACACCCTAAGTCTGGGACAACACCTGGGACCAGGTGAGGGTGAGACAAGGGCAATGCTCTGGGGATGCTGGAGTCTCCCTTACCTCTTGACTCTTTCCCTTTGCAGTGAGTTAATTGTTCCTTCTCGATTTTCTATGACTCCAGGAAACTTTTCAAGTCATGGGGTGGGGAGGGGAAATCCCTGGAGAGCGGACCCCCTGTAGGGCTGGCCCTGCACAAGGGGTCTCACACCTGTGCTCCCACTCAACACTCTCCAGCAACTATAACTGCTCCCATTTCATTAATAAGGAGACCAAGGCTTGAAACAGCTAAGTAACACCCGCAGGGTCATAGGGCTCAAGAAGGCAGAACTGGGGCGAGATGCAGTCATATCTGACGCCAACACCTCCCGATGGTTCCTGTCTCCTCCCTGACCTCTCGGCCACAAGCACCTGCACCGTCATCAATCGTTGCTTTATCAACTCAGAGCAGTTTGACCCATTTGGTGCACACATCTTGTGTTTCAAATTCATTTAATGGTTTGTGGTACTTTAATAAACACAAAATGCATAAAAGTAGGTTTTTTCCTTATTTATGGAGTTGTGATGTTTTCAACGTTTAAAGCAGAGAGCGTTGCCGACTGTTAATGAACAGTTGCTCAAGTAGCTTAACCTGAATAGGAAAGAAACAAAACAGATAATAGACAAACAACAAGATCCTACTGTACAGTGCAGGGAACTATATTCAATATCCTGTGATAAATTATAATGGAAAGGACTAAGAAAAAGTATATATATGTATATATATATACACACACACACACATATATATACATATATATGTAACTGAATCACTTTGCTGTACACCAGAAAGTAATACAACATTGTAAATTAGCTACTGCAATTTAAAACAAGACTGAAAAGGCAACCTAGAAAATGGAAAAAGATATTTGCAAATCATATATCTGATAAGGGATTAATAGCCAGAATATATTTTTTAAACCCCTGCAACTCAACAACCACAGAAAAGAAACAACCCAATTTGAAAATGGGCAAAGGACTTGGATAAACATTTCTCCAGAGAAGATCTACAAATGGTCAATAAGCACATGAAAAGATGCTCAACCTCAATAGTCGTTAGGGAAATGCAAATTTAAAACACACACACACAGATAATATACAGAGATTCCTTTCCTAAGATGTGATCATGTTAGTGACCAGGAACAAACACACTCCAAGTTCTGTATCCTAACTTTCACATAATAAATGCTCATTATGTTACGCTGTGCTAGACAGACGATTGGCAAATTTATATATTTTAGCAATCTTTAACCTATATCCATTTAATTTATTGCATTTAAGCCTCACGTTCTGTGACATAAGCACCTCAGTTTCACAGATAGAAAAGGAGCTTGTACAACCAGATTGGTTCTATAAAGAGATCTTTCAAAGCAATCTGAGGCAACAGTTTTCCCATCATCTTTTCTGTGCCCATCCTCTATATCTGTTTATTAATTTGCTGTATCCTAGAGCCAGAAATAAACTGTTTTATGTTGAAGTCACCAATTAAGTTTGTTTTATTGGTGCTGGGGAGAGAAAAGTCCTCATCTACCCCCATCTGTCATAAAAGCCTTGCTTAAAAATCGCTTGGTGGCGACGTCATCCTCCAATACAGAGATAAAAGGAAGATTTAAAATGCATGATGTGAATCTGTCCTAGAGGCTAATCACATGCAGCGGGAGGGAGAGAAGCCTGGTCTGCTGGTGTTATCAGCTTATCAGCCCCGTATTATCTCTCTCATCTATTTATCAGCAGGGCTATCATTAGGAAGATTAAACACCAGAGTCTACAAATAGTCCTGAAATTTTCATCTTTCATTAGTAACTTATTATTATTATTATACAAGACCTCCTTTTGCCAGCAAAGACAATGATTTCTTAGTCTGCGTCAGGATGCAATCCATGGAGAATTCATCAGGACTGAGGAAATATTAAATGCAATTTCCAACTACCGCATCCTATTGTCAGGAGCCATCTTGGATAATAATGGCCTTAATTTATAGAAATATAAATAATACAACAGTGACACCAGGGATCTATGATCATATAAATCTGTCACAGAACAGTACAAATGAACATAGTTAAATGAAACTGAACTATAAATATATCCGTACATCAGCTTGTGATGGAAAAAAGCTTACCAGAAAAAAAAAAAAAAAAGCAAGAACCTCAACTGCAATAAAATTGGAAGCATCTTTAGTCAACAGAGGCCTTTCACCTTGAAATGTGAGCCATTTTTGCATTTTATTCTTTTGAAATCTTAAGATATGTTGAAAGTGATTTTTTTAAAGGAAACAGAGGTCGTGCATCTTGCAGTCTCAGACAATCCCCATGCCTGATGGCGCATGAACCCTTTTATAACTTAAGTAGCAATAACACCTTATATTAGATTTTGTGATTCTCATTGGAATAACTAGATTTACTATCTTATGAATAACCTAGTGCTGTAGTGTTGTTGGCTTGGGTGGGTAACATTATCTTTTTTTTTCTTTTAAAAAATGCTGCATTTGCTGTTTGAAATGAATGAAATCTGTTTCCAGGAATGTTCTCTTGATATAAGAAAAGTCATCTGCCTACAGCAGCTGAACAAAAAGATCTTCACAATTTTGTTCTTTTTTTTTTTTTTTAAGATTTCATTTTATTGATCACTCCGGGAAAATACCTACATTGCTTTCTACACTAGAAGGGAGAGTATGTACGTAGAACTTTAATGCAGAAGATAAGTTGGATTGATCCCTTCCAAAATTCGTATCAAACACAACTTATTAGAAACACCTTCCATCGAAACAAACAGGCTCAAGAACAAAATAAAATACGCAGAAAGATCATTGTTGTTATAGGAACATGATATTGTCTGTTCATTATGGAATGTACATTCATGCAATGAGCTGGAAGAAGAAAACGCTCCACAGCTTTAAATGCTGCCTTTTGCAGATTTGCAATGTTGAAATGTTTGATTTGACATCCATGACAGAAGTACAAGATTTGAAATAATTAAGTTCTGATTTTATCAAGATGGGAGGGAAGATGCAGGAGCTAAAGGTGATATTTACCCAGACAAATCACAGCTGGTAATTTCACAACGAATCAGGCCATGATGGAGAATTATTCAGAGCTTTTCAATCAAAATGCATCTTTAATTGGTAATCAAGATATAATTTTATTAACATGGTGTGTGGTTGGAGGAGGATTTTTGAGAGCTTTAATCCATTTAGATAAAATGTAAATATATTAGAATCTCAAATCATCATAAGCGATTCCTACTTTGCTACCAGTGGAATTCATATATGTTCTGTGCCCTCACACAGTTGTTACATGGGATCTAAATCAAGGGAACTGCTAGGGTCTTTTTTAGAGAAAGGAATCCCTTCTTCCCGGCGCCTCAGACCAGCCACCCCCACCAGCCATCCTGTATCCTGTGCCATGAACACTATGTCTCAAAGAAGCAAACTGCATCCTGTAATGCCTGGGCTGGTGGCTGTCCCACAAAGCCATAGAACGGATTTCCTCTCACCATTCGCTGCCACTGCACTTGGAACGTGAGCATTACATACTCCCTTTTGTCAGTTTCCAAATACTGCCGTTCCAGGAGACATGATCTTCCTCACCTGTCTCTTCATGTCACATCCCTGGTTCTGGCTTTCACTCAGCATCGATCCATCTGCCTCAGGGGGCTAGGCTTCCAGCCCCCTTGCAGTCTCCCTCTCTGTGTGATCATGGTTGTGGCCAAGAGGATGCACATATAATGGCTCATAAGATAAAGCAGCAAATAAAGCTCTGGAATTCAAGTGTCTGGGTTCTAACCCCAGCTCCGAAGCTCACTGGTTAGTGAACATGGACAACTGACTTGACCCCCCCCGCCCCAGGTTCCTCACCTCACACATAAAGTTGGTGTGCGGGACGGCAGGTCCCCTCCCCTCCTGTGTCCTTTGGAGGTCCCTCCCAGGCCGTCCGTGTCCCTGGCTCCTGTTAGGACTTGGCCGGTCAGAGAGAGAGTGAGAAAGAGGGGTGTCTGGTTATTTGTTTTTCTGGCTCCTTCCAGAAGAAACTCAGAGGTTTCTTTGGGCTAAATCATCTCCCCACAGAAAGTTCTTGTTAGACTCAAGCCCCCCCGGTGTTGTAAGACTTTGTGTCCTTACAACACCAAGTAGGCTGTACCAGCCTCACCCTCTTTTTAAATTTTTATTGGAGGATAGTTGATTTACAATGTTGTGTTAGTTTCTGCTGTACAGCAAAGTGAATCAGTTATACATATACATATATCCACTCATTTGTAGACTTTTTCCCCATATAGGTCATTACAGAGTATTGCGAAGAGTTCCCTGTGCTATACGGTAGGTCCTTATTAGTTATCGATTTTATATATAATAGTGTGTATATGTCATCCTTTCAGGTGGTGGCAGCACAGCTGCTTCTAGACCTACAAACTTCCACCCAACAGCAGATGTATGATCACTCCCTTTGTAAATACAGGCACACTTCAGAGATATCTCACATTCAGTTCCAGACCTCTGCAATAAAGTGAACATCACGATAAAGATATTCACACAAATATTTCGGTTTCCCAGTGCATATAAAAGTTATGTCTACACTATAAACATAAGTAGTCTATTAAGTGTGCCATAGCATTGTGTCTAAAAAAACAATGTGAGTACCTTCATTTACAAATACTTTATTGCTAACAAATTCTAACCATCATCTGAGCCTTCAGTGAGTTATAATCTTTTTGAAACAATAGCATCAAAGATCATTGATCACAGTTCACCCTAACAAATACAATAATAATGAAAAAGTTTGAAATATTGAGAGAATTATCAAAAAGTGACACAAAGACACAGAGTGAGCAAATGCTGTTGGAAAAATGACACCAATAGATTTGCTCAACACAGGGTTGCCTCATACCTTCAATTTGTAAAAAACACAATTTTCAAAATGCAATGAAGTAAAGCACAACAAAATGAGGTCTGCCTGTTAAACTCCTAATTTAAGCGTGCCCTTGTTTCCTCTGGGACCCTGACAGATAACAACTGCCCCATGGTTTGTTGTTGTTTCGTTCTGTGTGTATGAGTATGTGTCTGAAATAAAGTAATAGAATGTATGCAAATTCTTGAGCATTGTGGCTGGCATATAGCACTAATATGCGCTCCATATGGTTTAAAGTGAAATCAGTCCCTGGAAAAGCCAGATTGTGGAGCTTGTGAAGGACGCCCTTGGGCCTCTGCTTCCCCTGCCCACCCACCCCATCTCCGCAGACGTCGCAATGTGTGTGGTCAGCAGAAACCCACCCAAAGACGCCCGCGTCCTAATTCCCAGAACTTGTGAACATGCTGTGTGACGTGGCAAAGTAAAAGGATGGTTATAGTTAGAATCAGTGGTGCTCAACGGCTGACCGGAAAATGAGGAGCTTTCTCCTGGATTACCCAAACGAGTCCACTGTCATCACAAAGGCCCTTAAAAGTGGAAGAGGGAGGCAGAAGAGAGGAATTAGAGGGAAAAGAAACCACTGAAGAAAGGCAAGATATCAGCCTATTGACTTTGAAGATGTCCCATGAGACGAGGGATGCAGGAAGCCACCGGCAGCTGGAAAAGGCAAGAAAAAGGGTTCCCCCCACAGCTCCAGAAAGGAACAGAGCCCTGCCTACACACTGACTTTAGCCTGGAGAGACTTGTGCCATATTTCTACCCTACAGACTTTAAATTTGTGTTGTTAAGCTGCTAAATTTTTGTGGTAATTTGTTACAGTAGCAACAATGTGTATATACACATAGTGTACATATATATAACAATGTATATAAAACAATGTATATATATATATATATATTATATACATATAAAACAAGTGGAGAAACTACCCACTCACACTTCATCCCCTGAAAAACTTTATTTAATCTGAACTTGGGATCATTTATGCTGACTTTGAGCTTCATACAAATTTGAGTTTGAGACAAACAGTTGCTAAGGAATTAGAATGAACATAAAAAGTGATGACACTTTTCCAGAATGTTCTTCCTCTCTTTCAAAGACTTTCAGAGTATTGACCTCATTAGGAAGTGCTGGAAGGAGCAAACCTTAAGTCTCATGTTTTCTTTAGTAGCATTTCCTGTCCAGTGATGAAATGACCACCGTGACAGTCCCACGAGGACATTTCCCCAGTCTACAGTCAAGGTTCTGTTCAGGCTCTGTCGTCTAATGACAAATCCAAGCATGAAGACAAATAATTCATCTCCGTTCTAACTGTGAATTTTCCAAACTTTACACAGTTTCTCCTGCCCCTGCCTCACAGTGCTGTAGGCAAGCAGGATGCATTCAGCATGTGTAATCTGGCTCATAAATTAATCTCTTTGGTCCCTTCATCCTATGTTCTTCTTTAAGCCCCCTCCAATCTGTCAACAGATTTTGTGGTACTGAAGCACTCCTATCTAGATGTGTCACACCAGCAGTGTGAAAGAAAAGCTGTACTGAAGACACAACATATCATTTTAATGAAGAAATGACAGCTGTGAGTGTGTGTGTGTGTGTGTGTGTGTGTGTATGTATGTATACACACACATGCCTGTGCTATATGTGCTGTGTAGGCTTTTAGAGATCATCCAGCTCCACAATTTTATTATTTTCCCTTGTTCATTCATTCATTCATTCCCCCATGCATTTGAAAGCCAGACTTCTGTCAGGCAGAGTTCCAAGATACAACAGTGAATAAGACAGACATGGATTCTGTGTTGACAGATCTTATATTTCTGTGGGAGAAGAGGTAATGAACTAATACATAAATAAATCAAGAAGATCGTTCCCTATGTTGACAAATGAAGTAAAGAAAGGAGAGCATAACAAGTGGGGATGGAAGAGATAGCATTAGGTCAAATTAGAAATGGGGGTGGGGCGTATAGGTCAAGAGGGCCTTCTGGGCAATGGATATTTTAATCTGAGAACTAAAAAAAAAAAAAAAAAAAAAAAGCAGATGTAGAGTTCTGGGAGCCACGAGAACATCTCCTCTAAAAGCCTGAGATGTTAACAAGCTTGGGCTACAAAGGGGTCCCGGAGGATGTGTAGCTGACCAGGACAGAGGCAGAGGGTGGCCAAGAAGGCAGAAGACAGCGTGTCCATGGACCACAGCAAAGCATTTAGCTTTTGGTCCGATTGCAATAGAAGCGACCAGAGGGCTTGGGTGGAAGTGATGTGATGTGATTCTTTGTATTTGAAAAGAGATTATTTCATCTAATATACCCAGGAAAGTGAGGTCCAGCGTGTTGGGAGTAAGAAAGAGTAGAAGATAGCCTCATCCACCAGAGGGCAGACAGCAGAAACAACAAGAACTACAATTCTGCAGCCTGTGGAACAAAAACCACATTCACAGAAAGATAGACAAGATGAAAAGGTAGAGGGCTATGTACCAGATGAAGGAAAAAGATAAAACCCCAGAAAAACAACTAAATGAAGTGGAGATAGACACCCTTCCAGAAAAAGAATTCAGAACAATGATAATGAAGATGATTCAGGACCTCAGAAAAAGAATGGAGGCAAAGATCAAGAAGATGCATGAAATGTTTAACAAAGACCAGGAAGAATTAAAGAAAAATCAAACAGAGATGAACAATACAATAACTGAAATGAAAAATACACTAGAAGGAATCAATAGCAGAATAACTGAGGCAGAAAAACGGATACGTGACCTGGAAGACAGAATGGTGGAATTCACTGCTGTGGAACAGAATAAAGAATGAAAAGAAATGAAGACAGCCTAAGAGACCTCTGGGACAGCATTAAACGTAACAACATTCGCATTATAGGGGTCCCAGAAGGAGAAGAGAGAGAGAAAAGACCTGAGAAATTACTTGAAGGGACGATAGTCGAAAACTTCCCTAATATGGGAAAAGAAATAGCCACCCTAGTCCAGGAAGTGCAGAGAGTCCCATACAGGATAAA
Organism: Kogia breviceps; assembly: GCF_026419965.1. Classification (NCBI taxonomy): domain Eukaryota; kingdom Metazoa; phylum Chordata; class Mammalia; order Artiodactyla; family Physeteridae; genus Kogia; species Kogia breviceps. The sequence continues at coordinate 99,130,551 of NC_081320.1, read as the reverse complement.
CCCAAGGGGAAACACGCCAAGACACATAGTAATCAAATTGGCAAAAATTAAAGACAAAGAAAAATTATTGAAAGCTGCAAGGGAGAAACAACAAATAACATACAAGGGAACTCCCATAAGGTTAAAAGCTGATTTCTCAGCAGAACCTGTACAAACCAGAAGGGAGCGGCATGATATATTTAAGGTGATGAAAGGGAAGAACCTACAAACCAAGATTACTCTACCCGACAAGGATCTCATTCAGATTTGATGGAGAAATCAAAAGCTTTACAGACAAGCCAAAGCTAAGAGAATTCAGCACCACCAAACCAGCTCTACAACAAATGCTAAAGGAACTTCTTTAAGTGGGAAACACAAGAGAAGAAAAGGTCTTACAAAAACAAACCCAAAACAATTAAGAAAATGGTAACAGGAGCATACATATCGATAATTACCTTAAACATGAATGGATTAAATGCTCCAACCAAAATACACAAGCTGGCTGAATGAATACAAAATCAAGACCCATCTATATGCTGTCTACAGGAGACTCACTTCAGATCTAAGGACACATACAGACTGAAAGTGAGGGGATGGAAAAATATATTCCATGCAAATGGAAATCAAAAGAAAGCTGGAGTAACAATACTCATATCAGATAAAGTAGACTTTAAAATAAAGAATGTTACAAGAGACAAGGAAGGACACTACACAATGGTCAAGGGATCAATCCAAAAGAAAGATGTAACAATTATAAATATATATGCACCCAACATAGGAGCACCTCAATACATAAGGCAACTGCTAACAGCTATAAAAGAGGAAATCGGCAGTAACACAATAATAGTGGGGGACTTTAACACCTCACTTACATCAATGGATAGATCATCCAAACAGAAAATTAATAAGGAAACAGAAGCTTTAAATGACATAATAGACCAGATAGATTTAATTGATATTTATAGGACTTTCCATCTAAAAAGAACAGATTACACTTCCTTCTCAAGTGCACATGGGACATTCTCCAGGATAGATCACATCTTGGGTCACAAATCAAGCCTCAGTAAATTTAAGAAAACTGAAATCATATCAAGCATCTTTTCTGACCACAATGCTATCAGATTAGAAATCAATTACAGGTGGAAAAAAGTAAAAAACACAAACACATGGAGGCTAAACAATACGTTACTATATAACCAAGAGACCACTGAAGAAATCTAAGAGGAAATGAAAAAAATACCTAGAGACAAATGACAATGAAAGCACGACGATCCAAAACCTATGGGATGCAACAAAAGCAGTTCTAAAAGGAAAGTTTATAGCAATACAAGCCTACCTCAAGAAAGAAGAAAAATCTCAAATAGCAGTCTAACCTTACACCTAAAGGAACTAGAGAAAGAAGAACAAAAAAACCCCAAAGTTACAAGAAGGAAATAAATCATAAAGATCAGAGTAGAAATAATGAAATAGAAACAAAACAATAGCAAAGATCAATAAAACTAAAAGCTGTTCTTTAAGAAGATAAACAAAATTGATAAACCATTAGCAAGATTCATCAAGAAAAAGAGGGAGAGGACTCAAATCAATAAAATTAGAAATGAAAAAGGAGAGGTTACAACAGACACCACAGAACTACAAAGCATCCTAAGAGACTACTACAAGCAACTCTATGCCTATAAAATGGACAACCTGGAAGAAATGGACAAATTCTTAGAAAGTTATAACATTCCAAGACTGAACCAGGAAGAAACAGAAAATATGAACAGACCAATCACAAGTAATGAAATTGAAAATATGATTAAAAATCTTCCAACAAACAAAAGTCCAGGACCAGATGGCTTCACAGGTGAATTCTATCAAACATTTAGAGAAGAACTAACACCCAGGGCTTCCCTGGTGGCGCAGTGGTTGGGAGTCCGCCTGCCGATGCAGGGGACACGGGTTCGTGCCCCAGTCCGGGAAGGTCCCACGTGCCGTGGAGCGGCTGGGCCCGTGGGCCATGGCCGCTGGGCCTGCGCGTCCGGAGCCTGTGCTCCGCAACGGGAGAGGCCACAGCAGTGAGAGGCCCGCATACCACTAAAAAAAAAAATAAAAAAAAAAAAGAACTAACACCCATCCTTCTCAAATTTTTCCAAAATATTGCAGAGGAAGGAATACTCCCAAACTCATTCTGTGAGGCCACCATCACCCTGATACCAAAACCAGACAAAGATACTACAAAAAAAGAAAATTACAGACCAATATCACTGATGAACATTGATGCAAAAATCCTCAACAAACTACTAGCAAACAGAATCCAACAACACATTAAAAGGATCATACATCATGATCAAGTGGGATTTATCCCAGAGATGCAAGGATTCTTCAATATACACAAATCAATCAATGTGATACACCATATTAACAAATTGAAGAATAAAAACCATATGATCTTCTCAATAGATGCAGAAAAAGATTTGACAAAATTCAACACCCTTTTATGATGAAAACTCTCCAGAAAGTGGACATAGAGGGAAGCTACCTCAACATAATAAAGGCCATCTATGACAAACCCCCAGCAAACATCATTCTCAATGTTGAAAAACTGAAAGCATTTCCTTTAAGATCAGGAACAAGACAAGGATGTCCACTCTCACCACTATATTCAACATAGTTTTGGAAGTCATAGCCATGGCAATAAGAGAAGAAAAAGAAATAAAAGGAATCCAAATTGCAAAAGAAGAAGTAAAACTGTCACTGTTTGCAGATGACATGATACTATACATAGAGAATCCTAAAGATGCCACCAGAAAACTACTAGAGCTAACAATGAATTTGGTAAAGGTGCAGGATACAAAATTAATGCACAGAATTCTCTTGCATTCCTATACACTAACAAAGAAAAAACTGAAAGAGAAATTAAGGATACACTCCCATTTACCATTGCAACAAAAAGAATAAAATACCTAGGAATAAACCTACCTAGGGAGACAAAAGACCTGTATGCAGAAAACTATAAGACACTGATGAAAGAAATTAAATATGATACCAACAGATGGACAGATATACCATGTTCTTGGATTGGAAGAATCAATATTATGAAAATTACCATACTACCCAAAGCAATCTACAGATTCAATGCAATCCCTGTCAAACTACCAATGGCATTTTGCACAGAACTAGAACAAAAAAAATCTTAAAATTTGTATGGAGAAACAAAAGTCTCCGAATAGCCAAAACAGTCTTGAGGGGAAAAAAAAAAAAAATGGAACTGGAGGAATCAGACTCCCTGGCTTTAGACTATACTACAAAGTTACAGTAATCAAGACAATATGGTACTGGCACAAAAACAGAGGTATAGATCAATGGAACAGGATAGAAAGCCCAGAGATAAACCCACACACCTATGGTCAACTAATCTATGACAAAGGAGGCAAGGATATACAGTGGAGAAAAGACAGTCTCTTCAATAAGTGGTGCTGGGAAAACTGGACAGCTACATGTAAAAGAATGAAATTAGAACACTGTCTAACACCATACACAAAAATAAACTCAAAATGGATTAGAGACCTAAATGTAAATCCAGACACTATAAAACTCTTAGAGGAAAACATAGGAAGAACACTCTGACATAAATCATAGCAAGATCTTTTCTGATCCACCTCCTAGAGTCATGGAAATAAAAATAAAAATTAAAAAAATGGAACCTAATGAAACTTAAAATCTTTTGCAAAGCAAAGGAAACTACAAACAAGATGAAAAGACCACCCTCAGAATGGGAGAAAATATTTGCAAACAAATCAATGGACAAAGGATCTCCAAAATATATAAACAGCTCATTCAGCTCAATATTAAAAAAACAAACAACCCAATCCAAAAATGGGCAGAAGACCTAAATAGACATTTCTCCAAAGGAGACATACAGATGGCCAAGAAACACATGAAAACTGCTCAACGTTATTAGAGAAATGCAAATCAAAACTACAATGAGGTATCATCTCACACCAGTTAGAATGGGCATCATCAGAAAATCTACAAACAACAAATACTGGAGAGGGTGTGGAGAAAAGGGAACCATCTTGCACTGTTGGTGGGAATGTAAATTGATACAGCCACTATGGAGAACAGTATGGAGGTTCCTTAAAAACTAAAAATAGAATTACCATATTACCTAGCAATGCCACCACTGGGCATATACCCAGAGAAAACCATAATTCAAAAAGACACATGCACCCCGATGTTCATTGCAGCACTATTTACAATAGCTGGGTCATGGAAGCAACCTAAATGCCCATCGACAGATGAATGGATAAAGAAGATGTGGTACATATATTCAATGGAATATTACTCAAGCATAAAAAGGAATGAAATTGGGTCATTTGTAGAGATGTGGATGGATCTAGAGACTGTCATACAGAGTGAAGCAAGTCAGAAAGAGAAAAACAAATATCGTATATTCACACATATTTGTGGAACCTAGAAAAATGGTACGGATGAACAGGTTTGTAGGGCAGAAATTGAGACACAGATGTAGAGAACAAACGTATGGACACCAAGTGGGGAAAGCAGTGGGGGGAGTGGTGGTGGTGTGATGAATTGGGAGATTGGGATTGACATATATACACTAATATGTATAAAATGGATAACTCATAATAAACTGCTGTATAAAAAAGTAAATTAAATCAATTAAAAAAAAACAAAAAAAGAAAAAAAAATAGAAAGAGTAGAAACAAAGTGAAAAGAGGGACATCAATTACTATGGTACTACAGCCGCCAGGCAGGAAAGGATAGTAGCTTTGACTAGGATGCCTATAGCAGAGGTGGAGATACATTTTTAATGTGGGATTCCTTTTGATGGTGGAAGTAGCAGATTATGGTTCTGAGATAGAGATGATGATGACAAGGTAGGCATCTAGCTTGGGGCCTGGGAAATCAGCTACATCATGACCTTGGAGACCCAAGGGGAGGTGGAGGTGTGAAGAAGGCAGCTGGAGGTGGGAGCCTGGAGTTCAAAGTGAGATCTGGAGATGAAAGTGTGTGAGTCATCCTTTCAACCCATTTAAGGTGGCAGTCTTGAGTGTAATCACCAAAAAGCAACCATAGAGAGAAAGCTGCAGGGCAAAACTGAGCAACTCCATCCTTTTTTTTTTCTACTTGGAGAAGGTTGCTTTTTATCACTGAGATATAATCGACATAAAAAATTATATTAGGTTCAGGTGTACAACATAAAGATTTGATATTTGTAGACACTGAAAAAAATGAGCACCACCATAAAGTCTAAGTTATCCTTTACCGCCATGGAAACTTACACAGCATGCAATGCAATATTATTGACTATAGTCACCATGCTGTATGTTACACCTCTATGACTTATTTATTTTATGACTGGAAGTTTCTACCTCTTGACCCCCTTCACTCACCCCTACTACTCCTCCCTTCTGGAAACTACCAATTTGTTCTCTGTACATATGAGTTTGGATTTGTTTTATTTTGTTTGTTTGTTTGTTAGATTCCATATACAAGTGAGATCATATGGTATTTGTCTGTGTCTTACCTATTTCGCTTAGCATAATACTCTCAAGGTCCATCCATATTGCTACAAGTGGCAAGGTTTCATTCCTTTTGTGACTGAGTATAATTTAATTGTGTGTGTGTGTGTGTTTGTGTGTGTGTGTGTATCACATCTTCTTTATCCATTTATCCATCTATGGACACTTTGGTTGTTTCTATATCTTGGCTATTGTGAATAATACTGCAATGAACATGGGGAGGCATATTTCTTTTTGAATTATTAAATCTTATGCTTATTTAAATTACTGTTTTTGTTTTCTGCTTATAAATACCCATAAGTGGAATTGCTAGATCATACAGTAGCTCTACTTAGTTTTTTGAGGGTCCTCCATACCGTTCTCCATAGTGGCTGTACCAATTTACATTCCCACCAACAGTGCACAAGGTTTACCTTTTCTCCGGAGCCCTGCCAACACTTATTTGTTTTCTTTTTGATAATGAGTAGTTTCATCCTTTAGGAATTAGAGAAGAAGGATGAAATAGCAAAGGAGGTGGAGAAGAGCTTCCAAGAAAGGGAATGGACTCTCTGGACAGTCTAAACGCTGCAAAAAAAAAAAAAAAAACACCAAAATTAGGGTCCAGGGAGGAAGGAAATGACATCATCAAAGAGAAGTAGTTGAGTTTTGAAAGATCCAGGGCTCTCGGATTCAGCTGTGGGGTCTTGTCCAGGAGAAAAAGTGTGAGGGGAAGTTGCTATTGATTGCTTTTAAAGGTTTCCATAAATTTCTGTAATGTTCTAGAACGAATGATTTGACATAATTAGTATTACAAATACTGTATACACAAAGATAAATGATACTGTAAGGTAGTCCATTGTTCCACGCTCTTTCAGTAACAAGTGCCTGACACGGTTCAACGTTGCTGAAGCAAAATCTGGAAATTGTTCACTCACATTCAGTAAGAAGTTGGACTGGTGCTGAGTCCAGAATCCCAGGGACTCAAGTTCTGATACAGTCAGAATTCTCGCCCTGTGTCTCTCAGCATTCGTCCTTCCATCGGTCGACATAATTCCCTGGTAATGGACATTGTCATCCTCCTTCTTTCTGTGGCAGGGGACAGTGAGGTATGACACCAGAAAGAGGCAGGTATCCAATATCTCGGCCTCAGGCATCTAGAACAAGGACAGAATCTTCCTCCTGGCGTCCACATAGGAAATTCACAGGATCGTCTCCCTGGGACCTATGTCACCACTCTGTTGACCACTTGGGACAGAACAGAGAATAAGGAGTGACCCATCCTGGACTCTCATGGAGAGGAGGGGCTACACTCCCCAGAGGAAGGAGGTCCTCTTTCCGGCAAAAGTCCGGGAGGGATGGGAGCAGAGGAAAACACCAGCTGTCCACTGCAGCCAGCCAGCAAATGCATCATCCTGACAACAAATGCATGTCCAATTAAAGGACAATTCAGTCTTCTCACTTGCTACCAAGTAAAGTTTAATGGAGACAACTATTCCAGCTGAAAAATAGATTCCCTTCTCCTGGAGCGTTAATATGCAAAGACAGCAGCATCCAATAGAGGCTGTTCTTGAGTTAATTTCGTTAGGCAGGGCCAGTAGGGACATAAGATTTGGCTTAAAAAGAATCTAGCCTGCTGAAATAGTTTTGATAATTTCCTTCAGAAGTGATAAATAAAACTTAAGACATTCTACAAGAGAACTCATGGACAATTTTCTAATTAGTTCACGTTGCTATCCAAGTGGGAAACCATTGTTATGGTTATTACTACGTAAAATGCATGATAAAATAAGAAAAGAATTCCAGAATCTCATATTCTCATATTATTATGTGTTGAAAAAAATATATATACATACACATACCCACAGATACATACACACACACACAACTGAACAAAAGATATTCTAGAGCCACAAATATGTCTATCTGTTTTTATTTGTTCTGGGAGCTCATACAAGAGCCCTCATCTGGCATTGACATGTAAATGAGTCAGTGATGGAACTATGCTTGCTCTGTCCCTGATCTACATGTCAATACCTGACTATTCTGTAATTTATGTACACAGAGAAATCAGCGACTACGCACAAGTCTTATCACCCCTGAACACATGTTAAAAATTTACTCCCTGAAATGCGTATGCTCGAATCCAACTTAGTAATATAGGCTAATGTACTTTACAAGTTTATTCACATGCAAAGTATATTTTGAAGCTATTTATCTTTCTTTTAAAAGAAATCACTGCCTTAAAGACATCTTTGGGGTCGGGAGCCTCTGATTTCTGCATTAAAATGTCCAGCTGTGTATCATCGAGCAGAGTCGATCAGCCCAATGTGCACACCTGCTGACAAGGTTCCCCTGCAGCCTTTTCACTACCAGACACCCAAATATCACTGTTTATGTCCTGCTCAGATGACTGACACTTGAAGATCTGTGTTTTAGAGTTTATACATTAGACCAATTATGATGAAAAATCTGGTTCCATGGTGTCAGTAAGGCTGTGCCCATACAAGTCCTGTCACTTCAGAAAGGTGTGTCCCAAGGAGGCTTGGACCAAACTCCATTCCAGTGCCAGGCCTTTGGGCAGGGAGAGCAGCCCCTAAGCACTGTGTTAAATGCCTTCGGGCAAATTGCCCTTGTCCATCGAGGTTGCCTGACTTTCCTGTTTCAGAGCCTCCTCGAAAGGCAGCAACTAGCAGACTTCAGTGTGACTTCAGACTTCCTGTGACAAAGTTGCGAAGCCTATTTTCATCAGAGTCGGTTTTCAAACATCTGTTAAAGCTGGGTAGGTTGAGAAAGAACCCAGCCTTATGAAATCATTTTTAAAAACTTTAAGATCGATATGTCCTCAATGAGGGAAGTATACAAACGTGTTAGTTGCAGAAAATGGTCAGGTGTCTCTAAGGTGAAACAAAGCAAATGCTGATCTTCGATGTCTACAAAATTTCTTTGGAAATATTTTATGATGCTATTCCTCATATCTAATTCTCACTATTTCGATAATTTTCAACATTGCGGTAGGAAGAAGGGCAACAAGCTGTGATGGGAAAACAGCTCTGGAAGGGAAATCAACAGACCTGGGTGCTTATCTGCTTGGCTTTCCTTGGAGATCCCAGGAGAACCCCCAGGACCCCTCTTGGCCTCAATTTATATTTATATTTAGTTATTTGTAAATATTTATATTTATATCTTATATCTGTAAGATTAGGGGATTTTAAATATTTGTTAACTGTTCATATCTTGCATAATGCTAATTACCACTTTCATTTAGGGAAAACCAGAATGGCACTTAGGTACTGACAGTGATGGATGCAAAGTTGTAGGGTCTTAAGTCCTTTGAAATAGAATTAGAGTTCCTGCTTTTCTCTTTGTATCTCATTGAACTTCTGACTGTATTCTTGTAAACATTAAGCAAAGCAAAACCAGACAAAAGAACTAGGTGTGCTAGAGGTTGAAACTGTGGGAGAAGTTGTAATATTTAAAAGTAAATCTGCACATGACCAAGAATCGGCACTTCTGACAAGTTCCAGGTGCCGCTGCTGGTCCAAGGCCTACACTTTGAGAATCGCTAGTGTTATGCGTCTATCTAATTCCAACACTATCTTAACACCATTAGGAGTCACTTTAGGGGTTTTCTGATTTGTTTCCCTTTTTGAAGAGAGTTCTCTAAAGCCTAAGTAAGGTCCCTAAAGTTAGGAACGTATTTTTTACTTATCAGAAGCATCTTCTACCAGGAACAGATATTGTTTGTAGGAACCCCGTGGCAGGCAGGCAGGCAGGCAGCAGGTGCAGTCATGATAGTACTGCCTTATACCCCAGATCACATGCAGGCAGAGAGAGGCCGCAGCCCCGGGGGCATTTTCTTAGTCCTCCTTCCATAGTGCAGCTTCTGGGAGCAACCGTGAGACTAGGGCGTTTTCCAAAGACCACCTCTACCACGTGACAAAAACGTGCAGGGATGTCTCCCTCTCCATCCTTAGAAAGCAAGGGAAGCACACGAGGTCCCTCGGAAGCCCAGCATGTTTTCCACTTTCAGCTGGAATCACAGGTGATTCTCCCAGCGACCCTGTGTGCGCAGTTCTCCTGGGCCGGAACGGGAGGCTGCTTCTCACACGCCAGTGAGGCTCAGTGCCCTGTCCAGGAAGAAGGTCACTCTTCTGACAGCTGCACCATATGTTGTTGCAGGATCAGATACTAACAGCTACGTATTTTAGCTTACACGTTTAGAAACATGCTTTGAGATGTCTTTCTCAGGTTCTTCCTTTCTTTCCTGCAAGTAGGTATTAAAGCTTAGAGGATGATAGGAAGCTGCAAAGCAGTGCGGGGTGCAGGAGAGGGGTCTGGGCTTTGACGACCATCGAGTCCCCATGAAACATCTCATCTAACCATTGGTGCCGCCGGCCTCCCAGCTCCCCCGCTAGTGAGAAGGGGGCTCTCAGCCCTGGGATCTGATTCAGAGACTCAGAGAGAAGGGGCTGACCGGCCTGTCTCCTTAGGGGAGGGCTTGACAACTGAACCCCAGAGGCCCACCTCCCTCGGGATCCCCCCACACAGAGGCTCTCCCCGAACATCCCTTTCCCCCCCTCTTCTCCCCTTTTCGTGGGCTGGCAGAGAGCATCTCTGCCCCTTGATACCGACACATCTACAGAGTCCAAATATTTCTTTTACAGACAAGGAAACTGAGGCCAAACGAGTTAGAGGGTTTTCCAAATGGCAGGAAAGAAAATCAGCTCGAGGACAAGACCGACTTCCGTGTCAGCACACTCCAGGCTGATGTCCTGGGAAGGAAGATACATAGATATACGGTTTTGTTCTATCTCATCTGAGTTATTAGGTACTATGTTCCTTTCTTCTCCTTACCATGAAACTATATAAGGGTTTCTGAAACTGGGCACTGTGGACCTTTGGGACAACAATGTCTTTGGTTGGGGAAGGGCCATGATGTGCTCTAGGATGTTTACAGCATCCTGGCAGCTTCCCGCTGAAGGCCAGTAGCACCAGCCCTGACAGCTGTGATAACCAAAAATGTCTCCTGACTTTTCCAAACACTCTGCAAGGGCCAAAACCTCCCAGGATGAGACCCATTTAAGTCATCCCGTGGCAACTAATAAGCTGCTAATATATGTCAAGTATTTTACATATGAAAAATAACTATTTTTAAAAATACATTTATTTATGGCTGCATTGGGTCTTCGTTGCTGCACGCGGGCTTTCTCTAGTTGCGGCGAGCGGGGGCGAGCGGGGGCTACTCTCCGTTTCGGTGCGCGGGCTTCTCATTGTGGTGGCTTCTCTTGCTGCGGAGCACGGGCTCTAGGCACGCGGGCTTCAGTAGATGTGGCTCTCAGGCTCTAGGCACGCAGGCTCAGCAGCTGTGGCGCACGGGCTTATTTGCTCCGCGACATGTGGGACCTTCCCGGACCAGGGCTCGAATCCATGTCCCCTGCATCGGCAGGCGGATTCTTAACCACTGAGCCACCACGGAAGTCCCAGGAGCTATTTGTAAAAGGGTATGTGTGGGAAGTCTATTTGGGTGTGTGTCTGGATGTATCGTTCTATGTGTGTGTGTGTAAATGATAGAGAGTTCCACTAGATTCTCTTTGGTTACATCAAAATGCATTGAGACTCTGTTTCTGGCCAAGATGGAGTCAGAGTGACTGGATTTACCTTTCTGCCTGAAACCATCGAAACTCCAGGCAAGTTGTCAGCAACAGCAATTTCAGACGCTGGTTCTCGGGCAGGGCATGCAGGGCTCTGGAGAGAGGATAATGGGGGGGGGGGGGTGCCTGCCATCCCCTCCACAGCTGCCCCAAGTGTGTCCAGGAAGGCACCTCCCCAAGTTAGGAGGTAGGACGCAGCACATCTTGTGCCATCGTGATGGACCCAGCATCTCCACATCCTGCACAGCCCAGTTCACGCACACACGGTGCTCTGCCCTCAACCTGAGAGATGCTGTCCTGGGGACAGGAGGCACACAAGCCCTGGCCGCTCACCTCCAAGTGGGGTGGACACGTTTGAGATCTGCTTACAGTGCATCGAAGATACAATGATTTCCTGTTTCAGAGAAAATATCTCCTTTCTAGAAAGGCTATTCTCTTGGCGTACAATCTCCCCACGTAATTTTGGGGAAAAGTACTTGCAATCTTGTTAATACATAGACTTTTTCTTACTGACTGAAAATAGTGGTCATTTCAATCTGGCTGTAATCACTGGTATTTATATACTTTCTGAGGTGTAAATCAGCAGCCTTAGCATTGGACAAGCAGGCCCTCACCCCACCCCACCCCAGGGAAAGGAAAAGTTTCCCAGCCAAACAGAAACAGAGGGAGTGTACCGTGTTCCCTACTTGCCAAACCTCAATTTCCCTTTCTTTTAAAAAGAGATAATATGGTAATAATAATACTAACATGATCATGATGAGATCTTTCTCCCAAGTTTGCAGGGAGTGATAAATGAGTTCTTACATATGTGATGCTAAGCAGAGCCTGCCCGCTGTAAATGCTGAGACTTCGGCTCCACTATTATCACTGTTACTATTACTACTTTTACTCTTGCTATTAGAAGGAAGAGATTATACGGAGAAGGGTGGAAAACTGGGTTCGAATCCCAACTATGAGACCTACTTAGCCATTTAATCATAGAAAGTCAATGATCACCTCCTGCCCTATTTCCCTGTAAGCAAATGGTGATAATGATGAAATCTTTCTCTAAGCACAGGGGAGCCAAGATCCAAACCCAAGGCGGTTTGACTCCAAAACCCTAGCTGCATCATATCCCATCAAAGCCAATTATTGGTGAATCTAATCTTAAAAAGCCACGCCGTCCTTTAGAAGGCACCCAGATGACAAAGCGGTAGTGCAACATCTCTGAGTCCTGGAGTCCTGGATTTCACATATGAAACAACTCAGGATAAACGTGGATTTGTATCTGTTCTTATCTCCTTCCACAGAGTTGCTACCACTCCCAGAAAATTCCTTCTGAGCAGTGCCTGGCCCACCATCTGCGATATGCCATTTACCTAGACAAACCTTCCTGCAGCAGGAAATGCAGGGCTGGGCAGACATGACTCAGAGCTCCAATTAAAAAAGGAAATTTGCATTAGGAGCTCTAACTGCCTGTTTCAATTGAGAACAGCAGCTTTCTCCTCCTTCCTTCCTAAGGAGAGAGGAACCTCAGCGATGTGGGTTTGGATTTTTGTGAGGGGGATGGGGTGTGATTGTCCGGGTTCGAACTGTGGCGGAGGATCGGAAACCTGAAAACACGCAAAGGTTTGGGAGGCGTCCACGTGGAGAAGACGAGCTCCCTTCCCTCCGGGCCCTGTCTCTTTAACTCTTCTCCATCCGTCCTCTGTGAACCCTGGCAGCCCCTCGCAGCCGTGACCTCTCTAAACTGTCAGCCTCAGATTAACTGATACTTCATCAATTTCGCCGGAACTGCATTTGCAACCCGGTCTCAGGAGGACGGCCAAGTGCCTCAAATGCCAGGCGTTAGCCTCCCAGAGCCAGATTTCCTTCGGAACGATGGGGCATTTTCCAATATCCTTGCAGGGGCCTGGGCAACAAGCCGAGGGGGACTTTGCCCGGAGGCGAAGAGCAGGAGCCTCTGATTATTCCTTGTAAATTTTTCATGAGGACATCTGCCCACCCTCTCTCCTCTGGAACTGCCCTCATCGCAGACCCCCTCTGCATTCAGACCTCCTGACAAGGCATGAAAAACGAGAACGACTGGGCTCGGCCCCCATTAGCCAGGAAGTGGCTGCTAGGTGCCTGGGATTTCAGTCTCTGGAGGGATCCGGCTGCTGGAGAGGGGTCCGGTCTTCGAAACAAAAGACCGGCGGGAGATGGACGATTCTTAGGTGAGTCTAGGGATCGAGGCCACCCCTCCGGTGGGCGTAGGCGGCCTGGACACGCAGATGGTCCTGGATGATAAAGCCGGCCTGGCCCAGAGAGATCCATTAGTCCTGCAGCCTGCGGACCCCACCTATCTTGGCCTGGGAAATTAGGGTCCGTGGTCCTACCTTCCTTGCCCTTCTCGGGGGGCCTCCAGCATGAGGTGGACAGGCAGGGTCCCCGTGCTACCATATTCATATCCCCCAAGTCAAAGCCAGGGAGGAATAAAGTATAGAGATGCGGGGGGCGGGGGGGAGATGCTTCCTCAGTTAAGTAATAAAATACATCTAACCATTCCTTTGGAAATACCAGCAACTCACAAGCTTCAAAATCCTCTCTCTCTCCATACAGTTCAAATCAAGAGCCAGCACCTCTTTCTCATTAATACATCAAATCATGTCGATGTCCTTTTCGTGCTCCCTTTGAAGTGGCATGTGCTTCAATTTATTTTTACTCTTTTAAGTGATGTCGTAAGGGCTGCCACCCAGGTGGCATATGAAGTCGGTTCCTCCGGGCGGAAGAGCTGTGGAGGCTGGTCGCACCCACAGTGGACCCACGTGCTGAAAAGCGTCCAGGGTCAGAGATTGACCTCCAGCGCGGGGAGATGCCTGGAAAGGAGGATTCCACGAAAGAGGGAAATGTTATGAAGACACTCCCCGCGCACACCTTGGAAAGACCACCTTTTGTGCTGAGCTTGGCCGGTCCTCGGGGAGCCGGGGGGCGGCCCTCCGTGGAGCAACGGTGCCCTCAAGCGGTCGCCCCTCGCCGCTCCCTCCCTTCCTCCCCGTCGCCGCCAACGGGGAGATGACAGAGAGAAAATGAGTTGCTCTGAACTGTTGGCCTGAACATCACATCTTTAAATAGTTATCCACATGAAAGAAGGCCTGGGACTGATTCAAAGCCACCTTGATGGGAAAATCTGAGGATGCCCATTAAAAAGCAGCGCACAGAACTGAGGAATGTTGTGGGGTTTTTTGTTGTTGTTTTTTTTTTTTTGCTGTTGCTTTGTCTTGCGTTCCCCCCCGCCCCCCAAACAGCTCTACTGGCGATTACATATTCCACAAGAAAATAAAATTAAATACATTTACTTAATTGCTTAATTAATTCGTGGATATCTACCACGATCCAGTTCAAAGATCTGAACAACAGAAACTTAGCTGGGAGGGGGGCGGGGAGGACCTCCTTCACCCCAAAGCAGGAAAAGAGGACAGAAGTATCAGAGAACCAGGAGTCAGGCAGATGCAGATAAAACTCCTGCCCTGATGTGGACGGTACAGGCTGATGACGTTAGATTAGTCACTTTGCTGTTGGCAGTTTGGTTTTCTCGTCTGTGAAGTGGATCATCTGTGAAAAGAAATTATTCGAGACAGTGATTCTGAATGCTGCAGTCAATACGAATGGGGCTTCAGCTTCCTTCCAAATCCCTGCGCATATTCCTGATGTCCTTCCTCTCCTTCGACCTCAAGCTTTCTCCTCTTCACCTGAAAGTCTCACCTCCATCCTGCCCTGCTCCGGGGAAGCCTCTTCCCAGCATGTCCACGAGTGTCCACGACTGACCATCCATGTCCTCAGTTTGTGTCTCCTCAGATGTTCTCGTTTTCTATCCCTCGGTTCCTCAGCCACACAGCGGATGCTTAACAATCCTTATTGGTGAGTAGGTTGGTTCTCAAATTAGAAATGCCTGAATTTCGAGGCAGAAAGCACAATGACAAAATCTTTGGATCCAGGATCTAACTCCATCACTGGATTTATCTCTCTGTGTCGCTGAGCAGTCACAACTTCTGAGAATGTTTTTTCCATCTATAAAGCAAAAGGTTGTGCTGGAAAAAAATAATAGTATTATTTTTTTGGAAGTTTTCAACTCATTACTTACTGAAGCCTTTAATAATCTCCCATGATGCATTGTTTCAGCAAAGGTTATTTAGCGAGTGCTGGAAATTACTAGATTAAATCATGTAAAGTTGCTATTTGTATGGGCTAAAATCATCAAATATGAGAAATTTTATAAGATATAACTAAAATGTCTTTTCCTGGAGAATTAGATCGTACTAAGTGAGCTTCTTCTTTTCTCTGTCGGGCATTTTAGTGCCAAGGCGATTGAGGAAACAGCCATGGTCTTTACTTTCTTGGATTATCAGCGTCTATGAGGGTTGAACAACATTGTCTTAGTATTTGCCAGGCACGTGGGAAATCATTTCAACCTTAAAATGTGTTAAGAATGAAAGGGTAAAAGTGTGAGGGAAAGTTTTAACAATTGCTGGAGGTCAGAATGTGAGGCAGTGTAAATATCATCTCCTCTAAATACATACTGAGATGGTTTCTAGAAAGCACATCTGCAGACAGCTAACACTTCATGGTCGTTTCATAGGAGTTTGTATATTGACAAAATCGGCTTCGTTAGTGGTAAGAATGTCTGATGGCCTTCAGCGTTCTTCCCTCTATACTGGCTCTTTCTCCTCCGAAGCCTCTTCTGCTATGGTTCAGGTATATTACGATAGCTCTCATTTCTTATCTAGAATAGCATTGTCCAATTTTGTTTGCTCTGATCATGCATATATTTCGAAAACCAGTCTGAGAAACTGAAAAGCATCTGTGCATATTTATGTACTTATTCACTACATACACGTACTTCTGAAGATGTGTACAGTACAGGTGAGATAAGAGAAAACAAATAATGTTTTGGATGAATTTTAAATTTTCATTTAAAAATAAACAAACAAAAACTTTTGTACCATCAAGAAGAAGTATTTTATTAATAATAAGATTATATTTTAGTGAAAGAAATATGATTAAATATGATTTGCTATTTTTTTATGTTGGTTTGACACTTCGTGATACAATAAAGCTCTAAGTTCAGTTTATTTTTTATATTAAATTATTGTCAAAGTTGAAAAGTATATTTCATGGAAGTACATAAATCCCGATAGAAATGAACCATGAGCCGTGCTTTCTAAATTTGGGTGCCACGTTTCAATCTCATTCAACAATTACCTGGAGGCTTGCGGGGGGGGTGGGAAGGTGGTTGTTAGAATCCAGGTACTAAATTTCCTTTTTCATGGATTGTTCTTTCAAGCTTTTACATTTTGTTATTTTACAATGTCATCCAAGTGGTTCAAAGCTCTATACCTCGTTTTAGAAATTGTTTTTAAATATATATTTTTGTTGTTTTTACAATGCACAGATTTAAGAGTTTTGTTGTCATTGTTGACGTATAATATTTTGATTAAAAAAATCACATCACAGTAACATCACTTCCAGATATCTAATTCCAAGTTGCGTGCTCTCTGTAGTATAAATTTCCCTCAAAAAGGAGTTACCTTCTCATTCATTGTTTATAGAACACCTATGGGTTGCAGTATACACTTAAGATTACTCATTTAGTTATTCATTTTCATTTTCTTCATTAAAAAATACCTGGTCGGCAGCATTGGATGACAGCTAATTCTTACCACTACTCCTCCAAAGCATAACTTGAACAAATAATTTTCCTAACTCCATTTCACATTTGACAACTCAAGAATTTTGCAATGTAATAAACAGTAAACTTGCGTACTAAAGATTTTTGTATTTATTTCCCATGTTTTTAAAAAGTGTCGCAACATTTTAAAGGATCCTTTACTAGGAATAATGTGGGGAGTGAATGGCTTGTGCCAGCATCCTTTGTCATTGGCAGTTAGGCAGAGCAACCTGGTTACCTTTACATCCGTTTTTCCCGTGAACTATCATTTTGTTAACGGAATCGTGTGCTGTTCAGATCACAAAGAAGTTTTTCGTAGTGTATTTCATTATTAAAACAGAATTTAGGAAGTACCAGAAGGTTGGATATATTATTAACCTCTGTATTTTACCCAATTGTAGAGCACACCTCCTAGACTAATTTAATCACAAATTGGTTTCTTCCAATCTTGCATAATATTTTTAGGCGTCTTCCAAAACACTTGAAGATAAGGGTACAGGGACTTCCCTAGTTGTGCAGTAGTTAAGAATCCGCCTGTCAATGCAGAGGACATGGGTTCAATCCCCGGTCCGGGAAGATCCCACGTGCCACGGAGCAACTAAGCCCGTGGCTCACAACTACTCACAACTACTGAGCCTGCACTCTAGAGCCCGCGAGCCACAACTACTGGAGCCCGTGCATCGCAACAAGAGAAGCCACCGCAATGAGAAGGCCGCACACCGCAAGGAAGAGTAGCCTCCGCTCGCCGCAACTAGAGAAAGTCTGAGCTCAGCAACAAAGACCAACACAACCATAAATAAATAAATAAAGACAAGGGTACAATTTCGTATATGACATATTGTTTTCTCTGCTGTTCCAGCCATTTTCACCAAAGGAGGAGAAGCGCTATCTTCTTAATGGATATGGCTTTTCATCTTTTCCCACTAAGGAAAAAAAATTCAGAAGAGACTTCTAAAGAGTTATCATTGAGTTTATGGAATTTTGCAAAGTACAGGACTAAATAATGTAAAACTTGTAGCATTGGCAAAAGAGTTATATATTCTTGTCTTCATATTTGAATTCTTAGAGTACAATGTCTCCCTAATTCTGATGGAACTGCACTTTTGTGAGTTAATATACCAAGGCACCAGCTCTCTGCCCACCAAAGTGAGGATCGCGGTTAATCACGGTGGACTTAAATCTACATTTCAAATCATTTTTATAATGTTGAAACTTGTGTTTGCTAGTTTCAGATTTTATTACCTTATCGCTCTTTTAATCTGGTTATGACAGAGGAAGCTCTTGAATAACGAATGGGACATATAGCAGCTCTGTTATTTCCTTTTTGTTCATCTGTACTTGCAATATTAGTATGTTCAATCCGTGGTTTTGTAGGAATACTTCTAACATATTTATTCACTTTGAAGGGCTAGCAAAGTTAACACTAGACAAAATAATCTATAATAAATGCACCTGACCAGAGATAAGTAAACTACAGTCGCTCAAAACCCTAAAATGTGGGAGTGCATGTGGTGCCGCCATAGACCCTCTGCCCACGAGACCGCCCACTCTTCCTGCAGGACTGTCCATCGCCCAACAGAGAGAGAGCCCCAGGGTCTCCCACACCCTAACAGCCGTGGATGCGGGCACAGTCGGCTCCACTCTAATGCTTGTTCTGACACACACGCTTGTTTCAACGAGGTTATATATTAAGGAACAATTTGAGATTGACGCAGATGTTGTCCGCAGATGCATGATTTCTCCTGCAAGAAACACTAGGTGAGTGCGATAAACTGCACCCAGCTGATCCGAGCCTAGGAACACGCACTCATGCGCACACACATGCCCACACTCACACACCCCTCCATCATCTCCCAGGTACCACCCATCACCAGGTGTCTCTCGAACCACACCCGCCGTTCCATTAGAACTGTCCCTCCCCTCACACATCTCCATCCTTCCTCCAAGCCACCAGAGCTCACAAGAGGATCCCTCAGCACCCACGTCCTCAGGCAAACCTCTGGCCTTTCTCAAGTTTAAGTGCCGTGTTGACTGCAGTACCGATGCCAGTCCTCATCATTTAACAAAGTGTAAAACTGTGTGACTCTTTTAATTAGGTTCTTATCCTTTTTTTATGTCACTGACAAAGATTTCATTCAAGCATTGTGCCCCTAGATCCTTTTTCCCCAGAATTGACTAATTGATTACCCAATTTGGCATAGTTGAGTGACGTTTAGGGAGATATGCATCCTGTTGTAACAGAACTGACTGTGTAACTTAACTTCTTTCTTTCTTGCCTCTTCCATCAATTTGCAGCCAAAAACATCCCTAACATATTCAGGCATCTAAACGGGATGTAAGGAGCTAGAAGAACTGATCAGAGAAAGTGGCACACAAGTGAAAAGAAGAAGGATGGGTAGGAAGAGGGCACCAGGCCAAGGAAACAGACACTCTACTGATGTTCGCTGGGGCATTCTACGTGCATAATTTCAATTAATCCTCACAACAGTCCTATGAGCCAGACATTCGAATCCCTATTTTTAGACACAGGGAAAGGAGCCCTGAGTTAGCAAAGATTGACTGAAGGTCATGCACCTTTTGCAGCTGTCAGACAACAAGGCCCTCAATCTTTGCATTGTGCTTGGCTGGCACAGTTCCCCTTGGAGTGTCCCATCCTAATTCTGATCCACCAGATGTCCTAATAGGAATCTGGGGCTCTGGCTCCTCAGAGAAAAGTAGATTGAAGGACAAGTGAGCCGTCACCTCCTCCAGGGCGAGAAAGACCCACCAGCAAAGTTGAACAAGGTAGGGAGATAAAGTTGTTTGAGCCATCTGGTCTACCCACCCTGACCTCCTCCCTACTGTGACCAATGGTGGCTCTGAGGAGCACATTTCCCGCAAAGTTCACAAAAGGGGCAGGTCCTGGTGGAGGTACTTAGAGTTTCACAGACAACAGCTCCTGGTACCAGCTCTTCCCGCTGCGGCTGCCTGGTGGCCACTGTCAGGGGTGGCCTCCACCAGAAGCAGCTCCCAGAGGATGCTCCAGGAGAGGCAACAACACCTGGAACCAGCTGCTTCCAAGACTTGGCCCTGACAAGGACTCTCACCCCGCCCAGCACTTCCCTCCACTGAAGCAGATGTCTGTCTTCAGCTGCTGCCCAGTGGTGGCAGGTACTAGCTGTGTGCATTTGAGGAAGTCACTTTGACTTAGCTTCGGTTCCTCTTACAGAAAATAGAATCAATGCCTATCACCATTGTTCTGAGGATTAATTGAGATAAGATATGAAAAGAGTGTGGCCATAAAGGCACTTAATCCATATCAGCCCCCTCTCCTTTCATGTTTGTCTGTTCATGGTGTGTGTGGTGTATGGTGTGTGGTTTGTGGGTATGGTGTGTGTATGTGTACGGTGTGTGTATGTGGTATGTGTGTGGTGTATGTGCGAGCATGTGTGCCTGTGCTTTCTCCCCTCTATAGCACAGACATAAGAAGACTCCAGCTGAATTACTCTGCTATGATGCAGCTCAAACAGGAAGAGCCCCTTCATGGAACTGAGAATCATAGGCTATTAGAGAAGGGATATTAGAAAAAAGAAAACAGAGACCCAGAGAAGTTAAGTCACTTGGCCAAACCAACCCATTATTTTAGGCAACGGTGTATGATGAAATGGATTCTCCCTCCATTGTCTCCCAGCCAGGTGACATCAGGAGAGAGCCTGTGGAAGCCTTGGTGTCCTTAAAGCCCACAGAGGGACTGGCCGGATGGCCTGACGGACAGCCCTGTGGACCCAAGTTGCCTGACAGTGGGCTGACCTGACCAGGTGCATTGGTGGGAGCAGCTGCCCTGAGCTCAAATGTCCCACAGGATGGGGGCGGGGAAGGAAGGGTGACAGGTTGTGGAACAGCCCAAGCCCCATCTCACCAAAGTTCCAATTGTCCCAGATCCTGAGCTCGTGAGATACCATCACATTCCACCATGACCACTGGACAAACCGTGTGCAGTGAAGGCCATTCCACGGGGAAAGAGCCCCAGGCTGGTCAGCCTTGCTTCTTCCTTGTTCCTGCCTCTTGCACAGTTGTTGCAGGCACCAGGCTCTTAACTTTCCACATGCTTTCTTCTCTCTGCTTGTTCCTTGCGGGATAGCACACGTGGATGCGCTGATCTGATGGCAAGTGTGTGCTGGTGCATCCCGGAGCATCTACACCCCTGGGCACACACCCCACCAGCCAATGGGCACTTGTACACCCCGCTCAGAAACCACCTGAAATTGGTCTCTTTGGCCAGTGGCCCAGCCTGGTCTTCCCCAGCCCCTCCCCAGGAAACTGGGCAGACAGGATCAGTAACCTCATTAGTCCAATGCATTCTTTAGTTAAAATTTTTAATAAAAGTGCAGCTTCCTGTGCACGTAATTTGGCACACCTCATGAGGACATAATTCATGTCTTTGCATTTGAAAAATAAGGCAAAATGATTTACAATCATTTTTTCTGCATATCCGAAGGAACCCCCATAGGGTTAAGTATTTCACAAATATCATTCAGGAGCTGGCAGCTCTTTAGAATGAAAATCACATTGTAAATCAGCCTAATGAGAAGAACCCTCCTTAGGAGGCACCAGGCTTTTTATAGCGCACTTAGCTTCCCCTCATTTCCTGACCAAGGCGATCTCTGTCACTAACCAGCTTCATTCAGTGTGCTGGGCACCAAGAAGCACTGGACAGAGAACCAGAGACCCCGGCTGTGACCTTGAGTAAGAACCTGAGTCCCAGCATCCACCCCTGTGAAGGAAAACTCCTCATGCTGACACTTCAAAAGATATTTCTGGACAAAAGCAGAACGGGAGATCCAGACATGAAATATCTGTGGAATGAATGATGAAGTAATAATAACCAACA
Organism: Kogia breviceps; assembly: GCF_026419965.1. Classification (NCBI taxonomy): domain Eukaryota; kingdom Metazoa; phylum Chordata; class Mammalia; order Artiodactyla; family Physeteridae; genus Kogia; species Kogia breviceps. Next base: position 99,108,858 of record NC_081320.1, on the reverse strand, counting down.
AGAAGGTCACTTCCAAATTGTATGATGTTTAACAAACAGAAGAAATCAGTATATCTGCTGTTAAAACTGATTTTCTCTCTTTATATTTGGATGAAACCGTAGACCACGCTATCATTGTTTCTCAGATATGCAGAAACAAACGAAGACAAGCTGCAGAGAGAAAAGAGAGTAAGAAAGTGAAAGCGCTGCTGAGCTCAAGTGAAAAGCAGAAGGACAGGAAGGCTCACTGACGTGGTGATGCCTGAATGCGCCTGAATGCGGACGTGCCTTCAGCTCTTGGCCTGGGGTTTGATGTAACAGCATCTCTTTCAATCCTGGCCACAGCTCAGGGCAGTAGGACTGTCTTATTTTAATTTTACACAGGAGGAAGGTGAAGTCAACCCATGCACGGAAGTCACACAGGCAGAGAAGCAAACAGAGCCCCCATCACAAGGCTCTTCCCACCCCTTCACAAAGTCCCCCCATGCTGGGGCCCCCTCCACTCCCCATCCTCTGCCCAGGGAGACTCCTGACACACTGAAAAATGCGGAGGGCCGTAGGAGGAGGGTCTTTCCTCCCAGGCTGTGGCACAATAGGCCCAGGGGCAGCTCCACAGAGGGGACAGGACTCTCCTCCCCACGAAAGCTCACAGAAGGAACTCTAAAATGTCAGCAGGGACTCGCCGAAATGGTGGCCTAAACCTCAGAAGGACAGTATACCTTTTGAGGAGAAAATTAAGCCAATGAGGTTATGAATGTTCCCTCTGAAGAAACCTCCTTTAACAGAAAAGCTTGGGAAGCCACACTTTGAGGCATCGAGGTCAAAAACGATGAAGGCAATTAGAGGACTTGAGCCATAATCCTTGAACTTGACAAATGCGGACAGACTCCCAGTGCTTACGACGGTTCAAGCTGGCTGAGCCCTGAGCATCAAGAAGTGTGATCTGGGGCAGATGAGGAGAATACAGTGAAGATGAAAAGGGTGGCCAGGTCTGGCCAGGGAGGCCCAAGGCTTGGGGTACAGAGCGAGGGGGTCTGCTCTTCCTTGGGCTCTGCACGCGCACCCTCAGCCAGCACTGCCTGGACAGTCCCACCCCAGAGGGGTCTTGCTTCCACAGCGGGACCAGCCCTGGGAACACAAGGGGCCACACACGGAGGGGTCCTGTTGCCGGGATGTCCCCTCACTTCCTTGGTCCCCACCCCCCACACATCCTTCACCTCCTTCACGACCAAAAGGCTGAAGACCTAATAGGAAGAACTGTGTTTTCAGGAGATGCTGAGGGTGAAGCAAAGCAGAAAACAGAAGGGAAAGAGAGGGGCAGCAGCCCAGCCCACTGCCACGTCTCTGTGCCCTGATCCCACCAAATGACCCCTAGGTCTCTGCGGTCTCCCCTCCTGCCTCTGGGCTCTTCCTTGACCGCCCCCAGCAGCGCCTCCACCGTGCTGCCCTGACCCTCTCTCCACTCCACCTCCCTACTCGCCCAAATGCTGAGGAAGCTGCGAGACCCCATTCAAACATTGCCAATGCCTCGAAGTTACAGTCTTTCCCGTGAGAACCGGAGGATGCGGGCTTTGATTCCAACACGGCCTGGGAGCTCTCGTCTGCTCCCCGAGCTCCGTGAGGTCAGCTCTTCCTCTGTACGATGAGGGGACAGATGGAACCTGCCCCTCCGGTGTTGAGGAGTGAATGAGACCCGTGCCTGGCACGTGGCAAGCCCTCAGAGGTGCTGATCCCCATGCTTCCCTGTGAGAAAGCCCAGAGGCCCCTCTTCCCATCTCCTGGGGCAGACTGCCTGCAGCCTTCTCTCCGCAACCTGCCTCCACTGCGCTGCAACCCCTGTGTCTCCTGCTGCCTTCCGGGGTGAGGGCAGCTTAGCTAATCACGTGTCAGTCTCTTCCTCCAGATCGAGTATCATTGGGGGCTTTTTTTTTTGGGGGGACGGGCATTTATACCACTTCAAGAATCTGACCATCCTCACCTTTGGCCTTGAACCTCTCTCCCTTGACTTGCCAGTCAAGACATCACAGCTCATCCTGGTTCCAACCCTCTCCCTGCCCATCCTTGCTCCGTGTTCTTTCAGCTCCACTCCAGACGCCCCACCAGACTCCACGTAAGCTTCTGGCTAGTACCTTGGGTCCTCCTGACAACGATTTTGGTCCCGTTATCCAGCAACACTGACCCTGCCACCTCCGATCAAGAAACCTCTCAGGTCTACCAGCCCTCTACCAGCCCTCACAGTGGGCTCCTTTGAGGAACCCCCAGCCTGCGAGAACACCAAGATGTCCACTGCAGCTGAGCGTGCAGTCTTGCAGCCATTTAGTACTTGTAGAGTACAGTTGTGTCAGAAAAAAGAGGGCTCTTAATAGTTAGATAGGGATGTTCTGCTGAGGTGTGATGCCTAGCCCATGGGTTCTTATCACTAACAACAATCTTGGCAAATGACCCAGATTGAAAATAACACCATGTTATGATGATTGGAGAATGTCTGTCTCCATTGAACACACTTTACCCCAGGAAGGACTCTGGAGTGCTATTCTTCACAGACAGGATGGGCGTCCAGCAGGAGGCCCGGCATGTCAGGAGCAGAGGGCCCTAAGGCCGTGCGAGGAACTGGTAGGCCCCATCATCGCCTCTCTTTCTCCACTCACTTTGTTCTTTAGAGGGACCCCACTGAAAACAGCATCCTGAAGGGAAGTCAGCTCGCATCGCCTCACAGACAAACCCATCAAACCATCACGCCTGTTAACTGGAGCCTGGAATTCCGTGTTGAATTTCTCATGACATTAGCAAAGCACTCAGGCATCTCTCCATGGAATTACAACCCTATTATGTACAATTGAGTATACATTACTCCAATTTTCATGTCATTAGCTCGGATAAAGCTATTTCTAAAGCACTGGAGTATGTAAAAGTTACTTAGGGGCAGAAAAAGCTGAACCAGGCAAGCAAGATGCAAACCACAAGGAGGTAGAAGCTATATTTTTAGCTACACATTCGCACGTGGACTGGGGCAATTAAGCAAACATAAAGTGAGACAAATTCTTTTATTTATTTCCATTTTAACTGTTGTCTAGTCAATTCTGGATCTGAATTCACCTGTACAAGTTAAGCATTACGATGGGCCCACCACAGAGAAATGCTGTAAATGTGACTCTGCCTCCTCTGATGCATGTCTATGTAGATTTCCTTACAAGAAAGATACAAGCCTTGGGGCCAGATTGGGGAAAAAGTGGAGTTTTTCCCAGTACCCGTAACAAATTTTTACAGAAAGACAACAGATGCCGCGTACTGAAACATTTTAGTATACAGTCTAGGAAAATAGACTATGGAGCTAGGTGAGCAGCTGGACTATCGTCATGAATGCTCAACTCCTGGCTCCACCACAGGCTCATCTGGTCTTCTCTCTTGGCCTCACTTTCTCATCTGTAAAATGGGGCTAAAGCAGTGCCTATCGCATGGGTTTTCTCAAGACTTAAATGAGATAAAATGCATAGGAATTAGGTCAGTGTAGAGTGCATAGTAAACACTTGATGAATGCTTGTTATTTTTATTATTACTGAGTTGAAATGTAGGCAACTCATAACCATTTTGAGCCTCAATCATCTTATCCACAAAGTAGGAATAATAATAATAGCTAGGTCACAGCATTACTCTGAGGACAGAAAATGGTAATGTCGGCCATTGCTGTTGATAGCACTGTGGGTTGAGAGGTCAAGGCGAGCTTCTGGAGGATGGAAGATTCCAACCTCATCTTGAAGAATGAGAAAGGTAATGGGGTTCATCCTCCAGGAGAGCAAACCGTCATGAAGAATGCTTGGATGCATCCACTGTGATACCATCGCCTGAGGGCAGAAGGGAGTGCAGGGCCCTGGTGGTCAATGGGGTGAGACGACCAGTGACGTCATCAGAGCAGCTTGACAGGAGCAACAAGATGCGGCCGGATTACAGAGGACTTGACTCCACTGACCCAGGGGAGGCAGCCTCGGTGGACCCGTGTGTGGGAGGAGAGGAGAAGGGCTACGTGCTCAAGTTTAAGCTGATCAGAAGAAAGGCAGCTGAAGGAAGCAAAGGGAGTCAGTCAGCTGTACTTGAGGTTCTGTAAAGAAAATGCAGAAGGAGATGAGGACAGCTATCCCAATGATTGTCACAGCTCCTCTTCTGCTGTCACTCCAGTGCTTCTCCTCTGGTGACCTGAGTGACACTTTCATCAATGACTACCCTTGCCCATGAAGCCATTGACCTGTGGGTTATCCATAGACCTGTGTCCTCCTGGCTAGATCAAAAGCTCCAGCTGAAGAACCAAGTCACGTAGCTGCTGAGGGAACTCTCCAACCAAGGTCAAGAGCAAGCCCAGTGTGGTGGGGAGGGACTGGCCGGCAGCCCCTGGTGGGGCCGGAATGTGCGGTCCAGGTGTGCTGCGTGAGGTCAGGGGAGCTGGGAGAGGTGTGCATGGGAGGAGGGGTTGCTATCGGGTGGAATGAAGTCTTGTGCTTTTGTTTTTCAAAAGCTCTGAAATGATCTGAAATGTCAAAATAAAAGGCAGAGAATACAGTTACCATAGGTTTCCAACATGAATCGGCTCTTCTGGATGACCAGCCACCAAACTAAAAACACGACTGGCGACATCTCTGCAAGCCCGGGACACGTGTCCCTTTCTGGCTTGACAGTCGCTCCCCACACAGGGCAAGTCTTCGGGTTTGAGGGACATGCACTCATCACCACCCTGCTCAGAATGCTTTGGGTTATAAATGAGAAACTGCATCCTCAAAAACTACCTGATCAAAGAGAACTCATCTGCTCCTCTCACCGTCCTACTGGCAGACAGACAACCTTGAAAGGATAGAAGGGGAAAAAAGAAGGGAAGAAAGACAGGAAGAGAGATCATGTTATACTGACAAAGATTCCACCCAAATTACCTGATAATTTACCCTGGCAGTTAAAGAAGAGTGTCTGTTTACAACTGTCCTATCAGAATGCCCCCTGAGGTTTGTCAGCATGATTTCAGGAGATGAAAACAGGATATCCACTCGAGGTTCCCATCAGCTGTCAGTCGTGTGCCAGGCATCGCCCACTTTACACGGCGTAATTAAATCAGCAAGCCCTTCACACGGTCTCTGTTTCTAAATTACATGAAATGAGGATCTTTCCAATTGTTGCTGTCACTGTCTGCCTTGAGGAACGGTGAAGAGAATGAAGTCAAGTCCATCTGGGAATTGCATTCAACCAGGGATCCCACCGGTGTGTGCGGTACACAGCTATGAGCAAAGTTTATAAACAGGGTCCCCTCTGGTGTCAAGTCCCGCAGAGATTTCTGGGGATCGGCTCTCAGGAGCTCATATTTTTAATGAATGGGCTCCTACTTCACTTTCAACATGGAAAATGTGTTATCCTCCGTAACAGACTGAGGTGGTGCATGAATTATTAAGGATGCAGGTCAGAAACTCTGGGTAATTGCTTCAGTTTTTCAATAGAGATGCAACTTGTGAACAGACCAAGAAGATTTGAGACAAAGATCAAAGAAAAATGGGAGATTACATACCTTCGTAGTTAAAAAGATGGCCCCATCCCTTAGTTCAAATGCCAACTCCATCACTGATGAGCTGTCTTCCTAAGCAAGTTACTTAACTCAGCTACGGGGCACCATTCCATTATCTGTAAAACAGACATCACATTAGTGGTTTATAAATCTTCCCTTGTGAGATTATTGAAAGACTACAGCATACATAATGAGTGTACGGGGTGAAGACTCAATAAACATTATCTATTATTAAAACTCAATTGCTTGTGAGCCAAGCAGGAGAGTTTCATAGATTGTGAAAGGGCTTTGATTTGCGATGAATAAAGCACAGCATTTAAATGGTGTCTCTCCTGCCTCCTGATCTGTGGCTCTGGACAAATCAAGGTTTCCGAGTCTGAGTTTTCTCGTTGCTAAAGTGCTGAGAATGACACCAGCCTCGAAGGAGCGGTCGTGGCAGTTGGACAGACTGGTCAGAGTTTCCATGAGCGCCCAAAACTAGTGCCACTCAACTTTCCTCCTCCATCCAAGAGGGAACTGGGAAGAACAAAAGCAGACCTACAGGTATCAATGGACGGGGAAAATCGGAGCACACACGGATCATCTGCCTGTCATCATTTAACATCCAGCGAAGGCCCAGCAACCCCCAAGGGCGCGTTCTCCAACACCACACAGCCATCCACCTTTCCCCGAGAGCCCTACCATGCGACTCTCATGAGATCACACAGGAGGTACCCACCACTCTGTTCATGTTCTCCTTTGGCTGATCTGAGTATTTCTGACGCTACGAAGCATGAGGTAGTAGACCAACCATGCTCACTGGATACCATGAAACTTCACAGTGGAGAAGAAACATCTCCGTATTCTGTGTCTGATGAAAAGAGAACACATGACTCACCCGAAAGGCCCTTCGGCCAGCCACATGCATCTTGGGTGTATTTCTTTTTTTTTAATTGGAGTAGAGTTGATTTTATCATAGGATATCACGTATATGTGGAATCTAAAAAAAAATAGTACAGACGAACTTATTTACAAAACAGAAATAGAGTCACAGATGTAGAAAACCAACTTATGGTTACTGAGGGGCGTGGGGAGGGGCGGTGGCCAAATTGGAAGACTGGGATTGACATATGCACACTACTGTGTATAAAATAGATAACTAATAAGGACCTACTATGCAGCCCAGGGAACGCTACTCAATACTCTGTAATGACCTATGTGAGAAAAGAATCTGAAAAGCGTGGATACATGTCTATGTGTAACTGGGTGTGTTTCTGTCGGGCATAAACAGAAAGCTGTCCTTGAGCCATTGCAGGCGATCACCACCCACGTCTGCTTCATGTCTCTGGGCCCCGGAAGGAGGCTGGGCCTCTGGTCCACCACAGGTTCAAGATGGCTGTACGTCTGGCGCTCCTTCTCCCTCTGCTCTTTGGTTCTACGCATATTTTGGTTGATTTAGTAAGTGCACTGGGAAGGCTCTAGGGACACAGGCAGTAGAGAAGTCAGCTCCCGTTTCTTGGTGCTTTTCTGGTCCTGGAATCATGATCCTGTACCAGGTCACGTGACTAAACTGGTCCCTGTGTCTCAGCAAGTCTAATAGCAGCTGTTTACTAAGTGCCTCCTCTGCCTAATGCACTTTACATGAGTTATTCCGTTTAATCGTCACCCCCTTGGGAGACAAGGGGGAATAAAATCATCCCCATTTTACAGGTGAGCAAACTCTGGCTTGGAATGATGCGTTCGCCCAAACACTCACCATAAGGAAGTTCCTGAGGCATTTGAACAAGAAAACGACCTCACTTCCACTTTAGTACACAGATCACAGCATCTCATATAATCCTCAGGATGGCCTCGTGAAGCAGTGACTCTTATCCCTGTGCACAGAGAGGGAGGAGGCATTGAGGTACCCCTTGTAGATGGTAGAGCAGGAATTGACACCCAGTTCTTCTCGCTTCAGAACCCAGAATTGTGCCACATCGGTGAGCTCCCCGCTGGGTTCCATGTGCTCCTTAAACGGGGTTTTGTGGACAGGAAATGCCCTTTTAGAGGCACTAGGCACCAAGAAAGAAGAGCCACAAACACCCTACCTAGGACAGGGCCTTTTTGAACTGTCAGCACCACCAAGAAGAGTGGGGGGCTTGGGGACGTGAGCTCTGACATGTGGTCAACACTCCAGCGAGTGCTTTACCTGTGATCTCCCTTAATTCTGCAATTCGATTTTTAGATTTTAATTCCTCTCCTAGGAATTTTGTTTATGAGATCAATTCAGCAAACTTTATACACAGGAAGATGTGTCAGGCAAATTGCTGCCATCCTGGTAAGCCCAAAGTTGAAACACAGCCACTGCATTCTCCCAATCTTGCTCTGATTTTTCATCCCTTTCCACACAACTCTACCACCAATGTGCACAAGTGCACATGTGCGCGCACACACACACGCTCATTCATCACGGTGCCCTTGTTTTACACGTAGGTTCATCTCGCAGACTTGACCTCATCTGTTTCTCTAAGGCTGTGCTTTGTACACCAGCCGTCCGTGAGCCCACTTCCCCACTGTCCAACTTATTTTTTTCTTTTCCAAAAATCCAATCCCCAGAGAATACTTGTCAAGCCCAGATCAAGAGTCCATGCATAATATGTATAAAATAGATAACTAAGAAGAACCTGCTGTATAAAAAAATAAATAAAATTAAATTAAAAATTTTTTTTTAAAAGAAAAAGAAGAGTATGTGCAGAAGACGTGTCAACTGTTTCCGCCAGATTAAGAAACGGGGATGTTGTCCTCCGGCTGCCAAGGCAGAACACCACCGTCCCCAAACAAACGGATTCCATCAAGACGGGTGCCTTCGTGCGATGGTTAAGTAGTACCTTATTCTCAAGATGCATGATCATGAGCTCTGAATCCCACTAATCAATGCAATATATCTGAACAAATGATAAATGGAAAGCAGATTGAGCATGTACACGATCATGAAAAGTAGCACACATCAACTTATAAAATGATTGATCAAAGCATCTTCATGAAACTTCGAAATAGAAAACAGAGAGATTGGGAGATAGAATGTCGTTTAGACCTGGGGTCCCCAGCCCCCAGGCCGCGGACCGGTGGCAGTCCACATCCTGTTAGGAAGCAGGCCTCCCAGCAGGGCACGAGCAGACTTTATCCCCCTCTCCCGTCGCCCGCATTACTGCCTGAACCATCACCCCGACCCCCGTGTCCGTGGAGACACTGTCTTCCACGAAACCAGTCCCTGGGGCCACAAAGGTTGGGGACCACTGGTTTAGACTCACAGAAGGGAGAAGGCTTTCCCCTTGGCCTCCCTCACTCTCCAAAAATACAGGTCAGTCTTATTTACGTAGCTTAGTAATAGGCAAGGTAAAGAGACACATATTTCAACATGAGCACTTAGAGGATGGCGGCTGTGACTCCATCCTTGGCTCCGTCTCTCTTCCACAGTGTTGATTATGCAGCTGGAGCCCGTAATGCACCATGATAGATAAGGGGGTGGCCCTGTGGTAGATCAGAGTCCACCCAAGCATCACAGATAGGCCCTCTCAGAGGCACCGGGGCAGACACACCCTCTGCCTAAGGACGCTGAAAAGGCATCGCAGCAGAGGAAGCATTTGTCCAAGGCAAAGGCAGCAGCTTAGCAGCTTTTGCAAGGGCATAAAGCGTACCTTCTGTAAAAATAGTAACCTTTCAGGCGAGCAGAGACGTTTGACAAGAGGCTGTAGACCAAGGTGCCAGGGGAGGGGAGGGCAGATGAGGAACGCGAGGTGAGTGGAGTGCTTGGGGGGGTGTCCTTCCTAAAAGGCACTAAGAAGTTCGGACTTCATTCCGGACGCAGCGGTGCTTAAGGGGCCACACACGCCGTTTGGGAAGACTGAGAAAAACATGCCGAACTCTCCTCCAGGGGAAAAAAATAGCATACGGACACTCTTGCCAAATCTTATATATAACTTCAAGGGGTCTGCAGTCCCTCTGAAGCCCAGCCAGGGACCCCTAGTCTATAAAAATATGCTGTAGATAACATAAGACCGAAAACAATTGCTAGCAGGAAATAGACATATCTAAAGAGGAATATTATTTATTCATAACTGTGTACAAAATTCCATTATTGATATACATTTATTAATAAATAGTATGATTTGTAATATTATTAATTCCCACATAAAATGAGACTAAGGAATGATTCTATTCCTAATTATCTGAAGGGAAGCTCAAAAAACTTGATTTTTACCCAATCTTCTTTGTGCCACGATTACAACCGCACAGAAATCACAAACCCGGAAAATTGTATGTTTTCTGTGGATACAAAGCAGTGAAAATAGTTGTTATGTGAGGATGGTGAGATTATGGGAGATGTCGAAATTTTTATTTATGGTGTAAATTATTAACTGTATACATTTTACTAATTGTGTTTTCTCCTTCCTCAGAGTGGTTCTGCTTTCCTTGATAAAAATTGTGGGAAAACAAAATGATGTATACCTCCTCACACCTCACCTTTCGTCTTCTTCTCTTCTGTTGAATGTGTCTAGAAAACAATCATAGGATCTCAGAGTTCAAAGTGACATCTGAGGTCATCTTATCCAAACGCAACAAGCCATGATATACTTAGGACGCGACAGTCCAGTGATGGTAAACTCATTTCAAAATAGAACTCTCCATCGCTGAATGAAGCTTATAGTGAGCTGAAATTTGTACCCTCCACTGCCCCAAAATAAGATTTACTTCTTCCCTTTGGAGCCACAAAAAGCATGGGTATTCCCTGAATTTTTCTTAAAATAATAATCTATCAGCTCTTTACAAATAGGTATCAAAATACCTCTACCGCACCATCTAAGAGCTCCGGATCAGCATATGCCAGGTTTAATTCAAAGCACCAGCCACAACATTCCTCCCTCTTGTCAGGCTCTCAGTTTCCACCATATTGATTTTATTATACTAATTATCAAAATGGGTGTATGGAGGCAGGTACTCCCCAGGCAAATATGCTTGTCTTATTTACAGCTTGAAACGTCAAGGGGAGAAGCTCCAAGCACATTTGACAAACAGCATTGTGTGTCGATGTAAATCAAAAGGTCCAGTGGTTCTTTCAATCCATGAGCAATTTTATTGGCATATTCTGAAATAGCCGGTCTTCTCTGCTTCCATTAGGCAAATCACAAGAGCTGGAAGCATTTAAGAGGTCGGATTGGACGTGAGCCATTCATAACGTCACAGGCTATGCCAGGACAGTCAGCCCACGAGGGCCGGTCCAGATACCACAAGCCTCTGACTAGGACAGTGGGTGGCCACGTGGGACAGTGGGTCGAGCAGTCAGTAAAGGCGTATCTGCAGCCCAGATGTCGCAGGCTCTGTCCCAGTGAGGGTGGAGCTCCCCTTTGATGGCTGCCGGGGACGTACTGTGTGACAGACCTCCTCTCCTCTCAGTCCGTGGCCGAGCGCATCACCTCGGGGTCTCCGAGCACAGCTCTAGCTGCTCTGTGTCCACCTTCTCCCTCTTCTAGGTACCTCTTGGAGGAATCCTACCTCGTACTTGACTGCCACCCGACATTTCAGGATGGCAGAGAATGCAGACGGGGCAGGGGGTCAAGATGTCCCGTGACAGGTTAGGTCCCAGGACTGAGCTGGGTCAGTCGGAGCCAGAGGCCTCCAGGGTGAGCTCAGACCTTCATGGAGGTGGATCAGAGAACATCAGATCAAAGAAAACACACGTGTCCTCTTGTATAAGAGTAAGAGGGTTGAGGAAGAGGGTAAAGCACAAACCCAAAGTCAGGGAAACCCGGAAATGAAACTCAAGATGAGATCCCAAGTTAAAAAGGGAAGAGCAATCAGCAGTCTTGCCCTGAAGAGGCTGATAGATCTGAATCTGATTATTATGGGATACGGACCATGTGGTCCTTGGAAGGGAGGATCTGGACCAGAAAAGGGATCAGGATGACTGGATGTGTCCCTGGCACACGGCAGTGTGACCAGATCTGGCTTCGTAAACTGTCTCAACTGGGTTAGAGCTATGTCGGCACGCTTTGCTGGCCCTGTGTGTTTGGGCAAAAGTCCCCTCGGGGACATGCAATGTTATCACCTCCACGTGAAGACGATCCTGCCTGTGTTGTGGTTTTATGAAGATCGGGTAACATGCACGAGCCCCTCCTACAGCATCTGGTGCCTCTAGTGGGATGCTTGCATTTTGTCCGCGTCATAGGTACAGTCCGAGGGCTTCCTGTGACCAAGCTTAGCCTGTTTTCCGAACGTGCTTTAACCCATTTCCTCCCGAGGGCAGAGTTTTCAGCTGCATCGGCCCAGATTTCAGGATTTCTCTGGAGACTCCTAATTACAAATTGTCTGTCCCTTTGTCCCATCAGTAAACTTGTTTGCCCTGGTTTCCTGGTTGCTTGTTCAGAAAACAACTTGTTCATATTCAAGGAGCCCAGCGGACTTTGTACAGCAGAGGCCTTCAGAGGCCCCAGGCTGCTGCTAGTATGGACAGTGCAACGCCACTGGGAGCTGTTGGTAGGCACCGATGCAGAGGGGAGAATCTGTGTATCGTGGGACAGAGAGAGAGGAGGCTTGGTTGTACTGAGAGCTCGGAGTGAAGAATGTGGCTGAGAGATACGGCAGAGCATATCCGGTCCCCACTGTGGTCAGAGGTAGAGCCAGGGAAAGACAGAGGTCTTCGCTAGAAACTTGGTGAGTCTAGACACAAGCCAAAACTAATCAGAGTCCCAGTTAACCAAGACTGGTGCTGGGTTGGGACAGCGGTCATTCTTTTGCTTTGGGCCAGTTCCAGCACCTCCCTGGCAGACCCTCCTTCTGGCGGCTTGTGCACATCTGGCTACTGGCACATCTGCACAAACGTTGGACTTCTTTCCACGAGGACTCGGCACTAAGACAGCAATAAGGCTCCTTCAGACAGTTCCATGGCAACAGGTATTGACAGTGTGAGGCGAGCAGGTGAGCGGGACACGGTACATGGTTTTCTAGTAGCTGGAGTGGTTTGCTCAGTAACTGGGGCCACTGCAGGGACTTGGGGCTGCAGTCACAGGCTGATGGAGCCGAAGATGCCAGGGACGAGAATGATACGGAGGAGGAGGAGGAGGATTGGTGAAGAAGAGCACAGCGTGTCTCAGTGTCACAGAGGGAGGGTCCCCGTCCATCCAGCGGTCATGGGCTCTGGAAAATATCAGGATTATTTGTTCTACACAGACTAAATTCGAGCCAGTGAGGAGGCTTAAGATGATCCAGTTTATGACATGCAGACAGCATGGTCCACTCAAGCCCACCCGGAATGTACATCTCTCCCTTGACAAAGGAGGGAAACTGAGGCACAACATATAGTGAAACGAAACCCCTGCTCTGCAGTTTCCAGAAGGCCTCAGTGCCCTCCCTGCCCCTGGCCCCCGGGACGGCTGGAGCATGTGCCCATTTAATCAATATCTTTCAGAAAGCTTAATAGATTTTCTTTCTCTGCTTTCAGAAGACATTCTTTCTAGGCTGTGAAAAATCAGGGGTAATTTGCATTTAAATATACAGTATTCTTTAGTGACAACACCAAACATCCTGCTCATTCAGGCTAAGAAGCCAATCAGTTTTCCCGTTTCTGAATCCACTGGGTCACGCAGCACCCGCTGAAGATTTAGAGGGAAAAGCCCCTCCCTCTCCAGCCCGGGGTGAAGCAGCGGGAGGGTGTCCTAGGGCTGGTCATGTGATCTGTTGTTGAGCGCCATTAACCCAAAGCAAGGAAATAATCAAAAATTTAAATATCTCTAAGTGTTCAAAAGAGAGTGAGTGAGAAATTGATAAAATGATAAACTGGCCTGGATTTTAAAATAAGATAAAGGAACATAAGCCCTGACACAAATTTTTGCCGAATAATGATTTTTTTTTTTTTTTTTTTTTTTTTTTTCAGTACTCGGGCCTCTCACTGTTGTGGCCTCTCCCGTTGCGGAGCACAGGCTCCGGACGCGCAGGCTCAGCGGCCACGGCTCTCGGGCCCAGCAGCTCCGCGGCACGTGGGATCCTCCCGGACCGGGGCACGAACCCGCGTCCCCTGCATCGGCAGGTGGACTCCCAACCACTGCGCCACCAGGGAAGCCCCCCGAATAATGATTTTTTTTTGTTTGTTTGTTTTTGTCCCTTCTCTCCTGACACAAGGGAACACAGTAGATGCTTTTCTTGGCCAGCTGAGCCCCTCCCCCATTCATTATAAGAACCCCACCCCGTCTCCACCACTTTCAGGACTCTGCTTCAGCTCTGCTCTTCCCTTACACCCCCCACCTCGTTCCTTCCCTTGGCTCCTTTGCCCTGACCCCATGAACTTATTCAGGTTTCTCCAATCCATGGGTTAATGTTTTTTTAAAAAAGGAGCTCAACCACCTTCCATTCTGCCTTGGTCACCCTCTCCCTCTTTCCTTCTCATTCTAGAAAGATGGTCAGAGGAGGAAAGATCAGGAGCTGAGAGAGCCGGCCGGCCTGGAGGCCAGGCCCCGGGGGGCAGGCGGGTCCCCCAAGCCAGCTTCACCTGCTCTGCGGACAGCTTCTCCTGGTGACTGAGGCCCAGCTGCTCCCCTCGGAGCTTCGTCCACATTTGGAGAGACGGCCAGGTGTGGGGCACGTGGCTGGAAGGAACAGACGTGAAGAGAGGAGCAGACGCAGTCAGGCCCCGCCAAGGAGAGAAGGGAGTCTGTGTCTACACGTCTCCTTGCTGAGATGGCACCGTGCCCCCCCCTACCCATCTGGCCACAAGTGGGATTTGGCAGGTGCTTTTCAAGCGTCTCCGCTCCACCAAGCCTGGAGCCAGGGCCAGGGGCTGTGTTAGTGGGAAGCAGGGGTTCACGTGGGGAGACAGAGACACATCCGGCCGGCAAGCCAAGCCCCGTGCTGGGCGGAGCCAGGCCTCAGCTCAGTCCCAGAGCACGTGGAGGCTTAGCCGGGAGCGGGAGGGGAGCAGGGAAGAGAGGAAGCTCCGGCGCAGAGGGAGGGAGAGGACTTTACAGAAGCTGGGAACACGCACAGCTCACCCCAAGCGATGCCATCACACCGTACCCGCTCGCCCGGCCCCATTGCTCCGTGCCCAGCCGGCCTACTCTCCTCCGTGTTACGCCGAGTATTTCATTACAGCCTAATCTCCTCAAGGCCCCGGCTTAAGCCGACTCTCTAACACAAGGAGGAAAGGTTAATAAGCACAGACGTGAACATTCCTCATAGACCTCGCCACACACGCCGTGCGTCAGGAGACAGCAACCCAAACGCACTGTGAACCGCGCTGCCGAGGCGGCCAGAGCACAGCCAGAGGCTGCCCAGTGTCCGGGAACCTCGGAGCTGGAAACGGAACGCCAAGCGCAGGGGCCTCCAAACACAAGGTGATGCCCACGAGCCTCGTTTGAAGAAAAAAGAAAGATCTTAAAGGGAAAAAAGAGTATTGAATCTTTAGGAATCAATACATTTAAAACAAAACCTGGTGGGACTTCCCCAGTGGTCCAGTGGGTAAGACTCTGCACTCCCCAGTGCCGGGGGTCTGGGTTCGATCCCTGGTCGGGGAACTAGACCCC
The DNA here is from genome assembly GCF_026419965.1 of Kogia breviceps. NCBI lineage: Eukaryota > Metazoa > Chordata > Mammalia > Artiodactyla > Physeteridae > Kogia > Kogia breviceps. The sequence continues at coordinate 99,093,813 of NC_081320.1, read as the reverse complement.
GCGTGCCGCAACGAAGACCTGGTGCAGCCCAAATAAATAAATAAATAGTTTTTAAAAATAAATAAAACAAAACATGGGATGTCTGGTTATCCATTAGATCACTCGGGATTCACACGGAAAGGAAAAAAAATTATTAAAGAACAGAACTTGAGAGCCGTCAGGATACAACCTAAAATTATGACAGAAAGCAAGAATTAATAAATTTCATCCAGTCAGCCGAGAACCGAATAAGGCATTTCCCAAACCACCTATCATTTGCCCAAAAATATAGGAAACATCATTACCATTTATCATTTGACTTAACATTGCGTCGGGTAATATAATGAATGGGAATTTCTTAGCCAATAAGATGTCCTATATTTCTCAGCAATGCTTTCACATACTGCAAACTAATTAATTCAAAATCTGTTTTGTCTGGTCCCTTGTGTTTTCAGTTAATGAGATTTCATGCAGTCCATCCTGGTAACAGCTTCACGTCCCTTCTTCATTTCCTCCGATGCTTAGAGCCAAAGGGCTTCCAACTAAAAAAGTAAAATAGAAAATATTCCTCATTTTTGATAAAATGCTGGATCTACATAATCAAATTTCATCAGAAAGATTCTGAGAAAGGGCCAACCACAAACCATTTCAATTCCAAATATTAAAATAGTCAATATTTTAAAATTAAAATATTCTTTTAATTTCCCCACCATAAGTTTTGCAGTTATCAGACCAGGTCTCTGAATTTGAGTGTAGAAACCATGGTCTCGGGATGAAGAGGGAGAGAATCGCAGAACTTACCCGGGTTGAATGGACCTCAGAACCATGAAGTCCAATAGGCTGAATTTCCAGAACAGAAAAGTGTCCAGTCCAGACTGGAAGTGGTGCCCAAAACCAGGCAAGAAATGAATGATGGTTCTAGAGCTCACATTCTGGGGGTGCCAGCAGACACTTCTGACTTCTGCTTGATTTAGAAAGGTTTCCTGGAAAGGCTGGAATTTTGGTGGAAAAGGCAATGAGGAAAGGTAAGAATTGGAAGGTAGACAACTGCTTTTTCAGACTTAACTAAATCTTTTAACTTTTTCTCCAAATTTGTATTCTTTGCCCTTTTCAACAAGCCCAGGAAAGCAACATGCTGACACAATACCACATGCGCCTGGTGGGTTCCGTCTGCCTAGAAGGAATAGAACACAATACAATCATGATCACGGGGCCGCACAGGCAAAGACCACCATCCGAGCTGGTGTTAACCTGTGTACAATTACAGCTGCCATCTACGGAGCTCATTTTGGAAATATTAGAGTAGTCAAGCTCTTTCCTAATAATTCTCAAAATAAATTTGGAAGGTAGATATTACTATTAGCTTTAGCAATCTAAAGTTAATCTAAATCCTCTTTTAACAGATGTGGAACATGACACTCAGACAGGTTACATCATTTGCTAATTTCCCACCAGCTCGAGAAAGGCAGAAATGAGGTTCCTTGTGGATCTTCCTGAATTCATTTGCTTTCTCTCTCTCTCTCTCTCCTCTCTCTCTCTCTCTCCAATTCTGCTTCTCCTACAAAGTCCAGATCTTTCAAGCTTGTGGGTTTCAGCCTGGCCCCAAGGCAGTGCGAATTCACACTACCGTCAACACAGCTTATGCAATTTTACTACGGTTGGTGTGGAAACTTTAAGATCCCTGGAGTACTGAAAATCACAGCTCAATAGAATATAGATGAGAGACAGAGACAGACAGAGACAGAGAAAGAAGGGGAGAGACTTAGATATGCAGAGAGATGAGTTCATTGATATTTTAACACAAAGAAAGCTAAAGGTGACTCTCCCTCTGAAAGTTTCATGTCACCTCAATTCCTGGATCTGTCTCATATGCCTTCCCTTTGAGGCTCCTGGTCTGCCCTTCCAGGAATCAGATGTCCCCCTGGCCCAGGACAGCTGCCCCTGGCTGCAGTTGGCACTGCCTGAAGCGGGTCAGCTGGGCATGTAGGTGGGCACTCCACATGTCCTCGGCCCCTGCCAGCCCTGGGAGCTCCTCATGGGGGCACAGATGCCCTGACCACCCTCTACTACATTAGCTGCTTTCGCAGGGGACCGGATGGCTATTGGTGAGCATTTGTCTACCTGCTCCCATGGGGGCCGAGACTAACCCAGGTTACTTCCACCGGCTTCTCTTGTTTGCCACCCGCCCTGCCTCCTGTTGTGTGCTGCCCGGTGGGGGTTCCTGGGAAGCCACAGAGGCAGCACGCTCTGTGCTCGCCAGGCCAACCTTCCTCAGAGCACCTGCACCGGGGGCTCTTGGAGACGGGAGAGGAGCAGTAAGCGCTCAGAATGTCCTCCCTGGAGCCATCCTGGGGCGGGCTCACTTCCAGTGGTTTGCATGTTGTGCGCCACAGAAACCGTAAGCTGGGCAAAGCAGAGAGCTCTGGGGCCGGGGGAGAGCAGAGGACTCAGACCCTCCGGCTCTCGTTTCTTACTTACGATGACCCCAAGTAACCTCCACGGAGCACAGCTGGAAGTGGCAGATCTAACCAAGCTCCTCCATTTTACTTATGAGAAAATAAGCCTCTGAAGAAGGGAGACCAGCCCGGGAGACACAGTGACTGTGGCTCAGCCCTGCCTCTCCACTGGTCTCTCGAGTCCCAATTCCTGTTCTGGCAGCCATCCTCCCTCATCCAAAAGAGACTTCATAGAAGGTGGCGGCCCACGAGGTCACCCACTGCCCACGCAGGCACATCCTTCTTCAGCCCACTTGCCTCTCACCAAGCTGTTTCTAGTGTGTGTAAACGTGCATTTAGGTGGAGACCATGGTCCATTCGCTAAGGTACATTTAGGTAAGTGACAAATTCCAGAATGGCAGTGCATTAGTTACAACCAATTAGGAGAAAATTATCACTGCGAAGTGCTCATATCCCCTGCCCTGGGCCAGAAGCCAACATGCAGCATTTACTAAGTATTACCTCATGGGGCTCAGTAGATGGTAAAGAGGTTTAAATCCAATTCAATAAAATATTTGATGTTAAGACTGAATCTTTAGGACTAGAAATTCCAGTTAGTGGACCAGAAAGGGTTACTCTGTGTTTCCATACATCACTCACCTCCTCTCTCTACTGTTATTGACAGCAATAGGTGTTGGAAAATCTTGGTGTTTTGAAGATACATCAACTTGTGTTCAAGCCCCAGCTTTGCTACTTTTAAGATGTGTGATCTCAAGATCATCCATTCTCTTATGTATAAAATAGAGACAATAATACATACTTTGCCAGGTTGTTGGATTTAAAATGGGTAAAGTTTATAGAATCCATCTAGCACGTAACAACTGCTCGATAAATGGTAGCTATTACTGCTATATTAACAGCTTTACACGTTAGTGGTACTGCTTAATATTTATTAAAGCAAATATGTATCATTACAGCTAATAAGTATTTAGTGCTACGTACACGCCAAGCATTTTGGTACATCTTACGTAAATTTCAAAGAAGTGCAAAATGTAACTCTTGCCATCAAAATAACTCAAAAGACAGCTGAAGAGAGACATTAATATATATTCTAACACTAAAATAATTTCAAATGGATTATAAAATAGAAGCAAATAGTAAAATCACAAATTAGAAGAAAATTAGGATATTAACATTTTTTTAAAATTTATCTTGGAAATGAGAAAAACTTTCAAAGCAAAACAAGAAAGGCAGAAGCACACAGATGTTTATAGCAGCTTTACTCATAACCGCAAAAACTTGGAAGCAACCAAGATGTCCTGCAGTAAGTGAGTGGAGAAATAAACTGTGGTGCATCCACACAATGAAACATTCTTCAGCACTAAAGAGATATGATCTATGAAGCCATGAAAAGACATGAAGGCAACTTAAACGCATATTACCAAGTGAAAGAAGCCAATATGAAAAGGCTACCTACTGTATGACTCCAACTATATGACATTCTAGAAAAGGCACAACTGTGGAGACAGAAAAAAAGATCAGGAGTTGTCAGGAGTTGGGGTAGAAGGGGGGTGGGGAGATGAAGAGGTAGAACGCAGAGAATTTTTATGGCAGTGAAACTATTCCCATTGATACTGTGACGATGTATATGGGTCATCATACATTTGTCCAAACCCATGGAATGTATAACTCCAAGAACGGAGCCTGATGTAAACTGTGGACTTGATGTGATCATGATGGTTGACGGAGGCCCCTCGGTTGTCACAAATGGACCACTCTGGCGGGGGATGCTGATGATGGTGGAGGCTGTGCCTGCGTGGAGGCAGGAGGATTATGTGAGCAGCCTCTGTGCCCACCTCTCAATATCGCTGGGAACCAAAAACTTCTCTGAAAATATAATGTCTTTAAGAAAAAAAACAAAGACAGAAGCTATTAAGGAACAGATTTCAATACACTAAAATTTTAACACATTTTCAGAAAAAAAAATAGCCTAAGACAACACATATAACCTAGAACTAGCACCTAAATATATAAAGAAATCTGACAAATCAATATGCTAAAAAGACAAAGACCCAACAGAGTACTCAGCAGCATACGCGAACAGACAGAAGAGAAAGACGAAAGAGTTAGAAATATAGATTGATCCTCAGACTCACTTATATTTAAAAAAATACAAATTAAAACAATGTGGTAAGATTGTTTACCTATGCGACTTGAAAAACAAAATGAGGGAATATTAAACATTGTTGGGTGACTAAATTGATGCAACTTCTTTGGATGCCAAATGAATTGATTTTGAGCAAATTAAAAGTGAATTAAATGAATGTATTCTTTGACTCAGTGGTTACTTTGTTATGCATTTATTCCACAGATATACTCCCGGAGTTGCACAAATACAGGTAGGTATACACGTATACTCACCCGTACACATACACATGCATACACACACACTCAGGTTCATTTGCGGCATCAATTAATATAGCTAATGACTGGAAGCAACTGTCCATCAATCAAGAATCCATTAAATAAATTATGATTTATGTATACAATAAAACACTATACAGATGTGAAAACGAACCAAGTAGATATCTGTGTTCTCATGTGAAAAAATTACAAGATGTATTTTTCACCTTGTGAAAAACAAGGTGTAAAAAAAAATGCATCGTAAGCTGCCATGTGTTTTAGCAAAACAAACATAAAGCAGAATACATACCCCCGTGTAGCTATTTTATGCATGGAAAAAGGAAAGGGCTTTGATGAGAGCTCTTAACTAGTGAGGCTGTTTTCAGAGAGATTACTCCTGTAACTGGGAAGCGGCTACAGTGGCTTCGTTTTCCCGTGGAAAACACGGGAAACTGGACAAGGGGACAGATAGTGAGAGACAAACACGGGGTCACTTCAGAGGAAGAATGTCAGGGGCCGCGATCACGGACATCCAGGACCGCACGGGCAAAGCATCCTGGACTCCAAGGACGGAGGGGCCGTTGACCACACGGACCTGAGTCGACCTGAGAGGAGGTGAGGTTGAGATTCAGCTGTGTCCGAACTGCAGGTGAAAGAGGCTGGCGGCACAAAGGAAATTCAAATCTGCAGCTACGGTTCAGGAATAAGATGTATTTTTGTCTGCAAAAAGAATAAAAGGAACCTTAGAACCCCAAGAACTGTCTCCAGAGGTCCCCCAGAGGAGGCGTGGAGCTTCCCACGGCCCCCTCGGGAGGTGAATTGAAGTAGGGGCTGGAAAGGAACCCCCGGCAGGTCCGGCCTCAGTGTGGGTTGCAGACTTATGTGCAGGGGGCTCTACTTCTTTGCGGGGCGCTGTGGGCGTGTTCCAGCTTCCGGGGGAGGAGAGAGGGCCAGCGGGGAGCAGGTGAGCTCAGGAGAAAGGAGAGGGGGTCCCAGGGCCAGGCAACTCACCTACATCAGCACCGACAGTTTCCTAGCTTAAAAATAGAAATCATCGGTGATATCAGTGTACAACAGAGGCCCTGAGTTCTCACCTCTGCGTAAGTCAGCATCCAGGCCAACTCACGCAGTGGACGTTTCCGACGGCAACACAGCCCCAAGGGAAGGCCGGGTGACCATATCAGAGCGTGCAGTTTGATGTCATGGAGTAGAGCAAGAGATCCCCGTACGGGTTGAAATCTCAGCTCATAAAATCACACTCGTCAGATGGGAGGGCGAGGAGGGAACGTACAGATCTTGCACTGGGAGGCGGCAGTGACAGCTTAAAGCCAGACGATGGAGCCAGCCTGCTCGGATTTGGATTCGGGCCCTACCAGGCACTAGCTTGCGGCCCTGAGCACGCTGCTTCACCTTCCTGTGGCCTCCTTCCCGCATCCGTAAAATGCGGATGATAGTATGACCTACCTCAGGCGGCTGCCCGCAGAATTAAACAAGTTAATGTCTGTAGGGTGCTTATAACCACAACGGGCCGGAGATAAGAGCTATAGAAATATTACTTAAATAAATGCAACGTTCACGCCCCCCTTTACGGATGAGAGAAGGGCAGGCTGAAGCGGTAGAGGGATCTCCCCAAGTTTGTTCAGACGCTCAGGGTCCCTCCGGGCCCTGGACCCTGGTCTCCAGGTGCTCCATCCACCACCCACGTGGCCTGGGAGCCAACAGGGCTGCACAGAGGGCCCGCAGATTCCGGAAGGGCCCCCCCTTGCCCCACCGCACACTGTCACAGCCTGACCTGGCACCGTGTCCCCCTCTGGAGGGGTCTGACCAGGCCACACAGAGGAAGCCACTGAAGTCCCTGGAGTTCCAGCTCCGCCCATCGTATCAAATACCATTTACTTCCCATTTCCTCGAGGGAGGGAGGGAGGGAGGGAGGAAGGGAGGGAAGGAGAGAAAGACAACGTCGTTCGTACCCCCCTACTTCACTGTTTTACTGTGACAATAAAAAGGGATACGATATTTTACATGGTAAAGAGGGCTACATAAATGTCAAACGGGGACAAAATGGGATCCATAGTGCTGCCTTCCAGGGAGCACTTATGAATCCTGTTAATTAAAAAGACTCGCGTGACTTTGCCCCATTTGACTTCACTCTAGATAATTCATACTTGCGGACCCAGAGAACCTGAGCTCTTCTGGGAAATATGATAAAAACGCGTGGTCTCTGCCAGGAAGGTTTCAGTCTGTGCAGAGAGACGGCCGTTTCCTGCTGAGGGCTTTTCCTCGAATGCTCGTAACTGCTGCTCACCCAGTTGGGCTTCACCGTCCTCAGTGAATACGCTCCTCACGTTTACGATACAGAATTCGCTCCTTTAAGGAGAGGCTGAGCATCATCTGTGCCCGAATCACTTTTGATTTCCCGCTACTTCAGGGCCCCTTCTCCACCTGCTGAGGGCGGTTCCCTCCACGTGCCTGTCTGTCAGCACCAAAGCCTAGGATTTGCTGAACTTACCGGTCCTTGCCCCCCGCGGTGGAAGACACAACCCGCGGAGTTGTAGACTCATCTGCTGCCTGGTTGACGCAGCTCCCACGGCCTCCTTCCTGTCCCTCATACACATCAAGAACCCGCCCATCACCTCAGGGCCTTGGCACGTGCAGTCGTGTCTGTCTGGAGCCACATCACTCCTGATCACCACACAGCTGGCCTTCTCCCTTCTTCCAGGTGTTCAAGTATCTCTTTAGCGGACCGGTCTCCTCACACCACCCAAGTTAAAACTTCAACCCTCTCCCCAACCTGGTTCTCCCTATCTACTTCACGAATTTTAACTTTGTCTGTGGCACGAACACCACCAGGGCGCTAACATCGTATGTATTTATTTGTTTTTCATCTGTGTCTCTCCTCCAGAGAGGAGGGATAGTGTCTGTGTTTATCTAAGACCTGTGTGCTCACGACAGCTACCAGAGTAACTGACACTTAGAAGATACTCTGTCGGGCTTCCCTGGTGGCGCAGTGGTCGAGAGTCCACCTGCCGATGCGGGGGACGCGGGTTCGTGCCCCGGTCCGGGAAGATCCCACGTGCCGCGGAGCGGCTGGGCCCGTGAGCCGTGGCCGCTGAGCCTGCGCGTCCGGAACCTGTGCTCAGCAGCGGGAGAGGCCACAACAGTGAGAGGCCCGCGTATCGAAAAAAAAAAAAAAAAAACCCAACTCTGTCACTGGGTAGCAAGTCTCTAACTATGGAAGAGGAGGTTTTCTCCTAGAAAGTCGAGGAGAGCAGGGGACAAAGGATCTACAGTGAGAAGGTAGAGCCCAGACTGTACTCCTTATTGCCTGGGGGCATTCAGGGAAGTCGTATAACCTCTCCCCCTTCATCTACACAGTGATATAAAGTCTCACCCAATCCTGCATAGGATGGACTGAGGTGACTTATAAAGGGACCAGTTGTAACTAACAAAGAGCTATACAAATACGAAGCTATACAAATCTGGGTATACTTGTTTTTCAGTTTTCATCTTTGGTTTTGATTTAATTATATATTTAGATTGAACGGTCACTGGGACTGGCTTTGCTGTCACCTGAGGGCTTCAAGTACAGCGCTTAGGGGCCCTCGCTGGTTCCAGGGTCAGGCAAACATAGCATGATTCCTGGCTCCACCGTTAACTAGCCCTGTGACCTCGGGCCGCTTAAGTCACTTCAAAATAGATATAAGATTATAACAGTGTTATGATTCATAGATTTAATGTGAACGATATGTGCAATAATGCATGTGAGACTCTTAGCAGAAGTTTAGGGTTAATATTTTTATTGACTAAAGTGGTTTCTCTTTCTAAGGGAGATAATTCTCTGTTGGAAACATTAGGTTTTTAAATACAAATGGAAAGAGGCCTTCCTGAAAGTTTTTCATTGTTGAAACACGGTCTCTTGTGCTGGGTGATGGGGTAAATGCTTAAGCTCGTGTCACCTAGAGAGCAAAAGTATAGCTCTTAACTCTTAATTTTTGTCTATTAATAAAATTAAATAATAAGCTGACATTGTTATTGACTTCATATATATATATATATATACATATATATATATATATATTTACCATTGCCATGCTTAAACTCGTGGGCAAATCAGCTCTGTGTTTTGGCAGTCTCTCCTGTGGAAAAGAGTGTTTATGTTTATAATCTTCCAGAGCTGGAAAGGCTCAGTTTGCCAGCTCTGGAAATGACTCAGCAGTGAATAAATACTAATAGGTGTGTTTCCCTTTGAGCCCACAGATTTGTGGAAGTCAGAATGTGCTCAGCAAGACAGAAGGAGGAAGAAGGGAATTAACCTTAACTTGGTGCCTTTTCTGGGCCAGGACCGGCAGCTCCTCTTCCTTGTATCTTCTCATTTCATTCTCACGTCAGATCTTTGAGGGAAATGATGACGTCCTTGATGGAGAAATGAGAAAATAAAGTCACACTGAAGTTAAGTAACTTGTCCATAGAGCTAATAAAAGCCAAAACCCAAATCCTGACAACCGGGAGATTTGTTCCTCGGTTTGACAAATACTTCTTTTGCATCTGTTATATGCCAGGCCCTGGGATTAAAGCAATAAGAAAAAGAAAGCCTCTGCCTTCGTAGAGGGCATATTCTAGTGCAGAAGTACAGATAAACACGCACATACTATAGACAGAGATATAGCTATAAGTGTGGACGTGGACATAGATAGACATATGGTTATTATGAGTACAGATATATAGTTATGGGTATGGATATAAATGTGATAGGTGTAGACAAACACACAAGCACGGACACAGACATGGAGAGACACAGGTAGTCATGAGTTAGCGCTGAGCGGAAGAGGATGATGAAAGGTATTTCAGATCAAGTAATGTGGAAGGCCTTTTAGGAGAAATACCAAAAAGAGACTTAAAGGAAGACCCCTGAGTGTGATGAACAAGGTGACTTTTAAGGATCACACTGGGTGCTGCACAAAGAGCAGACTATAGGGGGCAGCAGAGTGTCAGCAGAAACACCAGGGTCGAGGTTACCGCCAGTTCTTAGGAGGAAAACAGGTTCCACTGAGCGGGAGTGACAGCTGCACCCTCGTTCGTCACACTGTAAGTCACACTAGACTCCTCTAAGGAATTTAAAGGTAACTTTTTTTTTTTTTTTTTTTTTTTTTTTTTTTTTTTTTGCGGTATGCGGGCCTCTCACTGTTGTGGCCTCTCCCGTTGCGGAGCACAGGCTCCGGACGCGCAGGCCTAGCGGCCATGGCTCACGGGCTTAGTTGCTCCGCGGCATGTGGGATCTTCCCGGACCGGGGCACGAACCCGTGTCTCCTGCATCGGCAGGCGGATTCTCAACCACTGCGCCACCAGGGAAGCCCTAAAGGTAACTTTTTACAGAAGACTAATTTACCTAGACGTTTTGTGGGAGCCAACACACAATGTAACACATTACATACCAACACCAGGCTTTCCCGAGTTATTAAAACAGTAACAAAATGGTATAAAAACAACAAACCCTGTGTTACAATCCTGTTAAAAATTATAAGGGATTTAGGGTCATAAGTGAATTCCATTCATTATGCAATTAGGAAACTATGGCCACTGGAAGTGGAGGGCCCTTGGTCCTCGTCCAGCCTGATGGTTTTGCTTTGCAAACAGAGAGAGTTAACTTACGCAGGGTCACAGATCCACCCAGTTGGGAGTGACACCTACGACCGCTTACAGCCAGAAGTGCTTTCACTCATTACTTCACTTATATTTATGCACATCAAAGTGGAAGTTGAGACATCTTTTCATTAAAAGAGTGGCCACCATCAGATGTGTGGTTACCAGAGGTGGGGGAGGGGGGAGGGGAATAGGATAAAAGTGGTAAAAAGGTACAAACTCCCAGCTGTAAGATACGTAAGCACTAGGGATGTGACATGCAACACGATAAATATAATAAACACTTCTGTACGTTATAAATGAAAGTTGTCCGGAGAGCAAATCCTAGCAGCTCTCATCACAAGGAAAAACATTTTTCTATTTATTTAATTTTATATCTATAAGAGATGATGGATGGGGCTTCCCTGGTGGCGCAGTGGTTAAGAATCCGCCTGCCGATGCAGGGGACGCGGGTTCGAGCCCTGGTCCGGGAAGATCCCACAGGCCGCGGAGCAACTAAGCCCGCACGTCACAACTACTGAGCCTGCGCTCTGGAGCCCGCGAGCACAACTACTGAGCCCGCGTGCCACAACTACTGAAGCCTGCGCACCTAGAGCCCGTGCTCCGCAACAAGAGAAGCCACCGCAATGAGAAGCCCGCGCACCACAAAGAAGAGTAGCCCCCGCTCGCCACAACTAGAGAAAAGCCCACGCACAGCAATGAACACCCAACGCAGCCAAAACATAAGTAATAAATAAATTAATTTTAAAAAGAGAGATAATGGACGTTCACTAAACTTCTTGTGATAATCATTTCATGATGTATTAAGTCAAATCATTATGCTGTATACTTTAAACACACACAGCGCTGTGTGTCAATTATATCTCAATAAAAATGGAAGGGGAAAAAAAAAAGGAATGACCACTGTTTTTATACATGCATCTCCACATTCCCCAACCGTAAGCCTAACGCTCACTTTTAATGAAGCTCTCCTCGGGTAGAAATAGACCAGAACTGCTAGTCAGACCATTCCGGGGTAAGGGGAAAACGCCTTCTTGAAAGTTCTGACTAGAGAAAACGTTGAAAAATCTTTTATGGCTTCAAAAAGTACTCATTGGTTAATGGCCTTGCTTTTTTTTTTTTTTTTTTTTTTAAAACTTCAGAATAGAAAATGTGGGGGGTGTGTATGGTTTTTTTTTTTTTCAGTTAAAACTCGGAAAATAATCTTTCCTACCTCAAAGATGAGCACAAAATGCATTATGTTTGTAAGAGCTTACAGACCGGGTTCAGCCAGAAGTGAAATATGAGCACTCCCTCAAATGCCTTATTATTCTAGAGAAACGGGACACACCCTCAATTATGGCAAAATAAGTACAGCCACTAATGTCATGCATGTTAATAAAAATTTTGGAGACTTCACAGGAAAGTTTATAGTGTGTTTTTTAAACCATGGTATTTTGGTGATTGGTCCGTAATTACCAGCTCTGGGACCATGCTGAATCCATTAGCCACACCCGACATAAGCACTGCTTTTTGCATCTAGAGTAATACAAGGAGGGGAGTTGGGGTATGGGGAGGTTTTAAGAGCAAGTAAACAAGGACACATAAAAGCCCCAGAATATTTCTTAATGCCAGATCTCAAATCATAAACATCAGAGTGAGGAAAATATATGCATACATATACATGTACAAAACATATATGTAGGTATGTGTCTATAATATTTATGGCATCAGATATGCTGACCAAATCTACTGCATTATAAAGAGTACTAGAAAAAGAACTGGGCAACATGTCTATTTTTGCATCTGCTACTAGCAAATTCTCCAACCCTCGGCAGGGCAGGTCTCTCTCCGGGCCTCATTTTCCAGAACTATTAAAGAAAGAGATGGAGTTCTCCAATCACTAAGGTCTTCTTTTGAAAACGTTTCTGACCCCAGGGCTGTGTTTAGAATTCTTGAAGCCAGAAATTAGCCACTTTTCAATACTTGCTACTTTGACCTAGAAATGTTCCACGGTTTGTCCTTTGTTCTCCCATTAGAGCAGACATTTAAATAAAAATGAAAGGAAAGAAAAAAGAAAGGAACCACAATTGTTTTTCCAAGCACAGTTTGTGTGTAACAAGGGGAGTGATTATCTCGGAAAAAAGAACAGCTCCTCCCTCAGTGTTTAAAATTAGCACTTCTCCTCCCTCTAGTGGAAATGCGATGTACTTACTCTAAACGAAATCGATTTGTTTTCATCAAACAAAACAGAAAAAGAGCTAGCATGACTGAGTCCTAATATGGGGTCGAACCAAACACGATTTGCTACAGTGCTGTCCCACACAAATGTCTTAAATATTTTACTTGTTTAAAAAAATCCAAGATTAACAATGAAAGCCTGCAAAGTAGATTTAGACCCACCCAGGGTCTGCCAATGAAATACAAGGGTCCAATGTAGATATTTTGTATTTAATTTATGCTCCCAAGAATGTTAAAATCAGTTCACTTAATGAAAATTACTGAGTCAAAGCAGTCACTGAACAGGACAAGTGAAGCAAGCCCTAAGGCAGGAGAGCTAAAGACAGGGCTTTGGGGCAAGAAATGTCCATCTCAACCCAGTTTACATGTAGGTACTTGTTTTATGTATCTTCTGATTCCATCTCTCTGAAACCTTTCTCAACTCCCCAGGCAAAGTACATTGCACCCTGACTTGTCCTAAACACCTCCTCCAGCCACAGAAAGTGCGCCGACAATGGTGTGCGTGCGTGTCCACCTCCCCATCGGAACAGTGAGCTGCTTACATGGAGCTTCTCACCCTCCTTGTGTTTCTCTTCCAGACAGTTGGAGAAGAATCGAGTGACACAGCTGGAGAGGCTGTGACTTCAAAGGCACTCACATTCAGTCGTCTCAAAATCACTGTGCTGAAAAGTTATTTTTTCTTCAAGATAAAATCAGCACTGTGCTGGCTCCATTCAGCCTGCTAGCCAATCCGACCAGAGCCCTGGTTGGTCCTCTTTCCTGAGTAAGAGCTGTAATAAGGTCTACACACCCTAAAGAGTGAACAAGGTAAAGGACTATCACTAAGGAGGTCGGCTGGATGTCTACAGCAGTAATTCAGAAGATGACAGCTTTGCTCAATGAGATCTAAATCTACACACCAGTCACGTGTAGCTAATCGTCCACATCATCCATGAGCCACTGCCAAGCATCCTACCTGGAAGGTGCAAATAAAACAAACACAGCAACCTAAACGCCCATCAACAGATGCATGGATAAAGAAGATGTGGTCTCTATAGACAATGGAATATTACTCAGCCATGAAAAAGAATGAAATAATGTCATCTGCGGCAACACAGTTGCTCCTAGGGTCGGGCATTACTAAGGAAAGTAAGTCAGAGAAAGACGAATACCATGTGATATCACTTATATGTGGAATCTTTAAAAAATGATGCAATGAACTTATTTACAAAACAGAAATAGACTCAAAGACATTGAAGACAAATTTATGGTTACTGAAGGGGAAGGGGGGAGGGATAAATCCGGAGTTTGGGATTAACAGATACACACTACTATATATAAAATAGAAAACCAACAAGGACCTACTGTATAGCACAGGGAACTCTACTCAATATCTGTAATCACCTAGAGCGGAAAAGAATCTGAAAAAGAATATATATATATATATATATATATATATATATATATATATATATATACACACACACACATATACATATATATGACTGAATCACTTTGCTGTACACCTGAAACATTGTAAATCAACTAAACTTTAATTTTAAAAATTCCACAAAAACAAATAAATAAAAATTCACCTTAGAGGAAATGGACATTATGCATGAGGAACTTTAAACAAAGCCATCACTAAAATCTCAGAATAGTAAGTAAAGACACTGCATCCAATAAAGAGGAAAAGATATTATTTGAAAAAGAATATCTAGATAAGAAGAGAAAGAAAGGAGGAAAGAAAAAATGGGAGAGAGCAGAAGCTCTTAGAACTTAGAAACTTGAGAGCAGACATGAAAGTCTTCGTAAAAGAGTTGAAAAACAAGTTGAAAACACAAAGTTGAAAAAATATTATAAAATGTAGTAAAGGTGTAAAAAGGAAATATGTGAGAGAAAAGACAAGAAAATTAGGAAACCCGTCCAATATGTCCAACATCTGAATAGCAGACAATACAGAAAGAGAGAGAAGAAAAAAAGTGAGGAGTGGAATTCATCAAAAAAACAAACCAAGGGCTTCCCTGGTGGCGCAGTGGTTGGGAGTCCGCCTGCCGATGCAGGAGACACGGGTTCGTGCCCTGGTCCGGGAAGATCCCACGTGCCGCGGAGCGGCTGGGCCCGTGAGCCGTGGCCGCTGGGCCTGTGCGTCCGGAGCCTGTGCTCCGCGGCGGGAGAGGCCACAGCGGTGAGAGGCCCGCATACCGAAAAAAAAACAAAACAAAACAAAACAAAAAAACAAGCCAAGAAAATTTCCAAGAATTCAAGGACTTGAGTTACCAGACTGAAAGGACCCATCAAGGGCCCAGTGAAAATGGATGAAAACAGACCCACATCCAAGTGCGCTGTGGTGAAATTCAGAACCCCGTGGGCAGATGGAAGATTCTGTTTGCTTCCTAAGGGGAAAAAACTGAAGTGTGAGATGGTGAGGTGTGTGTCCCCCAGTTTCCTGTCTCCAGGCTTTAACACGGAGCCACAGCTCAGTGAGGGGAACATGGACAGCATCCATCTCCGTTTTGAGGTCCTCTGCACCACCCTGCAACGAGGTCAGGTTACACCAGACTGGGTAGAATGATTAAGCAAAGGAAGTCTTAACATCTACTTTCTTGACTGTTCTCAGTTCCCGGACATCTGAATACGCCCTCAGAGTATGTGGCCCCAGGCGGCGGGAGGTGGAGTGGGTCCAGTGCCCGTGAAACTAGAGCTGCAGGGGGACTGTGGGTGGGCCTGCATGGAAGACAGACACTCAAGAGATCCCAGCACCAAGGAGACCCAAGCCGAGGCGGAGCTCGACAGAAACAGCCACAAGAAACAAATTTCAATTGCCTACGTGGGCGGGGCAATCCACGTCCACTTAGAGAGAGGATAATGTGACCATAGACCCATTCTCCCCTCAGCCCCGATGTTGCCTAAATGACACTTTTGGCCCCAGGCAGATGCCATTCTGGGGAGAGGCCAGCGTGGCCTTTGAAGCCGGAGAAATCTGAGATCCTGATCTTCTCTCTAAAAAAGCATGCATTACCTAAAGGGCCTGTTAAAAGATCGAATGATATTAAGGTTTAAACCTGATAGGACTAAATATTTTTGTGTCTACTGACCAGTTAGGCTGCTCGTGAGAAAGACCAGAGTATTTATAGGCAATATAAAGGGACAGTGTTTCTTCCTAGTTGTAGATCGCAGCTGTAGGCTGAATGAATTTCCTGAAATTCCTATGCTTTTAAAGTGAGAGAAAAAGAAAAAAAAAAAACCTTCCTGGGGGGAAAAAAAAAGGCCAACATCGATTTTTCCTCTCCCTGTTCATACTAAGAAAATAAGTATATGAACAAAGCTGCATTTACAGAAGCCTGAAGATTAAATGAGTCTGCTAGTGGATATATGTGCCCATGTGAGGCATAGTTTAGTGCCTGACCGCTGCGTTCTAAATTCAAAGAAAAAGAACAGTTTACCCTTCCCCCTCCCCATATCCTCAAGTCCATGCTCTAGTAAGTCTGTGTTTTATTCCCGTCCTACCCCTAGGTTCTTCATGACATTTTTTTTTTTTTTTTAGATTCCATATATATGTGTTAGCATACGGTATTTGTTTTTCTCCTTCTGACTTACTTCACTCTGTATGACAGACTCCAGGTCCATCCAGGGTGGATAGCTAGTGGGAAGCAGCCGCATAGCACAGGGAGATCAGCTTGGTGCTTTGTGACCGTCTAGCGGGGTGGGATAGGGAGGGTGAGAGGGAGACGCAAGAGAGAGGGGATATGGGGACATATGTATATGTATAGTTGATTCACTTTGTGATACAGCAGAAACTAACACACCACTGTAAAGCAATTATACTCCAATAAAGACGTTAAAAAAAAAAAAAAAGGAAAAGAACAGGTTGAATGTGAAACAAACCAAAGGCATAAAAGACCCCGTCCGTCTCCCAGCATACCTGAAGCCATATACTTTTGCTCTACATGGAGTTTCCATTCTGAATCAGCCAAACTTGTGCTGGTTAAAAGGGTTTTAGCTATATCCTCAGTTGTTGCTGAAATTTAAATCACTGGCTGTCACTGAGAGAAAAGTTGTTTGTTTTTTTCTTTTCTTTTTTTTTGCGGTGTGCAGGCCTCTCTGCTGTGGCCTCTCCTGTCGTGGAGCACAGGCTCCGGACGCGCAGGCTCAGCGGCCACGGCTCACGGGCCCAGCCGCTCCGCGGCACGTGGGATCTTCCCGGACCGGGGCACGAACCCGCGTCCCCCGCATCGGCAGGCGGACTCTCAACCACTGCGCCACCAGGGAAGCGCGAGAAAAGTATTTTTGATAACTTACACCTTCTCAGGTGCATTCTGGTTGCATTTCATTAAAAGGATTTACCCAAATGTATTTAATCAGTACATGTTATACCTAAGCACACATTATGCATACACGCACATCTCGGAGATATTGCAGACTCAAAAAAGAGTATCACAATAAAGCCAGTCACATAAATTGTTTGGTTTCCCAGTGCATATAAAAGTATGTTTACACTATACTGTAGTTTGTTAAGTGTGCAGTAGAAGTCTGTCTGAAAGAGCAATATACAGACCTTAATTTTAAAGAGCTTTATTGCTAAAAATGCTAACCCTCATCTGAGCCTTCAGCGAGTCTAATTTTTTGCTGGTGGAGGGTCCTACCTCCATGTTGGTGGTGCTGACTGATCAGGGTGGTGTTTGCTGAAGGCTGGGGTGGCTGCAGAAATGTCTTAAAATGAGACAAGAATGAAGTTTGCTGCATGGATTGACTCTTCCTTTCATGAACCATTTCTCTGTAGCATGCAATTCTGTTCAATAGCATTATACCCACAATAGAACTTCTTTCAAGATTGGAGTCAATGCTCTCCAACGCTGCCACTGCTTTCTCAGCTAAGTTCATGGAATATTCTAAATCCTTTGCTGTAGTTTCGACAGTCTTCACAGCGTCTTCACCAGTAGAATCCATCTCGAAAAACCACTTTCTTTGCCCACCAATAGAAGTAGCTCTTCATCCATTCAAGTTTTACAATGAGATGGCAGCAATTCTGTCCCATCCTCAGGCCCCACTTCTAATTCTAGTCCTCATGCTGTTTCCACCACATCCTAAGATGCTTCCTCCCCTGAAGTTCTAAACCCCTCACAGACATCCATGCGGGTTGGAATCAACTTCTTCCAAACTCCTGCGAATGTGGATATTTTGGCTTTTCTTCCCGTTACTCACGAATGTCCTTAATGGCATCGAGAATGGTGAGTTCTTTCCAGAAGGTTTTCAGTTTACTTTGCCCAGATCCATCAGAGAAATCACTGTCTATGGCAGCTATAGCCTTATGAAATGTATTCCTTAAATAATAAGACTTGTGCTCGCTTTGGCAGCACATATACTAAAATTGGAACGGCACAGAGAAGATTAGCATGGCCCCTGCGCAAGGATGACACGCAAATTCGTGAAGCGTTCCATATTTTTGATGTGGCATGTATATACAATGGAATATTCCTCAGCCATAAAAAGAAACGAAACTGAGTTATTTGTAGTGAGGTGGATGGACCTAGAGTCTGTCATACAGAGTGAAGTAAGTCAGAAGGAGAAAAACAAATACCGTATGCTAACACATATATATGGAATCTAAAACTAAAAATGGTCATGAAGAACCTAGGGGCAAGACGGGAATAAAGACACAGACCTACTAGAGAGTGGACTTGAGGATACGGGGAGGGGGAAGGGTAAGCTGGGACAAAGTGAGAGAGCAGCATGGACATATATACAGTACTGAATGTAAAACAGATAGCTAATGGGAAGCAGCCGCATAGCACAGGGAGATCAGCTCGGGCGCTTTGTGACCACCTAGAGGGGTACGATAGGGAGGGTGGGATGGAGGGAGACGCAAGAGGGAAGAGAAATGGGAACATGTGTATATGTATAACTGATTCACTTTGTTATAAAGCAGAAACTAACACACCATTGTAAAGCAATTATACTCTAATAAAGATGTTAAAAAATAAATAATAAGACTTGAAAGTCTCCTTTGATCCATGGGCTGCAGAACGGATGTTGTGCTAGCATGCATGACAACAACATTTATCTCATTGTACAGCTCCATCAGAGCTCTTTGGATAACCAGACTTACTGTTAATGAGCAGAAATTTTATTTTATTTTTATTTTTGGGGCCAAGCCACGTGGCTTGTGGGATCATAGTTCCCCGACCAGGGACTGAACCTGGGCCCACAGCAGTGAAAGCACTGAGTCTTAACCACTGGACTGCCAGGGAATTCCCAGCAGTAATATTTTGAAAGATTTTTTTTTTTTCCTGAGTAGTAGATCTCAACAGTAGGCTTAAAATATTCGGTAAACAGATGATCTGTTATCTAGGCTTTGTTGTTCCATTTACAGAGCACAGGCAGAGTAGATTCAGCATAATTCTTAAGGGTCCTGGGATTTTCAGCATGGTAAATGAATATTGGCTTCAACTTCAAGTCACCAACTGCATTAGCCCCTAAAAAGAGTCAGCCTGTCCTTTGGAGTTTTGAAGCCAGGCATTGACTTCTCCTCTCCAGCTATGAAAGTCCTAGATGGCATCTTCTTTCAATATAAGGCTGTTTCATCTACATTGAAGATCTGTTGTTTCATACAGCCACTGTCATTAATTATCTTAGTTAGATCTTCTGGATAACTTGCTGCAGCTTCTACATCAGCACTTGCTGCTTCACTTTGCACTTTGCTGTTATGGAGACATGGCTTCTTTCCTTAAACCTCATGAACCAACCTCTGCTAACTTTAAAAATGTTCTTCTGCAGCTTCCTCGTCTCTTTCAGCCTTCATAGAATTGAAGAGCGTTAGGGCCTTGCCCTGGATTAGGCTTTGGTTCAACGGAATGTTGTGGCTGGTTTGATCTTCCATCCAGACCCCTCACACCGTCTCTGTATCGGCAAGACAGCTGTTTTGCTTTCTTCTCCTTCATGTGTTCACTGGAGTAGCACTTTTAATTTCCTTCAAGAACTTTTCTTTTGTTGCATTCACAACTTGGCTGTTTGGTACAAGAGGCCTAGTTTTTGACCTATCTTGGCCTTTTGACATGGCTTCCTCACTAAGCTTAATCCTTTCTAAATTTTGACTTAAAGCGAGAGACGTGCAACTCTTCCTTGCACTTGAACACTTAGAGGCCATTGCAAGGTTATTAATTGGCCTAATTTCAATAATTTTGTGTCTCAGGCAATAGGGAGGCCCAAGGAAAGGGAGGGAGATGAGGGAAAGGCCAGTGGTCAGAGTAATCACATCAGACACAACATTTACTGATTAAGTTCACTGTCTTACGTGGGTGTGTGGTTTGTGGCATCCCAAAACAACGACAGTAATAACCTCCAAGATCACCAAAACAAATAGAATAATAATGAAAAAGTCTGACGTACTGTGAGAATTACCAAAACGTGACATAGAGACCCAAAGTGAGCAAATTCTGTGGGAAAAATGGTGCCGATGGATTTGCTCAACGCAGGGTTGCCTCCAACTTTCAGTTTGTAAATAACTGTACTGTGAAGCTCAGTAAGGCAAAGGGCGACAAAACAAGGTGTATCTGTCGGCACATTATGAAGTACCTTATGCAGATACGATAAAGCATTTCTACGTGCATCACTGATCATTTCCTCGGTATATATTCCCAAAAGACACCGGGGTCTGAACATTTTTAAGATGCTTCACAACTGCTTCTAGAAAAGAGAGACATTTCACAGAGAGAAGAGTCAGCCAAAAGGGGGATTCTACTGTAGAAAACGGAACAAACAAAATGAGCAAAAAACCCAGACACCCGCCACTGAAAGGGGAAGCAAATGCAGAAGGTGGAAATCGAGCTTTGTGCAGAAGCTGTGTCCCCAGGTGGACACGCCCTCTAGGATGGAACTCCAGACACTTCCATACCCATATTCCTTCTCGACTTTTCCTAGTGAAGGCCGTCCCCATTGTCCACCTGCAGAGTGTCACCCTCATCACTCGGTCCCCAAATGCCTCACCACCATCGCTGAATGCCAATCAGGTGAAAAGGAGAGAGGGACACCCTCCCCCTGACATTCCTGATGTCCCTTCTGCTTACAGGAAGAACCTGTAAGTGGTCACTTGGTCACTCCAACTCTAAGGGAGCCTTGGAAATGTACTCATAATTCTTGGCAGCCACGTGTTGGGCTCAAAGTTCCACTGCTGTGGAAAAGATGAACAATAAATATTTGGGACACTAAAGGTCTATTACAGGAACAGAAACAAACCTCGTCATGAAACAAAGCCAAGCAAATGATGCCTTGTCCTCGGTTTCTGGGTAGGAGGCGCTGTCTGCTCTCATACTCAGTAATCTTATACCTATTACAGTGTATAGAGAGCGCAAGTGGATAAAGAATTATTTCTTACTGGGTTCGGGAAGAAAATCCCTTTAATACCAGCAATGAGGAAGGAATTGCGCTTTCTTGAAACGACGACAAAACAAAAATGCCCTCCTCTTCCTCTGAAAGCACTTTGACCACAAATTCACACCTTTTCACTTCTTTAACCCCAAATCTCCTCCTGTACAGAAGCCTCTTTGGGGGAACCCCTTCAGAAAAACCAACACACACTGTGACAACAGCATAGGTTAGAAAATCACAGCAAGTTTATTCATCAGCAAGAGACATAAAGAAAGCATTAAATGTTTGTGTTTCTAGGCTGCCAGCATAAACTTTTCAAAATGTTTAAAGTGAATAACACCAATAGCGTAATTAGCTATCACATCTTAAAGAAACCAAACGCAATTTATCAGCTTTAAAAAATATTTTCAACTGAAATTACATCTTTACATATGTACATATATTACGTATAAACTACCTATAGTTGTTTTCAAAAATAATACGGTAGAGTTAACATAAACTTTATTATAATTTAAGAGTCCATGTGATGAACCTGTGAATGCCATAAATGTAATTATTTTGGGGAAATGTCTTCTTGAGACATGCCCCTAAAATAATTCACAGATTCAATCTATCTTAGAACTGGAAGGAATTTTAAGTAATCACCTGGTTCAGTCAACTCCTTAAGACAAATGAAGAACCGCTATCACTTTTTAGATCAAACTACATGATGCTAAGTGACTCATCCAAGGCCCCATAACTATTGTTTCCTCTTTTCTCAGCTCTTTTTTTCCTAGCCAAACAGATCTCAACGCTGATTTCATGTGTAATCTTAAGACATTCAAGGGCAAGATAATTCACTGAGAAATCCCATTCCAGGATACACTGTGCTTACTCAGTAAGATAAATTAAACCTGTCTGATGAAAATACACAACAAGCACTGCGTTCAGCTTCTTGGCTTCAATTCTGATTAGTAAAGCACAGCCCCTACACTGAGGACAAACAAGACATAAACAGCAGTATAAGTACATTGCTGGATTCGCTAAGTTTAATGCATCTACTTCAGGGCAAAACACTCATTCTAACCAAAGCCATGTTTTCAGAGGGAAGTAAATAAGCAGAATAGAATCCAAGGACTGTTGGTGTATTTGTATTCAGAGCATCTTGGGTTGGCCTCTCAGGGGATGTAAGCCTCAGACACAAGTCAGATGCCTTCTTGGTCAGTGTCCCCCCTCCCACAAGATGGGCCTGTGGGAGGGTCTTCCGACAGCCGGGACACACAGACGTGTTCTTCGGGAGTGGTTGGCTCTAAGAATCGGGGCTGAGCTCACAAAGACGGAGTGTGGCTGGACTGGGAGGAAACCAGCTCCGAGCACATCCTCAGGATCTCACCCGGGAGCCGGCAGTGCAGGCGTAGGAGAGGCTGGAGGAGCTCCTTTCTGTTGATCCGGATGGTCTTCTTGGTTGCTTCTGTCCACCTCATGCTTTCAAGGGGAGACAAACCTTGGAAGGATTTGGTAGGGGTGTAGTTGAAAATCTGTTCCAAGAAAACGTTTATTATACTTGGCAGAAAGCAATCACCGTCTCTCACCGGATGTGCCCAGAGGAGTCTCCGTCCCGATGCGTCTCTCACCGGATGTGCCCAGTCTCAGTCCCGATGGGTCCATCGGGCAGAAGTGAGAACAGGGGTTTAGGTAAAATCGAAATGTCCCACCCTCTGCCACACGACAAGCTCATGCAACTGCAATCTGGGAAAACTGCATAACCAGTCGTGGGCTTAGACGTGTCAAACAACATCAAATCTGGTAAAATGTGTCTCCTGGCCCAGAGGAACTACAATTAATTGCAGTTATTTTGGATCTCGCTTAACACCATCTGGACGACCTTTTCTCTTGAAGGGCTGGCATCAACCATGTGGCAGCCAGGGTTCTCCATCCGCTGGTAGGACACTTCTACCCTGGAGACAGGCAGAAGGAAAAGAGTCGGCCCATTTGTTAACACGGCTCTTTACACAAATGTTATTTTCCTACCATAACACAGACAGCGTGAAGCCAGGTCCCCATCTGGTTTATCGCACTTCCGCCCCCCCAGGCAACTCGCTTGGCATACAGGAGACATTTGATACATTTAGTTTAATAAATGAGAAATTAATAATAATGTTTAATAGCTTGCATTTACTCAAAACCTTTTATCTGTCAAGCAGTAGCATCTTGCATGGTCTTCTCATTTCATATTCAGAGTAACTGCAGGAGGAGAATCAATGTCATCCAGCCCCATTTTGCAGAGAAAGGAGCAAAGGCTCAAAGAGATGAACTGAGTTGCCCAATGGCAAATTTCTCAAGAGTCTGTGCCCTGAAGGATTTCACACAACCCAGAGGTCCTTGGCATATACATTGTTTTCACTTAGGAGTCTTCCACAATTGCACTAGAATTCTACCTCTCCTTCCCTGGTGTGTACAGAATAGCTGGGGCTGATTTGAAACAGGAGGGAATTGGGCAGGGCACAGCCTTTGAAAGAATGACATCGCCCGAAGACATGACATAAACTGATTAGAACCCAGTGGGCCCGAGATGGCAGACAGGTCAACTTCCACTAGACCTTGGTATACGCTCACTGTGACAAACCAGCAGGCTAAATGACACACCCATAGGCGCCATGACAGTTCCAAAGTCTACCATAAGGATCAAAAAGTGGGTGGTGGCCCAGCTCCTGGAAATCCCCGCCCCCTCCTGAAATAGGTGGAATACTCCTCCCACTCATTAGCCTATGAAATTACCCACCCCTATAAAAACTGACAACCCCATATCCTGGTACCTTTCTCGCCTTCTGAGATGGCCCACAGTTTGACTGTGGAGTGTGTTTCTCTCTAAATAAATCCACTTCTTACCTATCACTTTGTCTGTTACTGAATTCTTTCTGTGCTGAGACATCAAGAACCTGAGCTTCATTAAGTCCTGAAGCCAGGTTTTGGCCAGGTTCGAGTCCCGGCCTCTTGGGTTCAAATCCCAATCTGAGGTGCACGGTTTCAGATTATATGACCAAAGCTCTAGAGCTTTGCGGTTAAAACAAGCACCCGGACTCAGCCACATAAAAGAACGAAATAATGCCATTTGCAGCGACATGGATGGACCTAGAGATTATTACACTGAGTGAGCTAAGTCAGAGAGAGAAAGACAAATACCACATGATATCGCTTCTATGTGGAACCTAAAAAAAAATGGTACAAATGAACCCATTTACAAAACAGAAATAGACTCACAGATGTAGAAAAGAAACTTATAGTTACCAGTGGGTAAGGGGTGGGAGGGATAAACTGGGAGATTGGGAGTGACATATACACACTACTATATATAAAACAGATAATTAATAAGAGCCTATTGTAAAGCACAGGGAACTCTACTCAATGCTCTGTAATGACCTATATGGGAAGAGAATCTAAAAAAGATATATGTATATGTATAACTGATTCGGTTTGCTGTACAGCAGAAACTAGCACAACATCGTTAATCAACTCTACTCCAGTAAAAATTTTTTTTTAAAGTGCTCAGAGTAGATGGTGAGAAACGGAATATTTCCTGCCATTATCAGTAAACTAAGGATGTCCCAGTCATCAGCGATGGCAGCCACCTCCTACAGTGAGCCGGTGAGCCCTGAGGGAACTGGGGAAGGAAACAAAGAATACCCGCCATCTAGCAGCCACCGGACTGCAGCCACCGAGGAAACTCAGGATGTGAAAACCCAGGACGCTGGCCCCAGGTAGCTGAGCTGCACATCAAAGGAATGATCTCAGTGACCCCAGACTCTTGCATCTTCCCATACACAGAAAAACGCTAAATTCCTTAACTTGACTTATCTGGTTTTCTTTAATTAACAATAATCTTTTGACGTTCAGACTATCTGTCCTTTGTTGCGAAACTCTTATATGTCCTAGCTCTCCTGTCACCTCCTCGGAGCAGCAGTTCTCTCAGGGTTACTTGAGATGCTGCCTCCCGCGCTTGATGTCCTAAAACTTCCCGCCAAATAAAACATACCTCTCAACTTTTAGGCTGTGAATATTTTTTTAGTCGGCAATGGTCTGGGGCCATAGCTCTGCCTCACCGCCTACCAGCTAGGAGAACACGCCACATTTCTTTCCCACCTGTGCCTCGGCTTCCTCATCTGTGAAGCGAGGACGGAAACAATGCCTTCCTTGCAAGTCTGTCGTGAAGTTTAACTGAGCTGATACCAACCAGTCAATTCTCTGACATGGTTTCTCTGCACACAGCTGAGTGGTTGATTATTCAGGTTATAACAGCATTAAGTTAGGGTAACAGTGCTATCATTGTTTATTTACATAAACAATTCTGTTCTGGCTTTTCACACCAGTCCTACCGAGGTGATTTAGTCAGCCAGGCAGAAGTAAGGTGGTGCCGACACTCCAGCCATTGCGTTCACAGCTTCCTCATGAAAATGAAAGCACTGCCTTAAAGTCAGAAAGGTCTCGAGTTTAACCCCAGTCCTGCCACTTAGGAGATACGGGAGTTGTAGACAAATCCCTTAATCCTGAGCCTCAGCTTTATAAACTGTGAAGTACAGCTAGCATTGTCCTTGCAAGGGTTACAGAGCCATCAGAAGTAAAATGCCTGAGCCACAGTGAGCCCCTAACAGGTAAAAGTCACCGTGAGGCGGTCAGACAGAGCTCGTGCCCATTCTGTTACGATGACCCAGAAAGGTGTACTGTCTCACTCAGGTTCACGCTGGTGCCGGTACAGCCAGGACTAGAAAGACTAGGAAGGAGGTCTGATCCCCAGTCAGATAGCCTGTGGCTACAAAACCACCACGCACTGGTCCCATGGAACAATCCCATTGAAAGGAGTGAATGGAACTTGGAGGACACTGCCTCTCAGGTTTGGAAAATGGGAACCGTGTCACGTCCTCCACTTTACCAGAGTCAGTGCTGTTTCTGGATCGTCGCCACAGCCAGGGACCCCTGCCCCTCACATGGCATCGGGACACCTACTTCTGACGAAATATGCTGCTGGCCTCCAGTTCAGCCTCCTCCTTGGTCCTCTCCATGCCCCGGCCCTCGATCCTCTGCATCCTCTCCTCGGGACTCACGGTAAGCAGCAGGACCAGGTCGGGTTTGAGCAGGTCCCTGGGCCACTGGTATATAGGGTGATGGGCAGGAGGCAGGTGCTGGAGGCCCCCGCTTACCTCAGTGGCTATGGCGTAGGTGGCCGTGCTGTGCCAGTACCTGAGAAGGAAAGCGGTAGTGAGTTCCCCGTCCTCAGAGGAAATCAAGGGAGCACCTGAAAACCAGCTGCTCAGGACGTTGAAACCAGGGATGGCTCTGCTGAACTTGTCCTAGTACAGTACACATTAAAGAGGTAAAACTAAATCGTATTTTTAAAGTATTTATAAAATGTAAAAATAAGTTAAAATCAACAACCACGATAAGAATCCAGTGCACACCACCCAGAGCTCCATTTACTCAGTTAAAACTGCATGTATTGTGAGATTACTCTGCTGCCTTGGCCTTGCAGGATGCTTTCTTTTGTGATGGCAGGTTGGCACGGGATGGTAGATTTGCTCGGTAGTCCACTGGTATTTAATGCTGTATCTTGGCCAAACAAAAATCTGCAGGCCCATTCAGTTCCTACAATGTTTTAAAACTGAACTTGCTGACAAGACACGGAAACAACCTAAATGTCCAACAGAGGAGTGGATAAAGAAGATGTAGTACATATATACAATGGAATACTACTCAGCCATAAAAAAGAATGAAATAATGCCATTTGCAGCAACATGGATGCAACTAGAGATGATCATACTAAGTGAAGTAACTCAGAAAGAGAAAGACAAATACCATACAATATCACTTATACGTGGAATCTAAAATATGACACAAATGAACCTACCTATGAAACAGAAACAGACACAGAGAACTGACTAGTGGTTGCCAAGGGGGCGGAGTTGGGGAGGGATGGAGTGGGAGTTTGGGATTAGCAGATGCAAACTATTATATATAGGGTAGATAAACAACAAGATCCTACTGTATAGCACAGGGAACTATATTCAATATCCTGTGATAAACCATAATGGAAAAGAATATAAAAAAAGAATGTAAATATATATTTGCATAACTGCATCACTTTGCTGTACAGCAAAAATTAACACAACCTTGTCAACTGACTTCAATTTGAAAAATAAATAAATAAAAAACTTTAAAAATTGGACTTGCTGATGAAATCTACATTCTAGGAACCCTGGATAGGAGGCCTTTGTCTTTCCCAGCTCTCTAGTCATCTAATTGCTCGACTGTATGGATCAGGAAGAGAAATAAACCCAGATAAAATCTCTGAAACTCTGTGAATGTCCTCCCTCAGTGACGGCAGTCACTCTTGACCGGCCGATCTTAAAAAATGCTTTGAGGAGAGGAAAAGAAAATCACAACCATCAAAGAAAATCAAATCAGTCCACTCTTTCATAAAGCCCAATGGCTTTCTACCACCTGCCAGAAAACACTCAGCCTCCATCTAAGACACAAACATCTTCCCAGTGTGGACGCAGGCGCGCTCTTTCATGGGGGTCTGTCTTCACGCTTTTCCTCGAGCTGGAGTGAGGGTCTCAGGCAGCGAAGTGCCTCCTCTTCCTTCTGTACGCCATGCAGAGGAAGTCCCCAGCAGAATTCACTGTTTCCTCCTCTGGGCTCTCAATGCCCTTTACACTCAGCTCTACTGAAGGACTTATTCTAAATTAGAGCCAGTTGTGTACAAGTTTCTCTCTTTCATCTCCTCCATTAGATAATTCATTTTTTAGTCATCTCTGTATTCCAAAATCTGAAACCAGCATCTGGCACACAATAGGTATGCAACTAGTAATGTTTTTTGGACGTAGGAATAAATGAGTTAGTTATTTTATTGATTGGCCTCGTTTATTATACTCTTGCCCTGTTCATGTCATATTCCAATTTTAAGTGACGAGATGCAAAACTCCAAATCCTGTACCAAAGGACTACCACCTACAAAAACATTTATGAAACAATTATAAACATCCCAATGTCGAGAGGCACCCACGGCCCCATCCTTGTCTGTATTTTCAATTTACTGCCTGTACTGTTTTAAAATCTTAAATTCTTAATCACTTTAGATTGGAACTACTTTTCACAGTGAAAAGGACATACTGGTCCTTTATCTACAAAATAAATGCAGAGCGTTATCCAAGTTGTGTATTGTTTTACTCTCTGCCACCTACTTGCTTTGTGTACATTGGTAAGTCTCAAATTCCTCTTCTGGAAAATGAAAATCATGAAAGCTTTGTTTTCCTCCCATAGTTTTTACAACAGTAGTCCAGTGCTCTTTAAAAATGTATCACACTTGAATCGGGAGATTGCGATTGACATATATACACTAATATGTATAAAATGGATAACTCATAAGAACCTGCTGTATAAAAAAATAAAATAAAATTCAAAAAAGAAATGTATCACACTGTCATTATAAAGCAATATTTAATTCTTATTGGACACTAAAGCCGCATCATTTCAAATTATAATACAATACAGAGAATACTGAAAAGAACAAAGGTAAAAAATTAATTTGGGGGCGGATCAATTCTAATATCATTCATTCTTCAAAGCCCTTTTCTACCTCCAAAAGCATGGCCAGTGTAGCTGCTAGCGCCTTGAATTCTGCCTGAGGCCATTCCTATGTATCACTAACCAGACCTTTTTTTTTTTTTTTTTTTTTTTTTTTGTGGTACGCGGGCCTCTCACTGCTGTGGCCTCTCCCGCTGCGTTGCGGACGCACAGGCTCAGCGGCCGCGGCTCACGGGCCCAGCCGCTCCGCGGCACGTGGGATCTTCCCGGACCGGGGCACGAACCCGTGTCCCCTGAATCGGCAGGCGGACTCTCAACCACTGCACCACCAGGGAAGCCCTTACCAAACTTTCAATCACTTACAAACTTGTATTTTCACCTTCTCCACCAGATACATCTTGTCTCCCAAGCTGAATAAACCCAAGCAGGTCCAGGTTTTCTTCTTGGCAACAAAACTACAATTTGCACTGCACTTTGCACATGCTCGGTGTTCACTGAATTAAATACTTAGCTATGAATACAGAGGCTGATATCATCTAAATGTAAAAAGCCTTCTTCATTGTAGAAAAACCATCAGCAAGAATAGATTTTTAAAGGTAATGAGGGTGATTAAGTTGCCAACCTTAACCGCAGTCACCATCAAAAAAATTACTCCGTCTCCCTTCTTTTTTCAGCTAGATGATGGTGCTGTCTAAAATGGATTTCCTTAACATCTTTAAACATGAACAAAACCCATCCAGACAACAAATAACTGCTCTTTTCTTCTCATCTGACAAGGTGATCTAGCATTATCTCTTTAAAGAAACAAAATTGCAGACAATTTACAGACATAAAGAAAAAAAATCGGGGAAGAATGGGAGCCCTGTTTTGCAAAGCCAGAGTTCTCTCACCGGCAACACTGCTGCTCACTTTAAATAATCATACCCTCTGGCCATCAATTTCAGACTCATTATTTAGTATTCTCCATTCCTGCCATCAGGGAAACCACATTAGTTCAAATCAAATGCAATTTGTTGACACATTATACATCACTTATATAATAATGCTTCATATTTTTATAGCAGTTTGCTGTTTTCAAGGCACGTCCACCTGCATCAACTCCCTGGATATTCACAAGTCTTTTCATTTTTATTCTGTATGGGAGCAGAGTTGATTAATAACGTTGTGTTAGTTTCAGGTGTACAGCATGGTGATTCAGTTATACGTATACATGTATCTATTCTTTTTCAAATTCTGGTCAGCAGGGAAGGGATAAAGGATATCATCACTGCACAGATTAGGAAACAGAATGCAGAGAATAAGTGTCTACCTACGTGCAGAAGCCAGTACCGCTCCAGAATTTTTGGACATCTTAGTAAGTAATGTGCCTTATGAAGTCACACTTTATTAGGAAAAGCCTAGTCTATCTCCTTGAAATAAAGACAGACTAACAACAACAACAAAATGTATCAATATGATAAATCCAAGGACTTTAACAATAGGGGGGTTGAAAACACCCCACAGGTGAAGAAGTCCCACAAACGAAAGCAATGTCTTACCCTTGTCGAGGATTCCTTGTAACTTTTGCCAACTTAGAAATCGCTGTCTTGCTGTCCCCAAGGTCAAGAGCTCCCACTGGCATATTAGAGCTTAGATGACAGCAGAGGCCCTCTAAACTAATTTTTACGGTTTTCATCTTCCCCAACCCCACACACCGTTTCTTAGGTGCAGTCACCTTTCCCCAGGCTTCCCACGCCTCAGACCACTCTGTTTCTTCATCCCATAAATATCAAGCCCCTCGCTTTGGGGAAGGCAGATTTGAGATGTGTTCTGCCGTCTCCTTGCTCGGCGGCCTTAGGAATGAACCCTTTCTCTGCTGCAAACTAGAGTCTCAGTGTTTGGCTTGGGGAACGTCGAACCTGGTTTGGTAACGCACATGGGCACCAGAGTTGTGTAAAAGGATGGTCACGGCAACAGGGACAATTCTCACAGGTGGCGTGAAGGAAGGCAGATGCAGATAGCAGTCAACGTCTATCTGCCTGTAGAGACAGTTCAAGAACAAGCAGAGCGCTTCCCTGGTGGCGCAGTGGTCGAGAGTCCGCCTGCCGACGCAGGGGACGCGGGTTCGTGCCCCGGTCCGGGAGGATCCCACGTGCCGCGGAGCAGCTGGGCCCGTGAGCCGTGGCCGCTGAGCCTGCGCGTCCGGAGTCTGTGCTCCGCAGCGGGAGAGGCCACGACAGTGAGAGGCCCACATACCGCCAAAAAAAAAAGAAAAAGAACAAGCAGAACTAATCTATGGTGATGGAGTCAGGGTCGTGGTTTCCACCGGTGGAAGGATGGGTCGTGACTGGGAGAGAAGGAATTTACAGGGTGGCGTAAGGTTCTAAGTCACCATCTGGGTGCAGGCTGTACTTGAACGTGTTCGCTTTTGAAAATTCCTCGAGATTTCCATTTATAATCAGTGCTCTTCCCTGAACACTTGTCAGACTTCAATGCAACTGCGCATCTTTCCAGAAATAAGTAAAATTGCAGCAAGAGCAAGGTGTACACTGGAGTAATGTGAAGGACGAATTCAGCTGCAGCTGAAGCCCTTTACTACCCGCCATCAGCTGCATTTCTCTCTCTTTCCCAGGGGACAGCCCTCTCCTAAATTTGGCGTTCAACATCTTTCCATCCCTTTTGTGGCATTAATGTTTTGTATTACTTTGCAGGCGTTCTACTGAACATCTTTCCGCAAGTTGATTTCCTTCATTTGAAATTATAGTTTTGTAACTTAGGTACACCGATGCATCCTACGAGTGCATGTGGCTGTTCGGTGCTCCGTTTTATAAATATATGCCAGTATTAATTTACCCTTTCTTCTGCTGATGCCTTTGGTTTTTCAAGTTTTTCAATATTATGAACAAAGCAGAAACAAACTCTGTATTTCTCCAGGACGTGGAAGCAATCTTCTCAAATTGCTCCCCAGGTCACCCTACAGGTGCCCACTCCCCCTAGCACCGTGTGAGTTTCGGTCAACAACATCATCTCCAACTCTGGCTATCAGACTTTTCTAATGAGTTCTCCCCAACCTGATGAGAGTAAAACTGGCTCTCGTCGTCGTTTGGATTTCCATTCCTAGTAGGACTTGCCTGCCATTCCCTTTGTCCATTTTTGTAGCACTTTTAAGCTATTTCTTATATATGGAATTTCAAAATATAACTCAGCTTCTGTCACTCCATTATCTGAAACCTCCCAAAGGCCCCCCCCACCGCACTCAGAATAAAATCCACACTCTTTATCACCGCCACAGACCCTGCTGCCCTGTCTCTGCCTTTTTATCCATCCAGAAAGCAGCCCCTTGTTCACATGTTTTCCTCACGATGGCCTGTTTCTAGCCCTGGGATGTGTTCGTATCTTCCCGTCTCTACACTTCGCCCTTGCTGACCCCTCTTCCACAGAGCTTTTACTCCAGGATTTTCAGGTGGGTCTCTTCGGTTATTCAGAGCTCAGACCACTGGTACCCCGCCTCACGCAGGCCTTCCTAAGTCACATCTAGTGGGGGTTAGCCATCCTCCACCACACGACCTCGACCTCTCCTCTTTATGGTATTTATCACTCTCTGATATTACCTTCTGTATCTATATGCTTGATTATTACCCTTCTCCTTCAACAGAATGTTTGCTCCATGAAAGCAGGGCACTGCCTAGCTCCTTTACCACCGAATCCTCTAAACTGAGAATAGTCTTTGGCGCGTGGTAGACGCCCAATATATGTTTGTTGAATAAGCCAATAAGCAGGTGAACCACTGAAAGCTTGATCTGTGAAGCAGAGACTTTTGTTAATATCCCCCATATGCTATTTCTAGCTCTGTCATTTTGGCAAGTTACTTAACTTTTCTAAGACCTGTGTTTCTCATCAGTAATTCTAGAACCCATGTAGAAGTTGTTCCAGATGTTAGTATAGTATGTATAATGTCTTTAGCAAAATGCCAGCCAATGGTGTAAGTGATTAATAAATCATAGACATTACTCCCGTTATTATCATAATACACATTGTCTTAAACACTATCGTGTACTTGCATGTATATGTACACACACACACACACACACACACACACACACACACACACACACACACTACTCATATGTTAGGAAGAAAATGCCGAATTCAACGCATCTTTATACCCACCTGTCTACAATCACAGGCGATTTGGTGGATTCTTTAGCTATCTCAGAAGCCACGATATAATTGCCCAAAGAGTAAAAAGCTCTTCTAATGATAGTTGGTTCATCATCAAAGATTTTCCTCCACTGGCTGATGCACGAGGGCGGTGACTTCAAGAGAACAGCCTTGAGTGAATCTGAAACTGACCGGGTCACAGTGGTTTTACCTGCAGGTCGGATACAAAATGCAGCACATCTTAACCACGGCCACGGTGTCACTCCCAAAAGTTAACATTAATGTCAGAGCAAAGACATTCTTTCCACCTGTAACCAGAAGGGGTTGATTAAATAATACAATTCTTTCCAAAAAGCTGCCAACCCTTGGGAATTCAGGATTCCTGTTTGGGGTGAGAATGCTTGAAAGAAAAAAAACACATGGTCATCTCGTTTACAAACGAATGATAACCTCTGCTATCAGCTTCCAGGAACTCACTCCACCCGTCACGCCTCACCTGACACAGAAAGGAGACTCACAGGGAACCCCACGCGACCCTCCGGTTCTCCCAGATCCACCCTGTCCTTGGGTATATTCCCTGTGACCCTTGGAGCCACCCTTTTCCTGCTGTCGAGTGTTGGACTAAGTGTGGGCACGTCCGCTGTATTCTGACGCCTACTTGGCAGCTCCAAAGGCTTCTGCTCTCCACTCCCTGGTTCTTCCACACTTCGTTTCCGCAGGGGCCTCTGAACTGCTTGCAGTTCCCGGACAATCCAGGCCGGTTCGGGTCTCCAGCTTCACCCTGCTGTTTCTTCTGTCTGGAGGCTCTCTCCCGCCTTCCTCGCCCCACCAACTCCTGTCCTTCTGAAAGCCCCGTCCAGGATCCATCCTTCCAAGGTCTCCCGGACCGTGGCCGCCCCTCACCTCTCACACCGAGGCTGTACCCAGTGCCCTCCCACGGCCACCGGAGCACCTGAGGCTCCCCCCACCTTACGGGGATGGATAACAGAAGTTATCCATCTTTGTGTCCCAGGCCAGCCTTGCTCCGTGCCTGGCACACGACAGAGGCTCACAGGAGGCTTATGAATTGAACCCTGTATAAAGTTTTGTGTGTCAAGAATTGTCTATTCCTACAACTCACCGCCTGTGACCAGAAGGTAATATTCTCTTACCTGTGGCATCTAGGCCTTCAATGACAATAACGGGGAACTTTCCCTTCTGGACCTGCTCTGGGCACTGGTCAACCAGGTCCAGCACAGCCCGGGCTTCGGGAATGAAGGATGTACACTGTAAAACAATGTCCATGCATCAGCAGCAAAGCAACGGGGCCTTGGCAGAAGCTATATCTAATTGCTGAGAAGAAGACTACACAATGCTAATGAGGCATAAGCTACGCTTGGCACCGTGTTTGAACCCGAGAAAGGGCTGGATTGCTTTATTTTGTCCTGCGTAGCTGAGGCTCAAAAAGGCTGTAGCTGTCAGGATCACCCAGCCTGCGACTCATTGACCAGCTTCCCCCAGAGGAGGAAGGACAGAAAAGATGTATAATCGCAGAGCAGTGTCACGTGGCCGAGAGTGGAACCGCGGGCCCTGTGTGTCACAGATGTGGGAAATCAGCCACACTGCAGGCTCCAAAGAAAGCAATCAGCATCCTGTCCTTTCCTAAGCTCTTGCGGGCTCAGAAGAGAGCCAAGCACTGCAATCGCCAAGCGGGTAGGGTCTCCGGGGGATTCCAGGTTTTGCACGGTGCAAGACCTCATGTGTACTCACAGCACCTCTACAGAGAGGCCCAGACATGTATTGTCTTCTCACCTGCTTACTCTGAGCAAGGCAATAGTCTAAGTGCTTTCACAGTATTAACCTGGCCACCGTTGAAGATAACCCTGTGAGTGTGTTACTGTTATCAACGCCATCTACGGAGCAGGGAAACCGAGGCAAAGAAGAATGTTTAATACACTCACTGAAAGTAACACAGGTAATAAACGCCAGAGTTTGGATTCAAACCCAGGTCCTGCAATCTTAACCACTCGGAAAACGATCCCAAGGCTCATACAAGGTATCTAAGACCCATAGTCCAGCCTAGGGACCTGCCCAGGCTGCGCTCAGGCAGAATCTTGGCTGTCCCGCACCGAGCACCTCTTGTGTGTCAGATGTTTCCCTGTCCTAACACCGCACGGCCGGTATTTTACAGATGAAAAGGCACAAAGCAACACGGAGTAGCCGGGTGTCTGGGTGGCAGCCAGTAAGCAAGCAGCAACGGCTTCACCTAAGTTTCTTCAACCCCCAAGCTCATGCCCTTTCTCCACTCCCCGACCTCCCAGAACAGGGTCATCTCTTCCAAGACGGCATTGCTTTCCCCGTTCCCAGCGCGCCCCCCCCCCGCCCCCTCCTAGGGCACCGCCAGCTCGGGAGCCGCACCGCTCCTGTTGGGATATCAGTTTCCCCCATGGGGTCGGGGGTTCCTGGCGAGCAAGAATCTGGAAAGAGCCACGGTGTCTAAACAGAGGCTGGCACCCCAGCGACCTTCGCCGCCAGATTTGCGTTCTGGAGTAAAGCAACTCCCTGGCAAAGGGAGGTCTGGACAGGCCAGCCCCACGGAGCGCGCACGGTGTCCGCTTCCCTGGCCTGGGGGATCCACCCTGAGCGCTGGGGAGGGATCCAACTCTTACCGCCTCCAGAACGGCGCGGGCGGCCTCCCGGCGGGGGAAGACCCCGGAGCTAGGCAGGTCCGGCACCACCGGGTGCAGCGCGGGCTCCGGCACGGGCACGACGCGCTCGCGGCCCAGCTGCCGCCACCCCTGGCCGTCCCGCCGTTCCCACGGGAGCTGCCACAGCCGGCAGAGCGGGTCGCCGGAGAACTCGGCCAGGAGCGGGCGCGGGGCCTCCGGGCAGGCGTCCAGCAGCGCCAGCAGCGCGCTCCGGGTGTCCGGGCTGTCGCGGGGGTCGTGGAGAAGGAAGCCGTGCTGCAGGCCCCCCGGCCCGCCGCCCGGGCGGTAGCACAGCAGGCGGCGCAGCTGGCACCGCCGGAAGGCGCCGCGCCGCAGCTGGTGCAGCAAGCGCTGGTGCAGCCGGGCCGCGCGCACCTGGGCCGCGCAGCCCGCGCCCCCGGCCACCGGCACGCTCAGAGAGTAGCTGCGGCCCGGGGGGCCCAGGAGCGCGGCCACGCCGGGGTCGGGGCGCGCGCCCGAGGCCTCGTCGCCCACTGCGAAGTGAGCCAGGGTGCAGCCGGGCAGCTCCAGCGCGAAGCAGCGCGGCGGCGCCATGGCCCGACCGCAGGCCCCGCGCCGCAGCCCCGAGAAGCGCGCGAGCAGCAGTGGGGCGCGCGGGCGGCGGCCGAAGACCATGGGCGCCTCCCGGTCCCGCCCCGCGCGTCGAAAACGAAACCCGGGACTCGGCGGGCGGCGCCGCGGGGAAAAGCGAAAGCGAAGCGGCAGCGGCGGCGGCGGGAAGCGGGCGGGGCCCTGGATGGGGCGCCTTCCCCGGCCTCCGCTTCCGTCCCCGCCTCGCCGCGAGGTCGTGCCGGGAGCAAGCAGCCGCCGGGAGGGGATGCCCGCAGGGGCCGGGCCGCAGGCTGCTGCAGATGGGGACCCGCGCTGCGATCGATGCCAGGTCCCGTTTGAATAATTCCTCGGAGCCTGTGTATGTGTGTGTCTCCCCTGCGCCACCCCGCTCACCGGCTCTTGCTCGCTCTCGGGTACTGCCGACGCCTCACCTGCGCTCGCCTCGCGGGCCCAGCAGACGTGGCCGCTCGCGACCCCAGCCCTGCGTCCCGAGCGCCCTCCCCGCCCACGCCCGGACTCCAGGCCTGGGAGCCGCTGAAGCGTTTTCACCCCGCTTTGCACACGCTTTCCCCTCTTTTGGAATTAACCCCTCCTTTTGCTGACTCTCAAACTGAGAAGTGTCCCCAGACCGGCACCTCTACGTTGCCTTACGCCAAAT
This sequence comes from Kogia breviceps, assembly GCF_026419965.1. Taxonomy (NCBI): domain Eukaryota; kingdom Metazoa; phylum Chordata; class Mammalia; order Artiodactyla; family Physeteridae; genus Kogia; species Kogia breviceps. The sequence goes on along the minus strand of NC_081320.1, from coordinate 99,057,175 downwards.
TAAAGTCGTGCACGCAGGTCCAATGAGACAGCAGCTTGATGGCCTGGAAGCGCCTTATTAGCCAGCAGCCGGCGTCAGATGTGTTGCTGCCTTTGTGTAGTAAAGCAGCATTGACAAGATTATTTGGATGTTTTGTTTTGTTTTTACTCATTGACTGATAGCTTTGAAAATTATTGTCCAGCAGACCCAAAAGTTAGAATTGAAACAAAGATGGAAAACATTAGATGAACTGAAAACATATAGTTATGATTTAATCAATTATTAATTATGTGCATTTAGCGTGGGATTAAGTTTAATTCTGAAAGAAAAACCCTTTTTGATAGACATGAACTATTACAGATATGTGGTTGAAGTATGGTTAATAGGCAAGGAATAATTCTGAGATTAAGATGTTTTTAGCTCTTTGAGAACAGGATCATTTTTATTCTCTATGAGCAATTTGACTTTTGGACATTTAGGGAGCAGAGATGTTGTCACCTGTGTGGAACATAAGAAAATAGGAAAAGAACAAAGTCCTTTTTGTTCCTTAGGACAAGACTGCATCCTCCCGTGAGCCTTTCTTGACCTTTTTTCCATGACCCACCCCCCCCAATCATATCCGCTCTTAATTTAAGTTTTCCTCTCCATTTTCACTCACCCTCCTCCCTACCAGGAGACTGTGAAATTAGTGACACTGCAGGATCCGGTCTCGGTCAATGTTAACTGGGAGTCGACGATTGAAGATACAATGTCTTCATTCATGAAGGGAAAAAAATCTTTGTCATATTTTTGAGCTCCAATTTCAAATTGCTAGGACAGAATCTGATGGACTCAGCTTGGGTGCATGTTTAGGTTGAATAAACTTGCCTGTAGTAACCTATCCAGTGGGTGTGGAGGAAAGAATCTGGGCCTGGAAAGACACTTGAAAGAGGTCCTTGAATGAATGAATAGCACGACTTTATTCATTTAAAAAACACGAACAACATCATCCAGGAAAACAAGAAATATTCTAGTCATTCTGTTCATAGGGGAATAAAAAAGCAGAAAGGGAGAATTAACTAATATAAATGTTGTAATTAATAAATAATAAAATGACAACATCTATTTGGAAAAAGAGATTGGTTTTTGAAAACGTACTTAAACAGATATGTGTCTAGGTAGACCATTCAAGTGGATAAAAAGAAAATGAAGTCAGCATAATAGTAATACAAAAGAGGAAAGAACCACAGGTTACAAAGGACACAAATAAAGAGAATATTACATGCAATTCTACATCAATAAATCCAAACATCACAAAATAAATAATGAACTTGGAAAATAAGTTTTATCAAAATAAATCCGGGAAAGAGTGACGATTCTGTAATCCAAATCCCAGGAAGTTAGTTGATGAAGGTTCTGAGAAGCACTGTACAAGTTTCATAAGTAATTGCTTCATCAAGAAACAGGTAAACCCCCGTTACATAAGCCATCAGTTTCCGGTTCATGAAAGTTCTTTGGGGCATGTTTGTGGGCTTCTGATTTTTTTTGTTTTTTCACTGAACTTTTTTGATACAGAAAAGTTATTTCTTGCATAAATATTATTAACCTGTACCAAGATTATTATTATTATTATTTTTTTTTTTTTGCTGTATGGAGGCCTCTCACTGTCTTGGTCTCTCCTGTTGCGGAGCACAGGCTCCGGACGCGCAGGCGCAGCGGCCATGGCTCACGGGCCCAGCCGCTCCGCGGCACGTGGGATCCTCCCGGACCGGGACACGAACCCGCGTCCCCTGCATCGGCAGGCGGACTCTCAACCACTGCGCCACCAGGGAAGCCCCAAGCTTATTATTATTTTTCAACAAATAAGTGCTTCTGCATTTAATTACTAACATAGGAAAAACTAACAGATAAAACAAAAGCTCTTTAGCATCACAAGACCGGTAAGTTTGGAAACTGCTGCTCTAGACCAGGGCCTGGCAAGCTCCGGCCTGTGAGCCACATCCCGCCACTGTCCATTTTTGCACATCGCTGCATTGGCACGTCTGCAGTCTGCTGCTTTCCCACCGCTCGGCAAGGCGGGGGCGCTGCCACCGACCTGGGCCCAGAGCCCGAACTCTCACAGACGACAAAGTCTGCCGACTCAGGACCGCCCTGTCCCTCACCAAGCGCAACGGAACAGGACCCAACCTCGCCAACCCTCTTTGCTGAGGATGCCAGGCCATCACTGGACCTCGTCAGGTGTCCCCCCGCCCTCCCGTGACCAGAGGGGTTGAGCCCCGTGACTCTCCTCCACCCCGCCCCCAGGAGGCATCGCCGTGGACAGTTTCAGTTCCACGCCACCCCGCACGCACACGTACTGCCTGACGGGGAACGCCCCCCCCCACCCCGCGTTGGGCCCCACGCCCCGCCCCTCGCCCCGAGGCCAGGATCCCTTCAAACCAGCACATACAACCCCACTGAGTAGCCGAGGGGCTCCTGCCGGGAGTCTGGGGTCCAGGGAGGCCCCTCCACGTCCCCTCTGGCCCTACCTGCGGCCCAGGGCCTCTCCCCACTGGGGGGCCCCCAGTCCGCCCTGAGTCCAACTGTCTCTGCCGGCCTGGTTTAGCCCAGCGGGCTAAGGGATCCCTTGCATCGCTGGGCTCTGGCCTCCAGAGACCGGCTGGCACCCCATAAAGCCGCTCGGGGGGCCAGCCCACTGGGTTGCGGGCTTCTGATCTGAAGGGAACGCTATCCTAGTGTGGAGTTGATTTTCTCACTGAGAAATATAGTTTATACAGCTCCCTGTGAGAAGGGAGTGAACACAGCAGGTGCAGATCCTTACTCCTGGCATCTCTCCTGAGGAGCCTGGACCCATGATGCATCGTGGCCAGATCCTAGAAATATGCCCTCAAAAGCTTCTTTGTATCAGTCATTGGTGGTTCTGCGTTTGCACCGGGAACAATGGACACGCCGCAGCAACTTGTCAGGGTTGCTTCGCTCGAACGTCAAGATTGGTGACGAGCACCTCATTCACAGATGGGGTCCTGAGATTAGGTGACCAAGACTGCTCACAGCGGGATGTGCCAACGAGCCCAGCCCACCGCGTAATGGCGGACCTGCGACCCAAGCCGGCCTCCCTGACCAGCTATCTCACTCCCGTTCCCAGGGTGGGAACAGCTGCCAGAAAGCTGCCAGAAAGCTTCCAGAAAGCAAGCACATCTATCTACGCCGCCCAGATGGTGAAGGGCTCGGAAGCTGTGCCCGTCTCTCCAGACTCCTCTGAGGTTCATCCTTTTCCTGGTATCCTTTGCTCTGCATCTCTTTCCCGGCATACAGCCCACCTGTGCGTGTGACCTGTTCCTGTCCCACGAGTCCTTGTAGCCAATTAGCAAACACGTGGGTGGTCTTAAGACTCCTAAAATACAACCCAATACACACACACACACACACGGAAATTAAATTAAAAGTTCAAGGAACTCTTATTTTGAAGTGCTTTGATATTCCATTTTATTTATTTGAATACACACACTCACACACACAATTACAACTCTGTAAATTAGTGAAATGGCGCTCATTGGATGAATTAAATTACAACCAGTAAATGAGTGAACAGGAAAGACAAAGAGTTAAAGAAGATATTTGCAAAACATATAACTAAGAAAGTACATCTGTACAATGAATTCTTACAAATCAATCATATAAATGCAGAAAATCCAATACAAAGAGGGGCAAGGGATTTGAATAGGCACTTCACAAATGAGAATATCCAAATAGCTAGTAAATATATTAAAAAGATGCTTAACATCATTAGTCATCAGGAAACTGGAAAGTAAAACCACAAGACACCACTCCCCACCCACTGAGAGGGCTAAAATTAAACCAGACAAAAACAAACATCTTACAGTGACAATGCCAAGTGAGAAGAAAGATGTGGAACAATTGGAGCAGCACTTACAGTATTCTGGCCGGAGTGCAAATTGGGCCAGCACTCTGGAAAACCCTACGGAGTTACGGACTAAAGGGGAGTATATATGTATATTTTTTATGAACCAGTGATCCCGTTGCTGGGTGTATACCCAACACAGATGCTTACTTATGTTGACCAAATGACATGTACAAGAAAATTCATAGCGTAATAGCAAAATAGTCCAAATGCTCATTATAATCGAACAATTAAATGGATTGTGGTATATTCCAACAATAATAAAATCATGAAAATGAACAAAGTACTGGTAGACACAACAAAATGGCTAAATCTACAAAGATAACATTGAGTGAAAGAAGCTATACAGAAAACAGTACATAAGGTGTGATTATATCCACAGGAATTTCAAAAGCAGGCAAACCTAGAGGATGGTTTTAGAAAACAGGACATGGTTATCTTTGGGCCAGAGGTAGGGTTTAGGGCCTGGGGGAAGGTACTGGACACGTGAAGTTCTGAGCAAAGTTCTGTTTCTTGATCAAGATGGTTGTTACACATGTGTGCTCATTCGGTCCAAAATTTGTTCTGCTGTATGTATATGAATTGTGCACTTTTCTTTATGTACAAGATGCTTCAGGAAAAGACTCACCCAAGTAATAATATGAAGATTGCAAGTAACTGAACAGATTCGACAATCTGCTAATGTGTGGCAGCCGCTGTTTGATGCTACTGCAGGATGGTCCACATCAGGGAGCGGGGAGTAACCTGGGGACATCCAAGCCTTTAAAGAAAAAAGTCCCTGGCGAATGAAAAATGGTAGTGACATTTGGCTGTTACCTGATTGCATTTAGATGTCTTTAGAGATGGCTGACTCCCGAGAGGTAGAGAGCAAGAAGGGGCTGCCTTGACCTCCCTCCAGCCCACACCCATCTTGAGCAGTTGGGAGAAGAAATCCCTCCCTGGCCTTTGTCAGCCATGACTTTGAATAAGAAAGTCGACTTCTCTTGAGCCTTACTCTTGGATGCGTGGAGAAAGACAGGCTTTGAGTGAATAAGCGTATGTTCAAAGGATATCAAAGTGAAGTTGACTTTTGTGAGCTCTTTGCCAGAAGGGACTTGGACTTATTTATTTTATTCATATTTATTAATATTTTATCTGATACATAGGAGCTTCTCAATAAACCGTTGTTGAGGAAAAGAAGAAAGGAAGGAAAGAAAGAATCCCTGAATGAATGAGTGAATAAGTGAATGAATAAACAAATGAATGAATATAAAAGAAACTGGCCTGGATAGAACAGACTTAAGAAGTAATAATAAAATAATGTGATAGTAATTATCAATTATTGAGCAGTATTGCAAGTGTTAAGTCCCGGTTCAAATCCTCACTCCCTGTGTGACATAAGTTTCCCCAGTTGTAAAATAAGTTAGTGACTGCAAAATATAGCCCAGTGCCTGGTACATAATGTTATATACATGCTAGATATTTCTAATTGATTATGTCGAGCTCTACTTTCAATGCATAATAAACTTCATGTCATTTAATCCTTAATATGCCCTGGATGAAATAGACATTAATACCCATATTTCTAGCAAAATCAGGCAGGTAAAGAAAATTACCCCGAATTAAACAATACTGGCTGAACTAAGATTCAAACCTTAAAATGTTTGGCTTCAAAAGTGTGTCTGGTTACCCTTTATGACATATTTGTCGTAATCAAGTTTGATATTTGATTTGAAATGGAAACTGATTTGGTTTTCGTTTCTTCACACACATGTGATCTAGGAAAAAAAAACAAGTATTTCTTAATTGAGCCAGGCCATGGTAAGGTTTTAAAATACTTTTGACTAAGATTCCACGAACTTGGATCATATTTATCATTGCAGGCTTGGTAATCATTACACATACACTGGCTATTGTGCTGAATTTGCTTTCAGTTTCCTTCTCAGTGAAATAAAAGTCATCTTTGCTTCTGTTCAAAACATAACACGAATAGAAAAACAAAAGCTGACCCTAACTGAATGATTTTCCAGGCGCTGTTTTAAGTGATTCACATAAATTAGAATTTTCACTCTGCACAAATATCCCTTGAGATACCTAGTCTTACAGATGGGAATTGAAGACCCAGAGAAATAAAGTGACTTAGTCACCTAGCTAGTAAGTGACAAGCTAGGCTTGTGGTTTCATAAACTTAACCACTAGGACTATCCCAACTTCCTACAAGTCTCATGAAAACATAAAGCCACACACTCAAAATCAAACCCAATTCCCATCAAAGAGGGCTAAAGGAAAGAAAATTTCAGTACAAAGCTCAACACTTTCTAGGAGAACTGTGAAAATAGATAATAAAAAACCACAGTAATTGTTGCCAACTAAGAAGAATCTTGGTTATTAGAGAAATGCAGATCAAAAGTACAGAGAGGAATCCCCTCACACGGGTCAGAATGGGCATCATCAAAAAATCTATAAACAACAAATGCTGGAGAGGGTGTGGAGACAAGGGAACCCTCTTGCACTGTTGGTGGGAGTGTAAATTGATACAGCCACTATGGAGAACAGTATGGAGGTTCCTTAAAAAACTAGCGTATAGAACGTGGATATTATATACTGAATGTTGTGTAAACTTTATATATATTTGTACTTACTTGTATTTGCATAAAGAAACACTGGATGGTGTAGCCACTATGGGAAACAGCATGGAGGTTCCTCAAAAAACTAAAAATAGATATGATCTAGGATATGACCATATGACCTAGCAATTCCACTCCTGGGCATATATCCGGAGAAAACCCTAACTCAAAAAGACACATTCACCCCAATGTTCATAGCAGCACTATTTACAAGAGCCAAGACATGGAAGCAATCTAAATGTCCGTCGACAGGTGAAGGGAGAAAGGAGGTGGGTGAGATGAATTGGGAGATTGGGATTGACATATACACACTACTGATATTATGTATAAAATAGATAACTAATGAGAACCTACTGTAGAGCACAGGGAACTCTACTCAGTGCTCTGGGATGACCTAAATGGAAAGGAAATCCAAAGAAGAGGGGATATAGGTATACATATAGCTGATTCACCTGGCTGTACAGTAGAAACTAGCACAACATTGTAAAGCAACTGTACTCCAATACAAATTTTTAAAAATAAATTAAAAATAAGATAAATAAATGAATGTCTAAGACACACAGAAAAAAGATGTGGTATATCCATACAATGGAATACTACTCAACCATAAAAAGGAATGAAATAATGCCATTTGCAGCAACATGGATGGACCTATATATTATCCTACTAAGTGACATAAGTCAGACAGAGAAAGATAAATATCATATGATATCACTTATGTGTATAATCTAAAATATGATACAAATGAACTTATTTACAAAACAGAAATAGACTCACAGACATAGAAGAAAAAACTTATGGTTTTCAAAGGGGGAAAGGCAGGGAGGGATAAATTGGAGTTTGAGATTAACAAATACACACTACTATATATAAAATAGACAATCAACAAGGATCTACTGTATAGCACAGGGAACTATATTCAATATCTTGTAATAACCTATAATGGAAAAGAATCTGAAAAAGAGCAGATAGATATGTATAAGTGAATCACTTTGCGGACACCTAAAACTAACACAACATTGTAAATCAGCTAGACTTCAATTTTTTAAAAAAGGAAGCATCTTAGAAAAGCATCTGATTTTCCTATTGTCTATTTAAAATGGTGTAGAAATGCATAGACATGCATGGAAACATAATGTCTAAATTTTAACATGTAAAAATGCATACCTTAAGATAAATTACCAAAGAAAGATTCAGGCATCGGTGTCATTATGTGCCTATGCGTTTTGACTGTGATCTGAAAGGGCATGCTGAGGCTCACGGAGAGGGGTCTCATCCTCCAAGGGTCATTCATTCTTTTCGCTATTTGGCTCTCCTAACAAACTCTTGCTGAGTGCCCCCAGGTGAAGGGGGCTGGAGTAGAAGCTTCTACATGTTATGTCATGCACAAGCAATGCAACAGCTACAGACGTGGCTACGTCTCTGTGTAGTTCTACTGCTATCTGCTGGATCGAGATAGAGATTAGATATCAATACCATCTCCATCTGCATCCAGTTAGGAGGCTATTATTTATACCCCTATTATTAATAGACACAGAGGGAAGCAGCGGGGCAGGGAGAAGCAGACGTCAGTCCTAGTCCTGAGCCTTCACTCTTGGCCCTGTTCCAACTTTCATTTTCACGAAGAGAGAAATCGAAACTTGTGCTCGGGGAAGAGTTAGTCAAGGAAGGCGTTTCCCTCCTCCCCACGTGACAGGTTGCCCGGCACATATAAAGTGAGCCTGCAGCTGCAGGGCAGCCTCAGGGCACCTGGCCACCATGTGGATGCTGGTAGCCGTGTCATTTACTCTCAAGCTGCTGAGCGCCTTCGTGCAGCACCTGTGGAGCAGCCTGGGAGCCCTGTTGCCCCGGCTCAGGGCAGCATGCTGGCTGGCAGGGGGCAAGAAGGGCCAGCAGCGGCGGGGCAGGAGAAAACCAAGGGAGACCAGCAGGGAAGACGAAGAGGACCGCGATCTGCGCATCACCCCCACCAGCGTTAATTATCACTTCACCCGCCAGTGCAATTACAAGTGTGGCTTCTGCTTCCACACGGCCAAAACGTCCTTCGTGCTGCCGCTGGCGGAGGCCAAGAGAGGCTTGCTGCTGCTGAAGGAAGCGGGTGAGTCCGGAGCCAGAACGCGACCAGGGGCTCAGCTGGTACGTGGCCGGCTGAGAGGAGGGGGCTGGGGGCGCGCATGGGCTGGACGGTTCCCCCAGAACCTTAGCGGTTCCCACAGCACAGGGAGGATGCCCTCCCGCCAGAGGATGTGGAGGTGAATTGGGGGATGGGTGTCTAGGCTTCCCAATCCGCAGAGTCGGCTGGCCTGGGGTAAGTGGAGCAAACCCATCCTCCTGTCGCTGCTAAGCGAGCCGTGCGTGCACCTGCCGGGTCCCTGTCCGCCCAGCCCGCGGAACGAGGCAGGTCGGCAAGGTGGTGCTGCGCTCTGGGTCTGCCCGAAGCACCTGGGCTTTCCCAGAAACAGTTAATGGGGAAGGTTGCCAACAAATACAAACACTTAAGAGACCCAATAGTTGAACCTCTATTTTGGATTATTTACGTGTTCTTACTATGAAACTTTAGAGAAACTATTTACAACTCAGATGAGGCAATGGCTTTGCTCTGGAGACTTTCTCACTCAGTGTCAGCACGTCAGTAACCCGGAGGCATCTCAGAGAGACCCCAGCCTGTCCAGTGCTGCGGTGACATCTTCCGCTGCAGATCTGTCCTCCTTCTCTCCTTGTCCTCCTGTCTTCCCTAGAGCAACGTCAGCCACATTGCCAACTTTTCGCTCGACTTGCTTACGTTTTTTACAGACGTGTAACATGCATTTGCAGAGAGCTGCACACACCCAGGTAAACGGCACACAGATCTAGACAGAAAACAGCAGGGCACACAAAGCACATGCTCCCTTCAGCCCCTGCCCTTCCTGCCCAGGACAACCACCCGCTCTTATTCTAACACACACGCTAGTTTGGCCGGATTTCGTGCTTGATACGGTGAGATCGTAAGCTTGCACTTTATTGGATCTGACTTATTTTGCTTTCCATACACCTGCCCAGTCATCCACAGCTCATCCAACGCCTGACCCACCTTGCCGTTCCCACTGGGATCCGGTTCAGGGTCTCATTATCTCTCACCAGGACTGTTGCAATTCATCTCATCGTCTCTGAGTCCCCTCTGAAAGCACGTTATCTTACTAAAATATATATGTTGATGGCTAACTCCCCCACTGGGCTCTCTCGCATGGCTTCCAAGCTCAAACTTCTCAGCACAGGCTTCAAGCTCAGCGTTACCACCCTTCACCCCAGTTCCTGGAGGGCCCCAAGCTGTGGACACATCATGTGACACATTCTTCCCCAACACCTGCCTCATGGAGCCTGTGATTTCACTGTTCTGTCTTCCTGGAATGCCTGTCACCTCAGTCTCTGTTGGTGAACTTCCAAAGCTCCTTAGAATTATTCCTGGTCCTCGTCATGCAGAATGAATGCCCTCTCGCCTTCCTTTGTGATTCCATGGCATTTGTTACAAATGCATGTATTATAGCATGTTTTACTTATTTTACTTTTTTAATTGAATGAAAGGTTCTTTAAATCCTATAATGCTTTACAGTTTTCAAAAGTTTCACACACGCACATGATTTCATATAATCCTAATTATAACCCTTTTTCTCCCGAGCGCTATCTTGCCCCTCCTTGCTTCCCTCTCCCCAATGGTAACCGCTAGTTTGTTCTCTGTATCTTTGAGTTTGATTCTTTTTTGTTTTATTCACTAGTTTGTTGTATTATTTTAGATTCCACACATAAAAGATATTATACAATATTTGTGTGACTTATTTCACTTAGCCTAATGCCCTCCAAGTCCATCCATGTTGCTGCAAATGTCAAAATTTCATTATTTTTTATGGCTGAGTAGTATTCCTTTGTGTATGTATACAACATCTTCTTTATCCATTCGTCTGTTGATGGACTCTTTAAACAAAAAATGTAAAAGCTTTTGCACAGCAAAGGAAACCACTGAAAAAATGAAAAGACAACCTATTGAGTAGGAGAAGATATTTGCAAATGATGTGACCGATAGAGGGTTAATAGGCAACATACATAAACAGCTGAGACAACTGAACATCAAAAAACAAACAACCCAGTTAAAAAATGGGCAGAACTGAGTAGAAGTTTTCCAAAGAGGAAATGCAGATGGCCAACAGGCACTTGAAAAGATGCTCAACACCACTAATCATCCGGGAAATGCAAATCAAAACCACAATGAGGTCCCACCTCACACCAGTCAGAATGGCCATCATCAAAAAGTCCACAAATAACAAATGCTGGAGGAGGTGTGGAGACAAGGGAACCCTCATACACTGTTGGTGGGAAGGTAAATTGGTACAGACACTGTGGAGAACAGTATGGAGGTTCCTTAAAAAACTAAAAATAGAATTACCATATGACCCAACATTTCCACTTCTGGATATATGTCAGAAAGAAGTAAAAACACTAATTTGAAGAGATACATGCACCCCAATGTTCATAGCAGCATTATTTACATTGCCAAGGTATGGAAGCAACCTAAGTGCCTATTGTAGCATATTTAAAATTGTGCTCTTGTGTTTTGTTGTTTTGTTTTTAATATCTGGGTCCCCAAAGAGTTTGAGTTCCAAGGTTGAAACCTGGCATTCTGCTTATCTTTCTGCCTAGCAAAATATCTAGAAGGTAATAGGAATCTAATGAATGGTTTTGAATGGATGAATTAGTGCATGAATGAACAAATGAAGAGAGGTCTGGGGTTATGGAATGAACTTAGACTCTTGATTCACAAGGCCAGGGTTTGAGTTCCTGCTCCAGCACTTAAACAATGTGTCAAGACATTTAACTTTCTGAATATCAGTTTAATATTCTTTAAAATAGAGACAATAACGATAATTCGTATATCAACCTTAAAAAGGTGTTACAAGGCACAAATAAATAAAGGCTCGTATGTTTTTTAACAGAGTATAAACTATTACAGTTATAAGTAATACTTTTATATCATGACCTCTCAGTTTTAAGTAAATAAAACCAAAGTTAGTTAAAATGGTTAAGGTATAGTATGGGTGATGTGTCCTGTAAGTAAGATTTCTGGCAAATGGAGGAAAATCTATTTTGGTGACTATTAAAATTTTAAATTTATTTTAAAATTTAAGCAATAAATGTACATTAAATTTAAAATGAAAATTACTGCTCTGGCTGAAGATGCTTCTAAAATATATTATTTACTTCTTTGGCTTTTTTTTTTTTTTCTTTTTTGGCTGAGTTGGGTCTTCGTTGCTGCGCGCGGGCTTTCTCTAGTTGCAGCGAGGGGGGCTGCTCTTCGTTGCGGTGCGCGGGCTTCTCATTGCGGTGGCTTCTCTTGTTGCGGAGCACGGGCTCTAGGTGTGTGGGCTCAGTAGTTGTGGCGCACGGGCTCAGTTGCTCCGCGGAATCTGGGATCTTCCCAGACCAGGGCTCGAACCCATGTCCCCTGAATTGGCAGGTGGATTCTAAACCACTGCGCCCCCAGGGAAGCCCACTTCTTTGGCTTTTAAACAGAGCAGACTGAATAGAACTCCACCATTATGAGCACCGGCCATGGATCGGTGCCGTGACAGGGTGGCTTGTATGTTGGCACCACTGTGAACTAACTGCTCCTCATCTAAGCTCTTAACGACACCTCTACATCCTGTTCCTTCAGTTTTCTCATTCTTTCATCCCCTCTAACCCAATCCTCAAACTCATCGCGGGCTACACCACTGGCCGATACACTGTTTCACTTTCTCTAGTTACCTGCCCCTACTTAACCACAGTTTTGGGGAATCGTATTTTTATTGGGTAATAATGCTCATCATACAGACCACCTCCTAGCATGTTAGCTTATAAATAGTGAGGTGCTGTAATTTACCACTGCCCCATTGTAGAAACGTCTGAGAATACAGGAGGGTGCTAGAAAAAACTAACTGATGAGATTTGGTCCTCCACAAACCGGGACTGTCCCGGGAAAGCTAGGATGGAGGGCGTCCCTGCACTCTTAGGAAGATCCAAGGCTTTGGAGCTTTTTGGGCGTACGTCTTATAGCTCCATTTTTCTCTCATCTCATAATGTGACATTGAGAAAATACTACTTTTGCCATTAAAATAATAACGGATGTTGGTGAAGTGGAAAAACAGAAGGAAAAGCCATGCTCTTTCTGTCCCAGGTATGGAAAAGATCAACTTCTCCGGCGGAGAGCCATTCCTCCACGACCGGGGCAGATACCTCGGCCAGCTGGTGAAGTTCTGCAAACAGGAGCTGCAACTGCCCAGTGTAAGCGTAGTAAGCAATGGTAGCCTGATCCAGGAGAGGTGGTTCCGGAACTACGGTGAGAGCCTCGCGGGGCACGCGACCGCCGCCTCTGTCACTGTCTGTTGCTCTATTTCCCTCCATCCCGGGCTTTTGGCCAGGCCGGCTGGGGGTCCAAAGGGAGGAGGAACCAAGCGGGCTTACTCTAATCTCTTTTCAAGCCGGTAGGGCTCTAAGTAAACGAGTATTGCAGGGCAGATAACAGAACAGACTAGCCCCAGAACTCTTCCGAGAACGTTATTGGCGTAGCTAGCTTTTGCTGAGCCGCCAGTGGGGACAGTTAACCCAGTGTACAGTTTTGCAAGCCCTGACCTTATCGTTTGCTATCCGTGTTTAATTTTTAAAGTATTTTTGGAAATAACTCTCTTTTAGTAGTCTCGTGCACAAATTAAGTGATTAGACTAAAACAGTCCTTCTCACCTTTGGCTGCATATTTGGCTACTGAGGAACTTTACAAAATATCTGTACTGGGACTGGACTCCAGACTAATTGTATCAGAGCCTCGTGGTATGTGGACAGGCCAGCTTGGGGTGCTCCAAGGGATTCCACTATACGACCCAGGGTTACAAACCCCTGGTCCTAAGACTGGGAAGCTAAGTTTGACATAGATGTTAATATTCAGAGAGCAGTACCTGGGATTTAGGAGGCACTTGAAAAATGTTAGCTATTATAACTACTATCATTTTGGGAAACAGTTCTAACTGAACTCTTAGAGTAAAATGTTCTGTGCTTTGCTTTGTGTAAGTTGTTTGAGCCTTGAAATCATCCAAAAGGTAGTTGCATTTGCGATCTGTTGAGGACATTCCCAGGAGAACTCTGATAAAATCCTCCTTCCAAGATGATGAAGAAATGGATGTGGACCCGCAGGGTGTGGATGTGGGTAGAACAGCCCCCACCTGAGGAAGGTTAACTGGAAGACCACAGGGCAATGAGTCCACCTCACAATGACCGTGAAGGGAGCCACTCAGTGAAAGAGGGGGTCAGAAGTTCAAAAGCAAGCTTTGGGAACCAGATTCAGAGAGATAAGACAGGGTTAGGGAGCTGTGTGATCAGAGAAGAACTGGTTGGGTTTGCTGTCTGTGTCCCCAGGGCAGCTCCCTCCCTCCAGGATGGGCTCCACGTGCTGTCAATGTGGTGTAAAGAGTAGGGACCGGGAGGATCCCTGCGCCTTTGGGTCAGAAGCTCAAATGTTGTACGGGAGACGTGGTGCAAATTAGTGACTTTGGAAGTGCATAAGAAAAAGGATCATTAGTGGTAGGGAGACAAAAAGAAGGTATGAGGACTATTAATAGTGGACACGTGGACAGCCATTTATGAACTTCCGTTGATCTTTGTCCTATATGGGAGGTGAGGTTAGTGTCGCCATATGCTCAAATTATTAAAGGTACATCATAAATCTACATTCTATGTTAAATCTACCCCCCCCCCAAATATAGTTGCAAACAGTTTGAAATATTTTTAGATGTCTGGAGGAACAAACAAAACGTTTATGTCTACCCATGAGGTCCATAAGGCTCCGATTCTCCACCTCGGGCTTAAAGGCCTGTGTCTGCATCCTTGGATGGAAAAGCCTAATGGTGATGGTTTTCCCTCAGGGGAATATTTGGACATTCTCGCCATCTCCTGCGACAGCTTTGACGAGCAGGTCAATGTCCTTATTGGCCGTGGCCAAGGAAACAAGAACCACGTGGAAAATCTCCAAAAACTGAGGACGTGGTGCAAAGATTACAGAGTGGCCTTCAAGATAAATTCTGTCATCAATCGATTCAACGTGGACGAGGACATGAAGGAACAGATTAAAGCCCTGAACCCCATCCGCTGGAAGGTACGTACCGTGTCGCTTTTGCTGGTTGTAATTAAGAGAACGGTCAGGAGAGACTTGCTTCAGCAAAACCAGAAATGATAAGGATACGGAGAACTATGGATTCAGAGAGCCAGATGGGAAAGCAGGCCCTTGGTCCTTCTTTCAGTTCTGCTAAACGTTAACTACTTACATTCTCTTTGTCTCAATTTCCCCCTTATAACTGATTTCCTTCTGGGATATTGTGGAAGTAAATATAAAAGAATATGAGAAGTGCTTGGAGATATTCTGAAGAATATGTTCATAGGAAGTCTAACTCGTATGTGTTTATTAAAATAATAAGACTGATTTGTCTTAAAAACTCTTGGCTTATTTATAAATGGGTATATGTTCTTCATAAATTCTGTGAGTTCATTTTTCATAGAATTATTAGAAGCTAATGGGAGAAAGGCCATCCCCAGGTGGTAGCAAAATTCATTCCCAAGATTCAGTCACCCAGATGTGTGCTTTAGGACTTGGCCCCACTATCAGCTACTAAAAAGTCTAAGGTTCAAATACTCGTAAGCCAATTCAAAGTGACTTACAGCACCCACCGTGCACAGATGCTTACAAAGAATTGTAAACTGAAGGTTTCTGCCCCTGGCTGTTTTTCAGAATGAACTCAGGGAACTGTTTCAAATCAGCTTCTTGGGCCTCATCCTATACTCATTATCCTGAAACAGATTAGCAGGAGGGTTTGTGTGAATATGTTTTCTTAACAAGCTGCCCTGATGATTGCTATGCAGGTATCCAAAGTCTGTGCCTGAACCCCAGACTAATGCAACTAAAGATAAGATGTAGAATTCAACTCTAGCAAGTAAAAGATTTAAAGAAAACTCTTGTAATATAAAGCTATGTGTGCTGGGATAATGTGGCAGGGTGAAACAGGCAAGGTTTATTTCTGTCAAAGAGCCAGGAAGACTTCGTGTAGGAGGAGGTACTTGGCTCCTGCTCGGACAGAGGGACAGAATTTCCACATGTAGGGAAGACCTAAGGAAGGAATTCCTGTCTAGACACCAAGGAAACCTTTCCTATCAAAGCTGCCTGGGATGTGCTGTTAATCCCATGTTGGCACTCAGAGAAGGGTTATGGAGATGGGAAAGGGATTCATGTATTATTTTCCTGAGGTTATCCTGTAACACGTGGAAGTGAGTTATGGGAAACAAGAAATGTTTCTTACTTTAAAAAGTTTTAATTTGTATGTTGAACTTGATGTTTGGTTATATATGTAAGTAAGCTGGAATATCAGCCACTCTCCCAGGTCCAGGAGAAACTGAAAACAGCTACAGAAACAGGGGCGTTGGGAGGACCCCGGGCTATGACCCACTGTGTGGAGGTGTCGGAGGAGAGCCAGACGGCTAAGCTCCAAGCTCTTAGATTTCCCTTCTAGAACACCCTGCCTGTCCGCACTCATGTACTCTACTTATATATTATAAATACGTTATTATATATACATATTTTTTCTCATAGCTTTGATTTGCTCATGACTCCTTGTCACTTCTTCTCTACCTCTTTTCTCCAATCTTTCGACTCCTTCTCTGGCTTCCGCTTGGCTGATTCTCTCCAGAATTGGCTTTTCAAATTTTTGGAGGGAGAGGATTAGCTGCTGTCCATTTAGAAAACAGTTTTTGCATCAGATCACTGAGGTCTGCAGGAAGCAAACTGACGTACACCTGGATCAGGTGTCAACTGTTATGCAATTGCTCATGTGGTTCAGAACCTGCTCCCCCGGGCACAGCCTCCTCTGTGGGAGGCCCTGGGCTTGCAGGCAACCATTATTTTGTAGCCTGAAGATATTAGGTTATAAGACTAGATCAAATGTAATCTAGACCCGTTTTTAAACATTTATATTTTGGGAATGTTTGGGCTTCTAGTACCATATCCCTAAATTTCAGGGCATGTTCTCATTTCCCCAGAGCAGTGTCTTTCTAGAATGTTCCGTAGTTGGAGGAGTCTTCTTTGCTCAGGAGAGGTTCAGGGAGAAATGAGATTCGGGGCAAAAAGAGATGGAAAGCTCTTCACAGAGCCCACACCACCCTTGTGTTTCAGGTCTTCCAATGCCTCATAATCGAGGGTGAGAATTCTGGAGAAGATGCTCTGAGAGAAGCAGAACCGTTCGTGATAAGTGATGAAGAGTTTGAAGCGTTCTTGGACCGCCACAGAGACGTGCCCTGCCTGGTGCCCGAGTCTAACCAGAAGGTTGTGTGAAGCAAACGTTGTTTTGTTCCCCATCACACATTTAGCTCCGAACAAGAATGTGTCTCCACCAAGGGCCGCACACACTGTGGCTTTGGAGGGTCTGCGTGGAGAGACGGGAGTAGTCTCAGGGCTGAGGTGGAAGTTTCACTAGATCTTTAGGTTTCCAGTGTGAAAAACTGGATCCATCCTGTTAGTCCAAATGTACGTAGCATGTAGGTTCAACAGTGTCAGCCAAAGCACGTCTACAGTTTGGAGCTCCCAGGTGTTACCAGAGACAGAGTAACTAATCAGTGTGTTCTCAGAGGCTAAAGAAACAAAGAACTTATTCAAAGCTACATTCCTGCAGTGTTAGGGACAGGAGTAAAAAATGGAAGGTAGCCTGATACTCAACATACAGAGAAGAGGTAAGCTTATGTCCCCTGTATGGAATGTTATACTGACTATATAACCTGTTTCAAAGAATATTAGGGAACAAGGATACATTTGCATGATATGATATTAGGTACAAATGAAGAACTATAGGCAAAATTCATTTGACCTTTTAATCCTAATGTGCAAAAAAGCTGTGTATGTACACGTCCCATGGCCATCTTGGGATAATGGGATTATCAGTCATTTTTGTTTACCTCGATAACTGTTTGGACTTTAAATTTGTCTAAAATAGGTAGTTTTATTGTTTTTAAAGTATTTAAAAATCAAAAGCTTTCCCCATCTTCCACCAAAGAATGTACACGCAGCGAAATCTCTCCCTCATATGCTTACATCATATTAGGAAGTTCAGAACAAGGATTCATTCCTTATACTTCAGACTTCTGAGTAACGTCCCAGAGTACGAGTAAGAAAATTCCTGAATGCGATCAGAGCAGCTTTTGAAAAGAAGACAGAGAACAGAGGAGAATACTCATATCTATACAGTGTTTTATTTGACTTTTTAAAATTTGTCTTAATTACATAGGTAACGTGAGATCAAAGAAAATATGTCATAAATTACTACTTTTTGAGCACTTCACAGAGGCTTCTTGAGCCAGAAATATTACCCCCATTTTAGAAACTCTGAGGCTGAGTCATAGGGTGAACTGACCTCACCTACATGACAGAAAGGATTAGCGGACCTCCCTCATGTCAGAGGTAAAGTGAGCTGACCTCACCTGCATGAGAGGTGTGGTTAGCTGACCTCACCTGTGTCAGAGGGGAAGTTAGCTGACCTCACCTGTGACAGAGGTAGAGTTAGCTGACCTCACCGGTGACAGAGGCAGGGTTAACTCACCTCCCTTAGAGCCCAGCAAGGGACAAACTGGGGTTTGGGTAACTCCAGATCCTGAGAAGCTTACCCGTCAGCTCATTCCAAACTTCATTGTACAGACAACCCCCCAGGCAGGGTCTTTTGCTAAAATGCAGATTTAGGGTCAGCATGGTTGGGAAGTTATTGAGAGGAGGCGACCACTATTTGACCCAGAGCTGGACTGGGGCGATTGGGGGCTCCTAACCCCTCCTCCGTCTTCAGGATGTACACGCCCACGGTGAGACCATCCGGATGGTACGTGTAACTGAACCCGGCTCAGGCTTCTCCATAAACTTTTAAGACCAGCAGAGGGTGCTGAGGTCTCCTTGTCTTGCAAGTCTCACCCAAGACGAGCTTTGCATGTCGGTTCCCTTGCACTGGTGAGGTCAGCTCACTTCACCTCTGACATAGGCAAAGTCGGCGAGCCCTGCCTCTCATGTAAGTGAGGAGGTCAGCTACCTAACTACACCTGACGGACGTGAGGTCAGTTAACTATATCTCTGACATAGGTGAGCTCAGCTAAGCTTACCTCTGATGTAGGTGAGGTCAGCTAACCACGCCTCTTATGTAGATGAGGTCGGTGAACTCTGCCTCTGACATAGGCGGGGTCAGCTCACTTTACCTCGGACATGGGTAAGGTTTCACCCAGGGAACTCCCAACTCCCAGCAAGCGGGTCTGAGGTGGACCCACGATTCAGCATTTTAACCAGCTCCCAGCTGCTGCTGCTTCCTGGCCCACCTCCAGACATTCAGGAACAAGGTCCCGACCTGGCCATGCACAGGAGCTGGCAAGCTACAGCCCATGGGACAAACCCAGAATGCAAGCCAAGAATGGTTGGAAAAAGAATCAAAACAAGAATGACATCCGTGACTCATGAAAAGTATACGAAACGCAATTATAAGGTCGATAAGGAAGGTTTCAGTGGAACACAGCCACGCTTGCTCTCTAAGCATTGTCCAAAGTGGCTTGTAGTTGCCACAGAGACCACGTGGTCTATGAGACTGAAAACATTTACTCTCTGGCCCTTGACAGAAAAATGTGTGCAGACTCCTTCCTATATGGTGTACGTATAGAGGGTATAACTTCCTATGAGGGCATAGGCACCCTCTCTATATACCTATAGAAGGCACAACTAGTTGCAAGTAATGTAAGTAACTTTAAAATACTCAGATAAGCTCCCAGGTCATAGCATGAAAGGGATTCTGCTTTATTCACTGAAAAGGGGGTCCATCAGAGGCATGGCGCACACAGAGAATATTGGGCAATGAAGGACAGGGTTCCCCAGAGCTGGAGGAAATGGGGAAATTAGCCTGGGGGTTTCACTGTCAGAGGAGCCTTCAGAGTGGCATGTGACCCTTCCAGCATGGGACAGAAGCCAGCCTGCTAGAATCTGCTGAAATCCGAATGGACACAGATGGCTCGAAGATGAGTGTTAGGTGGGTATGGGGCATTGGCAGATGGCTCGCCTTGCAAGGGACGCATCTAAAGACACTCAAGAGATTTAAGAAATGTGGCCTCCAGAAATAATAAAGCACAAACGCACAAACGCGGTAAGACAGACAGTTGAGCATATACATACTGAAAAAATATGCTTGAAACTAAATTGGTATGTAATTTCTACTTTGCAGATGAGAGATTCCTACCTTATTCTGGATGAATATGTGAGTATGTCTAATGCATTATCAAATGATCCCTTAAAAATTCATTGAGCAGCAAGGTCAGGGTTGAGTTATCATCAGCATAAACTTTTGGTCCATATTCATTCTTTTTGGCCAGCATTTCATATTTTTATTGTCACTGACTAACATGAATATTATAGAGCCCTTCCTTCGCTGTGTCCGTCTCTGAGCTAAGGGGTTGGGCGGGCATTGGCTTGAATCCGATCCCAGGCTTTGCACACACCCGCACTCGATGGCCTTTTCCCTATGGCTATGGATCCATGGATGTCGCATGGAGCTGACATCACACAAAGCAGAGTCCTTTGTTATGCCATCTTCGGCTGGGTTCTCTGGTCAAGGGGCACCCAGGAATCTTTGCAGGAAGGGCGTGTCATACTTGACGTTATTGCCTTTAATACCTCAGATGCTACCAGCTTGTCCTCTGACAGATGGCTCTTGGCTTTGGGGAGAAGAGGTTACGGTTTCTCTCCAAAAGCCACTGATACCTTCCTACCCCACTGCCTGCCAAAGGAAGAGATACACCATCATTCTCCGAACTGAAAAACAAATCACTTCTCCCTTTCCTTGTCTCTTTTTCTTTTCTTTTTCTGTCCCGATTCCTAAACTTTTGCCAATATATCTAGCACTGGACAAATAATTCCATTCAAAGATCTGTTTTGAAGAAATGAGCTCCAACAAGAAGCATGGCTTTTCCATATTTAAACTGAATTTGGTATTTTGAGAAATGCTTACTGTGACTTTTGATATTTTATTATTTTCAAGTTAATCAGTGATGATTCGCAGTCATTCACTTATTGTCAATATGTGCTTTCGTTAAGGAGCAGAGGGGAAAAGGTGGTAACACAAATGTTCAGTTCATGGGTTCAAGGTAGAGAGGAAAAGTTAAACGGGAATTATTTTTGGAGTACCATGACCGGCTGGGGATGTTGACCGAAATGTTCCTCCACAAACTCTCTGGTTTCTGTACAGTTGGAATAAATCGAGTGGGAACAAAATTTACTTTTGGCAATCTAAGAACATGTTGATTCAACAAGCGTTACTACAAAATGCTGTGTGCCGTGGTAGGTCATAGAGGTGTGAAGATCTGGTTCCAGTCTGTAAGATGCTTAATTTAGGATAAAAACCAAGACCCTTACCAGGGAATATGTGCTACTCTTCTTGATGTGGGACCTGCCCGCCTCTGCAGCACCTTTCTTACCACGCTATCTCCCTTTCTTTTTCTTTTCTTTCTTTTTTTTTTTTTTGCGGTACGCGGGCCTCTCACTGCTGTGGCCTCTCCCGTTGCGGAGCACAGGCTCCGGACGCGCAGGCGCAGCGGCCACGGCTCACGGGCCCAGCCGCTCCGCGGCACGTGGCATCTTCCCGGACCGGGGCCCGAACCCGCGTCCCCCGCATCGGCAGGTGGACTCTCGACCACTGCGCCACCAGGGAAGCCCTCCCTTTATTTATTTATTTATTTATTTTTTAAGCCCTCCCTTTCTTAAAAGAAGCTTTTACACTTTTACAAAATTATTATTCCTGCACACACAGTTTTCACTCCGGCAATATCATCTACCTGAAATTTCCCAAACTCACCGTGCTGTTTCACGCTTCTGGGCGTTTACGATATTGTTCTCTCTAGCTTACAATTTCAAAACACAACTTAGATGGCAACGTTTTTTGGAAGCCTTTCCGGGTTACCCCGCCCCCAGTGGAGGGACAGTCACGTGTCTATAGTTCTGTTTATCGTGCTCTTACCTGGCCTCAGGTGTTCACGGGGGTGATGGGAGCTGGTTGGATACAGAGACGGTGTCCCCAGAGTTCAACGTCCCCACTGAAGCACCCGGTTCACAGCTCTCTGGTCCACAAACAGCTGCTGGAATGATTGGAACATCAAAAGTCATTTTGAGTTGATCCCCCGAATTGAGTTTTACAGGAAATATCCCCAAATCTCTGTCATGAATTTCCTAGATGCGCTTCGTGAACTGCAGAAACGGTCGGAAGGATCCTTCCGCGTCCATCCTGGATGTCGGCGTAGAAGAGGCGATAAAATTCAGCGGCTTTGACGAAAAGATGTTCCTCAAGCGAGGTGGGAAGTACGTATGGAGCAAGGCGGACCTGAAGCTGGACTGGTAAAGCTGAAGGCCGAACACCCTCCAGCCCATCTGAGGGGACGGCCCTGGCACTGAGCGCGCGGCTGCCCTGCTTCCCGTCGGCACTGCCCGCGGCCCCAAGTTCGACTTTCAGTCGCGCGTGGAATCTGATTGCCTGGGGTAACTGCACAGATAAATAACTGGGAACATGGAAATCCTTAGAACATGCAAGACCATTAACTTTAGTTAGTTAGCTTATTATGGACTTAATTTGGGGGTAGTATTTACTATGACTCCTATATTTCCGTTTTGAAGTTATTTCTCTAGTCCTTTCATTTGATAGTTATTTTCCCATCTGGAAAAATTACCATTTATCTCCCCCGATTATTTCTGCTTTAGCCATGAGGCTCTTTCCTTTTCGGCCTTTATGTCACTGCAGCCTTGGACTTTTTCCCCGGAAGTTTAGAAGTAGTCCAGGGTTTCCCTGGTGGCGCAGTGGTTGGGGGTCCGCCTGCCGATGCAGGAGACACGGGTTCGTGCCCTGGTCCGGGAAGATCCCACATGCCGCGGAGCAACTAAGCCCGTGAGCCATGGCCGCTGCGCCTGCGCGTCCGGAGCCTGTGCTCCGCAGCGGGAGAGGCCACAGCAGTGAGAGGCCCGCGTACCGCAAAAAAAAAAAAAAAAAAAAAAACAGAAGTAGTCCACACGTGTTTCAAAGAATAAGAAATGATCATCTTGCCAGGCTTTGACAACTCTCTAGAAGGAGATAACTCATGTCCCCTCCCGGGGCTCTGCACGGCCCTGACCCACGCTGCCTATTCCAGGAATGTGCATCACCTCTGCTGCACGCCTTTCTCTTCCAAGATTCTTAACAAAACCAAGGTGCGCTTTAAATTTAGCGATGAGGTTGACACGGGGTCAGGGCTTGGGCTGCCGTGTGAATCTGCTGAGTCTGTCAAGCAACAGCATAGGAGTTTATTTGCTTGCTGTCCCCGTGTCCCTGAAAAGTGACGCGTTTCTGGAGCGGCACGAACTCATCTGCAAAAGCAGCGGGCAAAGGTGGGGCAAAGGGTGTGGCGAAGAGTGCAGGGTGAACCAGGGTTTTCTGTAAATGAAGCTGTGGCACAATATAATATTTCCCATTTAACTCTGCATCACTTGAAATGAGAATGTAATCTAGGTCAATATAAGATCCAGAGCCTTCCTTTGCTAGGCTAAGAAAGAGCTTGAGGGAAAATGTCACTTGAATTGGGTCAAGGAAAAAAATCTTCTCCTCTTGGAAATACCACATGCAGTTTGTTCATGCAACCTAGACAGCATCCCATTTCCTGGGAAATAGTCATTTCCTATCATTGTTTTACAAATGCAAAATCACGGACAATTTTTTGCTTAAAGAACTCTTGTAATCCAGCTGCCGTTCCAGCGTTGGCCACTAGGTGGCATTTAAATGTTGCCTGATTCCCTTACGCAGCCATGCAGAAATTCCGCTTCAGAACCTTTCTTCAAGACTTGGTGATTTTGAAAGTTTGGTTTATGTGATTTTTTTTTTTTTTTCTCAGAAAAGACATTCCTACTTCAAATTTTAAATCACTGTAATTCAACTGAAATTTGTTTGTATGTCTTCTGCGATAGAATGGTTGTCATGTATTTTCCATTTTATTTTATGTTTTTAAGAAAAAAAAAAGAATTAGAAAGTATTTTTTCCTCTATGGGTCTTGATAGTATCTAAGCCATGACGACCTTAATATAATCAGATACGTATGTGAAAGCACAGAAGGCATTGTGTGGTATCCAGTAGATGCTCAATCATTATAATCTGAAACAAAATCTGAATCTGAAGCCCAAATCCTCTGAGTTGAAGTGAATTTCTCTCGAGCTGAGGGGAACTGCATTTCTCTTTCCCAAAAGGGAACTATAAAGTGAAACACTGTACTTGAGGAAAAAAATATATGTATATATATATATATATATATAAAGAGAAAAAACAAAAAATAAAATTAAAAATGAACAAAAATCAGAAAAAGAGAAAAACAAATAAGCTATTTAAAGTGCACTTTTCAGGGCTTCCCTGGTGGCGCAGTGGTTGAGAGTCCGCCTGCCGATGCAGAGGGCACGGCTTCGTGCCCCGGTCTGGGAAGATCCCACATGCTGCGGCCGCTGAGCCTGTGCTCTGCGGCGGGAGAGGTCACGGCAGTGAGAGGCCCGTGTACCGCTAAAAAAAAAAAAAAAAGCACTTTCCTGCTGTTTTTACACCACAACCCCCTTTCTTATGCACGGAGAGAATTTTCAAAGCCTTCATGTTTAAAATATTCAAATGTTCATTTTTATTAAGTGGGAGAAGTCAGGACATTTATCATTAGAGTAAAATTCAAGTTGGGATTATATAACATTTTGGTTTATAGTTTCAGTTTTTAAATGTGTGTATCAGTTTTGTGAGACATATTCCTTTTTTATTAGGAAAATAAAAGGTAATTTAAGTGAGGTATCTCAATGTAAGGGTTAAAGGCAAATATTTTGTGGTGCTTTCAATTATTGCTTAGTTTAGTTTGTAATACTATGAATAGAATTTTGTCTTAAGAAAGCTAGAAAGATCAGACATTAGTAGCAGCGTGCTGGTTTAGGAGGGAGGAACCATCTTTGTTATTTGGTGATAAATGCTGTGAAAGTTGTGCCTGTTTTAAGTTTGAAGATGAATGAGATCATTTGGCTGAAAAATCGGACATGTCAGCTCCCGTTCTATGACAATCTGGAGTTTGGGGTCTAGTTGTTGGGCCAGTGGCGAGAATCAGGATACCAAAACAGGCGGACAAATTCTCAATGAGGCCCCATCAGGCAATAGTTCACCCGTAGGCCATCCTTCTGGTGGAAGGACTGTTTCATTCACTGCGATTAGTTGGAGACTAGTCATGCAGTCAGACTTTAAGGTTTTTTCTTGAGTACATTTAGGACATTCTTAAGTTTAGGGAAATATATGTAAATATGTATATATTTTTTCTCCATAGAGGATGCTCTTGACTACTGGTCTGCTGTATTGTAAGGTGTTCTAATACATTAAAGTATTTTTTGTACACTGCCTTCACCTTCAGTGGGTCAGCGTAACGCAGTCTCTCCTTGGTGTGTGTTTAAAGTAATTACAACGCTTTTACAAACCACCCTCGCTAAAGGCGAGCACACTTTAAAAATCAAGAAGGTTATCCATACTTGACAAGCACACTTTAACCAACCCACTGGGCAAGGAGATGGAGCAGAGGTGAGCCCCTGGGGAAGAAACTCCTTGTGCTCTCAAAGGAAAGCCAGTGTCTTGGGGGGCCAGTGTCCAGAACTTGATCCCTTCGGAAGGAAAGAATTCCTGCAGACAGGCAGAAAGAATAGCACCAGCCCACGGTACGGGTGGTCGTAGAACCACCATTCTGCGAGACGTGGTCAGCGGTCCCAAGGGCAGGCGTCTGGCGGCCCAGAGACCGAGGAGGTGCAGAGGTCCCCCCAAGCGCCCAGTTCCGAGCGGTCCCCTCGGTCCCCTCAGATGCATCGGGCCGGCCCTGCCGCTGCTCCCCCTGTCAGCCTGTTTCTCCCTCCCACCTGCTTCCTGGCTCTGGGAGCGAAGAGTTCCACATCCCTGGCTCCGATGCCCACCTCACGTCACATCCTCCAGACACGGAATGGTCCTCCTCGGACCCGCGGCACTTCTCAGACATGTCCTTGCACTTGATCTCTGGTTACAAGCATTCACTTCTTCAGGAAGGATATGGCCTCACTCCCTTTTCCCATCCTGGATACATGCCAACCCTGGGCTCCAGCCCCCAGGACAGAGGTCAAATCCAGGGGCTTGAAGACAGTGAAAGAGACTCAAGGGGCAGCCAAGGTCCTCTGTCATTGTGGCTGGGACACGGACGGCCACATCTGGGGTACACAACCCAGTGTCAAGCCACTGCTGGCACATGTCGTACCAGTCAGGGCAAAAGGATGGGAAATTACACAGAAAACCCACATGGCAATTTCAACTCAGATGCCATTGAGCTGGGTTTGCAAGACCAGAAAGACTTTAACCACATTCCCCCCCCCCCAATGATTCTGCAAAGAATATGCATTTGGAGAATATTTGAAAAACAGAGTGAAGCAAAATGAAGAAAATACAAATTACCCAGAGGCAACTGCTAATTAATTTCATGCATATGTCCAGTAATGCATAGTTTTCATAGAACTGAGATCTTACTCAGTTTTATTTTCCACTAGTATCTTATGAAGAGTTTTAAAGCCAATTAGCATTCTTACACTTTAATGAGAACAGCCAATTCTTAATAATTCACGCAAAAAGATGAGAAGAGATTCAATGGTATTCTAAAAATGGCAGCTAATTTGAAAAAAAAAAATCACTGGATTTCATTTTTGAGTTGTTTACATATTTGATTATGAATGTGAGTGCAACTCGTGCTCTGGGAATTCACTTTATCTAGAAAATATACATATTATAATGAAAAGAAAGCTTCTCTGCACAAGCTCATTCCTGGAGGATCCGGGGACCTGCCCCAAAGTGATTTATTTTTTCACCTGGGGCCATCTCGGCTTGTCCTTGCCTGGTTCCTTTTTATCTTAGGCTGCACCGGGTCTTAGCTGTGGCACTCTGGGATCTTCCTTGAGGCACGTGGGATCTTTCAGTTGCGGCACGCGGACTTCTCAGTTGTGGCATGAGGACTCTTAGGTGAGGCATGCATGCAAAATCTAGTTCTCTGACCAGGGATCGAACCCAGGGCCCCTGCACTGGGAGCGCGGGGTCTTACCCCCTGGACCACCGGGGAGGTCCCATCCTTGTCTGATTCTTCTCCCAATTCCCATGTGTGAGTTTTTCC
Organism: Kogia breviceps; assembly: GCF_026419965.1. Lineage (NCBI taxonomy): Eukaryota > Metazoa > Chordata > Mammalia > Artiodactyla > Physeteridae > Kogia > Kogia breviceps. The sequence continues at coordinate 99,030,442 of NC_081320.1, read as the reverse complement.
ACACCACCAAGCAATTCTCCCACACCAGCTGGATGTCGTACAATTCAACTCAAGTCTGACACTCTCTACCTGGTGGTAGCATCGGATTCTACAGGTTAAGGGCTCTGTCCTCCAAGGCTGTCCCTCACCACGCCTCCGCCCAACGCAGATGCCAATCAAAACTGCAGGTTGTCACCTGTGCTTCTGACTGACCAGCTATATTGAAGGTTCCAAGGACCGCCTCCTAGGCTTGGATTAATTTGCTAGACCGGCTCACAGAACTCAGAGAAACATTTTACTTATTAGATTACCAGTTTACTGTGAAGGGATATAGCTGAGGAACAGCCAATGAAGAGATGCAGAGGGCCAAGTATGGGGAAAGGGCCCAGAGCTTCCGTGCCCTCTCCAGGGGCACCAGTCTCTCCCAGTCTCCACACGTTCACCAACCTGGAGACTCCCTGAACTCCATCCCTTTGGGTTTTTATGGAGGATTCATTACCTAGCATGACCGGTTAAATCATTAGCCACTGGTGATTGAACTCCGCCTCTGGAGGTCTGGGGGTGGGACTGAAAGTTCTAAGCCCCTAATCACATGGTTGGTGCCCTGTCAGTCACCCCCCACCACAGGTGGCCTAGGGGCTTTCCCAAAGTCCCCCCAATAGTGTAGCAAAAGACATCCGTGTTGATGCCATTGAGATAGGCTGGGACCTGGGACCCCCTTACCTAGATGCTTGTACCTGGACAAATGTCTCCTACAGCAATGGAATAAAAAGAAACTAGAAGGGCTAAAAGTAACTGTGGACTTGCACAGTTGGAGCAAATTATGAACAAGATACAAAAAGGATAAAACCCAGCTGCCACTTCTTTTTTCTTTTTTTTTAACATCTTTATTGGATTGGAGCATATTTGCTTTACAGTGGTGTGTTAGTTTCTGCTTTATAACAAAGTGAATCAGTTATACATATACACATGTTCCCATGTCTCTTCCCTCCTTCCCACCCTCCCTATCCCACCCCCAACTGCCACTTCTGAGGTGCTGGGAGCAAAAGCAGGGGACCGCACATGCCCCCCGCACACAGCACCGCCGAAGGCGTGGGCACACCATCCAAGCCGCCCCTCCTGCGGACCCATCTATCCCCCACCCCCACCCCATTTAAGAGACCAGCTCGCCCCCTCTGGGGAGCAAACAAGGAAACCTGTTACTTTTTTTCACTCCCTCCAGCATGAGTCCCAATAAAGCCTTGCCTCAATTCCTCATCTGACCTCTAATCAGTTTCTAGTGATTAAAGTGATCCAAGAACCTAGTAACATCATCACTTAGGAAAGTCCAAGGGTTTTAGGAGCTCTGCACCAGGGATGAGGATGAAGACCAAATATGTATTTCTTATTATAAGTCATGGTCTCTCACCCCGAACCCCCTTAGCTCCATGTCTGAATAGACTGACTTCTATCAGTTCTCTTTTCGAGTTTGGGTTGCAATAAGTTTCCAAGAATTCCTCCCCATAAGCTGTTACGGAGGAATCACAAGACGTGTGTGTGTGTGTGTGTGTGTGTGTGTGTGTGTGTGTGTGTGTGTGTGTGTGAAGCAGGAGCTGTGTATTTTCACAAGGGTTACCTCATCACTCCTTCCATCATAGCACAGATGTCACTTTATTCAAGTGTTGTTTGCACTCAACGGACCTGTTGCAGTCAGCTCAGGCGGCCACAATGATACACCTTAAACAGCAGACATTTGTTTCTCACGGTTCCGGAGGCTGGAAGTCCAAGACCAAGGTGCTGGCTGACTGCGTGCCAGGCGAGCAATTCCCGCTGCCCTCGCGTGGTAGAGACCCCCGGTCGGTAACACTGGGGAGGGCTCGCCCAGTCTCCAGGCTCTGGGAGGGGGTGTTCCCTCTACTTCCCCGCCTCCTGGGACACCCAGACTCAGCGACTCCAGGTATTGCTTGGTTGTTATTTGTTTGCTTGCTTTTGGGTCTGTGGCGCCTTTTCCTGATGCTTAGATGTTCTGAATGTGCATCTTCTTTCAGGGAAATGAGATGTGGCCTTGCCCCGAGAGATCCTGTGATAAGAAAAAAGTTCTCAGAAATACAGCCTGGCATCCAGCATTCGTACACAGATATGAAATAGGACAGGGAGGAAAGGGGAAGACAGAGAGTTGATACAGACCTTCATACACATGCAGCATGGGGACGGAGGAAGACGAAGCTGCATTCTTCCATCCTAACGTGGAACCATATGGTGCCAGAGCCATGGGCACCACGGGAGTGAGGACAGTATGAGAGCTCGGGTCAGGCACAACGGCTGATGACCTAACGACACCAAAGGCAACAGCAGTGAACTGAGTCTGAAATATTAGGAGGGGTTTGCCAGCTTGTCCGGGGTTAGAGAACTTAGAGACATTGAACAATCTCCTTAAAATAAAGTATCTTAAAAATCATAGCAGAATAAAAGTTAAATACAAAGAAATCAAGTGGTTCTTAGAAACAAACAGAAACAAGAATCTCTAAAGGGGTCTCCAGGTCTGTTTAGGTGCAGAAAGGGTCTTTGCAGCCCCAGTTCTATTCTTAACTCTCATGGTTCCCCCAGAACTGTCCATCCACAGGTGGTACCCAAGGCCCCGTGGATCCCGGCCGCCCAGGACCCACCCTCCACCCTCATTTCTGGCGGACAAACCCACTGCCTTGCCCAACCGGATGAACCCTCCTGATGGGTCCTGGTTCTCGCCCGTGTGGCTGTGCCGGGGGTCTCCCCGCCGCTCGCTGTGTCTGGGTCAGCTCTCTGGGAAGCAGGCTCTGACACGGATGTCTCCGGGCAGGGGACGCTCTCCGAATGGCTCTCACGGGGAGTGGGGAGAAGAGGGCCTGGGAGGAGGTTGCGATCGAGCTCCAGCTGATGGGACTTGGCTGGGACCTTTCAGGACTGTTCCAAATTAATGCAGCTGAGCAGGCCTTTAACTCCCAATGGACGGATGATTGGAAGCCCTGCCTCCAGACATTTGGGTGAGGCAGCTTCCTCTGGCGGAGGAGGATGCCCAGGAAGCGAGCTGGCAGCACCCCCTCCCTCCAGGCAGCCCGGGGGGCGAGTGCTGCCTGGAACCGTGGTTCCCTGTTAGGATGGAAGAACGCAGGTTCCGTAGGCGGGTCTGTGCAAGGCACTCCAGCATCCACCTGTCAAATCTCACCCAGACGCTGTCCAGCGGACGGAGCTTCAGGTCCTGTTCCCCTCTCAGCCTTCATTGTAAACCTTTAAGACATTAGACCACGCGGCCACACACACGAGGAGTGAGCTCCGGGCGCCCCAAGCTCTGTTCTGATTCTCGCCTGATTTCCTCACGGTGTCGCCTTCCTGCCTCTCGGATACCTCCCTTCCTCCCAGGCTCCCAAGCACATTCTCTGGCTCCTGGCCGCCGGCCTCAAACGTGCTCTCACGTCTGAGACTTGAGGACACATTCTGCTTACCTGGGACTGCACATGGACTCTCCGTAAGACCCACAGTGAATTCCTGTGACTCGACAGCAAGTCTAGAACAAAGGCGTTAGTAAGTGTCGACTGGGTTTCCGTAGCTTAAGACAAAGGCGTTAGTAAGTGTCGACTGGGTTTCCATAGCTTAAGACATGCAAGTGCACATTCTTCCGGGAATTACCAGAAGAATTACCTAGCAGACGGTAACCCAGGGACCCAGACTGATTTCACCGTAGGGTCCAACCGTCTCACTAGGTGGCTGTGTGCTCACTGTGATGGGGACGGGCCAGGCCAGTTAGAGGTCTCGAAATTCTTCTCTGCTTCAGCTCAGAAGTGACAGTCCTGTGCACAGTCTGGTGAACAAAATGAGCCATATGCCCCGTCCTACCTGCAAGGGGCTGGGAGATGTGGGGAAGCACATAGATATTTAGTGAGCGTCAAATGTCTGCCCACAATTAAGTCCATCTAATGTTGAATATAACTTAGTCATTCCTTCAGAACTGGAGAAGCCTTTAAAAATTCTGTCAAGCCACAAGGGTCATATCCTATTGATTGTTCCAGAAAAGCAATATAATAAAACGTGAAAGTAACTGAATCAGCCAAGAACCTTGAGTAATAGTACCGTGGGTGTCACTATCTGGCAGTGATCTTGACCTTCAAGGGACACTTTATTATTTTTTTATTTTTTTATTTTTTTGGTGGTACGCGGGCCTCTCACTGTTGTGGCCTCTCCCTTTGCGGAGCACAGGCTCTGGACGCGCAGGCTCAGCGGCCATGGCTCACGACCCAGCCGCTCCACGGCATGTGGGATCTTCCCAGACCGGGGCACGAACCCGTGTCCCCTGCATCCGCAGGCGGATTCTCAACCACTGCGCCACCAGGGAAGCCCCAAGGGCCACTTTAAACCTCAGTGTTTCTATGTGTGAAATGAAAAGGTGAGATTAAACTTTCTCTTTGGTCTAAATGTCTGTGTAGAACCTATGGCCTTTGCATCTGAGCCATATAGAAGTACAAGGTAGCAGAGTCCTGGAAGACAAGATTCATCTGTTTCTTTCGAAAAATATTTATTAAGTGCCCAGAACGTGTCCTTACTGAGCTGGGGTTAGTGGTGAACAAGACAGAAAATGATTTCACTTTCTGAGAGCGTGCCAGAAAAATATCTTTACTTTTTTATTAACATGGTGACCCTCTTGCTTATTAGCATGTACTTTATCACCGTGGTATGACATTTTTATTTTTGTTATGAAATTATTCTCTAAATCGTAGTCACACATGGGCACTTTCTAGCTACTTGTATCAGTGTGCTAGGGCTGCTGAAACAAAATACTATGGGCTGAGTGGCTTAAACAAGAGAAATTTATTTTCTCACAGTTTTGGAGGCTAGAAGTCTGAGAGTTAGGCACGAGCAAGGTAGGTTCTTCCTGAGGGCTGAGAGGGAGAATCTGTTCCAGGCCTTCTCCTAGCTTCTGCGGCTTAGCTGGAATCTTTGGTGATGCTTAGTTTGTGGAGGCATCACCTCATCTCTGCCTTCATGTTCCCATGGTGTCCTCCCTGTGTGCCTGTCTGTCTCGAAATTTACCCTTTGTTTTTTTTTGTTTGTTTGTTTGTTTTGTTTTTTTTGCGGTACGCGGGCCTCTCAGTGTTGTGGCCTCCCCCGTTGCGGAGCACAGGCTCCGGACGCGCAGGCTCAGCAGCCACGGCTCACGGGCCCAGCCACTCCGCGGCACATGGGATCCTCCCGGACCGGGGCACGAACCCGCGCCCCCTGCATCGGCGGGCGGACTCTCAACCACTGCGCCACCAGGGAAGCCCTCGAAATTTACCCTTTGAATGAGGACACCAGTTGTACTGGATTAGGGCCCACTCTTCTCCAGTACGACTTCATCTGCAACAACCCTATTTCCACATAAGGTCATATCAGGAGGTGGTGGAGGTTAGAACTTCAACCTATGAATCTGGGGGACACAATTCACCCTTAGAAGTGCTGTTGTTAAGTGATTGCAAGGATGAATTTCTCCTTCACTTGTACTTTCTCTCCTGAAGTTGTTTTTCTTCCTTAAGCTATCATGCTTTGTTTTTTTGACCACACACTTTATTGTGATGGTAAGGCAGTTTTGCTTTTTTGCATTTTCTCTCCACGTGTTCTGGGAAAATGCCTGGAGCCTTGCATTTTTTTCTAGCTCCAGGGGTCTTTGTACAGCGGAAGGCAGAGCTGCCTGAAGACAGCGTCTCTGGGGTCCTTATGCGGATGCTCCACCTGCGGAAGAGGTTATCTGGGACATCTAGGCTGGGAAGGGAAGAGAGGAGGTCTTTGTGGGAAGGGAGGCAGGGGTTGGACAAGGGAAGCTTTCCCAAGAAGCCCTGAGAGCTGCAGAGACTTGGCATCAAGTCTGAGAGGTGGGGAACCTCTCAGCTTCCTGTGTACCTGGACGAGAAGCTGAGCACAGCCCGCTTGCCAGGGCCTGCAGGGCTTGGAGAAGGGACTGCTGGATGGACAGGGCGATGGGCTGAAGGTGACAGGTTACGTTCCATATCTCAGCACTGTAACATCCCCCAGATTCTTGTGTGGCTCTAGGGAGAGAGAAATAGAACAACAGCTGACATTTTGATTGCTTACTACTCTAGACATCAGGAATTGAATTTAAGTTAATTTTAAACATTAAAGAAATGTGAATTTTTTATACTTTCAGAATGTGTGATTATGAATTCATACAAACTCCATTGTCTAAAAATGTTCTGTTTTAAGTCACCAGTGTAAATCTTGAGCTTCCCTCAATTTTCTATGTAAAGGGGGAACTTCATAACAGACTTCCATTTCTCCAGCCTCTGGACCATTTGTTTACTGTGGCACTGATTCCCTGGCCTGTAACCATCTAGCACAGAATCTTGCCCTTAGCAGGTAATCAAAAAGGGGCTTGTTCAGAGAGTGAATGATGACTCACACTGCCCACAGGCACCAATGCTTAGCAACAAAGCGTATTTTTTACGAATGATCTTGACCTGACAAACCTCTGGGTGAGATGGTTGAGAGCCCGTGACCTGTGCAGAGGGTCAGTCGGACAGAAAACCAACCGGTGATGGATGGACGTGACCTTGAGAGACATCGGAGAGAACCAGGAAGGTTGCTCAGCAGCACAGCTCAGAGCAGATGACTCTAGTCTTTATTTATTGAGCATGTACTATGCTCAAGGCCCTCTGGGAAATTCCATACAAAATTATTTCACTGCTGTTCTACACAATCTCACAACCTAGTAAAATCAGGCAGTAAATATCCAAAGCATGAAGTCTAAGAGATGCCATGATCAGCATGGAGAGAAACTATTATACAATTTCAGACTCCTGGAGATGGGGAAAGCAGCGATGGATTGGGAAGTCTTCACAGAGAAAAACAACATTTGAGATGCAGTGTATGGCCTGCTGCAAACTGTATTGTCAATGATGGCATCTTCCTTTCCCATCTCCCCAGCAAAGATGATGTTATCAAAGACAAACAAACAAACATGGGAATGAAGTCACACACACACACACACACACACACACACACGTCACTGCTTAAGGACTCAACGACTCAGTTGGGTAAGAAGTTGGCTTTGCACCTCAGCCCTCTTCCTGCTAGCCCCACCCTCACCCCATTCCCATGCCCCCGCTAACCATACAAACATCTGCATCTTGGTATGGGCCCATACATCCTCCTCCCTGCTATCTGCTGTCACCCTTTCATTCATTTAATCATTCATTCATAAGTAGTATCACACCAGTACATTCCTGGTACCACAACCAGTATATAGAAGGGGTGAATATATTTTCTGTGAAGCTCAGGCCTTTATGCAGAATCATTTTCATCTTCTGGTGAGAGGCTGGAGTAACCAAGTGTTGTTAGAATTCTTCCCATTGTGCCTTTTCCTTGAAAGATGACATTTGTACAAAGAATTAGACAAAGACATCAGAAGTGCTCATTCATATCTGGGGAGGAAAAATATTTACTGGAATAACTTCTCAACGTAGATGAGAAGATTTATTATGATTATGATTATTATTTTTAAAAAGATGGTTATGTAGTAGAGGAAGACAAATGAGGCAGTGTCAAGATAGTTAAGAATCTTGTAGTTTGGGGGAAAATGAGACAAATAACAGCTAAGGACTATGGAATCCTTACAATTTTCCAGTTATGCTGAGATTGCTCTATGCATATTTGCCTTTTTTAACCCCTGCCAAGATCTCGATGACCATCTGTATTTTTCAGATAAGAAAATCAAAGCACAGAGAAGTTAAGTAACTTGCTTAAGGTCACTGGGGCCATAGGGGATGGCATTAGAATTCGTGTTGAAGAAAGCTATGGTGGTGGGTTTTCTCATACTTCTGGAGAAAAGAGTCTGTCTATTGAAGGAGGCATTCTTTCATAGGCACCAATAGGTTTTGTTCAGATACGCATGCCTGAGACATATAATTTAGCACTGGTGCAACTTCCAGCTACTAGAAGGAGTGACAAAGAGAAATCTTACAGGAAAATTCTACCTTCAAAGATCTTTGGCTCTAACAAGCTAGAAACCCTAAGCATAGGAAGTAAACTGCTGTGCCTGGATCTCGGGAATCCCCAGAAGGAAGGACCAGACAAGTTGCCTCCAGTTCTCCGTCCGTCCAAGCAATCAGGTAGTGGGATGCAAAGACATTTCACGTGACGCTGCCGTGGAGAGGCCCTCAGCCTTCATCTCAATGTCCCCACACTCCTGGGCTTATCAAGCCCAGGTTCTGGGAGCCCCGATCTGCTCTGAGGCAGTGCGCTTTCTGTCACCCGGGCTAAGAGTGTTTTGGGGTCACCCCTTTCTCTCCTGTCTTGCTGATCGTTTCTCCCAGGCGCATCGGCATCTGGGGCAGTCTTCTGGCTGCCGCCGGACGACGCGCCCTGTGCGCCTCTGGGCGGCGTGAGGTCCGGGTGGTCCTCGGGCACCGCGTGTCCCCGCGGGCCTGCGCGGCCGAGGGCGGGGCGCGGCGGGCGGACGGCAGGGGGCGCTGCGCGCCGGGCGGGGGCGCTCGCGCCGAGCCTGTGCTCCCCGCGTCTTTGTGTCACTCGGCGCCGCCGCCCACTCTCCCCCCGCGGGCCGTGCGCCCCGGCTGGAGGGCGGGCGGGAATAAAGGGCAACTCCGGGCGGGGCGGCGGACGCGCAGCGCGGACACCCGGCCCCGGACCGCGGACCCAGGCGCGGCGCGCGGAGCCCCGCCCGTGGCCGAGCAGGAGCGGCGGCCCCGGGGCCCCTGCCGCGGGGGACCAGGTGGGTGACGCGCGGCCCCTTTGTGTCGGCCTCGCGGGAGCCGGGCGCGGCCGAGGGGCCCGAGAGAGGTGGCCGTGCCGAGCCGGCCTCGGGCGCCGGGATCGGGCAGGGGCGAGGGCCGGTCCGCGCCCAGGGCGCCACCCTGGCCCTGCCCCTCGGTGGCTCCAGTGCCGCGGCCCCTTCGCGACCCCGCCCGCCTCCCCGGTCTGCAGCGCCGCGTCCCCGCGCTCCGGCCGGTCCCGCGGACGAGGTGGCGGCCCTGGGTTGGGGGCCGCGGGACGGACGACCGCGGTGGACGGGGTCTGGCGAGGGCGAGCCGCCGGGGCGCGGGGCGAGGGGGGGGGCGTCGAGAAGGTTCAGCCCGGCCAGAGTGGGCCGGCGCCGCGTCCTCCGCGGGGCACATCCCGGCGCCAGATGCCCGCGGCCGCCCGCCTCGCTCCTCCAAGCCGTCCCCTCCCCAGGGGCGCGCGGAAAGTTCCCTGCGGGTCTCCCCGCCCCACCCTCCGGCGGTGGCTCCTCAGCTTCCCCGTACCGTGCGGGGCTCCCAGGTCTGGGCGTTCCCGCGAGCCTGGAGGCTGAGGGTCGCGGGGAGGAAGGGGTGCCTCGTGCACCTTAGTGATCTCCATAGGCAGACCTCTGGATGGGCACAACAGAAGTTCTCTCTGCTTGCCCTCTTCCCAGTGAACAATTACAACAATAATAAAAATCTCGCTCAACAAGTATCCCATGCTGGCCTTGTGCCGGGCCTAAGGCAGGAGGGGTGAGGGAGCCCCAGGGGAGTAGCCTCAGCGGGTCCTGCTGCCCTGCGCGGGGAGGGAGCTCTGGTCCCTGACCTAGAAACGGACCTCACATCTTGCTTTGAACTGTTGTGGGAGGAAAGCCTTTTTCTAGGAGCGGGCCTGGGGATCTGATAAGGACACATTCCAGTGAATCTGGCGGGGGGCAGCTGGCAGATACGCTGTGTGCGGATAGTAAAGTGTGAGACAGAAAGTGGGGTGTGCGGACACCTGCCCGGAGAGCTGTGAGCTCTGTGAGTGCCCAGGAGGTAGAGGCAGGGGGAGGAGGGTCCCAGCTGCCGGGGAGCCTGGTACTGGGTCAGAGCTTGAAGGAGGGGCAGGTTCTAGGTGACAGGAAGGGCCCCAGGCCAGAAGGAACTGCCCGGCGGCGAAGGAGGGGGGAAGGAACACAAAGTGTGACCCTCGAACTTTCCCCCAGGCCTGCAGCCCAAGTGTTCCCTTTCCTGGCACTGAGACTGGGGACCCGGTCTTCTGCAGTTTTTCCAGCACCTTTAAAATCTTTGCTTTTATTATTTTTTTAGAGAGTGCAAAGGAATTATGCCTAGAGTGGTCAGATGAGGGTCGATCGTGAAATTCTGAATTCCAGGCCTCCTTTGGCCTTGATCCTGTGGCAGTGGGAACCACTGATGCTTTTGGAGAGTGAGCTGGGCCCTCATTTAGAGTGGTGAAGGCGGGCTTGAAGGATGGGGGCCGCACCTTACTGTCCAGTGTGGGGTGTGTCGCCTTTAGTCCCCAGCGTGGGCTCCCACCTGTGCCCCTTATCAAAGGTCAGGCGTGGATTCAGAACCTCAGGAGAAAAAAAGGTGCAAATGACCTAATTTTAATGGGAGGGGCCTTTTCCAGATCCAGCACCCCTGGGGTTTGGGAGTTTGTTTACAGAAGCTCTGGTTCAAGTGTCAGGACGCTTGGAAGAGGAGCTGATGAAGGGAGAATTCAAGTGCCAGGGTCAGAGCTGCAGCCGGCAGGTGATGGTATGGGCGCCCACGGGCCCTGAAGATGGGGGTACTGGAACCTGCAAGAGCACTTTCCAATCCCTGTGTCTTAGAAGCGTGTTCCAGTGCCCTTACTTTGATCGAGTGTAATCCCTGCGTCCAGGTCTTCACCTGAGTTCAGGGCTGGACTTGTGGACTCTGTGTGGTTTGGGACTTGGGAGGGACTGCCCACACTTCAGCTGAAGCTGCTGGCATTTAGCCGGTGAACGTGCCACCGGGCCAGACGGCGGCAGGGCCAGACGCCGGGAGCCACGTTGCCTGTTTTTTCCACTGTGGTTCATAATTTGTCCCCACTGCCTTCTTTTGTGCACACTTCTCCTCCTCCTTGAGAGCCTTTCTCTCCGGTGTAGAGACAGGGGAAATCTGTCCCTGCAGACTGAACATCACAGAGCTGGCTGGTCAGCACAGATCACCAGGCCAGCTGGCCCACTGGGACGGAGGACACTGTGGACTGGAGCGGGGAGGTCGGGGGCCCCAGCGACACAGAGGGCCATGGCTGGCCTGGGCCTGGCATCAGCTCTCCCGACGGTCTGCCGTTCTTTCTCCTGTTCCACCCTAGAACTGGGAGGATGAAGACGTGTCAGCTGCCCTGGGGTCTGGTGGTCTGCAGCCCCTCAGACTCTTCCAGGGCACCTGGCCAATAAGGACCTCCCCTGGATCCCTGGGGTGTGGAAGATCAAAGGCAGCCCCGAGCCTGCGAGTAGAATGGAATGCCTCTATGGAAGATGGACCCTGTCCGTATTCCCTTGGGTAGTTTCCTACCTTGGAGACCCGAGAACTAAGTTGAAGGTTCTTTCCTTTAAGACTGGAAAAGTCATGTGAGGCAGTCATTTCTGGAACCAGCCTCCTCTCTCCTTTGTTTCTTCATTACTGACACACATGAATACCTTTTCTTAATTAGATGAAGAAATTAAATGGAAGCAACTGTTCACATACCTGCTGGGGATTCGGGCTGAAAGGCAGAGCTTGTTCAACTTTCTGACCCAGCTCTGTGACCTTGAGCAAGTGTCTTAACCTCCCTGTGCGGCCCCAGTTCCTTCAACTGTGAAACCAAGGTGTTGGTCTACATGATTTCCAAGATCCAGATATAAAAATGTGCTGCTTTAAAGGTCTGTTCCAGGAGCATCAATATTGCCAATGCAACCATTTTTAAAGAATTTTGCAAGAAAAAACATTATATATATACCTCTGCTTTCAGAACAATGGCTTTTCTCAAAGATGATAATTTGAGAGACGGGCTTTGAAGAGGGTGGCTCCTTGGTGATGAGAGTCTGCATCTTCCTTCTTTCCTGGAATCTAAAGCCTGAATCGGATTGTGTTTCCTGAATGGCCTATAGATAGACGCAGAGTAGGGCTTTCACCGAGAAGCAAGTGGACAAGCTGCATATACAGTGTTACAGAGAAAACGGAAGTTCCTGGAGAGCACGAAGAAGCCTGTCAACTGACATTATAGGCTCCTGCAGTTTGGCTCCCTGGAGAGCCAGGGAACGGTAGGTGTTCATTTAGCATTTTCCATCATCAGGTGCTGATAGGAAGTGCTGTGTGTTCTCGGACCCAGTTCTCACTTGGCCCGTAGGACAGGCATCTCTACTGGCCCCAACCTACCGAGGTGAGAGGGACAAGGCGAAGTGGTGGCGCCAGGTACGTGGTACATGTTGAAGCTGGCATGGAACTCAGAGTCCCGTGGAAAAGGGTATCTTCCGTGACCTTGAGGAGGCTGCGGTCTGGGGTGCGGAAGGTAGCCAGTCACAGATTGTTCTAGCGCTGGGGTCGGCGAGCACCGCGCGGTGAGGTGTGGTGGACAGTCAGCCCGCTGGAGCCGTTGATGCTGGACCTGAAGGATGAGTCCCGGTCAACCAGGCGAATGAGAAGGTCGGGGTCAAATTCGGGGCCTGGGAACGGCAAGAAACGGCCCGGGCTGGGAAGGGAACTTCGGGCTGGCACAGCGGGGCTGAGGCCCTGTCCTGTTGGAGGGTGGCCCGGCTATCTCTGAGCCCTGTGCAAACCAAGCTCCTGGGTGCAACGCCGCTGCTTTCACTTCTGGAATCTTCTGGACCATCCCAGCAGGGCGGGGGGCTTTCGTTCTTTGGTTTTGGAGCCTCTGTCCTAGAAGTCTTCCCTCCTCCTCCCTTCCCGCCCGCACTTTCCTTGGTAGAGGAGAGAGGCTTCAGGGGAGATGAGAGGAAGCCCAACAGCAGCCGTGGTTTTTACAACCCAGCGTCGGCACGCTCTGTGTGCGGGGTCGCCTGAGCCAGGCTGCCGTGATTCCCCAGATGATGGCAGCCGGGCCTGCAGTGGGGAAGCTCCAGGCTGGAAGTGAGCCCCGGTGAAGGGTGGCAGTGAGACTGGGGGGGTCACCCCTGCTCCTGCCGGCTCCACCCTGCAGGCAAGAACCCGGGCAGAGCCGGCGGGGCGGGGAATTCCAGACCCAGAAGACGGAACCCTATGATATGGTTGACCTGGGACACGTTTTGGCCTCCGAAGGGTCAGTTTTCAAACAGTCCTTTGAAACAGAGCATGTTTGATGTGGAGGTGGCAGCATTTAAAGGTGGTTTGGAGGGAGGTGGGCTGTGCAGGCTGCATCGAAGGAGGACAGAATGCCTCTCGGACTTCCACTGACCCACTAGCCACGCGGGTGGCCAGGGAGCCGTTCCTTGACGGTCTGTCTCTGCATCTGGGATGTGGAACCTGGCCAGCGGCAGGTGGTGTGTGCATCCTCCCTGCTTGTCCTCTGTAGCTGGCAGGTCTGCGGGCGCTCCCATGTTCCAGAACAGCCCCGCTGGCCACCCCTTGCTGCCTCCTCCGCGGGGAGGCTTGCCCACACACCCTACAGGAAGGGCAGCCTCCTGGACAGAGAGGCTGCTTCCCCCCACCCATCCACCTGCTCATGGGTGGAAAGTGCGCAGACCTCTGCGTTAGGGGCCTCTTTGACCTCAAGGTAGAACAGTCTCTTCAGTAGGTGTCCTGAGGCCAGAATCATGCAGATATTGTTTCACTTTCCCGGGACGATTTTTGCGGTTCCCAGTGGTGTCCGCCTCCAGGCTCACCACTGACCTCTCGTCACTTTCCCGCTGAGACACCGTTGCTTGTTATGTCACGCATGTGCCCCTGGATCGAGCTTCTGAGATTCTTCCCCACTTGGTTCCAGCCTGTCTTTCCAGGCTGATCTGTCCGCAGCTCCCACACATAGGCCCTGGAACACTCTCCCACCCCCTCCACCTGCCAGATTCCTAACGATCCTTCCAGGCTTCGCACACATGTTGCCTTTTTCTTAAAGCTGTGGGGTCATCAACGCGGGAGCCGAGGAGGCTGGCTCCTCCAGCACTGGCGTCTTGCAGATGAGAAAATGCAGGCGTGGAGCAGAGAGGACGGACAGGCAGACCTGGGGCTCCAGCCAGGCCCCTTTCCTTCCAGGCCCCAGCCTCTTCTTTCTCCTGGGAGCTGGGAACCTCTTCTCTACCAGGTGTTTTCCACAGCAGCATTTTTTTCAGAACCTGTAATTGCACTTAAACCTCTCTAATCTAATTTTCCTGTAACTTTATCGTTTCTTTTACTAAATTATAAGCTCTACGAGGGTAGGAACTTCTTCATGTGTGCATTCCCTCAGTGCCGCTCGTGCTATCTCTAAATGAATTTTTGCTCTGTGATTGAATCCAAGATAGAGAAACCTGGTTCAAAAAGGAACCTGAGGCCGGTTATCGACAAGGAGATGGGATCAGGGTTCACATTCTGTTCTCCAGCAAGATCTGAGCAAATCGAAAGATGCTTCCTTTTTGGGGCGGTCAGGCCACAGAGCAGACACCGCAGGGTGTGTTCATGAGGATGTCGGGGACCCGGGGCCGAGGGTGAGTCTCCATCAGCCTCATGAGTCTGGATCTTTCTAATGGGAGATAGAGGTGCTCTAGGTAAAGAGGTGGTCAGCGTTTCTGGAGTGTTTGCCAGGTTAACGTGGTGGGGACCCTCGAGTCACATGGAAGAACAGAGCTGTTAGAGGTTCTGTACCTACAGGATATGTAAGATAATCTACAGTGGTGAGCGTCTTCTCTGTCCTCGAGGAGTCTGTTTGTTGAGTGCCTTCCCCTCTGCTTTGGTGCATGGGGCCAGTTTGCATTCAAGAGCATCTTGTAGGCTGTGTGTTCCCAGAGCAGCAAGGCTTGCAGACACCCTGGGGGGGGGGGGGGCGCTGGCTGTTTGTTATGCCATTAAGAACATAAAGAAAGAAACAGTCCCGTAAATTGATTTTTCCTGACACCCCGATTGCCACACGGTACTTCTTGGAACCACATGCATGGCTCATAACAATCCCAGGACAGTGGAATACAAAGAGCTTCCCAAAGGCTTTCAGAGCTGGCACCTCTGGAGCCGATTTTGTTGGCGGAAACTGTATATTTCTTCCTAATCGCTTGGCAGGGGTGAGGCGGCGTCAGTGCTGGTGTGGACCAGACAGAGCTGGCTGTCCCTGCTGGCATCGCAGTTGCTTCTTCTTCTTTCTTCTTTATGTCCCAATGAAGCATTAGCCTGAGATAGTGGGAGGTAGAGCGGTGGGTGGGCTGGATGTATGAGAAAGAAGAAAAATGGTATCTTTAGTCCCTCAGCTCGTGGGACCCTAAGAAATTGCCTCTGCTTCCGTGTTTATTCTCCCCGCTCCTCCTAATCTCGCTCACTGAGACCTTCCTAACTTCCCTCTTGTCCTCAGGCAGACATGTGATGCTATAGACCCAGGGTTTGTGTGCCCCCCAAGTTCGTATGTTGAAACCTGACCCCCAGCGGGATGTTGCTAGGACGTGGGGACTTTGGAAGGTGATAGGTTTAGATGAGGTCGTGAGGGTGGGGCCCTCGTGAATGGGATTAGTGCCCTTGTATTGATAAAGTAGACCCCAGAGAGCTCCCTCGCCCCTTCTCTGTGGGAGGACATGGTGAAGACTGCTGTCTGTGAACCAGAAATGGGTCTCACCAGACACCAGATCTGCTGGCACCTTTTTCTTGGACTCCCAGCCACCAGAACTGTGAGGAATAGATGTTTGTTGTGTAGAAGCCACCTAGTCTGTGGAATTTTTGTTAGGAAAGTCTGGATGGACTAAGATAAGCAAAATTGGCCGTCACCAGTCATATTGGGGGTGAACCCACTCAGCTGGTCATCTTCAGAGACCCTTCTAAGGTCATGTTCCCAGACGCTGGGACCTAGGAATTCAGCATATCTTTTGGGGACACAGTTCAGCCCATAACACACATCTCCCAGTGCCACGCGGTACATGTGCGTATGTCCTTGCACGTTGCTGTTTGTCTGGCCAGCAACACAATGCTCCCTGTGTCCTCGGTGACAAGCCATGGAAGGGGCTGGTGGCTGGCCTTGGTTCAGCTGCTCTGACGACCCAGGGTCTCCTGTGTCTGCACCGTCTTGCCCTGGACCCCGGGGCCAGATGGCTCTCCAGGCTGCACTCACATCCGTGTTTAGGTAGCTGGAGAGGTGGGGCAGTTGGTGTCAGATCCATTTGTCTTTCTTTATCATGGAAACCACCCTTTCCCAAAGCACCACGTCTGCCTGTCTCACTGCGCTGGGCTGGACGGCAACTCCGGGGAGTAAGGGAAGCTGAGAACGCGAGAGACCACGGGAGCAGGGAGAGCGTCCCCGAGCGGACGGACAGGACAGAGCTTCCGGTGCGGTGCGTGGCTAGACTGCGATTTAATACGATGTCTTTGCTGCTCTCACTTGCTCTCCTCTGAAAGGCAAGAATCCCTATGGGATGAGATCCGGACCACTGTGCACGTGGCTTAAATGTTCTCAGTGTCTCGCCAGTGTAGTGCAGGCACACCTGAATCTCCCGTGGATATGTGTGGTTTGGGGTGCAGTGAGGGCCGGGAAGTCAGTCCAGTCTTGTTCATTTCTGTATCCCTCTAACACCTGGCACACGGTGCCTGGGACGTGGTAGGTGCCCAGTAAATATTTGTTGAACTTAGTTGGCATCTTTTTCCTTCAAAGACGTTGGAGTCCAGAAGCAATCTCGTAAATTCCTTCTTTCTTCTTGTTCATTCATTCACTTGGCAAAACGGTTTTGGTCCTGGGGGTTGAAAGGCAGATTGAGGAGGCTGAGCCATGGGCGGGGGGCGGGGGGACTGGTGAGGCGTTTCTAGAACAAGATAGGGTGTGCTGCTCAGTAATCAACAGGACGGACAGGTATCCATCTCGTAAACTTCTGTGATTTTATAAATTGCAGTTTCACTGAAAACAACCACTTGGGACACGTAGGAATGTCCACGGAGCAACAGGGTTCACTCCCCATTTCTGCTGTTTGTGAAATAGCTCCAGCGTAAGGTGCACGCTTTTTAATATGCTCAGTACATATCTATTGAGCCCTCCTCACCCTAGGCCAGGTCCTGGGCTGTGGAATGTGCAGACGTGAATAAGTCTCTGAAGGAAACGTTTTCTGTTTGTCCTTCAATGAATGTACCCTTCCTATAGCAGAGAGGCTGGGAACAGCTCTTATCTGTTAATACTTTAATCACTCCTAGGATTCTTTTCCTTTGGCCTGAAGCCATGCTTCCTTGATAAGTGACCTTGTTTTCTCCCTGTCCCCAGCCACATGCAGCTGGTCCAGCCTTTGTCCAGGAAGACCAGCTCGACTGCCCGAGGGGGCCGCTGGTTGGAGGCCTTGGGCTGTGTCCTGGGGCCTGACAGATAAGTCCTCTCTTTGGGGACCTCTTCCTGGTACAGCAGGAGCAAACCAAAGGCAGGCAGGCAGAGGGGAGTGCAGGTGGTCCGGGGAGGTCCGGGCTGTCCAGGCAGCCACTGGCCCTGTGGGGCTGCTGGGCCCTTGAACTGTGCCCAGTCCCACGTGAACTGTGCCCTGAGTGTAGAAAGCATCTGGCTTCCAAGATCTAGTGTGAAAAACAGAATGCAAGATATCTCATTAATAACGTTGAAGTTGATTACCTGTTGGAATGATTTTAGTTTGGCTGTACTGAGTTAAATATATTACTTAAATGAATTCCCTTTGCTTATTTTTACTTTTTTTTTTTTTAACGTGGATACCGAAACATTTAAAATTACCGACGCGGCTCTCCTGATATTTCCTTGGACTGATGGTCCGAAGCGACTTGGAGGGGTGAGTTTCTTTTTCAGCTGACAGACCTTGTGACCAGCCCAGCCCTGCCCCCTTCTAGAACCTGGTCACCGGGGACTCCGGCCTGGAGTGGGTCTGCGCTTGACTTGTGTCGAGTTTACTGTCACTGGATGGTTCTCTCTTGCGTTTAGTCCTGGATGCTTGAGATTCCTGCCGAGCTCGGCCCATCCTCTTCTCTGCAGCCTTCGCTATTCACATTCAAGCATTCCGCTGAGTCCACGAAGTACCAATTCATATGCAAGTCCCTGGACTCTTATGTGTAATGTGTAAAAGGAGGGGCTCACCTTAGATGAACATTTTTCTTTACAAAGCTCCTTGATCATTGAAATCTGCCTCAACTTCCGGCCTCAGGTTAATGGCCACAAGCCCTCTTGGTTTTTCCCTCCCAAGTGTCGTCCCCCCCCCCCCCCGTGGCTCACAGTGTAAAAGCTTGCCCTGGGACATCGGCTCCTGGCCACCCGCCGTCGAGGATGAGGTCAAGTACATCCACCAGTCCTCCACCACTAGCTGCCCAATGGAGACTGGTTCAGAGAATCCTCTCTCCCACACACGTCCCCTCTTGGTGAAGCTTGCCTCCTGTGCCTGGCCTGAGTCCGCACATCTTGCCTAAGACGTTCTAGAGCGTTTTCTCCAGCTGCTCAGCCACCCACCCAGGCATCCTTCTCTAGCTGACTCCGGAGAGCTGCCGTCCTCCTTCCCGGCAACGGTGCCCGCCTTGTTCGCATCCCCGCTTTCAGAGCTGCCAGCTTTTTTCCCCTGCATTTCTGAGATGTGTTTCTTCCGCCTGCCCTTTCCATTCTCTGGCCTGCTGTCCTTGGCTGGCTGTGTTCCCTGCTGTCACTGGACACACTGCCATGTGTGTCCAGGGCGTCCCAGGATACCTCTGCCTCCACATCACCTGCTTTTCCCTGCATCCCAGGCTCACCTCCGCTTTCCTGACTTGGCACCCTGCCTTCTCCTGTGGTCACCCTGGCTCACCAGCTGCTTCTCTTCCTGCCGGTTCCCGGGAGCTCTGCGTGGCCCCTTTGGACCTCATCCTGTCCCTGAACTGCCCTGGCATTTTGTGGATGACACGGAGTTGAGTCAGCACCCTTTTACCCCAGATCACAGCAGGCATGGTGCCTAGGGCCTGCGAGCTTTGCAAAATTGAGTATTTTAAAATCCTGGAAACAAGTATTAGCTCCAAAGTATTAAAAAAAAAAAAACAAGAAAAAAAAAAAGAAGCCCCAAACCTGAAAAGCCAAAATTGATGGTAACACCCGTGTCATATTATGTCAACAAAATATACCTGTCATTTAGCCAGCTGAGAGTTAAGACACAGTTATATGGGAAATCATATTTAACCTGAAATGAGGGTACTTTTTAGTGTCTGGTACGGTTCATGGTGGGGCCTCTGGGAGTCAAGCATCCCTGAGGTAAGCACTGCTCGCCGTGCTTTTGCTTCTGAGATTCAGACCTCCCCATTTATTTGTCACACTCTCCCCGCTAAATGGCAGGCCAGGCCTATCACTCGTTTTTGAATTCCCAGCACAGGGCCTTTTGCACGCAGCTTCAGTGTGCTAAACTTTTATCGCAATCCAGTACGTTAAAAACATAAATAAATAAGGGACATTAAGATACTGCCAGGGCTTCCCTGGTGGCGCAGTGGTTGAGAGTCCACCTGCCGATGCAGGGGACGCGGGTTCGTGCCCTGGTCCGGGAAGATCCCACGTGCCGCGGAGCAACTAAGCCCGTGAGCCATGGCCGCTGAGCCTGCGCGTCCGGAGCCTGTGCTCCGCAACGGGAGAGGCCACAACAGTGAGAGGCCCGCATACCGCAAAAAAAAAAAAAAAAAAAAAGATACTGCCTGGAGATTTAAAAGTTGTCTCTTTTTTCTGAAACACTACCATATGGTAGTTTTTAAAACCACTGACATGTATAAACTGACCCCACGTGACAAAAACCCTTAGATGAACTGCTCGTAAAAACAATCATCTAGAAGCTGCAAATGTAGTTTGTATCATTTTAGCTTAAATTGTATGCGGCTCTTTCCTTCCATGGACCCTATGTACTTTATACCACGCTGCTTGTCTAGAAATCAGTCTAGTTACAGCGTAACTAGCATTATGTGATAATAAATACCTTGAGTAGTAAGATAAAAAATTTCTGGGTTAAAATTTTTTTTAATTGAGAAACAATCCTAGGATAAGTTAGCTACTGGGAACATTTGCTAATATAATGAAGTGGGCTCTGCTGCAGAGCAGGGAGTGTTTAAATATAAATCACGTTGCCTCAGCAGGAAGAATGAATTTCTAGGTCTAATCTGGGGGAAGGGATGACTGAAGGATAAATGCACGATTTTTATTTGTAACCGCATGATTACTTCAGACAGTTGCACTTTGGAGAATTTTGCTCAAGGAAATGATACTAAATCTGGAGAAAAAGAAGTGCTTTAGGCCCAAATGCTCTTCATTTGTTTCTTTGTGTGTTTTTCATAATAACCCCAAATGGCAAACATCTAAATATGGATAAGCAAATATCCCGCTCTTATTTGGTAAGAGTTTTAGAGATTATGGTCATGGGAAAATGTTTAAAATATAACATTAAGTGAAAACAATTATGAGACTGAATTGTATGCATGATATGTTTACAAAGATGGAAAATATACTACAGAAAGGAAATCCTAACTCACATGGATTGTGACATTTTTTTTCTATTTTTGATTTTTTAAATTGTGGTTCTGTTTAATTTTATAGTGGAATTATTTCAGTTTAAAAACGTTTAATTATAAATTCGGCACTCCCCCCCCCCAATTTTATCATTTCATATACAACAAATATATTTCAGCAAATAACCCCGTGTCTCAAGTGGATATTCTGCTGCCAGGGCTTGAAGAGAGATGAGTGTAAACTAGTAGACGCCCCTCCTGTTAAACGAGATAAAGTAATACAAACACTGACATTTTTCCTGAAAGGGGGCTCTTTCAGGCTTGCTTGTAGCTAACGCCCCTGCGTCTCAGCAGTGACAGTTAATGTCAGAACCATGACCCTTGCCCTGTGAAGTCCGGGCACCTCCTAGCCCTGTGGTTATGGTCACTGCCTGAGCCGAAGGGAGCAGGGCCACAGGCCCGGGGGCTCAGAGCCCTGCTCCAGACTTCACATCCGATTGGTCACTTCCGCAAAGACCTTTAACCTCTCTGTTAACGGTCCCATGTTATTCACCTAAAAAGTGAGACTAGTACTAGGGCTCCTTCTTCTTCGGGGCTCCTCTGAGGATTTCATAAATTGCCAATGAGAAAACCTCAAGAAAAGCCTTTAACTCTATCCAAAAGACAGAGTCACGAATGAGTCTTCAGAATTCCAAAGGGACCTAGGCAGCCAGGTATGAAACGTGAGGAAGTGGTGAGGGGTCTGGGAACTCGGACAAATACTCTGCCTCTAAATGCACTCAAATTCCATCTGGGAAGCACGTCCCGGATGGATGCAATACTGCCCTTCTGGTCCACAAAAATGGAAAGTATTAGACCCATCGAGGCAGTTATTTTCTCTAGTTTTTCAGCTGTTTCTGTTGAGAACAGTCTAAATGAGATTTAGACATTTCTTCCTTTCCTTATTTTTCTCTTTTGAGTGTCGTTTTGCTTTAAAGTTTCAGTGAAAATGCCCTAAACCACTGCATTGCTGGTAGACACGGCAGATACAGGCTATGGGCTGAGGTTAGTCCTACGTGCATTTCTTATTGGAAGCTCACACTCCTTACGTTTTATGCACCATCTTAACCATCACAATTGTAGCCTAGCTAGATGTTTATCAATTTTATTGATCTTTCAAAGAATCAGCTCTTGCTTTTGTTCCTTTTCTCTGTTTTGTTCTGTTTATGATTTCATTGATTTTTTGCTCCAGGTTTTTTTTTTTTTTTTTGCGGCACGCGGGCCTCTCACTGCTGTGGCCTCTCCCGTTGCGGAGCACAGGCTCCGGACGCGCAGGCTCAGCGGCCACGGCTCACGGGCCCAGCCGCTCCGCGGCACGTGGGATCTTCCCGGACCGGGGCACGAACCTGTGTCCCCTGCATTGGCAGGCGGGCCCTCAACCGCTGCGCCACCAGGGAAGCCCATGCTCCAGTTTTTATGGAGTCTTTTCTAATGCTTGTTTTAGGCCTAAGGTGCTCTCTTTACTCTAGTTTTCTAAAGAGGAAGCTTTGATTATTGGTTTTAGATCTTTCTTCTTCTGGCATATAGGCATTTCATGCTATAAATTTCCCTGTAAGCACTGTGTTTGCTACATTCTGGTCATCTTGATAAGTTATATTTTAATTTTCATTCAGTTCAAAATATTGTTAGTTTCTCTTGAGACTTCTTCTTTGGTCCATGTGTTATTTAGAAGTGTGCTGTTTAATCTCCAGATACTTGGGGATTTTCCAGCTATCTTTCTGTTATTGACTCCCAATTTAATTCCATTGTGATGTGAAAGCATATACTCGGTATGATTTTTGTTGTTTTTGTTAATTTGTTAAAATATATTTTATGGCCTAGAGTGCCCCATATGAACTAGAAGAATGTGTATCCTGCTGTTGTTGGATGGAATATTCTATGTGCCAAATAAATCAAGTTGATTGTTTAGTGCTGTTCAGGTCAGCTGTGTACTAACTGCGTTTCTTCTTGCTGAATCTGTCCATTGATGAAAGGAGTGGGGAAGCCTCTAACCATGATAGTGGGTTTGTCTAGTTCTCCTTTCAGGTCTGTCAGTTTTTGCGTCTGTGTGTTGCCACTATGTTGGTAGGTGCATACACGTTTAGTATTTTTATGTCTTCTTGGAGAATTGAACTCTTTTATTGTTATGTAGGGTCCTTCTTTATCACTGATGAGTTTCCTTGGTCTGGAGTCCGCTTTGTTTGAAATTAACATAGCTGCTCCAGCTTTCTTTTCTTTATCATTAGCATGTTATGTCTTCCTCCATTCCTTTATTTTTAACCGGAGTCTTTTTATTTAAAGTGGGTTTCTTTAGAAAACATAGAGTTGAGTCTTGCTATTTTATCCACTCTGAAAATCTCTGACTTTTAACTGGTACACTTAGACTGTTCACACTTAAAGTGATTATTGATATAGTTGGATTAATACCTACCATAGTTGAAATTGTTTTCTATTCATGACATCTGTTCTTTGTTTTTTTCTCCCCCTTTTTCTAACTTCTCTGGTTTTGAGTATTTTATATCCTTCTATTTGATCTCCTATATTGGCATATCAGTTATACTTATTTTTAACCTTTTTCAGTGGTTGTCCTAGAGTTTGCTATATATATATATATATAAAACATATATATGTATGTATTCAATATACATATTTTACTAAACTAAGTCCACTTTCAGGTAACACTATGCCATTTGCTATGTAGGAAAAGGTGCCTTATAGCAAGTACTCCTGATTCTTCTCTCCCTGCCCTTATGACTTCACTGTCATTCTTTTCCCTTATCCATATTCTGTAGTCACCCAATGCACTGTTGCTATTCCTGCTTTAAATAATTTTCTTTTAGATCAATTAAGAAAATTTAAAAATGACACATTATATTTTACCTTCATTTATTTTCTCTCTAACTCTTTCCCTGTGTTTATGTTGATCTGTGTTTCTGACTTATTTTCTTTCTCTCTGAAGAACTTTACATTTTTTTGTGGTAGATTCCCTCAATTTTTATTGTCTGAAGAAGTATTTATTTTTCCTTGACTTTTGAGGGATAGTTTTCCTGGAAATAGAATTTTAGTTTGGTAGTGGCTTGCTTTCAACATTTTAAATAGTTCACTCCACTTTCTTGCTTGTATGGTTTCTGTAGAGAAGTCAGATCTACTTTCATATTCCTGCTCCTCTATAGGTACAGTGTTTTTTCTCCTTCATTTCTGGTTTCTTTCGATATTTTCATTTGGTATTTGATTTGTGCAACTGAGTATGGTATGCCTAGGAGTACATAGTGCGGTATTTCTCCTATTTGATGTTCTCTGAGCTTCCTGAATCTGTGGTTTGGTGCCTGTAATTGATTTTGGAAAATTCTCGGCCATGCTTGCTTCAAATATTTTCCTCTTTTTTCCTTTTCTGGTGTTCTAATTATGTATATGTCATATACTGACATATGCATATGTCAGTATGTATATTGAAATTTTCCTACAGTTCTTAAATGTTCTTTATCTGTCTATCTATTTATTTATTTATTTCTGTTTGCATTTTAGTTTGGGAATTTTCCTACTGTTGAAATTTGAAATTTTCCTACAGTTCTTGGATGTTCTCTTCCTTCCTTCCTTCCTTGCTTCCTTCCTTCCTCCTTCCCTCCCTCCCTCCCTCTCTCTCTCTCTTCTTTCTTTCTTTTGTTCTTTCTTTCTTTTCGGTTTGCATTTTAGTTTGGGAACTTTCTTTTACCTAATCTTCAAGCTCACTGACTTTTCTCTTTGCTGTGCTTGCTCTGTTGATGAGCCTGACTAAGGCATTCTTCATTCTTTACAATGTTTTGTTTTCTAGCATTTCCTTTGATTCTTTAAAAAAAAATCCATCTTTATGTTTACATAACTGTGGATGAAAAATGTCACCTGCCACATCAGTAAACAAAGGATGTTGTGGCCATCAAGCCATCAGCCACTGCAGCCACCACCAACTGTGCACCCTGAGGGGACTTAGGGTGGAGAAAAGTAGGACACTGGCCCTAGATAGTTGAGGTGCACATCAAGGGAATGGTTTCAATGAGTCAGACTCTTACATCTTCCCATACATAGGCAAGTGCTAAATTCATTAACTTGAGATGTCTGTTTTTTCTTTAATTAACTGTAATCTTTTAATGTTCTGAAGACCCGCTTTTTGTTGCAAAACTCCTGTGAATCCTGGTTCCTCCCTTACCTCCAGAGCAGTCCCTCAGAGCGATTTGAGAGGCTATCTCCCAGGCTTAAGTCCTCAGAAAATCCTCCAAATAAAACATAATTCTCAACTTTTAGTTTGTGCATTTTTTTTCAGTCCACATAACCCATTGGCTTTGTATTTTGTCTATGCTGCCCAAAAGAACCCTTATTGTATTAACCATAGCTATTTTAATCCCCTGTGTGATAATTCCAGTATCTGTGTCATGTCTGGGCCTGGGCTTGATGCTTGCTCTGTCTCTTCAGATTGCAATTGCTCTTGCACATGCTATGCTTTGTGGGTTTTTTGTTGATAGCTGAGCATGATGTATTTGTTAGTAGGAACTAAGGTAGAAAGCCTTTAGGGTGGGGTTTTATGTTAATGTTGGTAGGAGCTGAGCTGTGTTTAATGTGTGCTGTAGCTGTAGGTGCCAGAGGCTTCAAATTCCGCTTGTGAACTTTTTTGTCTTCCCTGATGTCTTTGAGGTTTCCTAAGAACTTTCCTAAGAACTCACCATTAGAGAGTGTCTGTTTCCTGCAGCCCTCTCACCTGTAATTCACTGTTACCGTACTGGTGCCCTGTTAATGGGGCTGTAAGTTGAGAGGCAGGGGAGCATTCTATACTCTCAACATTAAGCCTCAGTCTTTCAGCAGGACCGTGTACCTGGGCTGTGTTCTTCACAAGAGTTTCTTAGCTATTTTGCTCCTCCTTGGGTGAGACAGGACTGGAGTGGGGTCATTGCTCTTCTTCAGGTTAGCTGAGGGCTGCAGAATGGTCCTGTGTTATGTAGACGGTCCTGGGCATATTTCAATTGGTTACTCTTCCCCTCTCCAAGCTAGAACTAGGAGTGAATTTTCTTGGTTCTTCACTCTGAGAACCTGGTGGAATTCCTAGAGGTCAAACGCACCAAAGCATGGGGGCCTCCTCAAGACTGTGGCCCCTACTGGTTTCTTTCTCACTCAGTCTAGTTCATACTCAACCTCTAGCAATTCATGAAAATGACCATGTAGGTGATCCTATCTGTATGGCCTAGAGGATTCTCCTTCTGGTGAGCAGATCTTGGCTGTGACTTTGTGACCTCTCCAGATTTCAGGGGATTGGTTTGCCCTGCGCCCTCAGTTTTCTGATGGGTCCAAGAAGTCTCTGATTGTGGGGTTGTCCAGCCCTTTCGTGTGAGGATGGGAGTGACAGCTCTTTATGTGTCAGAGCTGAAACCTCAGCTCTGCACCCTCACAGTTTTCTGCCCACGTGTGCTATTCTGCCTTACTCTCCTTTGTTCAATAACAAACCTTGTGAAACGGCGTTGGCTGTGAGAGTGGAGAGGAGTTCAGTGGAAACCAGGGCACTGAGAACTTCGGTGTGATGCTGGGGAACTTTGTGGGTCTGGGCCTTGACTTTTTCACCTATAAGTGAATGAAACCTCTGTTCCCTTCCAGCTTTGAATCTAACCTTCTCTTCTAAATTACTCATGATACTTTGCAGGATATTCTGCATAGGGTAGGTGTTCAAACTTTTCTTCAGTAGGCTGATAACTTTTTGCCCTTTGAAGTGGAACACAGTTAGCTGAATAATCTTTTCATGGCTAATTTCATTGTTCTGTCATTTATGGGACATGATATAATGGATTTACATATATTAGGCGTTTAAATATTTTTGAAAAACGTAATGAATGACTTGAATGGAATTTTTCCGGGAAATATTTTATTTAAATTTTAGTTTTTAAAAATGAAGTGCAAAAGAACCCAGACACAAAGGGTCACATATTGCATTATTCCTTTTGTATGAAGTTCCCAGAATAGGTAAAACCATAGAGACAGACAGCCAATTTCTGGTTGCCAGGGACCGGTTGGAGTGAGAGTGGAGATTAACTGCTTAGTAGGTAATGGTTTCTGTTTCGGGGTGATGGGACTTTCTTGGAACTTGATTGAGGTTCTGCTTGTACAACATTGTGAGTGCACTGAATGCACTGAACGGTTGACTTTAAAATGGTTAATTCTATGTTATGTGAATTTGACCTCAATAAAAATTATATATAGCACATTAAAAATTCAAAAGTCTAACAGTATAAAAACTTTTACAGTACAAAGCAATTCTTCCTTCTGCCCCAGGCCTTTAATCTTCTGAACCAGATGCACCGGCTATCAGTTTCTTATATACTTCCACACCAGTCCCTCTCACCTCCCCTTTTAAGTGGGAAAT
Organism: Kogia breviceps; assembly: GCF_026419965.1. NCBI lineage: Eukaryota > Metazoa > Chordata > Mammalia > Artiodactyla > Physeteridae > Kogia > Kogia breviceps. Next base: position 99,003,778 of record NC_081320.1, on the reverse strand, counting down.
GCTGCATATTGCATTCTTTCTACTTATTTTGGATTTTTCTTTATCAGCACATAAAGATCTACCTTTCTCCTTTTCAGAGCTACATAGTCAAAGGAGTTATTTTCTAAGTTCTTAAAGTTGGTGTGTGTTTTATCTCACCATTCTAAATAAACCATTCTTTCCTGTGGTAATGCCTCTATTATAACAAGCTGCTTAATCTGTGCCTAATTCAATATCCAGTTGGGTAAATCAATCTGCTCTTTGTGAGCAGGTTTAAACGTAAGACTTAGCTTCGTTTTTATGAGTCATTTCTTAGAATCAGGAAGGATGATGGCATTAGCCAGATGCCTTTTATCACAACAAGAGAATTGAAAAATCGTTTAATTAATTGATAGTTAAGGAGCCAATGAATCTGTTCCGTAGCTATAATTTGACAAATATCTCCATTGCTGAAGACCGAGTTTTATTTTCCCCCAGAGAAGACAAATGTGAAATAACTAACTGCAGGACGACTCCAAAGGGATGGCTGTGGGGCCCTCTGTCCCCCAGTGTGCGATGCTGTTAGTGTACAATGTGCCCGTAGACAGAGACGGCTTTATACACGCCGGACAAGACCTCTATTCATCTCAGAGTCAAACAAGTTGCACATACGGAAACCTCCACTTGCTGTGGCCACAGAAGCTGAACCGAGTAGAACTACACGGATTTTTGAATTAGGAACTTTCAAGCCCAGCAGCAACTAAAAGACAGTTCTTGATGCGGAAAGTGAAAGACTGGGAAGAGGTAGAGGGACTGCCTTTGGATCTCTTTCGAGTACTTGTGTGTATAGAGTTGTAGGTAAGTGGGAGGTCCTCATTCTGTGAGCTGGAGTCTGTGCTGATAACCAGTTGAGCCTCACTGTCCATTCAGTGTAGAGACAGACAAGAAGGGCCTCCGCTAACTCTAATCCCTGTGCCAGGGGCAGAGCCGGTCCCACTCTAAGGACTTGCTTCACGGAGCCTGGAATGCAAAGCAGTGGGGCTTTTTGTGGGATTTTAACTCAGTTTGCAGTATGAGATCCTGTGTGAAGCCAACGAAAAATAACTACTTTCTCTCAATGTGTAGCATCTCATGGGTAGTAGACTACATCAAAAATCTTCAGTTCTAAAAACTTAAGAGTTATAAATGTAGAAAGTAAAAGAAAAGTTTAATTGGGAATAAAATGAAGAGTAACATTCTCTTTAGTATAAAGTGATTACTGTTTTTTCCTACATTCTTCTAGAAAAATTTTGTGTGTCTGAGTGTATAACTAAAACTTACGTTTGTGAATGAGATTATTATACACATTGTTATGTATTATGCCTTTGTATTTGCTGTTATGTCTTAGACATCTCTTCACACCAATGCCTGCAGGTCCAGCTTCTTCTTCACGTACAGGAAAGACACCATCTTATTTATTCAGCTTGTCCCTCTTGATGGACATTTCAGTCACTTTCCAGTTTTTATCTTGCAAAGAGTGCTGTGAAGCCTTCTGTCGTCTGCCCGTTCCAGAGTGATACCTGGTTATTCCAACAGCCGACATCCAGCACCCACTCTGATCACTATTGTTCCTCATTGCAGCTAATCCTTTCCCTCCTGGTCTTCAGAAATCCCTCATCCCCACACCATCGTCAGCCCTACTTTCTTTTCAGTGTTCACGGCCACCCGTATGTCTCCAATCCTCTTCTCTCTGCAATGTGGCCCTTTCTCCCACTTTCGTAATCACCCGGTAAAACCCATTTTTGGCGAAGTCCATTTTCCTGCTCCTGTGTGCCTGCACCTGGGCTGCTGTGTGGAGGTGGGGGAGTACTCCCTCAGCAGGGCCCAGCAATCCTGCAGTATGTGTATATATACATGTATACGTATATATATATGTGGGTGTGCCTATATGTATCACGAATTTCTGAAGGTTTTGAGTGGTTATCCCTAACCCCAGTTTTTTCTTTTGTTTTTGTTTTTTTTTTGGCCGTGCCATGAGGCACAGCATGCAGGATCTTTGTTCCCCAAATAGGGATCGAACCTGTGTCCCCTGCAGTGGAAGCTCGGAGTCTTAATCACTGGACCGCCAGGGAATTCTCCCAGTTTTTTTCTTACAAGCCTGGTTATTTTAGTGATTCCAGCTGTTCTTTGTTTGATGAATTAATTTAACAAGGAATAATCTTATATATAAAACTCACTAATAGGACCCTTTTATATATTGATGTACGTACAGTTGGTGAAATAATTTCTTTAATGTGTATTTTTGTACCAGGTTGGCTTTCTCAGGTTATTCCAAACAGTTGAGACCTTTGTTATTTGATGTAGCATCCCTGTTCCTATAAAAGGGTGAATTTATTAAATTTATATTGGAATGAAATTGAGATCCCAGAGGAGTACAGACTTAGGAAACAAGAAGCCTGTTCCTAGGCTTTGGTGTGTCATATTTGCTTCCAGTGACAAAAAGCAATGTTTTTTATGTTTAATCACCCAGGAGAGTAATGTATGGGCATCAAAGTTCCTATCAAGTCTGGTCTCCTTGAGAGCAGGATCATGCCAGATCCATTTTTGTATCGTTCCTACCCAGCATCTCAGCAGATGGTAGGAGTGCAAAAAAAGGTTAATAACTGATAAATGTTTACTATAGGCGTTTCTGCTAAAACCCAGTACATATATTCCTGGTTCTCTGCAGCACCAGCACTAAAAATAGCAGGGCTCGTGCGGACCTAGGATGGGGACCGACCGATCACAATCTGTGCAGCTTTGTAAGCAGAGCTGTGTGAAGGGCAGTGTTTCATACCTGGAGGATTGAGCCGAGGCTGGAGGTGGCCACCACTTCCACGAAACATGTGATTGAAGAACCACCGTGGGAAACGCTGCGGCACTTTAATACGTTAACCCCTGCCTGTTTGTGGAGCCCAGGCAATGCCAGTGTAAGGCAACCCCCAGAGTGGGGCTGTGGAAGGTGGGCAGGGGTTTTCCGACCTGCTGGCAGCCTGAAAACACACAGGCTCACGGCGCAGCCTCCGGGCAGAGAGCTCTGCGTGCAGCCTCTTTTCATGAACCTTTTTCTAAGGCAGCTAAAAGTCTTCTGTTGTCGCTGCACCAGCTCACCGAGAGCTTTTCTTTCTTGCTGAAGATTATAGCTCTACTTACTGGCTCTTCGTACCTGGGAAAAGTGGCAGAAACACGTAGTAAAGCAGACTTTTGTATTATCTTTTGTTTGAAGGGTTCCTATTGATTGCCAAGTATGGGAAGAGAAAAGATGTGCAAAACACAGGGTCACATTTTCTGAAGTTGGTACCTTGATGCTTCAGGGCAGAGGAGGAGCTTCCTACGGGTGGACAGGGTTGCTCTGTGCAGGGACCAGGTGACGGGCGGGGGTAGCTCAGAGCTTTCAGCCTCCACCTCGAAGGCTGTAGACTTTGGGAGCCGGTCAGGAGCATTGCGGGAAAACTCACTTGCTCAGGCCACACGTGGGCAAAGCCTGTCATTTAAGTCAAAGCACAGGGAGGAAGGGCTAGCTCCAGAGGAGATGTGGGTTTGTCCATTGGGATGTATCTCACGTCTACTCAGATGGAAACATCTGCTGCTCTCGGATGTCCTACTTTGAAGTGACTAGAAAGGCAGAATTGATTTTGTTCTTTGCTTCCTGACCATAGACGCCTAAAAATAAGCCAAGTTCAGATGCTGGTGTTGCATTTCTGATGAGCAGATGCTGTACTTGAGGAGAGGGAAACTTGGGAAATTCTGGAGTTATTATGCCTTTACATTTTTTCCGGTTGATATATTTCTTTTTAAATAATAGTTTCATTGAGATGTAATTCATATAGTATACAATTCATCATTTTGAAGTATACAATTCAGGGGTTCTCAGGATATTCACAGAGTTGTACAAGCAGCACCATCATCTAGTTCTAGAACATTTTCAGTTTCCTCCCAAATCCCTGATCCAATAGCTGTCGCTGCTTACTCTGCCTTGCCTCAAACCCCTGGAAACCATGAATCTACTTTCTGTCCCTGTGGATTTACCTGTTCTGGATATTCCATATACATGTTTTCTTGCAGTTTGTAGCCTTTTTGGTCTGACTTTTTTTGGTTTTACTTAGCATGATATATTCATAGTTCATCCTTATTGTAGCATTTCAAATCCATTGTGCGGACATACCACATCTTGTTTCCACATTCACCAGTTGGTGGACACGGGGCTTGTTTCCACTTTTTGGCTGTTTTGAATACTGCTGCTAGGAACATTCATATACAGGTTGTTTGTGGACATTTGTTTTCCATCCTCTCGGGTGCATACGTAGATGTGGAATTGCTGGGCCATACGTGACTCTGTGTTTAACCCTATGAGGAGCTGCCAGACTATCTTCCAAAGCAGCTGCACCACTTTAGTTTCTAGTAGCAAAGTGTAAGTGTTCAGAATTCTCCACACCCACACCCGTGCTTGTTACTTTCTGTCTCTGATTCTAGTCATCCTAGTGGGTGTGACGTGGTATCTCATTATGGTTTTGATTTGCATATCCATAATTGAATAATCATGTTGAACATTTTTAAATGTACTTATTGGACATTTGGATATCTTTTTTGGAGAAATGTCTATTCCGATCTTTGGCCCATTTTTAACTTGGGTTATTTGTCTTTTTATTGTTGATTTGAATATGTTCTTTATATAATCCGGGTACAAAGTCCTTATCAGACAAATGATTTGTGTATGTTTTCTCCCTTTCTGTGGGTTGATTTAACTTTATTGATGGTGTTCTATAACACACAAAACTTTAAAATTTTGATGGAGTCCCAGTTTATCTAACTTTTCTTTTGTTGTTTGTGCTTTTGGTGCCATATCTAAGAAACTAGTACATAATCTTAGGTCACAAGGATTTACTCCTATGCTTTCTTCTAAGAGTTTTATAATTTTTGCTGTTACATTTAGGTGTACCATCCACTTTGAGTTAATTTTTGTGGAAGGTGTAAGGTCTGTGTAGAGATTCATTTTCTGAATGTCAGTATCGTTTGTTGAAAAGCCTATCATTTACCCTCTGTATTGTCATGGCACTCTTGGCGAAAATCAATTAACCATAAATGTATGGGTTTATTTCTGGACTGTCAATTCTAAGCCATTGCTCTCTATGTCTTTCCTTATGCCAGTATCATACTCTTGATTACAATAGCTTTTTTTTTTTTTGACATCCCAAAGTGTGAATTCTCCAACTTTGCTTTTCTTTTTCAAGGTTCATTTGGCTATGTGAGATGTCTTGGATTTCTGTATGAATTTTAAGAACTGCTTGTCATTTTCTGCAAAAAAGAAAGCTGAGAATTTAATAGAGATTGCATTGAATCTGAAGGCCAATTTGGGGAGTATTGCGTTCTTAACAGTAATGTCTTCCAACCCATGGGCGCAGGATGTCTTTTCTGTTTACTTAGTTTTTAATTACTTGTGATGATACATTGGTGGTTTTCAACGTACAAATCTTGCATATCTTGTTAAATTTATTCATAAGTATTCTTTTTATTCTGTTTTGGTGCTCTTCTAACAGCATATGTTATTTATCCATTGTACCAATCAATTTCTGCCGTTTGATTGGAGCGTTTAGACCATTTAGTGTAACCACTGATAAGATAGAATTTATGTCTGCCATTTCGCTTTTTTTTCCTTATAGATCTTATGTCTTTTGTGTTCCTTTATTCCTCCACTTTGCCTTCTTTTCTGTTAGTTTCTAGCATACCATTTAAATTCTGTTGTTCACGTTTTATACATTTTTCAGTTGTTTTGTTAGTGGTTGCCCTGGGGATTACAGTTAACATGATCTTGCCTTATGTTTAAACTTTTCTATGGCCCTAAACCTCTGCCTGTAAGAGTCCCATTGGGGCAAACCTCAACGGCTGTGATTGGAAAAGGAGGGGAGAGAAATGGAGACCCAGGGACACATTGTTATCTGAGCATTGTCTGTGTTGGTGGATTTATCTGTTAACTTCCTTGTGGAATTTGATTACCTATACCATAACCCTTAGTTTCTTCTCCGGTGATACCTTCCAAATGTTGATCAGGTTAGATTTCTAGTAGTTATATCGATCGCTTTCCCTCTTGGGTTGGGGACTTGAAGGGCTGATGCTGGGTTCTAAATCGGCATGATGATCTTTGCTGCCCCCTGCCTCCCCGCAACCTGCTCTCTAAGCTCCTGTGTCCTTCTCCTGACCCCCAGGTGTTCACCCTGCTGAGTCTGGCACACTCCCCATTCCCCAGGTCTGCAGGGACCCCAGTGCCAGAGATCTTCTCCCACCACTCCAGATGGGCAGCCTGCCATGAGAGGGAGGGCCAGCTGAGCACATCAGGACACCAGGATTTGGCCAGAAGACCCTTCCTCTCCTCTCATCAGGACTTTTCAGAGGTAAGTTTGAAATTGGAAAATGAAAGCTTGAAAACGTTCATTTATGTCTTCTTGGTGGAATCTCGGACCATTGTTGGGAAAGACCCCAACCTGGATGGGTTTTTCTGTACCTCTTAAACCACACCAAACAAGTGATTGCCTGGCTTTTGCTTCCCCTGAATTTTGAGGACGGTCTTCAACATATTATGTTAAGTGGTTATAGTAATTAATATTTTACAAAGAGCTTTTAACAAGCTCATGAGGCTGTTATTGCTAGTCTGGTTTTGTAGACCAGGAAACAGATTTAGAAGATCCAAGTGATGTCCCTAGGGTCTCAGTGATTCATTAAGTTGTCCAGAACATATGGATTGAGCGGCCGTATTGTGCCAGGTGCCGTTCTAAGCCAGGACCCACGGTGAGCACAACAGACGCACACTTCTCTCATGGAGATTCCAGGTGGGCGGGGGGGGGGCGTGTGAGTGGAGGGTGGGGACAGGCACCAAGAGACTGACCACCATGTGGAGAAGTAAATTTCATGCCTCATTCCCAGGCATAAGTGTTGTGGAGAAAATAAAAAGCTACCAAGTTGAGAGGGGTGGAGTTTTAAATGCAGTGCTCCGGGAGGTCTCATCCAAAAGTCGACATTTGAACGTGGATTTAAGGAACTATGGGAATTAGCCATTTAACCGACTGGGACAAGAGACTTGGAGCTAGAAGAAAAGGTGGGTGTGAAGGCCCAGAGCCCAGTCTGTGCATCTGAGCACGTTGGGGGTACCGAGGGGCAGGGGAGCCAGCGGAAGCGGTGAGTCGGGCGGCGGGGGGCAGAGGGTGGTCAGGAGGTAACAGAAACCTGACCATGTTTAGCATTGCGGGCTACTGGGGGGAAGTCTAGGCTTTACGATGGGAAATCAGTGCGGTGTTTTAGGCAGAGGAGGGGCGGGATCCATTTTGATAGGCTCGTTCTGGTGTCAGTGCTGAAGCATGGGGGGGTAGACCAGGAGACCGCTTAGAGGTCATTAGAGAAATCCATTGTAGTAATTCAGACAAGAGATAATTCGGTGGCCTGCTCCACTGGTAGCCGTGGAAGTAGGGAAACGTGGTCACATTCTAGATATATTTTGAAGAAAGAGCCTTTAAGATGTCCTGGCAGAATGGTTGTGGGGCTTGAGAAGAAGGGAAAGTCCATGATGATGGCAGAGATTTTGAGGGAGTTGTCGCCACCTGGGATGGGGAAGTCTGCAGGGTGGGGAGGGTTTGGTGCCAAAAGGGGTTAGAAGTTCAGTTCTGAACAGGTTGAGTTTGAGATTATAAGACACACACACCCCCCCCCAAATGGAGATGCTGAGTAGACAGGTATATCCAGATCTGATAGTTGAAGATGGTGATCTGAGCTGGAGGTACAACTGGGGGGTCTTTGGCCTGCAGTTGGGATTTAAAGGAATAAGGTCAGTGAGAGCCTAGTGAGAGAGGAGTTGTCAGGATTGGGCCCTGGGACATTCCGGCTTTAGGAGGAACAAGAGAGGAGGGACACCGAGAGGCGGCCCCCAGAGAGGGAGGGGAAATGCAAGGCTGAGGCCGCTCGGGAGCCATGTGAAGTCACTTCAGAAGGAGGGAGTGATGAGCTGTGCCCAGTGTGAGGATGGGCCAGATGAGGCCGAGGCTGGAATCGACTCTGGGATCAGTGCCACGCGGGTCATTGGTGCCTTCGGTAAAAACAGCAAAACGTCGTGTGGGTCTGGTGACTGTGGCAACCGAGGGAAAGATGGAGGGAGAACTCTGACACCGAGATTGTTGACGGCAGTTTGGAGAAGGTTTGCTGCAAAGGGGAGCCCAAAATGGGGTGGTACCCGGTGGGGTAAGTCAGGCCAAGAGAATTCATTTTTAGTTGGAAGCATTAACATTATTTATAGGTCGATGGGAATAATTCAGTAGAGAGTAAAAAGTTGATACTATAGGACAGAGGGTTGCTGGAAGCGTGTCTTGAGTGGGTGAAGGAGGTGCATGCATGTACTGGTGGAGTTGTTTGCTTCAGGAAGAGCACGGACTAAATGACAGATACATGGATGCCGAGGTAGTGATCAGAGGAGGAGTTTTCTTCTGATCGCTTCCATTTGCCTTGTGCAACAGGAAGTAGAGTCACCAGCTGAGAGTGCCATGGTGCAGGAGGGCTTGTCAGTTTGGGGGAGAAGGGAAGGAGGTGTGGAGTGATCACCTGTTAGTCGTAAGAGTCCACCTGGAGCTCTTGGCCACAAATTGAAAGACCCCGTCGGTGAGACTGTGTGTTTTTCTAGACAGTTCAGCTGGGGAGTTGAGGGCACACACACAATAGCTCAAGAATTGAATTATGGAGATCTGTGAGTCTGTTTCTGTTCTGTAAAAACGTTCATTTGTATCAATTTTTAATTCGATTTCACATATATATGATATCATATGATATTTGTCTTTCTCTGTCTGACTCACTTCACTTAGTGTGATAATGTCTACGTCCATGCACACTACTGTATATGAAATAGATAACTGACAAGGACCTACTGTATAGTAAGGGGAACTCCACTCAGTATTCTGTAATAACCTATATGGGAAAAGAATCTGAAAAAGAATGATGGATACATATATAACTGATTCATTTTGCTGTCCACCTGAAACTAACAGAAATTTGCAAATCAACTGTGCTCCAATAAAATTTTAAAAAAAAAGAATTGAATTCTCATTTGGCTGAGCAGAGAGGGACAGATTGAAAGGGGAGGCCCCAGCAATAGCATCTGCAGGAGAGAGGCGGCCCAGGTCACCTGGAGATTACCGCGGTGACTTGAGGACAGAGGACATCGGTCGTGAGGAGGAGGTTGGGTTGGGCGATGGGGGGATTGGAGGTGCAGGAGAAGGGCCAGAGCTGTCTGGCCGGGGACACTGGAGGCAGCGTCTGGGGAGACCAGAGGTGGTGGGCTGACCGTGTCCCTGAACCTGGGGGTTTGGGGTGCTTTCGGGAACCTAAGTTCCAACGTTCCTTCCCCCCGAGCCTCAGGTTCTCATCACCCCGCTTTGCCTTTTCACTGCCTGCCCTTTATTTTTAGAATTTTCTGGGCCACACCTCTAGGCTTGTGGGATCTTAGTCCTTAGACCAGGGATTGAGCTCGTAGTGAGAGTGCAGAGTCCTAGCCACTAGGCCCCAGGGAACTCCCTCACTGCCTGCCCTGTAAAAGGGCCTGCTCGAGAAGTCTTGTTGAATCCCGAACCAGATACCAATAGTACCAATGTTCCTCTGGTAATACTGGGAATATATTGCCAATTTCTTACCAACACATTTCTTTGCTGAGACACAGGGAGGCCTGCAGCCAGCTCATAAGTGCAGTAAAGACACAGGAAATGTGACAGCTGACATTTGAAGCCACCCTTCCCCTTCTTCGTAGGCCTTGGACACTAAGAGGACTTTTCTTTATCTTTTTTTTTTTTTTTAACCTCGACTTTAACGTTTTAGAGTTATTGCATCCCTCTCTGCAGTACATTTGCTGGTCCAGAGATAGAGTTCCCTCAGGTATGAGGAAAACATGAAAGCACCCTGGAAAAAATGCACTGCAAGGCCAAGTGGAATTGTGCATTCTTTCCTGAATCTGCCCACTCCCACCTCCCAGGACGTTCTGTTTGGGAATCTGTCTCCAGCAAATTCCAAGAGCTGAAATGGCTTCATAGTTACAAAAGATTCATGTTGAAGAAGCCAAAATACCAGAAAATGGCATTCCAGCACAAGCAAAGATATTTTTAAATGGTTAGGATTTATAAAGAGAAACAGCCTCCGTAGGATATAAACCACCCCCAATTCACACTTCTGTCATTGACGTAGCTGTATCTAAAAGATAGTTTTCTCTTTTTTTTTTTTTTTTCTTTCTTCCCCCAGTGGAGAATGTCACTGGTAAGAAAATAAATCTTCTGTTAAGAAACTTTAACTGAGCCTTGGCCTTGACTCAGCCTTGGGAATGGCCGGCATTTGGAGAGCTGGAGCTGGGACAGCTGGGCTCAGCCCTGCTCTTGGCTGGTGAAGCTTGAAGGCAAAGGTCCTTTAAAACTCTAACTAGAATCGAAAATATCAATACCCCGCTTAACTTCTCATGGTTTTGGAGTGGCTGAGGTAGTTACACGAGCAATATTTTTAGAAATAGAAACACTTAGAGTTGCTGTTCTGAGATGCTATGGTGGAAGGTCCTGTTAAAATAAATCTTAACGACCACATTTCCCACATTTCCCTCAATTGCAGTTTCTTTGTTTTTTTAATTAAAAAAAAATTTTTTTTTTGTTCTTTTTTTCGTTTTGTTTTGAGAGCTGTATGTGCTATCCTCTAAGCCGTGCTGTCAAGTCAGTATTTCCTGGGTAAGTCTCCGTGAGCGTTCTCGGTGTTTCCACATCCCAAAGTGCAGAGGCAACGAGAACCACTGGTCAAGGAGAAGCAAGTGCCTGTTCCCTAGGACAGTGTGGATTTCTCTAGACAGCCAAGCAGCAGACACTTAATGAGCATCTATTATGTGCAAGGTCATGTGCTTGGGCCAAGAGGGATGGAAGAGTAGACACAGGGCGGGTTTCTGCTGTTATGTTTTCCTTTGAATAATGTTAACAAACGGATGTGGAACGCTTATTCCTGAAACTTGAGCGCAGGACAGAGCAGAAGTGAGGCTGTGAGAAGTGGGCGCTGAGTACTAGATCCCTTCACGGCTGAGACATGTCTGAGTGGAGAGGAGAGAGGGACAGAGGTGAGAAGGCCGTACGGAAGGCCACTCGGGCTGGACCCTGCAGGTTTGGAGTTAGACTCTTTCCAGTGGCTGGTCGGGAACCATTATGATTTGCTAAGGGTAGTGATAGGATTTTTTAAAAAAGTGATTTGGACAGATTCATTGGGATACTCCTGTGCTCCTAATACAAAGAAAAGATGGAAAGCAGGGAAAACAGTCAAAAGGAAAAGTTTGATCCTGTGGCTTAACAAAATTAATGGAATATTTTCCCCCCGATTTAAAAAATACATTACTGTTTTAGGGTTTCCCTGGTGGCGCAGTGGTTGAGAGTCCGCCTGCCGATGCAGGGGACACGGGTTCGTGCCCCGGTCCGGGAAGATCCCACATGCCGCGGAGCGGCTGGGCCTGTGGGCCGTGGCCGCTGAGCCTGCGCGTCCGGAGCCTGTGCTCCCGCGACGGGAGAGGCCACAGCACTGAGAGGCCCGTGTACCGCAAAAAAACCCACAAAAACACAGTACTTTTTTGATTATTCCCCAAAGCCTAAGAACAGAGCTTCACAAACACATGCAAGCACTTTTACCAGAGAAATATCATCCTTTTATCATACTTATGATTTTAGCTACATTTAGCATTGCTTGATTAATAATCAGTTAGGAAACCTTTAGTATCTAGTCATTATCATGTATTGAAAACTGCATAGCATAATTGAATTATCTCCATCTCATTTTAATCCTGAATTTACTTATTTTAATGGCTGACTTTATGAGTGTATTCCATAATTTATCTATCATCTATATATAAACACACTTATTTGAATTTAAAAAGTAAAGGTAAAATTTAAATATTTAACGGTAAAATCTTTCTGATAGAAAGGAATTCTCATTGGCTCATCGGTTTGACAGTGAAAACTGTCTTCATCTCTTAAGTTATTGGAAGGAGCTAAATATGCAAATAATATGGACAAACATATAGTTGAAACATGGTTATAATAAAATCATGTATTAAGGTATTTTCTATGGAGAGGTGCATTGAAATGAATGTATTTTTTCTGAGTGTATTTGTTTAAACAAGGGGCCTCTATAGTCAGCATGTTGTACATTAGATCCTCAGATCTCATTCATCTTATAACTGAAAGTTTATACTCGTTTACCAACCTCTGCCTATTTCCCACACCCTCCTGCACCTGGCAACCACCTTTCTACTCTTTGCTGTTTCTCTGAGTTTTACTTTCTTTCCTGTTTTTTAGATTCCACATGTAAGTGATATCGTGTGGTCTTTTTCTCTGTCTGGCTTGTTTCCAGACAGAGACATAGCCTCCGGGTTCATCCATGTTGTTGCAAGTGGCAGGGTTTCCTCTTTCTTTGAGGCTGAATAATAATAATAATAAGTACATACACACACACACACACACACACACACACACACACACACATACACACATATCACGTTTTCTTTATCCATTCATCTGCCAACAGACCCTTAGCTTCTTCCATACCTTGGCTGCTGTGAATAGAGCTGCAATGAACATGTGGGTGCAGATATCTCTTTGAGTTCATGATTTAGTTTCCTTTGACATATACCCAGTAGTGGGATTGCTAGATCACATGGTAGTTATATGTATAATAATTTGAGGAACCTCCATACTGTTTTTCATAGTGGCTGTACCAGTTTACATCTCCATCATGTGTCCAAGGGTACCCTCTTCTCCACATCCTTGCCAGCATTTGTTAACTCTTGTCTTTTTGATAATAGACATCCTAACAGGTGTGAGGTGACATCTCCTTGTGGTTTGATTTGTATTTCCCTGATGAATGGTGACGTTGAACATCTTTTCATGTACCTGTTGGCCATTTGTACATCTCCTTTGGAGAAATATCTATTTAAGTTCCTTGCCTGTTTTAAAATTGGATTATTTGTGCTTTTACTATATTTAAAAAAAAAATAAATTTATTTATTTATTTTTGGCTGCGTTGGGTCTTCGTTGCTGTGCGTGGGCTTTCTCTAGTTGCGGCAAGCGGAGGCTACTCTTCATTGCGGTGTGCGGGCTTCTCATTGCGGTGGCTTCTGTTGTTGCGGAGCATGGGCTCTAGGCGTGTGGGCTTCAGTAGTTGTGGCGCACGGGCTCAGTAGTTGTGGCTCGCAGGCTCTAGAGCGCAGGCTCAGTAGTTGTGGCGCACGGGCTTAGTTGCTCCACGGCATGTTGGATCTTCCCAGACTAGGGTTCAAACCTGTGTCCCCTGGATTGGCAGGTGGATTCCTAACCACTGTGCAACGAGGGAAGCCCTTTACTTTTACTATTCAGTTGTGTGTGTTCTTTCTATATTTTGGATATTAACCCCTTATCAAACATAGGATTTACAAATATTTTTTCCCATTCTGTAGGTTGCCTTTTCATTTTGTTGGTGGTTTCCTTTGCTGTGCAGAAGCTTTTTAGTTTGATGTTTACATTGCTTTTGTTGTCTTTGCTTTTGGTGTCAAATAAAAAAAAAAAATCATTGTCAAGTCTGGTGTTAAGGAGCTTACTCCCTAGGTTTTCTTCTAGATTTATGGCATAAGATAGGGGTCCAGTTTCAGTCTTTTGCACATGACTATCCAGTTTTTCCAACACCATTTATTGAAGAGATTATTCTTTCCCCATTTTATATTCTTGGTGCCTTTGTTGAAAATTAATTGATCCTATACATATGGGTTTATTCCTGGGATTTTTATTATGTCTCATTGATCTATGTATCTGTTTTACCCAATACCATACTGTTTTGATTACCATAGTTGCATCATATAGTTTGAAATTGAGAAGTGTTCAGCTTTGTTCTTCTTTCTCAGCATTGCTTCAGCTATTCATGCATATTAAAAAAATTATATACTAGAAATTACATTTTTTCAACTATTGCTACTTTATTTTAAAAAGGCAATATTTCCAATATGCCAGAAGTTACATATTCTGCAACTATTTAAAATTCTTCTATAATTTTTAATGGTGACTGAGGAATGTGCTAAAGGCCTGTGTACTTATAAAAGGTTATTTTTGGCTATAGCCCAGGCCCTCTCCAACAAAACCAGAAAATCTCTGCTTTGGGCCACACAGAGCAAATTCAAGCCTTTGTGGTGTGGTAGCAAGTGATGGACACAGGGGTCAGAAGACAGGTCTATGCCCAGCTTCACCACTAACTGCCCAGTGCAGCTTGGGAAAGTCACTGATGTCTCAGAGCCTGGATTTTTTTCATAGCAAAATGGGAATGACAGCAATGCTTCCCTACCTACCTGAAGTCCCTTGTGAGGATCAGATGTGTGTGAAGGATGGGGACATTTCTCATGATGTGTAAACAACTTTCAGCTATTATTTACTGGTTAGGAACCAAATGCAAATGAAATGACCACCTGCAGCCTCCTCTGGGACCTGCGGGAAGGGGCAGTGAGGGTAGTGTGCGTGCAGGTGGGGCCAGACCTTGGAACCACAGAAGGTGCAAATAAGATGACAGAAAGCACATTGCTCACGGCTGTGAGGAGGGCTAGGCGTTCCCACAGTCATGTGCGTTTTGTTCTCTGAGGAGGGATGTTCTGATTACTAGGGAGGGCTGCAGGAATTTGGAGGATCTGGCTAAGGGATGTCTTCCAGCACAGCAGGGAGAAGCCACAACCCTAGAGAGTTTGATTTACTCTCTGGTTTCTGAAGCCACTGTCCAAATGTCTAGGGAGAGATGAGGTAACTAGTGATGGCAGCTAATAGCTGTCATTGGTATATCGCTTTGGAGTTCATACATGAACCTCCATGGGCACTGTGTACTGTTATTAGCTTACACAGCTCTCCTGTGATTATAGCTATTGTTCTTCCTACTGTCCAGTTGGGAAAACTGAGAATGAAAGTGACTTGTTCAAGATGATGCAACTGGAAATTGGTGGTGGAACCCAACAAAGCCAGGACACCCAACTTCCAGATCTCACTTGACCTTTCTGTCTGAAAAAGAAGGTTTTGTATGGACTCTCAGCACCAGGAAAGCAGGGAGGATTAGGAAGTCTTGGAGAACATCTTGGTTCAGAAGTTCAGAAAGGAAGTTACTTAAGTTTTTTTTGTTTTTTTGTTTTTTTGCTGGATATGGTTAACTTTACAAGAAACTTCCAAACTGTTTTCTCCGTTGGCTGTCACATTTGGCGGTCCCATGAGCAATGCATTACAATGTCAGTTCCTCTGCATCCATGCCAACAGGAAGTTATTTAGGTTTGCAAGACATCTTGAGTGTCAGTAGTAACTACCCAGCTATGGGAGGGGCCATATATATCGAAATGTGATGAATTATTTGCAGAGTTTTGGAACAATCACTGTGAAGTCCATTAGTGGGCGGGGTTGGTGTGGTGAGGGAAGAGGCCAGTTGGGCTCTGGGGCATCCATCCCTTGAAGTGTTAGGAAGTCTAGGCTGTATAAGATGACCACAAGGTACTTTGTAATTTTGTTCTCGATTCTCTCTGCTCAGTTCAAGTTCAACACTGTGGTGCAAGCTGAAGTGAACACCGGAGAGTGTGATCTTATCACTAATATCCCCCAGAAAGAAAATCAAATGAACTATGGGGTTTTGAAACATCAGAATGAAGAGCATATGGTGACTGCTCCACTGTGTGAGTGTGAACTGAATGTGAGGGTTAACAAGAAGCAGGATGTTTTGTGTATAAATTGCTCCAAGATGGGGAAAAAAATCATATTTCGTAATCTTTGTAGAGGGGGCTAGCCAGGGGAAAACATTTCATAGTCCTTTTCCCCCCATTTTTAGGGAATCAAAAAGCTTCCAATAGAATAGAGAAGTTACAAGTACATAATCTGAGGAAGGTTCTTATTCTTTTATAGGACAGGACCCAAAGGATGTCCTCTTTCTTGAAAGGATCATGAAATCTGTAGACCTTAAGATCTGGTATTGGAGTTGAATCTGGACTTCTTGCGCCCAGAGCTGCCTCCCAGGGAGGTGGAGGCGTGGGATTGGGGGGCGGTATGGGCATATGCTCCAGGACATCCGTTCAGAGACCTGGCCACCGGCTCAGCCCGGACATCCTTGTTTTCTTTAATTTCGTTGATGATGAATGAACAATGAGCTTTTTCTGAATCCAATGAGCTATTGTTGCTCATAACCACCAAATTGGAGTTCCTAAAGCTTACCAATTAAGCTGGTTACTTAATTTTTAAAATACGTATATGCATGTAGTAAAATTATTAAAATATAGACAGGTTATTAAATACAAATGTAAATGCTTCATTTCTTTGTCCTCCCCAGAGAAAACCACTATTGATTTTTTTTTTTTTTTTTTGCGGTACGCGGGCCTCTCACCGCCGTGGCCTCTCCCGTTGCGGAGCACAGGCTCCGGACGCGCAGGCTCAGCGGCCATGGCTCACGGGCCCAGCCGCTCCGCGGCACGTGGGATCTTCCCGGACCGGGCCACGAACCTACGTCCCCTGCATCGGCAGGCGGACGCTCAACCACTGCGCCACCAGAGAAGCCCACCACTATTGATTTTTAATTTTTTTTTTAATTTCCCCATCTGGAAAATTTAGTACCCATGAAAAGATACCCATTTTAAATCTGAACCAGATTAGACAGCACCATTCTAAGCAGATCTTTTAAAGAAATGTGTTAAGTCGGATCCGGTACATACAACACTTTATGTATGTGAGTTATGAAGAATAATTAATGAATATCCATGAACCTGTCTCTTAAACAAAAACATCATTAACACTGTGACATTGATGTGGACATTTTCCTCTATCTGACTGCTTTCCCCCGTCCCCCGCACTATCATTTAATCTTCCCTTGCTGTTTTTGGTAGTCTGTATTCCTAAAAGTATATATAATGTTACTCATTGAAAATTGTGTCGTGCTGTTGTTCAGTGTTTTGTTTCTAAGATTTAACCACCTTGTTCCGTGTAGCTATATTTATTCATCTCACTTACATAATATCTGATAAGGTTAACATCCATGCTTCCTCCTGTCAGTGGGTGTTTGAGTTATATTCAGTCTTTTACTGTCACAAAATACTCTGCTATTTATATTCTTGCACATATATCTCTGCTATACGTACACCATTTTTTTTTCCCCTTGGTTATATACCGAGGAGGAGAGTTTGGGCCTGAAGAAAGGCTAATTCATGACCAACTTTACAAGAAAATGTCCTGGTGATTTCCATAGTGATTATACCACCAATGCCATCAGCAGTGAATAAAAGTGTCCTTTAAGATTCATGCCTGCCTTATCCCAACACTTGGTGTTATTGGACTTCTTAATTTTTGACAAATTAATAGTAAAGTGAACTTAATGTGACAATAATACTGAGCTGCTTTTCACATATTTAATTTTCATCTGTTTCGTCTATTGTAAAAGGACTGTTCATCTCCTTGGTCTAGTTTCCCAATGGGTTGTATATTTCTTTTCATTGATTTGAAAGCATTCTTTATATATTCTGAAGATTCATACTGTTAAAAATATTACCTTCTAGTTTGTGCCATATATTTTCACAAGGTGCTTTTTGATGAACGGAAGTTCTTGATTTTAATGTATTTAATGTATACAACCTTGGCCATTTATAGTTAGAGCCTTTCATTTAAGATATTCTTCTGTATCCCGGGGTTATAAGTTACTCCCTTATTTTCTTTTATCAGTTTTACAATTATTTGGAGTTAATTTTTGTGTGTGATAGAGGAATCCAGGATTATTTTTATCCATAAAGAATAATAATTTGCCTAGTGCCACTTATTGAATAATCCTTTTTTTCTATTGATCTGGGATATACAGTCTGTAATATATTGAGTTTCCCTAAGTGCATGGGTTTGTTTTTCTGTGTTGTCTTTATTTGTATGTTGGTTAATTTGCCCACCTCTGTATCAGTGCTGCCTGCTCTTAATTACTGTAGCTCTCTACGAAGTCTTGATATTTGGTCCTTTCATCTTTTCCCTCTTATTGGGTGATGTTTAGCTGTACGTGGACTTTTGCTCTTCTATAGAGATTTTAGAGTTAGTTTATGAAACAGCAATAGCAACAATAAAAACAGCAACAAAGCCTGTGGGGAATTTGCTTGGATTGCATTCAATCTATAGACCAATTGAGAAAAAATTGACTTTTTTTGATATTGAGTTCTCCTATCCATGAACATTGTGTCAGTATCCATATACTTGTCTTCACAAATGTTTTTTTGGGAAAGCTTTATACTTTCCTGTAGATATCGGTCTTACTCATTTGCTGTATGCTCCTAGGTACATGTGACATGTTTGTTTGTTTCCAGCCACCTCAGTTTTGGGGTGCCTTCCGAGATGGCGTCTTTGCTGGGGAATAAAAGTGTAACTGGTATCTATACATGATCTTGCATCCAGCCTCTTAACTAAACGTTTAGTATTTCTAATATTTTGTCTGTGGATCCTCCTATATGTAAAAAGCCATTTGTGGATAATTAAAGTATGGTTTATTCCTTCCAATTCTCACATTTTCTTTTTCCTGTTTTCCGTGTTTGAGTTAGGACCTCCAGTACAGTAATGAATTGGAGCAATAGAAGATAGCCCCTCAGTGTTCCTAATCTTTATAAGGAGTGTTCTAATTTGATTAAGAATGTTGTTTGCTATCACTTTTTTTCCCCCAAATACCCTTTATTAGGTTAAGGAAGTTCCCTTATGTTTCTGCTTTACAGAGTTTTGTTTTCTGCCTTTATTCGTAAGTGTATGCGGAGTTTTATCAAAGGCTGCTCTGCATCTATTAGGATGACCGTATGCTTTTCACTGTTTTCCTGTTACCATGTTATCTTATACATATGGCTCATTCCGATGGTAAACTCTCTTCTATGCCTAGGATAAATCTAGCTTGTTCGCCTTTAATTTTTTCCCCCTAAATACATGCCTGATGCACATCTGGATTCTATTTGCTTTTATTTTGTTTTAAATTTTTGTTTCTTTACTCATGAGTAAGTTTGGCCTCTGTTTTTTCTTTCTTTAACTGCTTTTTGTCTGATTTAGAGAAAGGATTTTTTTTTTCTATTTTTCTCTTTCTTGCAAGATTTTCTGTATGATTTGAATTATGTGCTCTTGAAATTTTGGTAGTACTCAGCTAAAAACAAGAACTCGTGCTTTCCTTGTTGCAAGATTTTTATCTATTTAATTTTTTTGAGGCTTTTGAAATGATCTGAATCCCTATTTCTTTTTAAACTGAATTTCTTTCAGTTTTCTTAAATTATATTTTTCTAGGGGTATGTTCCTAGTTACCTGTTTTTCAAATTAAAATTAGTGTAAAATTATTCATTTAGTTTAAAATCCCCGCTATCCATTTTTTTCATTACAGATATGTTAATTGGGCCATGTCTCTTTTTTCTTCCTTGACCAATCTGCCAGACAGTGTGTGTTTTATTATTATTTTCAAAGAAAAATACTTTTGACTCTGTTGACTCTGTTTTAACTTTGTGTTTTATTTATTTTTGTTTACCTGTTACTAGGTCTTTTCTTCTACTTGCTTTGTGTTTATTCTGCAGTTGCTTTTCTAACTTCTTAAGCCAGAGACAGCTCAATAACTTTTAGACTTCTTTTTAAATATAAGCATTTAAGATTATACATTTCTTAGCACTGCTTTAATGGCATCTCATAGGTTTTGTTAAACAATATTCTTAGTATGTTTAGTTCTACATGTTTTTAAGATTCAATATTTTCATCTATACCCATGAGTTTATTGATAAGTCTGCTGTGATTTTCAAGCACGGAGAATCTTTTCATTATTGACGTCTGTCTTAATTGCACGGGTGTCAAAATACATGATCCTTATGACACCAGTTACTAGACATTTGGTGGTCATTCTTTGTCCCTGTGTAAGGTCAGTTTTTGTAAATGTTCTGTGTATTTTTGAGAAGATTGTGGATTTTCAGTTTGTTGATTATGAGAGTTCCTATGTCTATTAAATTTAGATTGTTAATAGTGCTTTTCATATCACCTCCATTTTTCCTAGTTTTCTATATTTGCTCTATTAAACAGTGTATGGTGATTTCCCCACGGTGGTGGTATATTTGTCTTTTTTTCAGAAACTATTTTATTTTTGCTTTTTATATTTTGAAGCTATTTGTTATATACAAACTTAGAATTACTATAGCTATGTAATGAACTGGGTATTTTATTGTTACATAATTGCCTTCTTTTACTCTTGCTATGTTTTTTGCTTTAAGTCTTCTTTTGTCCCATAGCTTTCTTTGGGTTGCATTTTTCTGGACCACCTTTCTCCATCCTTTGACTTCCAATCTTTCCAGTTTCCTATGGTTTTATGTGTATCTCTGTTTTTAAATTTCAATTTTATCATTTATTTCTTTTGGCTATTGAGTTTAATCAGTTTATTTCTTATATGATTTAATAGGGTTGGTTATTTTCCTACTAAATTATTTTTAGACTATTTTCTTTGTTGCTTTTTTTTTAAGTGCATGTTTGTCTCTTTGTATTCTTTTTCCACTTCCTCCTTCTACATTGAGCAGTTGTATATTCAATTTCTCTTCTCTTAGTGGAAACTGCTGAAATTTTACCATAAATACATCTAAGGTCTAAAATAAATATTTTAACTCCTTAATTCTCAAAATACACAAAAGCCTCAGAACACTGCAATTAACTTGGAAGCATATAAGCTAGGGGGTACTTATTTATTTATTTTTGGTTCAGTATTTTAACTGGACTTTAGTTATCTTCCAGTGTGAGAGACCTTTGCAGAATCTTAATTCATCATATTGAGAGAAGTAGATGTCTCCCATTTCTTTGTTTTAAAGTAATTGCATCTTTGTTGCTACTGAAGATACAGATGGTTTCCAAGCCCATTTCAGTAGTGGGAGCATCACTGTGGGTGATAACCCCTTACTGCTAGGAAGGTTTTCATGACACTTATGTAGATGGTCCGTGAAATGGGTGCAGCAAGTGTTAGTGTGAAGAAATATCTGTTGGTCAGTTTGGACCAGATGACTGATCCAGATGTAACCTGTATGTAAACAGAGGGGCTTCCTTCATACATCATACAAACATACAGAAAGGACACAACAGCATTAACATAGCTTCTTATCAACATGGTATTCTAGATTTTTTAATTCTATAATTTCATTTTACCCTTATTTTCTATAGTATATCAACATTTGTAAAGATACTTACACCCTCTTCCCTCAAAAAAAACAAAAGTACAAGTGTGTATTTCTTTAAAAAGGAATCTCTGTCCCATGTTTTTCTCAGTGACTTGAAGTTCTGGGACATACCAGAGTTTCATTATCCAAAGTCAGGCACTATGCCAGACCCTATGGGGCAGGATCGCAGTCCCTCTTCTCCTGTACGCTTCCCTGCCGGGCCGTGCCGACGTGTCTGGATATAGAATTGTGGAGTGTTCTGCTGAAAGGAAATCGTGCTTCTCAGGTAGCACGTGGTTTCCACAATTATTTCGGGGAGGTGGATCAGTGATCCTTTCTTCAAAGAAGTCTTCGGGAAGCCTGATGTCTCAAAAATAAACAGGCTCAGATAGGACCAAACTTGGGGCACCTGTAGCCCGTGCCAGTGAAGGCCCCTCCCCGCCCTGGCCCCCAGGGAGAGCCGGGGAAGTGCAGACAAGGCCCTACACAAGGCCTTTCCTTCTAGCTGCTGGCTCAGCAGAGGAGAAGCTGGAGACCTCAAAGGGTCCCCAGGTTGGCTGGGGGCTGGAGCAGAGATCAGGTCTTTGAATCCTTTTCTAGGCCTTCCTGCCGCTAATAGTTCATTTCCACAACCAGGACAGCTGCTCGTTCGTGCAAAGCCAATTAGGAAGCGATTTCCACGTTTCCACTTTCATTATTGTCTTTATATTCAGAACCACGTCTAGACGTTTTGCTTGGGTGACCCCAGTTCACCAGCTAGACTTGCTGCGTCCTGTGTCTTCTGAAACCCCAGCCCCGAGTCTGTTGCCGGCTTTCTTAGGGGTCTCCCAGACTGGGGAAAAGGCGGCTGGTAACAGGGAGATGGTGACAAAGAGCCTCATTTTATTCTCTCTTGGGTTTGTTTCAGGCCCTTTGCTGGTCTTCTCCTTGCTGGTCACAGAGGGACCCATTCCTTCAAGCAGACAGACCACATGCTATTTCTGTTCTGTAAATTTCCAAGGCTTCTCCCCTGGCCACTCTCCAACCACACACAGGAGCAAAAAGTGTATTTGCAGCTATAATCAGCACGCTTAAATGCTAGTTAAATTCAGAGTAAGTACAAAATCTGTACTGCTCTTGACTCCAAAAGAAGCTATAAAAATATCACATGGCCTTGAGCCCTCCGAGACCTTTGACAACCAGGGGGTCCCTCTGAATCTTTTCAAGGCTTACGGCTGTTGCAGAATATCCCAGATTACATGGTAAGGGGGGTGTGATCCATAGAGGATTGAGTCTTGGCTGCCGACGGGCAAATTCTTCTCTTGTTTCTATTTTTCTGGGACAAGATGCACAGTAATGGTTATTTATTTTCTCCTAAACTCTTTGAGGGCGGCGCCTTCCTTAATTGTCTCGGTAGCCTCAGTGTCTGGCACATGTATGGACCCGAAATAGTTGTGACGTGGCTGAACTAGAGAGTCGGGGCGGAGAGCAGAGCGGCCGCCGGCCACCTGCCTTGACGCTCCCACGCAGACGCCCCTGACGCTCTGCCGTTTCGCTTACGTCGTCCACATGAGACGTGGGGTGGTCGCTCTTAATCCCAAATTACAGATGAGGGCGCTGAGGCTTCCAGGGCGTGTGGAATCATCCGAGGGCTTGTGAACTTAATGTGCAGTCGGCTCTTGAGTCTAGGTCTCTTGAACCTTCTTAGGGGTTCTTTTCGTCTCACCACCTCACGATCCTCAAAGATGCTCAGTTTTAATCTACCGGCCCCTGGGGGCACCGGGCTGCCTCAGCATCGCGCTCTGGAAGGCTCCCCGCTTTAGATCCCACGCCCTCACACGTTCTCCGGTAGCCTTTCACTATGTGTGTGCATACACTACCGAAAACAGAGAGGCCACTTCCAAATGGTTACGGATCTTCAGCAAAGCTCTAACTGGTTTCTCTGCCCCGGTAAATCTAACGGGGTCACTGCCGCGGAGTCATCCTCCGAAAATGATACACATACCCTCTGTTCAAGACTCCATCACTGGCTCCCAGAGCTTCAAGGACCAAGATGAGAGTCTTCATCTGAAGCCACGAGGCAGCTGCACCCCACCTGCAGCCTTGTCTGCTCTGAGGCCCCCGGCACGCCCGTGGCTGGAGTCCGAGGAGTGATTTCTCAGTTGTTGCTCCCTTCCCTCGGTCCAGTGTCTGCAGGAAGCTGGTCCTGAGAGCCAGTTCGGTGGAGAAGCCCCTCCCTTGTCCCCTGCGTTTGCTTCTGTTGGAGCCCGTGTCCCTCCTCCCTGTCATCAGGATTTCACCAGCTCTGAGTGGACTGGGCTTGGTGGAGAAGACCGTGCATCTGTCTCCTTGGGCTTCGACAGCGCCTGGAGGGCCATGCACTTAGTCAGTGAGTAAACGAACTGCGTTTCCAGTTCAAAAATTCCCTCTTGAATCCCCTTACATGTGTGTGCGCAGTATGGGTATTTGGAGGGATGCGATGGAGAGGAGGGAGCTTTGCCACGGGGTCACTCGGAGGGAACCTGCTCTACCTGCCGTTCACCTTGGCGCTGGTCCTGGGCTCCAAGCCCCCGATGTACGGACGGCGCTGTGGCCTCTGCCAGGGAGGCTGCCCCACGGGGCTCGTCTCTGTGTTCTCCCAAGCAGCTCTGCACAGCGCTCTGGCACGGCTCTGGCTCTCGGCGCTGTTTTGGGGGTTGTATAACACTGTAATTTCTCTCCACACTTAGACTTTTTGAGCCTTTTTGGTTCTGGGCCTCTCATAGATCCCAGAGAACACTTAGAGGGTTGCTCTGAGAGCTAATTCTACCAATGCTTTCGTTGTAATAAAAGCAGTGTCCTTTGCTCCGCCCTTTCCAGTCTTTGAGCTGTGTCACCCTGTGTGTCCCCCTGTGTGTCC
Organism: Kogia breviceps; assembly: GCF_026419965.1. NCBI lineage: Eukaryota > Metazoa > Chordata > Mammalia > Artiodactyla > Physeteridae > Kogia > Kogia breviceps. The sequence continues at coordinate 98,979,743 of NC_081320.1, read as the reverse complement.
CCCTGTAGGCCCCGTGGGGACCTCACACCCCCTGCTTTCCCAGCACCCTGTCTTGACCGGTCAGCAGCCCGATAACGGGTTCTCAGCTTTTCTGCTGGACCGAGGCCGCCTAGTCTCGGATGTGTGCCGTCAGTCACCGACAGACGGAGGAGGCAGCAACAGGGGACGTTCCGGGAAGCACGTGGGTCCCTGGAGGGCTTCTGCCCTGTGCGTGGAGCCCGGCAGTCTGTGGAGTGGCTGTCGTGCGGCTGCCTCAGGGGGCGGGCCCGCTTGCTCTCAGGGTGCTGGACCCCGTCCCCTCGCCCTCTGCCCCTGCGGGCCGTCTCCCCCACCAGGTCCGCACGCCCGGCTTCCCCGTGAGCATTCACCAGCCGGACGCCATCTTCTCAGACCTCGGCTCAGGTGTTGGGGGCCTGGTGGCCTCGGGCTGTCGAGCAGTTGAGGCCTCACCTCTGTCCTCCTGGACCTCCGCCACCGTGTGCTGAAAGGGCTTTGCCAGCGCCTGCGACAGTGAAGGATGACCAGCCCCCCGACCACTTCTTAAAAACCCTTTGCAGTTATAGGATGTGGTGGGATTATAGTAAATGTTAGGGAGCTTAGGGTTTTGTGTTTTCTTTAAGCATCATTTAAAATCCCTTTCCCTTCGGTCCAGTGCTGACTCTGTCATGAAGCACCGGATTCAGGCAGCTGTCATTGGCGGGTTTCCTCTGTCCAGGTCCTGAGCGGCCTTGTGCACAGAGAGGCTGGTTCACCCCTCGCGGAAACCTCACGAGACAGGCCTTATGCCCCTGTTTTTCCCACGACGAAACAGAGGCACAGAGAGGTCAGGCTTGTGCCACAGGGCCGGTCAGTGCTGACCCCCCTTGATGGCCCTGTTTACCTGACTCCACATCTGCCCCCTGCGTCGCCCACCACCCTCCACTCATCCAGCGGTCGGGGCACACTGTCTTTTTTTTTTTTTTTTTTGCGGCACGTGGGCCTCTCACTGTTGTGGCCTCTCCCGTCGCGGAGCACAGGCTCCGGACGCGCAGGCTCAGCGGCCACGGCTCACGGGCCCAGCCGCTCCGCGGCACGTGGGATCCTCCCGGACCGGGGCACGAACCCACGTCCCCTGCATCGGCAGGCGGACCCCCGACCACTGTGCCACCAGGGAAGCCCCACTGTCTTTTATTTTTGTACATTTTTATACACCCGTGCCTGTTCTACCGAGGCCAGATCAACTCAGCACTCGTGTCTTAAGCTTCTATTTTGCAGAAGGCAAACGCGTGAGAAGACCTAAAGGATGAAAACATGGAGAAACTGCCTCTTTTCTCTCGAAACCCTGGAGGAGAGGGTCGGGGTCATGATCTGGGTTGAGCGTACAGGGTGCAGAGTAACACGGCGGTGGGTTGTGCAGAGATCAAGGTCTAGAGCAGGGGGCCATCTGAGAGGACTTTGGGTACTGAATTAAGGTCTTATTTTCCCCATCGGTCAGCCCCCCTATATCCTACTTCAGATGAGCCATCGTGTGGCTCGGTCACTGTCGAGCAGGGCTGGCTTCTCCTCTGATCGTCCTCTTCTCCCCTTAGAGCAGGGACGTGCGATGCTCCCGTCAAGTTGGTCCTGTGACTTATCTGGAATACACACCTCCCCCTCCCCCATCCCTACCCTGCGAGGACAGGGGCCTCCGGATCCCTGTAAAAGGTGCTGTTGCAGCCCAGCCGCAGTCCCGGGCCAGGTTGGCGATCTTATACGGCACAGGCATCCCAGGCCTGAACCCGTGGAGCTCTCAGTTCCACATCCCTGGACTCTTAGGATGCCTTGAAATGTTCACAGCCTCTCTCGTGATGAGAGGCCTGGGGTTCCCAGGAGTAGGAAGAGGTGGACAGGAAGAGGAGGAATTGAGACTTGGGATGGAGCAGTGGGAGAGAAACTCAGAAGCTCTGCAGAATTTGATGGTTAGTTAAGAGCACGGAGGCCTTGGGTCCGTTTGCGCGCTCACATCCGGGCAGGAGAACTGTAGCTGGAACAGCCGGTGGAGCCCCAAGTCCCGTGGGTCCCCCAAGACTTGTCTGGCATCAAATAGGACTTTGATCTCACCTTCCTGCAGGTACACAGATCACAGGTTTCTCCTCTAAGCCACTTCTTCTCTGTGACCCTTTGCCTCCTACGATCTCCCCAGCCCTCACGTTCTGTGATTCTAAGAATTAGTTCTTCTTTGGAAATGTGCAGATTGCCTCTCATACCTGAGAGGATGCTTTATGACAGTGGAGGCCTTTGGAAAACTACACAGAGGCACGAGAAGGGGAAAAGTCAACTGTGCCTTGTTTTGGTTTCTTGCTTATTGAAACGCTTTAATTTTATTTTATTTTTTTCTGTTTCTCCCCTGGGGTGGGCTAGGGAAGATATACAGTGTAGATGGAGACGTTGGTGCCTTTGGAAGAGAGTCTTTTTTTTTTTTCTTTTTTTTTTTTCTTTTTTTTTTTTTGCGGTACGCGGGCATCTCACTGCCGTGGCCTCTCGCGTTGCGGAGCACAGGCTCCGGACGCACAGGCCCAGCGGCCACGGCTCACGGGCCCAGCCGCTCCGCAGCATGTGGGATCTTCCCGGACCGGGGCACGAACCCGCGTCCCCTGCATCGGCAGGCGGACTCTCAACCACTGCGCCACCAGGGAAGCCCTGGAAGAGAGTCTTTATAGCAGAGCCAAGCCCCTGAGGCTTCCAGATAAACGCTGGCCTATGTTCTTATTTTCTGAAACTTAGCCTCGCAAGAGTCTGCCCTGATGCTTGGAAGCCACACCCAGAAGGGAGCCTCTGCTTCTGTGTTGTTAGCAGTTGAGTGACACGTCCACGAGGGTCCCTACACGTTGCCTTTTGCTCTTGGCAGTGAGAGCGGCCAGGCACACGTGATGGAAAGTGGTGACCCAAACCTGGAATTGAAGAAATTTAACCCGATCGTGAACGTGAAGAGAAAGCAGTCATGACTCAGACGTGCTGGAGTTCAGGGAAAGAATTATTGAAGTCGGAGGAGCCATGGGCTTGCTTTCTGCCTGGCGTGGATTTCGTCTCACTGGCCCTCAATTTCCTCACCTGTAAAAGGAAGAGGTGCTGCCGGCCCTGTCTTTGCAAATCGCCCCGCATGTGGCTGTGTGTGTGTACTTAACTCCCTTTGCCCTGGACGGGCGAGGTGTTGCAGGCAGGGTGTCGGGAGCTCTGCCGTGTTCACAGTCACAAACGGTTTGTTTGCTACCTTCAGTATGAAAGGAAGAACAGAAGGAAATACTGTCTGCCTTTTATTTTGAACTTGGCAGTGAAGGGATTGTGTGAAGCCATTGCTCAGTGTAATGCCAGTTTAGGGTGTGTGTGTGTGTGTGTGTGTGTGTCTGTGTCTGTGTGTGTGTCTGTGTGTGTGTGGTATTGAAGAAACCTTTAAAACAGCCTGCTTAGGTGTTTGAAATAAACCCGGCCTCCTTCATCTCTTTCTTGGTTTGTGAGTTTATCATTTGACTCTTTATGCCTTTTCTTGTATTTTCTCTTTAAAACATCAAGCCATACTTTTGCAGTTGGAAAAGAAGTGATAAATGCTTTTCTCTCTTTTAAGTCTGATGTTAAATCAGTCCGTGGTTTTCTCACTGCCTCCTACTACATTACAGAGAGGTTGGTTGCTTCATAGGTATTTGATATATATTTAGATTACGTTTTCTTTCTTTCATGGTACTCAGATGTTAAAAGGATAATATGCAGCAAGATCAGACCAGCAAAAAAAACAAATGATTTTCTAAGGAATGGAGGTGTTTCATTTTTGCCGTTGAATTCCTGTAGAAGTACACTGTGTGTCTCAGGATGCTATCTGTTCATTTAAGATTTGAGTGACGACTCAAATCTTAAATGAACAGATAGAACGTAGAGTGACGTTAGAATGAATGAACGTAGAGTGGTAACTGAGCTCAAGGCTCTGGGAGCGGACCTTTTGGGGATTTGCAGGTGTTTGGCGTAGATCCAGCCTTCACAGAGATGTTTGTGTACTTGGGGAGATGAGACACGCATGATAGTGACATGGTTAATACTTCATTTCAAGAGACACGTGTCACTAAGAACTGGGAATTCCGATGAAGGTGGCTCCGGCAAGGTTGTGCTTTCATTTCCGGCACGTGGCTTGTTACTTTCCATCTCTCCCTGGTCCGTCTGCCTCACATCTCTTTCCTCTCGCATAGCAGCACCCTACCAGTCCCTTAAAGGCCCACACAAATAGCTCCTCTTCCGTGAGGCATTACCGATGAGTTCATCTGGAATCGCTGTGTCTCTTCTGGGAACCCCTAGACTGTTTGGCGTTAGCTACGGTGTCTGGTTGGCATTTGGAAATATCCCATTGTTGACTAAATACATGTAAGATTTCGTGAGAAGTCTTTAACCTTCTGACAGGTTTCCTCATCTGTAAAGTTAGGGTAACACATATCCCATTGGACTGAGGTCAAGGCTAAATTAATGTAAATAGGTAAAGCTCCTAGCACTTACTGGGCAACCAGTAAAACATCACTTCTTTTCCCTTCTGTATTGTGTAGTTATTTGTGCACGTGTCTTATTCTCTCACCTGCGTTGGAAACCTCCTGAGGCTGGATGCTGCCCTACCCAGGGCCCGGCGCAGACCCTGACACACAGACTGGACGGCCCTTTGCCCTCTCCATGGTTTGTGCCATCGTGAGGCCAATGCAGAACCTTTGGAGTCTGGTTGGTCTTGGTCTAGGGAGACTGCATGATCATGATGTTGATCTTGAAAGACGGAAGAATCACGGGGCCGTCCTCGGCGTAGAGAAGCAGAGGACAGGGGAACAGTTGCGCGTGGCCTGGAATCAGGCGGCAAGTCTGAGAGTAGCGGGTTGATTGTTGAGATCCAGCTTTCTGTGTCTGAGGCACGTGAGGACGTATTTTTCTGTCCCTTCCACAGAGAGGCACTGGGCCTTGAGAGGAGGGATCGAGGTGGCGTCATGAGCTCTCCGATGACACAGATTTTAAAGGCCCAGCTTTGGCACGAGTGTATCTTCACCCTCACTGGCCAAGCAAGGGGTCTTTGGGTTGAAGTACGTCCGTGCATTGTAGAGAGAAGAGAAAAGAATCTCCACTCATTCTGTTAGGGCACCAAGTTGCCACGCAACCCATTCTGATCAGATGATAGACCCCCGTGCTGGCGTCTTCCTGTTCTTGAAGTTGTTGATGGAGCCGAGCGCCCTCCACGTGCCCCAGCCTTCTCCTCACTTGTCACGCTGCTCCTTGGCCCCTGGCTCTCCGAAGTTAAACCCTCTGTCTGGCTTCCTCCCCCTTCTCAGAATGAATCTGTGTAGGCAACTGTGGGATGTCCACTTAGATGTCCTCTGCCTGAGCCCCACGTCTGGAAAGAAAATGATGGAACGAAAGAACATTACAAGAGAAGAGAGCCAGATAAACCACATGGTTTAACTAACTCCCTTTCCTTCCTCCTTCTCCCTTTATCTTTCTTCCACTTGTCTTTCTTTTTCCACACCCTCCCTTCCTTCCTCCCATGGATGAGTAAAAGTCTTCCAGCTGGTTCATGACCTGTCCAGGGGGTAAAGCTCAGGGTTTCTGTCTCATTTGTCCTTTATGTGCTGGTCATTGGATGAGGAACTGGGGCCATTGAGATGCAGTTAGTCTCGTCCCCGGTCCCAAGCATCCTCACCTGGGGAAGGCATCGGTCACCCAGGCTAGACAGAGTGGAGTGGCTTTGCACTGGAGAAGGGTCCCTCTGGGGGCTGTGCTGGGAAGTAGTCTAGTCTAGCCTTTTCCTTGCTCACCGACTGGCCCACCTCACCAGCTTGAGGCAGAGCTGTAGAAGAATTAATGAAGTGGCCCGGAAAAGAGGAGTAGGGTTAAAGGAAAACCGCTGCAAGAGTAGAGGAGATGCAAAGGCACGGCAAAAACGCAGGGGCAAAGGAACACACTGGTTCCAGTGTGAATTCTCCTTATTTGGAGCAGAGCTTATGGTTTGAGATCAAGGAGACAGCAAGGAGATGAGATACAAAAGCAGGGTTTTCTGCATAAAAAGGAGTCCCGAGTGCGTGTCTATGCAGGGCCCTCGTTTGGAATTGCGTGGAGCCATGTGTACTCAGGTGGGAACCGTTTCCTGTGCCTTGGCTGGCGAGGCCGATTTGAGCGTATTACAGGAGCATAAGTGCTCTGCAGACAGATGGGCAGTGATCGGGCTGGTGAGGAAATGAGGACGTGTCCTTCGCTGTTGAAGGAGGGTTCTCTGAGGCGGTGACACGAAACGGGTTTTCTGACCCAGCTGGGGAGACTGAGGTGTCTGTGCAGGGGTCCCCGCCGGCCCTGCCCGCTACCCACCACACCTGCCAAGGCTGACGGGAGCCTTGGGGGGCGTGGGCTGGCAGCACCGGGCCCCCTTCCCTGGGGAGGCTAGATTTCTCTCAGTCACAGAAAGGTCTGTACATTTTGGGCCTTGATAAAGTTTGGGGGACCAGTTTCTTATAAAGGCAGAACCTCCCAAAGGCTTGGACAAGGTTGTAAAACGTGAGCACAGGTCGCTGATCCACGTGCAGGTGACTTCCCCAGATGTGCAGGGCTGATAGGCCAGTGGCACCAGTTCTTGGAAAATATTATAGGATTCTATCTTCAGGGTTTCCTAGATGAAGCCACCTGTCTGTCCTTTCCAGGTGAACAGTGAAGTAAGCACAACACTTTTCTTTTTCTGCAAGTAACTTTGTAATAGTAGAAGGAAATCTTTGTCTTAACTACCAGGTATATGTTTCTTGGGGTTTTCATTTATTACGTTTCCAGTTTTTAAACAGGATTTGCATTTTAGTTTTGGGAGAGTTAAAAGTTTAGTGTTATTTTATTTTATTTTATTTTTTATTATTTTTTTTTTTTTTGCGGTACGTGGGCCTCTCCCGTTGCGGAGCACAGGCTCCAGACGCGCAGGCTCAGCGGCCACGGCTCACGGGCCCAGCCGCTCCACGGCATGTGGGATCTTCCCAGACCGGGGCACGAACCCTTGTCCCCTGCATCGGCAGGCGGATTCTCAACCACTGCGCCACCAGGGAAGCCCTAGTGTTATTTTAAAAAGGAAAAAAAAAGAAAGAAAGAAAAAAGGGAAGAATAAAGAAGATTCTCCCCAAACCAAGAGACCCGTTCAGTATTAGGAGAGTCCTCACTCAGCAAGCACCTGCTGTGCCCTTGTGAGGCCCTGAGTCTGCCTCGTTTTTTCAACTCCTATATAGTAAGAAAAGAGGAGGTTTCATTGACCGTGTGAGTCTTAATTGTGACAACTTGGCCAGAATGGCTCTAGAATATCTTAAGATTGGGGGTACCCTCCCAGTGTTGGGTGTTTGCTTCACCTTCAGGCTAATAGGGTGCAGGACCCAGACCACAAGCACGGCGGGCAGACTCTGTGGCATCCAGTTGCCATGGCCCAGCGCTGGGCTTCCCAGAGCCGGGAAAGGCTGTGCTTTGAGGGTTGTTTGAGGGAGAAGGGTACATCGCCACTGGAGAAATCCCCAGTCACCAAAATGTCCAAAACAATCTATTATCAAAAGCCCATGGTAGGGTTAGAGGCTAATAGTAGCTAAATTAACAACCCCCTCCCTTGCGTTTGTGAAGTCCAGTCCATGTTGGTTTGAGAGGGTGAGTAATTGGAGGCTCTTTGGGGTGGGGTCTGAAGAGCCTCACGTTTGTCTAGTAGAATAATAACTGAGGAGGGTGTTCTGTGAACAGGACAGTTAGCAGGTTAGTGGTTAGGGCCACTGGGCAGGTTTCGGCATGCCAGGTGGTCCCTTGGGCTGTGGGTACCCAGATGGGTACGGGAAGTACCCGATGCCCTGTTGACAGACCTGGGATACAGAGACTGGGTTTGCGTGTCCACCTGGAAGCCCTTCTGTCTTGGGAACATCCACGTTTCTGCCCGGCACAGACTCCTCTTCTCAAATCAACCCTGCTTTCTTGACTTCTGTTACCGTGCCAAGCGTGTCTCCAGCACCTGCGAGGGGCATTGGGGGGATACTTCTCTGTCTCCTCCTCCCCCGAGCCCCCATCCTTCCCCGCATCCTTCCGGCATTTTCCCTCCCTGACTGTCCCATCATCCTCTGCTCCTTCATTTTCCCATTGCCATCCCCCTGAATGCAGGTTCTCCTCAATTCAGACACGTATTCTAATAAATTCTAACCCATCTCTGTGCATTTAGGTTGTTCTGTTTCCAATTAGAGACTGATTTATCTGACCAATTACCCCAAATCAAGCTTTGAAAATGTTCTGTGAAACATCTAATTCCTCACGTACAGAAAGACACAGCCCGTTTGTCACCTGCCCCAGGCAGTCTTCCCGAAGCTCAGAGCTCATCGGCAGGGGGATGGAGGCCCCCCGGTCTGCAGTGACTCCTGCGGTCTGTACCCCGCCCCGCCCCCTGCAGCACCCAGCTGTGGGGAGGAAGCCCCCATTAACCACTGGGGGGGCTGCTCCGGATGAATCCTGCTCTGGCTGCCTTTCCTCTCCTGCCTCACTCTGTACGTCTACAGCTGGGTCTCCGGGATCACTTCCCACATAAGCTGCTTCTGCTTCTGGGGGCGGCCAAGTTGAGATGCTGCCGTAGACTCCGTTTGTCTATGCGCAAAACGAGGGAAAAGCCAAGAGCTTGCTGGGAGCGTCAGATGAATTAAAGGGCATGGATGTACTTTTAAACTCAAAGCGCTAACACTATTTGAATTTGGAATCCGTGTGCTGGCGGACCTCCTATGAGCATTTCAAGGAACACCGATGCTTTTCAGAAACGGGTCACTGCTTGCAATGATGAGTCGCTGACATCTCTGGGGCCCGAGACATGGTTCCCTCTTGAAAGGATTCTTAGTTCTCTGGGATTTGTTGTTAGTTGCTTTAAAATTGTGTCCCTCTCCTGCACTGCACTACTATTCCCCGTGCGTTGCCACTATGACACGGAGTGAAGGGAACTTTTCTATGAAGACAGGATATTATGGCCTGGGACAGTCTGATGCAAAGACAGCGCGGCAGGGGCAGACGTCCTGGACGTACGGTCCGCAGACAGCCCAGCCCTGCCAACCCCGAGAACGTCCCTTTGTCAAATCCCTTTTGCTCTCTGGGCCACTGTCTCGAAGGCTGGCGGAGACACATTCCAGGGCCCGAAAATGCAGAGTCACAATGTCCTCCAGGATGACTCTCAAGGTGAAATATGTTGGCAAAAATGCTTTCATTTTATTTTGGTCGAAGGAAGAGCGCGGTGAGCACGGAGGGCGCCGAAGGAAGCCCGGTGGGCTTAGGGCCGCAGCCCCCTCCTGGCCGGCAGGCCCCGCTGAGCCAGCTGCGGTTCCGCCTGCAGCCAGGCAAACCCTTGACTGATTCTGGGAAGACACAAGCCCGTCCAGGAACTTTAGCGTGTCCTGTGGCAGTGGCAGGGAGGAGGGGCTTCTGACCCAGCCTGCTCTTGTCACAGAAGCAAACACGCTTGACACAAAGGTCGTTCTCTCCAACCTTACAAAATAGCACCCGGAATTCCTTGTAAATTTGTTCTTCACAAGTCAGTTGAGCCACCGTGTCTAGAAGAACTAACTCACTCTTCTTCAGGACAAAGGAGGCACTTAGAACTTAGGGGGCAGTGGGCAATGGCTCTGCAAATCCTCCTCCTCCTCCAGCATCAGAAAGGGTCATGGTGGCCACGCCGTGTCCCCTTCAAGGCCACCCCAGCCCCTGCAGAGAAAGCGTGAGGCTGGCAGAGCGTGACTCATCTTGTGGGACAGATGGGGTCCTGTGCCTCGGGCTGTGCCTCCTGCCTCTGGTCCAGGCCTTGGACACGGCCCTGGTGACAGCCTGTCACCGGGGATGGAGCTCTGGGAGTGATGCTGACAATGACAGTTAGTCCGTGAAGGGCACTGGCGGAGCTCAGGGCCCTCGGCAGAGTCACTTGGGGTCTTCACAGGTGGAATTAAGTGGAAATGAGGTTATTAAGGCAGACTCTAACCCAATATCACGAGCGTCCTCATCAAATGGGGAAATTTGGAGACAGAGACACCTCCAAAGAGAGGACGATGTGAAGAGACATGGGCAGAAGATGGCCGTCTGCAAGCCAAGGAGAGGGGCTGCAGAGGAGCCAACACTGCCCCCAGGCTGCCCTGGGACTTGCAGCCTCCAGAGCTGTGCGACAATCGCTGCCCGTCGGTGGTGGTGTGTTAAGGCAGCCTTAACTAGCTAATGCGCGTCTCCTTATCCCCATTCTATAGATGGGAAAACTGAGGCCGGGTCGCTGAGTAACTTGCCCAAGGTCCCCCAGAGAGCACGGGCCGCAGGTGGGTGTGACCTAGGTCATCTGGTTCCAGCCACGTGCCTTCGGCCCGCAGGCCCGGGGGGCAGGGCATGTGAGCCTTCTTCCTGCACAACCTCAGGGGCTGAGTTTCCTCACCCTGCAGAGACTTCTCAAGGGGCCCAGGGCTTCCTGCCTTTCTCCCAAGACCTTGTCCCTGTTCCAAGTTTTTTAAAATTAATTAATTAATTCATATTTATTTCTGGCTGTGTTGGGTCTTTGTTGCTGCGCGTGGGCTTTCTCTAGTTGTGGTGAGCGGGGGCTACTCTTCGTTGCGGTGCGCGGGCTTCTCATTGCGGCGGCTTCTCTTGTTGCGGAGCACGGGCCCTAGGCGCGCCGGCTTCAGTAGTTGTGGCGCACGGGTTTTGTTGCTCCGCGGCATGTGGGATCTTCCCGGACCGGGGCTCGAACCCGTGTCCCCTGCGTTGGCAGGCAGATTCTTAACTACTGTGCCACCAGGGAAGTCCCTGTTTAAAGTTTTGAGCTGAATTTATTGCCCCCGAAGCATGGCCTGCACACAGTTTACTGCAGAAAAAAAGTTTGTTTAAAAAAATGGCAAACAAACAAAACCCTTGAGGACATGAACTTTGTGAGCTAAAATCACTCAGCTCTACCTTACTTCGCTAAACTTTTTTCTTCTTTGCCACATTTTTCTTACTTGTTTTTCTTCTTACAAAGGATAACATACATTTGGTGAAATATCTGGCAAGTCTAGAGACACAGGAATACTGATTAGCACCTTGTTTGACTTTACTGCTGGTGCCACTGGTTGCCCGCTGTCCTTTTCTGTCCTGGCTGCAGAAGCTCCAGCTGGTTTGAGGTTCACCGTAGCCCGGAAGTTATGCGGGGGCCTCTAGGGAGGGCTGTGCAGCGTTCTCTTAATTCTCCAATTTCCAAGAGTCTGTGAACCATTGTGAACTGAATAGTTCACTATTTGAGCTGAATAGTCCTCCAGCTGTCTGGTTTCTCCGGTCGGCCTGATTTCTTTGGCGCCGTGAGCCCAGGACGGGGCTGTGATGCGGATGGGGGGGGTGCGGGCCCGCCGATTGGCATCCGGTACACGTGGTAGTTCCGATCTTGCCCCACATAAATGCCAGGAAGATGATGAATGCTGCAAAATTAAAATACAGAGCTACCTCTGCGATGTGATGGTTAAGACTGAGAAACAGATTGAGTTCTTGGGTGGGTCTGGATAGAAACAAGATACAGTGTCCGGGTTACTGAGCGTTCTGCTTGACCCTTCTCTGTAGACCTCTGCCGTCTGTCCCTCAATTCAGAGGCGTGAGCAGCTTATTCTAAACGCAGACAGCCCTACAATCTCACTGTGCTGGTATGGCGCCTCCACTGACCTGGGGATTAGGGGCCTGTCTTCTTTTTTTGATTTTTTTTTTTTTTTTTTCGGTTATGCGGGCCTCTCACCGTTGTGGCCTCTCCCGCTGCGGAGCACAGGCTCCGGACGCGCAGGCTCAGCGGCCGTGGCTCACGGGCTTAGTTGCTCCGCGGCACGTGGGATCTTCGCGGACCGGGGCACGAACCCGCGTCCCCTGCATTGGCAGGCGGACTCCCAACCACTGCGCCCCCAGGGAAGCCCCAGGCCCGTCTTCTGATTAGATTCTGCTGCTCTGCTGTGTGGCCTTGGAGGTCTCTTGTCTCTGAGTGATGTGTATGGAAGAGGGCTTGGACAGTGGGATTCCCAAAGCTCTCCCTGCTCTTTTACTGTGTTAACAGTATGGAGTAAACTCTGCTTAACTGCAACTCTACCTTTGAATGAGGCCTTGCGTGTTTTCTCTGCTGTAGGTTAAGTACAGCATGTATATTTCTAGATTCCTCGTTGGCTTCTTTTGAACTGAATGCAGTTTTCTTTCTGGTGTTTTCTCACCGGCTTACACACAGGGGAGACCACGGCCTGGTTCCCCAGCGGTGGGTCATGGGGAGGAGACTCATTTCTTTGTTCTCAGCCTCCTGGGGAGGACTGGTTCCCACCCCCAGGCCTACAGCCTTATGCAATAACCGCAAATCAGGCTGGAGCCACAGAACCCCTCCGTTCTCCTGGAAGCCCCAGCGCGGCACACAGCTGAGAAGATGCTAATTTTACCTGGTCTCCCTCCCCCTCCCCACCTCCTCCTCCTCTTCATCAGGAGCCAGGGTTTGGGGTGGGCTCTCTCGTGGGCACATCAGTTCCACAGAAAGATTGGGTGGCAGAGTCTGAAATGCTGCCACATTTCTTTGTTCATTTGTCAAACTTCAGGAGACAGCTTTCCCCCAGCCTACAGAAGGGATGTTACGTAACTTCTGGCATTCACCGCACCCCTCACCTTCTTAAACTGCAAGTCTTCATGTGTTTGTAACTGATTTTTCCCTTTTAGAAAAATTTTCGAGTGGGTCAGGCTGAGCAGAAACAGCCCCAGCTGGTTTCTTCTGTGGGCTTATTGCTCTTTCTTGGGATGGGAGCGTAGGATCAGACTCCCTGGCAACCCTTTCCCTTTCTAGCTCCTCCCCACCCACTTCCTGGCCTCTCCAGCTCATGCACCATCTTACCTTTGGCTGTAGATGTTGCTGTGATCTCAGTTGACAAGGCGGCCGGCAGGGCTCCAGGGTGTGTCTGACCCTCCGTGAGGGCGCTGTCCACACCTGCCAAGGCCGAGATCAGGAGGCCCATCCCTGGGCTGTGTCCAGGCTGAGACTCCCAGAGGAAGACCTCCTGTAGATGCTCGTGGCTGGCGGAGCAGTTGATGAGGCAGGAAAGAGTTGACGAGGTCAGTTCTCCAACCCACCTTAGCTAGAGAGGTGTACATCCTCTACCGGTGAGGAGAGAGTGATCATAATAACAGCATGTGTTGAATGATCAATAACAACAGACACCATTGCTGGTGATGCCCAAGGGGCCCCGGAGTTTATGGTTGGAAGGGTTGGATTCTGGAGCCGGAATACCTCGGTTTGGAGCTAGGCTCTGATGCTTAATGTTGGACAAGTTGCAGAACTCCAGTGCCTCAGTTTTCTCATCTATAAAATGGGGGTAAGAGTGCATACGTCACAGTTGGTGGAAGTATTAAATGAAGCAGTATGCATTTTACACAGCCTAAGATAGTGCCGTGGTAACTGTAAGCTGATGTTAAGTTGAAGAGATTTGCCACCATCCTGTGGCCGTGCTGGGATTCAAACCCAGTGGCCTCTGGTCCTGGAGATTGTCCACTTTCAGCAAAGGCCACTGTCTATCATACTAGGCTCCTGTGGTGTCTTAGGCTCCTTGGATAAAGAGACTTAGGATCTTCTGTCAGAATTGCCACGACCTCTTTAACCACAGCCTGTCTGGATTATTGTACTGCACCTTCTCAGCTCCTCGCGTCTGTATTGGGATGGTAAATCCATCCTATGGCCATTGACCCACGGAATAAATGCTTACGTAAGAGTCAGGAGCACAAGGCAAGATGGTGTAGCTTTGTCCGGAGGGTCTTAGGTACTGAGCATGGAGGTAAGACGTTGTGTCAGAATCTAAGTTGCAGTCGGGGTACCTCGGACCTGGGGCCGGTGAGATTCATGAGAGGGTCGTAAATGCCTCGCGGTGCGGTGGTCTCGGGAGACGCCATTGAGCTGGGTGGTGAGGGGGGCACGGGTTCACTCGGTGGAGGAGAGGCGTGGATGTCCGCGCCCTTGGAACACAGCTAGCAAAGGCCCAGGACTTCTTCAGGAAATAAACACTAGAGCACGTGGCCCAAATGGAAGGATCTTTCGTGGCCTTGACTGGGTCCCCGTCCTGCGTGATGCCAGGCGGGCTGTTCGGTGCCCAGTTTCTTCGGGCTCTAGTTGGCTAAGCATCAGGTTGTGACGTGTCTTCACTGCAGGCTCAGGCACTCAGAATAGAAATGATTTTTTTAAAAAAAAACAAGGGCAAAGTTTGTTACAGTATTTAACCGCGTTAGAGCAAGGGGATGGTCAGAAAGACGGGCAGGATTCCCCCACAGGCATCTACACCGGGGTCAGGAGACGGTCCCTGGTTTCACTGGCGGACAGCCCCGCCCATGGGTTAGGAGCTGCCTCTGGCTGCTTTGCGGAGCCTCTCTATGACCCACAAAGCCTACGGTAGGAACGGTCTGACCCTTATGGGGAACATCTGCCAGCCTCTGGTCTACACCTTTACTGGGCTTTTATAGCACATTATTCACTAGTGGAAGGAAGGATGTAGAAACTAAGATTGGGTGAGAATTCTAGACCCCGCAGCTCCTAGGCCATGGTTAGTGCTTGTCTACTGATGGTAGCTTGGACACCAGCTCCATCTCGTTCATGCTCTGTAAACTGGGATATGGCGAAGCTCACTTACCCCTGTTCACCAGGAGCATTGCAGCTGAACACACGGGATTCTTAAAAAGCAAGAGCGGTGATTGGAGCTGGTCCTGTGTGTCGCCGAGGCTACCTCTGGCCTCGTGACAACCAGTGCTACACGCGGTCTCATTGCATTCAGAAAAGAAAGACGTACGGCCTTGCGGTTGGAGAACAGGCCTGGGTCTTGCCTGCCGAGAGATGCCCCCCACCTCTACCCCTCAGCCTCCCTGTACCCCGGCCCTCCTGCACATGCGGGCTGATGTTTCTTACAGCTGTTGTATGACTTGGTGGCTCGTGATTTCGTGCACCCAGCAAGTTCTCAGTCAGTGTTAGTAATTATTATTTCTTAATCTTCATCTGGATGGATGTTGCTTTTTTTCCGTGTGGGAAATATAAAACCCTCCCCCAAAGGCTGACACTGTGAAAGTCTTATTACCCCGTGAGCTGACAGGCCCTTGTCTGAAACCTTAGCACTGACAGGCAGCTGACCAGAGGATGGTGAGCCTTTCGACAATACAATAAATGCCAGATTTTAAATTTGGAAGAGACATGGAGGAGAGCAGATATACGTTGACAGTTTTGGAACTCTGGGCTAGGTCAGAGAAGGAAAACACTATTGAAATATCATTTGGAACTTTTCTCTTTTACAATTTTGAAATGCATCCCCTGACTTTAAGTAGGCAAGTCTATGTGTAGAATGAACAGGCATTATCCCTTGACTGAATTAAGACCAGGCAAGAGACCCTCTGTTTATTCTAAATTACTGTTACTAAAATACTCAAGTTTATTTCATTAAAATCTTCATAATCTCTAAACAGGAGTATCCATCTAGTTCACAATCAATTTATTTAAAGGTAATATTTGAAGAGTCCTGTTTGCCTCTCTGCTTGGTCAGTCCCTCCACCCTCCAGCCCAGCCCACTCTGCTAGGTAACTGCTTTAATTGTGGTTCAGGTATTCATCCAGTGTTCCTTTTTTTTTTTTTCATTTTCTTTGTATTTTTCTTTTTTGTTGTTGAAGTATGGTTGATTTACAATGTTGTGTTAGTTTCAAGTGCACAGCAAAGCGATTCAGTTGTATATATATATATATATATATATATATATATATTCTTTTTCAGATTCTTTCCCCTTATAGGTGATTACAGATATTGAGTATAGTTCCCTGTGCTCTACAGTAGCTCTTTTTTGGTTATCTGTTTTATATGTAGTAGTGTGTATGTGTTCATCCCAAACTCCTAATTTATCCCCTTTCCCCTTTGATAACCATAAGTTTGTTTTCTATGTCTGTGAGTCTATTTCTTTTTTGTAAATAAGATCATTTGTATCATTTTTTTAGATTTCACATATAAACGACATCCTGAGATCTGTCTTTCTCTGTCTGGCTTAACTTCACTTAGTATGATAATCTGTTTTTCCATCCATGTTGCTACAAATGGCATTATTTGTAAATACGTTCATTTGTATCTTTTTTAGATTCCACATCTAAATGATATCATATGATCTTTGTCTTTGTCTGACTTGCTTCACTTAGTATGATAATCTCTAGGTCCATCCATGTTGCTGTAAATGGCATTATTTCATTCTTTTTCATGGCCGAGTAATATTCCATTGTATATATGTACCACATCTTCTTTATCCATTCATCTGTCGATGGACATTTAGGTGGCTTCCATGTCTTGGCTGTTGTAAATAGTGCTGCTGTGAACACTGGGGTGCTTGTATCTCTTTGAATTACGGTTTTCTCAGGGTATATGCCCAGTAATGGGATTGCTGGGTCACATGGTAGTTCTATTTTTATTTTTTTAAGGAACCTCCATACTGTTCTCCATAGTGGCTGCAGCATCCAGTGTTTCTTTATGCAAATACAAATAAGTACGCATATATATATATGAAGTTTATACAACATTCAGTATGCAACATACGTGTTCTACACTTTGCCTTTTAAATTTACTACATTGTGCAAATCTTCCCATTTTAATGCGTGGCATGTTTCTCCTCTTTCTGCAGTAGCCTAGTAATCCATTCCAGGGTTGATTTCCTCAGTTTATTTAACCTGTCACCTACCTGGATTGTTTTTAATCTTTTGGTATTTCAGACAAGACCGCAGTGACTGACAAACTTGCTCACATATACACTGGTCACATGCCCGAGAAGTGAGATTTCTGGATCAGAGGATAAATGTAGGTCAAGTGTCAGTAGATTCGGACAACAAAACCCTTTTGATGTGTTGTATCATCTCGGACTCCAACCAGTCGGGCAGGAGAGCAGTTATTGACGGACAGCCTCGTGGACGAGTGTTTTGTCAAACGTTTGAATGTTTGCCAGTTGGAGAATTGAGAACGGCATCTTACGCGGTCAATTTGCATCTCTCTCTTCTTAGGAATGTGTCCATCTGGGGGTACTTGTCTTTCTTTCCCTGTGAACTATTTCTTGTTCTTTGATCATTTTCTATTACTGTTGCTCTTTTATCTCTCAATTTCTAAAACTGTACAAAGGAGGTTAACTGGGATAAGTTTTGCAACTGTTTTTTAAAATAATTTTGTTATTTATTTTGACTTACCTTGGCTTTGCAGAAGTTTTTGCAATTGTATATATAAAGGAATGTTGCCAGGAAGAAACATAAGGTCTCCTCATTCTAATGAAGCAATGATTTTACTTGTGTGGGTGTGTATACTTTCTTTGTCTGTGGTGGCTAACACAGCATATGATTTTTATGCTCCTTTTCCACTCACCAAAATTATATTGTAAAGCCACTGGTTAAGAGTGTAAAATATCATTCTGTGGCTTGTACTTTTCCATTCTTCTGTTTTTACTGGTTTGACATTTCTTTTTAAAAAGTATATTTATGCTCTGAAAACTTTTTTAATATTACGGGAAATGCTATAATGAACATTTAATGCCCTTGATTTTTTTAATTCTTTTTTTAAAAAGAATTAGATTTATTTATTTATTTTTGGCTGCGTTGGGTCTTTGTTGCTGCACGTGGGCTTTCTCTAGTTGGGGCGAGCGGGGGCTACTCTTCACTGTGGTGTGCGGGCTTCTCATTGCGGTGGCTTCTCTTGTTGTGGAGCATGGGCTCTAGGCGCGCAGGCTTCCGTAGTTGTGGCATGTGGGCTCAGTAGTTGTGCCTCGTGGGCTCTAGAGCGCAGGCTCAGTAGCTGTGGCGCACAGGCTCAGTTGCTCCACGGCATGTGGGATCTTCCCGGACCAGGGCTCGTACCCGTGTCCCCTGCCTCGGCAGGCGGATTCCTAACCACTGCACCACCAGGGAAGTCCTGATTTTTTTTATTCTTATGGATGAATTCCCGGAAACGGTGTTACTTGATTAAAGGAGTTGAACATTTTTAAGGTCCTTGAAAAATAGTGACTGTTGCCTCTCAGTAGTGGTCTATCGTTATGTATTACCATTAGCCATGTGTGTTTAGTAGTGGCTCCATGACTGTAACCAGATTATTATAATTCAGAAAAAGTGCAATTGATTTTATAGGTGGAAAATCAGCCCTGTCATCTTCCACATGAGTAAATCAGGGTGCAGAGTGGTCAGGAGGTGGGTTAGGGTCAC
Organism: Kogia breviceps; assembly: GCF_026419965.1. Lineage (NCBI taxonomy): Eukaryota > Metazoa > Chordata > Mammalia > Artiodactyla > Physeteridae > Kogia > Kogia breviceps. The sequence goes on along the minus strand of NC_081320.1, from coordinate 98,961,551 downwards.
AGAGCTGGCTACAGCCGGTGTCCTGGCTCTCGGGAAGAGAGAGCTGGCACATTTCCACATGAATTCACACCAAAGCACAGGTGACTGGACATGGTTCTTTGGACAATTTTCACATAAATTTAACTGGGCCAAAATGAGCAATTTTATTTCACTGCAGAGAAAAGTCACACCAAATTGCTAATTTAGTAGTTATTGAGCCATCCACTCAGTAAATATTTACTTTCCACATGTAGCCCATAATACCAGGTAGTAGATATGACATGACGTAAAATCCTCCCTGTTCCAGAAAAGCTTCTAGAAGAGCAGAGATCCCTCTCACCAGTCACCCTGGCTTTCTCCCAGGCCTGAGTTTGGAGCATCAGGTAGATTGTGCTGATCTATTTTTATGGGACGCGTCCTCTGTGCCGGGGCCTTTGGATGCAAGCGTGAGCAAAGCCAATGAAAATCAGCCTCCTCGAGGAAAGGGCGGCAGAGGATAAACGAGAAAAGTAAGGTAAGCCGCAGACAGTGATGGGCTCTGAGGAGGAGGAAGGTGGGTGCAGGCGGGGCTTGAGGGCTTTGCATTTCACCTGCACCGCTGGGGAGTGGTGGGAAGCTCTCAAGCAGGAGAGACCTGACGAAATAGTGTCCTGCAGACACGTGAGGCTGCTGCGAAGCCCGGAGAAAGAGCCCCTCGGCCCCCATCCCTCATCGTCTCTGCGCAGGTGCGAGCAGACTTGGAGACGAGATCTGGGTGCCCCTGGGCGGGGGTGTGTGTGTGGTCTTCCACGGCCCTGGAGCACCCGAGCCTGCTCCTTTCTGGAATGTCAGGAAGCCGGCAGACGGCCCTTGATGCATCAGAGGCCTGTAATAACCTGTGAAAGAGGAAACCATTGGCTGGACATAGCGGGTCCTGTTCTTTTGGGTGCGGTAATTCTACACTGATGATTCTCACGTGACCAAAGAGTTGTACGTCTCTGAGAGAACGCAGTCCCTTTAGACCCATTATCATGTCAACAGCTTGGTCCTTCCCCGAAGCAGACTTCTCCACGTCTGTTCTCCGTGAAGGAAGGCTCCACGCACAGGAACATTGTGGGCCGGTCCGAGGCGTACAACCCAGGTTTCAGCACTGGGCTGGAAATAAACGTGCTTTTCTAGACTCGCTTTCTTATGGGTTTTCCCTGCAGGAATGCTGTCCACCTTGGAAGCTGGTGTTTTCGTGGGAGTTACCTGAAGTTGGCATCTCTGTTTCCCTGCAGGAAAGGTTGCGTCAGTTTATTTGATTACAGCCAGTTCCCTCATGGGTGGGCTTCGAACAGAGCTGCATGTTCAGGAGACGGTGAAGTCGGTCTGCAGGGGGAGTGCTGAGCCTGGTCGTCTGGGGCCTTCCTCTGTCTTTGTGACTCTTCTCTAAATTAAAGCTCTGTGTCTGCACCTGTGGGGGCGTCATCGCCACCATGTCAGAACTACGTTTGAGGAAGTTTTGTGGTTTTGATATTTGATAGAGCCCCCCGTGTTGTCTAGCTAGAGGCTGGAGGGTGGGGGCAGGCGGGGTGTTGGGACAGGAGAGGGGCAAGAAGGGGTTCGTGGCATCTCCATGAGCCCATCTCTCTGTCATGACTTGGGTATCTCTCTCTCCGTCCAGTAAGCTCACCTGCACTTCGGGTCTCCTTAGCCAGGGGCAGAAAAGAGAGACTGGAGCAGCTGTAGTGTTCTCTGAGTCCCTACTGGAATATGAGTTCTAGAATCGTGGGCGAGGGCTGAGCCTGGGGCTTGGGCACGTGGGTCTCAGGACTGGGTGGGATGGACCTGCGGTCATGGGCCCTTCCTGACCTCCTAACCTTGGCCACACCTCTGGACCCCTGGTCTTCAGTCCTGTCCAAGGACATAGTGATGCCCCAGCCTCCCTCACAGAGAGGTTAGGAGAGCCAGTAGGGTGACAGATTGTTTCTCCTGATTATTAGCAAGTACAGACTCTGGCACTGGGCCTGGGGAAGACAGAGGAGCTTTTTGTGAGATTAGGATTCATCATCTCATCAAAGAAGTTGAGCGCTGGATTGATTTCGGCATCTTAGCCGACTAAATGGACCGTCCTTAACCGTCATGGGGCCAAACGCCTCATTTCATAACTGGAGGACTCTCGGTGACGGAAAAGATAGTTTTATGTGCAAAACACGACACTGTCAACAGCCTTAGGTTAAAACAGCAGTGGCGTTTTTTCCTCAGAGGGTGGCCTCTTGTCACCTAAAGGTGGAACAGCCAGGCTAGCAATTGGCTTTTGTGTGCAGTGGACGAGAGTAGCGGGGCCGAGAGTGGAGCTCTTGTGAGTGAAGGGGCCTCTCCAGGCTCCCCGGAAGACGCTGCCAGCCCGTCAGCAACCTGAGCAGTGGGTGCTTTGAGGGCGTTCGCTGGACCCGAGACTAGTGGAAACGTTGGTGCCGGAAGAGAATGTGGCTGGAAAGGTCAGGAGGCCGGGTGAGAATTCTGGATTTGCCGTTTCTTACCTTGAGACTTCGGCAAATGTTTTACTCTTCTTCAGCCTCTGCTGTTAATCTGCTAAACGAAGGTAACTGAGCTGATTTCCTTCTCTGAAGTGTTGATTATCAACTATACAATAGGAAGTGTTTTTTGAGTAGAAGTTCAGAAATACTGCAGGCGATCGCAAGGGCGTCCTGAGATGCTATTCAGCATTGTTTGGTCAGAAAATAGGTATATCCTCTTCACCCCAGTGAAATAAGTAATGCCCACTGAGGCTAAGTATATTTTTTCCATCTAGTTAGCTAGGCAGGAAAGGAAAGAACAAAATACAGCCATATTTTTCTTTGAGTAGGTTTTTTTTTTAAACTGTTGCATGGTAATACTGACTCTTCTCATGGAACTTACTTTCGAGGGGGAAGAAAACAATACATAAATAAAGAAGTGCGTGTAGACAATGCCTGGGGTCACATAAAGAGGGGCAGGGGACCGGAGGTGACGGATTTTATGTAGGTGCTCAGATGATTGAAAGAAGGTGAAAAGGTGCGATAGGCTGTAGGTCATGGGCTTTGGAAAACAAAGATTCGTGATATTATTGTCATAAATCATCATACTGATGAAATGACATGGGATTCTTTAAGCTTGTGCCAAGCTCCCGTTTTCTAAATACGGGGGTCCTTTAATAATTATCAGGCCATTATTACATTGAGAAAATAGCTGAGCCCCCAAGGAATAGAATGACATGGAATCTGCCCAGCTCGGGGCACAGCGGGTTGTAATTTACTGGTGACTAAAAGTGAACTCTGAGTATACCCAGAGGTACAAATGAGAGTTTGGAGACGGCGTAGGGAAGATACTTGTCATAGAAGTGTTACACAGTCCAAGGCAGGGGACACCCCTTCTGCTCTGCACGTGGGATTTGCATGTCTCTGCCACGCCTGTGCCGGCAGGTGTCAGAGGTCACGCTGCTTCTAGATCTAAAGACATGGGCACTGAGTGCGGCTCCCACCTCGAGGTGATTTGCACTTGTGCGTGTCTGGTCCCTGTGCGATAATCACCTCATGGTTGGCTCCAAATAGGAGAAGCGGAATTTAAAGCTTCCTGTCCGCCTTCCCACAAGAAGTCTCCTGGATGCTGAGGGTGTGCGCTGGACCTTCTGACCTGCGCCTGCTGTGGTCTTCCTAGGACAAATCCTTAGGAGCCCCTGGGTCTCAATGAACTAGAGCACAAAGGATGGGGCACTCAAAACTGTCTTGTCCAGGCAGTGTCCAGCCTTTGGCTGTGTCCTACATGTGGAAGCAGAGAAAGGGCCCAAACCTCTAGTTCTTTCACTTCTTTTCTTCGAACCCCAGGCTTTGGAGAGTTGCTCACGGTTACGTGTGTTTAAAGTGGCATTTCCAGGATGCTGTTGTCAGGCCCTGGCCTTGGTCCTGACCTTGGGCCTGCTCTCCTGGAGGACTTCTTGTAGGAATTTCCTGTTCCTGAGCCTCATCCAGGAGTCCTAGTTGGCTCCACGCACGGAATCGAGGATGCCGACCTGTAAATCAGGGGCTGGCAGACTTTTCTCTGCAGGGCCAGATAGTGAGCGTTTTAGGCTTTGCTGGCCCACATGTCTTTGCTTGTGTTTTTTGTCTTATAATCTCTCAACATGCAAAAAGACATTCTTAGCCCGAAGGTTGTACAAAGACAAGGCCTGGCCCCGGTTCGCAGACTCTGCTCTTCACTTGGAGGGCTTCTGCCCCGTGCAGAGCCTGCCTTGCCTGCTGGTAACGTGTACCTACCGTGTCTGCTTCCTGGGAAAGCGGTTGAGCTGGGCTCAGAGGGGCTCGTGGAGATCCTGCAGCCGGCGGTAAATGATGGAGAAACGCTGGCACCTTCCTCCCACGCCCACCAGACTTGAGCAAGGGCAGCTCTGTCCTTCAGTCCTTCCACTTGCGAGGTCAAAGGCCTTGGGGCTGGCCTGGACCCTGTCTCTCTCGTAGCCGTACCTGGGCTGTCAGCTCGTCCTAGCGGCTTTTCTTTCCAAGCAGGTCTAGAGTATGGCCACCCGCCCTCGGCCTGTTTCTCATGGCGTCACCCGGACACACCCCGCCTCTCACCTGGACAGTTGCCGTTGTCTCCCACCGGTCGCTCGGCCTGTGCCTCTGCCCCTCTGGTCTGGCGGGGACCCTGGACACCATTTCAGCACATCTCCCCCGCCCTGCTTGTTTTCCCAACGCACGCGCATTACTGGCCGACACACTGTCTGTTTTACCGATTCACCTTATTTATTTCCTGTCTCCCCACTGGAGTGTTAGCTCCCAGAGGGCAGGGGTGCTTGTAGAGTCTGTGCACTGTTAACGTTTCCGGTGACCAGAGCAGTGCCTGGAATAAAGTGCTCCGAGATGCCTGTTTCATGAATGATCGACGGAAGTCTGTCTTCTGTTGTCCCAGGTGTGAATTCCCCTAGCGACACTTTTTAGTTCATCCCAATGATACCGCGTACATTTGAAAGCTAAGGGGTATATGTGTTTGCACGTTTCTCGGGCATGCAGACCCTGAACGACCCCAGGCCTCTGGCACGTGCCGTGGCCTGGCCTGCAGGGGCACCACCTGAAGAGCCCCAGGCTGGGCCATGTGTGCCTCTTGGTTGTTTCCGGCCCCTCACTGAGTCCTGCGTGTCATCCTGCCGGCTCTGTCTTTAGAGAATCTGGCGGATACCTGGCCTCCTCACTGAAAACATGAATCAGCTCTAACTGCCCGAGTGGAGTTTATTGTATCCACTTAACTCTGTTTTTAGCAATACCCCTTCCTCTCATCTGTTCTTAGGAAGCAAAGACAAAGCCCAAATAAACCTGATAGAGGAAGTGTATATATCGGTACAATAAGAAATCTGTTCCATGTATTTGGAAGCTCCAGATTTTACCTAATTTTCTGGCTAAAGTACATCAAGGAAGCTGAAACTGTCTGCAGCTCAACATTGACAAAAGGGTGATTCTGCTTGACTCCCCCAAGGTTTCTTTGAACAGATTCCCTGTCATTGTGTACCTTGTACTTGATCCCTTTTCTTTCACGATGAGATCTTCACGAGCAGGTGCTTCAGCCGGAGCAAAGGCTCTGGTTGTTGCCCGATGTGCTGTGTGGTGAGACCTCTGGCCCTCGTAATCCCGTGTCTAGAACAGTTTGGATCGTCACAGAACCCTAACGCCGGCGGCTGACTACTGATCGCGGTGCGTGGAAGGATGGGGGGGTGTAACCATAGGCCTGGGATGGGGAGGGGCTTGAGGTGGAATTGCCACGAGCCCTTAGAGAGGGAGGGCGGGAGTGTTGAGATGATTTCGTGGACAGTCAGGGCTCGCAGCCACAGGAGAACCCGAGCTCCGAGATGCGTCTCTGGTGGCAGGATCGATCCTTCGAGAGCATGTTTTATCCTCTAGCTCTCTCTCTCTCTCTCTCTCTCTCTCTCTCTCTCTGAGACGCATCGCCCCCCAAGCCCCCTGCCGAGGCCCCCTCTGCTGCTGCAGTCACAGCAGCAGTCACTCTCGCTGAGAGCTGGGTGACACCTTCCCAGGTGGGTGGAAGGAGGGAGGGTTCAGGGCCTGGAGGGATCCTGCGAGCCAGGCCCGAACCAGAGCTCAGATGAGGCTGCTGACCCAGGAGGGTCCAGGACAGGACACGGGGGTCGCGTGGTCGGTGGGCGGCAATGCTGACATGAGAACCCCGGCTTCTGGAATCTTCCCAGAGGCCCGTGTCCGTCCCACCGCGTGCTCCCTACTCCATGACGTCTTGCTCTGTTCTGTTCTTGTTCTGTTAACCCCGAGGGACGGACAAGCTCCACACCGAGGAATTTCCCAGGCTCCTTGTCTTAGCAGCAAGACCTCTGTTTGGTGCCTGGAAGGACACAGCCACGTACCTGTCCTACCCCGACCTGAGCTGGCCAGAGCGTGCTCCCAACGAGGAGCCATCAACCAGGACGGACTGCAAGGGTCAGGAGGATGCAGAGGACACCTGTGCCCCACTGAGGGCCCTTTCTTTGGCAGAGCGTGATTAGGAATGTTTAGAGCCGGGCGTGGGCGTGGCCCATGCTGTCCGCGCTCTATCCTACATGTCTGGACGGGTTCTGTTGCTCTTTTCTCTGTGTCCTTATCTGAAAAAGCAAAACTGGAGATGATGCTTCACTGTGTCACTGGCAGGGTTTGGCAACAGTGCCATCAGGGTGGCTCAGGACCAGCTAGAAGGCGGTGGGATGGCGTGAGGTGGCCGTGCGACCTCTTAGCCAATCCCCACACAGCTGGGAGCAAGGAAATGCTCTCTAAAAGGACTCGCAATCCGATGATGGTCCCCGTCGGCCTTAGGACGCGATGCCTTTACGCCTGACTTTTAAAGCTGTCGCTGGCTGGTAGCCGAGGGGTGACGTTTGCGGTGGGAATAATGGTCCCTTTGTGTGTCCTTCTGTGTGTCACTCCTGGACCGGGGTCAGAGAGCCAGGCTGGGCTGGGCCGTCCGCGGGAAGCGGTCTCTGATGAGGAAGATACCGGGGCGCTGCGAGTGAGTGAACGGCCCTTGTTTCCTAAGCCAAGCCTCCCACAGAGAGGCAGCTTCCAGAAGCAGGTGCCCAGGTCCGCCCAGGCCGGGGAGGAAGCGTCTCAAGGCGGGAGCCCCGGCTGGCGCTGGAAATGTCTGTAAGGGCTTTTTCAGCCGCATCTCTGTCGTGTCTGTGTGGGCCTCCCTCCTTTGCACCCCGGGGAGCAGCGGGGGCTCCGGGTCCTGCTGCAGGAAGACTCACTGCGTTGGCCTCGCCCCCACCCAGACTTTTCTCTGGCGAGAGAAGCGCAGACCCAGGGCACCAGGGAAGGATGGAGGGAGGAGGTGGGCTTGCTCGGTGGAAGGAAGCGACTCCTTTAAGTCAGCCTTCCCCTCCACCCCAGCGTGTGCTTCAGTGCCCGGTACCAGACGCCACATCACAGTCAGGCCGCGCCAGGGGAAGGAGCTCCTCTTCCCTCTCACCTGTGCAGGTGCACTTGAAAGGCGCCAAGCTCCCATTCGTGGATGGGTTTTTAAACCCACTTTTAGTACGTTTCAAGATTTTGAAGATGACCCATTTATCAAGCCGTGAGTCTGTAGGCAAGGCGGTCGGAGCCCCAGAGCCCAGTGGGGATGGGAAGCAGATCTCCTTCGCCCTGCAGACGACGTCTAGAAGGGGGTTACGTTGAAACATGTTGATCTTGAGATAAGTACAAGCAGAGAAGCCCCCGGGGCTCCCAGGGCAGATGCCACAGCATGAAAGGAACAGAGCATCGGGCCAGACCTCTGCCTTCCCTTCCCTGCTTCAATGCAACTATTTCCCAGCATTTAAAAAAAAAAAAAAAAGACAAGACTAAAACCCCCATATTTTACGGAAAAGGTGACTGGGGGACACCAGCGTCGGGTGACCAGCCGAAGACCTCAAGGGGAAACAGGCCTACCTTCCTCAGACGCGCGGCCCGGCTGGGACACGGGTTTGTGGGACAGCCTGGCAAGGGAGTTGCCTTACTGGATGGGGCCTCAGGGACGGGGTGCGGGGCGGCCGAAGGCAACGGGGCCTGTTTGTCCGGGAAGGGCTGACTGCCTTAGACATCCACGCTTTTAGCACAAAGAGGCTTCTGGGCCACTGTTAACAGAGGTGAGTTTATAGGCTTGTAAAATGGTCCGAATCTTTGGGAGGCAGGAGGGAAGTAAACAGAAGGTCCCAGGTTAAGTGAAGGCAAGTTTCCTCATCACGTCTGTGGTAAGAGACCCTAGGGCCTCTACGACGTGCGGAGTGGAAACCCTTACCTGCGCCTGACAGGTCTCTGGCTGTTTCTCCTCTGCAGAGTGCAGCTCGGACAGGCCGCAGTTCTCTCCGGTCCCTGGGCCCCTAGTTGATTGTCTCCTCTTTGCTCTTTGCCCTGCAAAGTTTGAATGTTGGGGAACACGTGACAGCGAAATGACTGAAAAGTAGCTTTTTCTTCCCTTTTTAACCTTGATGGTGTGTGGTTGTGCTTGAGAGCGTGTTTTGTGCTTTGTCCAGTGGAGCCCTACTGTACGCCCTTCTTGGGGTATCACCGTGTTCATTAACACCTGGAGACCCGCGCGGGGTTTGATGCTTAAAAACAAGCACACAAATCTGCCCAATTATATTTAATCCCGTGTTCCTCTGATTTTTAGTATCACACTTAATAGTACTGTTTGGGGTCAAATCTAAAAAAAATGATACAAATGAACTTTTTTACAAAACAGAAATAGGCTCACAGACATAGAAAGCAAATTTATGGTTACCAAAGGGGAAAGGGAGTGGGGAGAGATAAATTAGGAGGTTGGAATTAACGGATACACACTACTATATATAACGATCAATAAGGACCTACTGTAGAGCAGAGTTTACTATACTCAATATCTTGTAATAACCTATAATGGAAAAGAATCTGAGAAAGAAGGTGTATATATATATATATATATAAGTGAAATATAACTGAATCACTGTTCAGTACACCTGAAACTAACAACATTATAAATCAACTATACTTCAATGGACAAAAAAATAAGTTAAAAAATAAAAAGAATACTGCTTGGGGAAAACATGGTCTTAAAACAGATTAAAACCTTAGACTCTTAAAAGAATCCAGTTGACTCTGCATGTTAATAAGGATTTAAGTGAAAACAACAAATTTTTTAAAATAAACTTTTTATTTTAGGGCAGTTTAGATGAACAGATTTGGTTTTAAATTTAGCTTTAGGTTAACAGATTTGGACTTATATTTAGAAAGCTGATGCAGATTGCATAGGGAGGTACCATATAGAAGAGTTTTAGGTCTCCACCACTGCTGACATCCCATCCCCACCAGAGGCGCAGGTGTTACAGCGATGAACCTACACTGAGACATCCCTCCCACCCAGAGTCCTTAGCTTGCTCTATTAGCCCAGGCTGCCATAATGAAACACCGTAGACTGGGTGACTTGAAACACAGAAGTGTATTTTCTCACAGTTCTAGAGGCTACGAGTCCGAGATCGGGAGGCCAGCAGGGTTGGGTTCTCCTCAGGTGCTGGTGAAAGCCCTCTTTGTGGCTTGCAGGTGGCTACCTTCTCCCTGAGTCCTCACCTGTAGGCGAAAGAGAGGAGGGTGCTGAGATCTTCCTCTCTCATAAGGCCACAGCCTTACTGGATTAGAACCCCACCCTTACGACCCCACTGAACCTTCATTGCCCCGAAAGGACATACAGTCATCACATTGAGGGTTAGGGCTTCCACATAGGAACTTTGCAGGGGACATGACTTTGCCCACACCGTTGACATTGGGGCTGGCGCTTGGTGTGGGTTTTGGCAGATGTGTAATGACATGCATCCACCATTACAAATCATACTGATTAGTTTCACTGTCCTAAAATGTCCTCTGTTGATCCTTCTCTCCCTGACAGGCAATCTCTGATCTTTCTACAGTCTCCATAATTTTACCTTTTCCGGAATGTCATATAGTTTTAATCAGACAGTCTGTGGCCTTTCAGAGAGATTGGCTTCTTTCACTTAATAACATGCATTGAAGGTTCCTCCATGTTTCTCCATGGCTCGATAGCTCATTTGCCTTTAGCCCTGAAAACATGTTCCATTGTCTGGATGTCACACGGGTCATTTACCCCTTCACCTCCTGAAGGACATCTTGGTTGAGGCCACGTTTTGGCAAATCATGCATAAAGCTGCTGTAAATACCCACGCACAGGTGTTCGTGTGAATGCAAGTGTCCACATTAGCTGGGTGAGTACCTGGGAGCAGAACCGTCTCCTCTGCAGGAGAAGACATTCAGACGCCTTCCTGAAGGTTCACGGGGCCACATACGCTTGGATAAGTCAACACCCCCGCAGTCAATTTTCTACCCAGCAACCGTTCTCATGTTTCTGCTGTGACTGGCAGAAATTGTGAAGCTGTAGCTTTCCACCCCGCCGCCAACATGGAAGCACTCGGGTTAGGCCCAGGAAGCTCTGTGGCAGAACTGGAATTAGTTTGTCTACAGAGCCAGAAGGCTCCGTTCTCATGCAATCCATAGGGTATACAAAGGAGGTCTCGCAGGCTGGTTACGTGCCTTCTCTGTGTCTTGCCTTCCTCATTGTTGAAACTGGAATAGTAACAACTATTGAAGCCTCAAAGTCACTGTGTGGATACATGAAATAATGTATAAGATTGGATCACATAGTGCCTGATGCACATATATGTGTATGTAATGGGCTGTCTGCCTGTGGCCAGCACTGTCCAGCAGGATAGAAAACACTGCTTATCACTTTGGGGGCAAACTAACACAAGTGGCAGACGTGGTAAGGCCACGCCTCCCCGGAGGGAGTCATGGCAAAGAAGAAAGGAGGCTAATATGCGGAGTCTAACCCCGCACCTGGCAGACACAGGCTGCGCAGTGCAGCATTTTTGAGAGGTGGTCATGTGTGTGGGCTTCAGGGTGGGAGGGTCCTGGGGGAGATGCCATCCTGTGGAATCGTGTAGCCCAGTGGTTGTTAGACTTCACTGCAGATGGGAATTCCCTGAAAGGCTAGTGAAAACTCAGATGGCTGTGACCCCCCCCTGCCTCCCCGGCTGCGGAGGGACCACCGACACGCCTCCGCCGGCTCTAGGGCCGTCCTGAGAGTCAAAGTTGGGCAGTGACAGGCTGACAGCGGTTTGATGTTCCCTTCCCCTACTTTGCTTTGAAGGGGAGACAGTGGGTGAACAGGGGCCTGCAGAATCCACAGCCCCAGAGCCCGGGTGGGATGGTCCTGGCCAAATAAGCACATTGTACTTCTAAGACTATCTCCCTCAATGGGTTCTTTCCCCGTCTAGCTCTTTCTCATCCTTGTATACCTCTCATCACAATGCACCCTCTGCATAACCCAGTCGTGCTTAATAAGTAACTTGCCTTATAAACATTTTGAGTTGCTTAGATTGAATAATGCTTAAAATTGACCAGATGTTCTTAAAATAGTTTGTTGTTTCATTCGACTTGACATTCACATTAGGAAAACAAAGACTGTTTTTTTTCTCTTATTGTGCATTGTGATTTTCTTTGCCAATTCCTCTTTCAAGTTTGCAGCTGTTCAATGTTTGCAAAATCATATTCAGCCCATCCTGTGTGTCAGCAAGGTCGTGATGGGCTTAGACAATGTATCCATTTTTTTTTTTTTTTTTTTTTTTTGGTAAAATATGTCCAATTGTTGCTCCCATTGAACCATGATTGTGAGCTCACCTTAGAGAGTGTCTGCTCTGTAGGAAAGAATACTGACAAGATGCCAGGAGATCGTGTCTGACCTGCTTCAAGGCTGAGTCATGGGGCTGGGAGGTGAGAGGCTACGGCTAGCCTGTGCCCAGGGCAGTGGAGGCCACCCTGACTCAGGTCAAGTGGAAATCATGGTCCAGGAAGAAGAGAAGTGAGAGGTCAAGCCTTGCAAGTTGAACCGAGGGTCATTATAAACAACAAAGGAGCCAAGCTCAGAAGCCAGGGGAGAGAGAATTGTCTGGGGAGGAACCAGCCAGGATGGGACCAGTGGTCCAGGGTGAAAGGCAGTGAGTGGGTCCAGGGCCGTGGGCCTCAAGGACTCTGTCAAAGGGTTAAGTCCCCGATCTCTGCCATTTGGGGTGAGGTCCAGCCCCGCAGCACCCTGCGCAGCGGGTGATGAAGCAAGAGGCTTCTGAGGTGGTGGTGTTTGCGTCTTCCAAAGATGGCGGCCGTCAGCGTGAACTTCCTAAGACTAAGTCCATCTTACCATCTCTCAGTTTTTCTCCTCTCCTTGGTTCATATGGATTAATGTCCAAGCTCTTGAACCCAACACAGCCTAATGACCTTCACTTACCAGGAATGTTAAACATGTTCTTTCTCACTCACTCTTCACAAGTGTACATGGGAGGTGATGGTGTGTAAGTTTTATAGAGAGAAAAAAACCAAAGTTCCTTGAGGTTGAGTAATTTCTCCAAAATCACATGACCAAGTGGCAGAACAGGAATTTGGACCCAGGTCCACATGGGTGACATGGGTGACATGTCGTCTGCTGCTCAGTGCCCTACAGAATCTGGACCCCAGACCTTTTGGACAGTGTTCACTGCTGCTTTTCCCCAGCTCTCCAGGACAGAAAAGCCAGTTAAGCAACCTCTGTCTCCTTGGGGACATTTCTAGTCTTAAGCGACTTCTCAGTGCTTCCAGTAAAGGCTTGTGATCCCTGTTAGGGCTTAGCTAACATTCTGAATCAAAACACCGTTGACACTCTGTACTGTGAGCTTTAAGAGATATTAAGGATTAAAACAGAAAAAGGTGCCGAGAAACATACAGAAAAAAGCTTTGGCACCTGAGCCCAGGATCCAGGCAACACTGGACATTTAAGATCATCATAATAAGCATACATTCAAGATGCAGGGAGATGTTCCAAATGAAAATGAACTCAGGGACATGACCCCCAAATCACCTAAGTGTTCTGGTGCCCTTGGATTAAGGTCAAATGATCATGCTTGTTTAAATTATCCGGAAGGCTCCAACCCACCCCCAAATTACTTGAATTTGTGTCAGAGTTCTTTTCTAACAATGGAAAGTGCACTTACTTTAGGCTAAGTCGCCCACAGATATTAACTGTCCTGGGAGGGGGCTGCTGTCCGTTCCCTCTGCCCCGAACTCGGGTTTCCTGCCCTCTCACTCCCAGTGCTGACTTCCGCCAGAGTTCAGTAACTCCCCTCACTTGCTTGAGCTCTTATAGGTCAGGGTCTCCCCTGCTGCTCTGCCACCCTGACATCGGTCGTGCGCCCGGGCCGTGTGTCACTGTGCCTTATCTCCTCTGCGCGTTCCCAAGACCATCGCAGAGTCTCTTCCCCAACTCACACGTGCCTTCCCCGCCCCCAGCGCCCTGCGTAGAACCCACAGTGGTTCGTCCTATAGCTGAATGTTTGCTTAGTGACACCCGGTGAACTGTGACTGTCAAAACACGAGAAATGGATATAACTTTTTTCTAAAAAAAAGTATGAGGACAGCTTCCTGACCCTAGAAATAACTTGCACACCCAGCCCCTGACTGATTGGATCATCAGAGGCCTTCTCACAGGTGGGTAAACTGTGGCCACATGAGGCTCGTCCCAGGGGAAGGGGAGAGGGTTCACGGAGCATCGCCATGTGTGTCAGGCCCTCATGTGATCTCTGCTAATCCCGCACCAGCCCCGGGAGATGGAGGTTGTGGCCCCATCACACACATGAGTAGACAGAGGCTGACAGTGGTCAAGTAACCCAGCGCCCTACTAGCAAATGGGTGATCTGTTTGCCCTGGAGAAGCAGAGTTCCCTGTGCCCCTCCGGTGTTGCCTCCACACCCTGTTGGCTGGCGAAAGATGCTGGGATAGTTCTCTCTCTTAGTTTGGTATCCACCCCCTTTTCACCTGTATGAAACGTAACCTCCCCTGAAAACTCAAGCCTCATCTCCCCTGCGAAGTTCTCTTCGGAAGATTCTAGCCCAGGCTGGTTTCCAGTCTTCCCGAGTGCCTTGAGCACTGATTTCACACATAATCCTACACTCTGCCTTGTGTTAATCAATTAGCTTTTTATTTGGCAAAGGATGTTCCTGAGTTGAATCCGAAGACCGTAAGGTGGGGAGCTCTGCCTCATACACCTTGGAGTCTTTCCAAGATCCGAGAGCCATTCTGTGTACGTTCCGGTCATTGGTTGGTGTTGTTTTGTCTTGTTTTCTTTCCCTTCGTGTGGGTACCTCTGTCGTCATGCGTCCAGTCTTCTGCGGTACGTGTGGAGATGAACAAGACAAACCCTCTTTTCATGGCCTCACAAACTGGGGGGGGAGTGTAGGTGTGTCTTGCTATCCAAATCTTTTCATGCCTCAGTTCAGAGAGTGAGGTTAAGGGTTCAGTAGGGAAGGATACCAAATTCTTTAAATCAATTTAGGTCCTGAGATTTGGATAGCAGATAGTGAGAGTTTGGATGGCTGTGGATTTTATCTGAAATTTTAACTGAATCTTTCTCAGTTCTGAGTTTGGGGGGCAAGGGGGTGCTGGGAGAATAAAGCACATACTTACCCACCACACGTGCAAAATAAGTGTCGTAAGGCTTCAGTCAATTTGGAGGGGCCATGCTAGGGGTGAGGAGCCATTTTCCTGGATGCAAGAATTCAGTCACTCAACAGGAAATTATTGAGGCCACCGTGGGTCAAAGCCGAGCTAGGAGCTGGACATTCACACCTTCTCTGTTTTCCCCGAGCTGTAAACAGCGGACATCGGTGTGTAACATAGCAATAGGAGGATGCCTGCTATCAGGGGAACAGAGACCAGGGGTGGATGTGCACAGAGAATGTTGGGGAGGGTGGGGAAGTGGGGGTCGTTCCATGGATGATTGTGAGGTGTCTGTCACACACCGGGCGCTGTTGGATGCACTTGACCCACATAAATGAGCAAATCTGCCAAAGGGCCTTGCCTCCCTGAAACTTACATTTTAGACAGTCTTCCAGGACTTAGGAGGCAGTGGTGCTTGAGCTGCTTCTGGAAGGTGAGGATAGAAACCAGTGTGGAAGGACCGTTCTCCTGGGAGGGCACAGAGAGGCCAGAACTTCACCAACTGGTTTCCCTGGGATATCCCTACAGCAGACACTGGAGGACAGTTTGATCTGATCAATCACTATTTTAACAAAAGCTTCCTTCGCCGTGTTGCCAAGGTTCTGCCCTCCTGAGCTGGGTGCTTCGTTAGTGGACGGTGTCTTTCTCAGTACCCATCGGAGGAGGGGTGGAGGGAAGGATGCCGGCGGGGAGATTACTCTCCGTTTTGAATATTCCCATCAATACGGGAAAGGAAACACCCACAGACTCAGACAGATCGGGGACCTCTGGCTAAAACTTCTCAGGGGACCCAGCCGAGGACTGTGAAACCCCGGGCCCCTCAGTGTTCACTCGGCCACCCCCAGAGCCCCAGTTTCAGCCGGGAGTGACCCCTGCCTCGGTTCTGGTGGAGGCCACAAGGGTCTGATGGCTTGCGCTTCTCTCGTTTCAGACTGCTCTGCCATGACCCCGGCGCGGTGCTGGCCCACCTGGGACCTGGCCCTGGACCCGCTGGTGTCCTGCAAGCTGTGTCTCGGGGAGTACCCACTGGAGCAAATGACGACCATCGCCCAGTGCCAGTGCATCTTCTGTACCCTGGTGGGTCTCGCAGAAAACGCCAGAGTTTAAAAGAATTTCAGGATGAGCCTTCTTCACTTTTGGTTTTGGAGACGCCGCCATGCAGCCCTTTGCCCTCACTTTTACCCGGTTATTGGAGGGATTCTCCTCCAAATCAGTCAGGCTCCCAGAGCAGGTTCGATTTCAGGCACTCGTGGTGCAAAAGTAATCAGAAAAATGAGGGTGTAGGGTTTGTTTTCAGTTTGTCTCATTTAATTTTGCTTGGTTTTTCTTCCCGTTCAAGGAATACAAAAAAAAAAAGAAAAAAGTCCAGAAAAACAATTTTTCTTTAAATTGTGAAAAAAAAAAAAAGAAAAAAATCCAGAAAAACAATTTTTCTTTAAATTGTGAAAAACTGAAAAAGTTTCTGAATTTGACTACTGTTATAAATGGACTCTAGGGACGTCCTTCCCGTGTGCTGTTCAGATGTCTGGATTGGGTTCTGTCCCCGACAGCCTCCTCCGGATTTTCAGAGACTTCTTTCTTCCTGCCCCTATTTTACAGACCTTATTCTGTTTGTCTCTGTTTTCCAGACCTTGTCTGTTTGGGACCTATGTGCATGCAATAGCATCGTCTGCATTTTACAGATAAGGAGACGGAGCTTTCAGTCGTTTAAGTCTGGGTCTCTGACTTCCCTTTATGTTAGACACTGGCTTCCGGAGGGCACAGTCCTGCCCGCAAATGCCTGGTGTGCGGCAGGGCCCGTGACAGATAACCAGCAGAGGTGGCTGGGTTGAACTGCAGAGTCAGCCTCAGCCGCGTGCTTAGCAGCCGAGAAACGTACCTCATTAAAGCCCCAGGAAAGTAACTTCAACCTGGAGCACTGGAAGGTGCTTTGAGCTTTTTCTGAGCTGGGGAAGGACGGGAGGGAGAGAGCCCTGGGGGGAGGTGGGTGGAAAGACAGACGTGCGGCCAATGAACACAGAGAATTGGACTCGTTTTCATTTCTGGAGGATGAGATGGTCCAGCGTCGGGATGGATTAAAGAGTTCTCTTTATGCAAAAATTGCCTCCCCCTTGCCTGAAGGGAGGTTTTCCGGCAGTCTCAGCAAATCGGCTTGATTGCCCTCTGCAGATATGCCTGTAGGCGAGCTTGCTGCCACACTGCTGTCCCCTGCCCGCGTCGTGTGGGGAGGGCCGCACGGCACCACGGCGTCTCTTCTTCCACTGTGAGGCCGCCCATTCACCCTGGCATGCTTTTACCCAGCCTTTCATTTTTTGTCATTATTGTTTCCATTTCTAGAGCATAGTAGTGAAAATAAATAAGCAAGTCTAATTCAGATCAAACACTTAATTTAAGTCAAGGACTGTGAGTCGAGGAAAATAACATTGTTTTCTCAAAGAGGGGTTGCTGGGAACACTGAGAAACAGGTGACACCTGTGATTGTGTTTTCACAGCCATTTATTTAAAATTAAGATGTTGAGGCAGGCTTACTTGTGTCTGCAGCTCCCTGCAACGTGGAGCACAGGAAACACCTGCGTGTCGCAGACTGGGGGGAGGCGCCCATGTCCCCGAGGGCTTCCGTCACCTGCCGTCCCCTCTGTGTAGGCCTCAGGGCCCCCCAGCCGGCAGAATTGCCACTGTCTTTTTCCTGGGGACAGACCTGGGAAGGTAGGAAAGAGTGAAGAGAGAAAATTGTGCAAAGCTGAAAGGGGGGGGCGCTCTTCAAATAAAAAACTACTAGAGAATTGTGGGCTTTAGGTCTGAGGTAGATCGAGTTCAAGGAGGAAGGGGCTCGAGGGGAAAGCCTGGTGTTTGGGGTCAGGCGTCAGGGCACTGAAACGCAGGCTGTTGCTGACCTCACCCCGCCTTGTGTGCCTCGTCTGTATAATGGAGCTGAACGGAGTTTACCCTGAGGTTCAGGAAGGACATGTGTGAAGGAGTTGTCACGTGGAGGCTCAGATCCTCTCCATCTCCCTTCCGAGCTGGGACTTAGAACCTCGGGCATCAAAAGGAGCTTTGGGCGGCTTTCCCCAAGCGTGTGTCCTGAGGAACCCTTGTCCTCAAAGATGCACTCAGACGAACGTTGTGGTTCAGTGGATTGACTAAACACAGCACGCCGTGTCCCTCTCTGTACCCTTACCCCTGGGACGCTCTGGGTGCCCAAGAGCACGAAGAAAGCCCCGAGGAATCCACACGAGGGACAGCTGTTGATTTAACTTGCATCTCGGGCACCAGAAATGTGTGCCTTCCAGTTACTCACGTGGCATGACCCGGACACATGTTCCGGGGGATTTCCCTTGTTTACAGGGTGCCTGTTGGCTTTAGGGTGAGTTCAAAGGTCATGGAGAGCCTGTGCACGGGGCCGGTGGGGCGTGACTCAGGTAGGAGAGGGAGGCACTGGTCCAAGGGTCTCAGTGGCTGGAGGGACCCTCCCAGCCCTGTGCACGTTCCAGGTATGATGCTAAGCTCCAGGGGTTTGGAGATGTGACGCCCACCAGGTAGCTCAAACGGCCAAGTTTTGGCTGAGTGTGAAAATGAAACTTAAAGAGATAAACGTAAACTTGAACATTTGTGTGCAAAAATGTGAAACCTTCGAGTATGACCAAGAGTTTCTGTGCAAAAGTACTAGGAGCAGAGAAAGGGTTGTTGACGTTTAAGTCAAAATATGTCCTTAAAACAAGATCCTGCACTGAGAGCCAATCCCATTTCCATTTCGTCAACCTATGTTTCTGGTGGCCTGGGAGACACCCCGTGGACCAGAAGCTAAAATGTACGACGTTTTAAGCTAAAACGAAGCCCATCAAGACCACTGTGGTCTCCCCTATACCTGCAGCGTCCTGTAACATAGAACGTTGATGGTGTTTCCCTGCTGACGAAGCGAGGTCAGTGTGACAGCTCACAGCACTGGAGAGGATCTTCTAGTTGGAGGGTCGGTTGGGGGGGCTTGAGGCTCAAAGACGTGGGGGTGCTGTGGTTCCCCCCTCCAAAACACACGCCCCAGGGGTCGGGAACGTGGAAGTGTCTGTTTTCCAAGACCCAGAACTTCTGACTCTTTCCCTTAGTTATGTTTTCTCGTCCAGACATCCAGCAGGTGAGGAGATGGGCCTTGACTTGCACATCTTAACGTCCCCGTCAGCTTTGCACAGAGTGGATGCTCGGTCACTTCCACTCTTCAGTCCTTGTCAAGCGCCAGCCTGTGCCAGCTGCCCTGGGTGCCTGGCGGAGATGAAAGCCTCCAGTCTTTGCTCTCCTGACCCCATGTGCAGGCGCTAGAGAGGTCTGGGTTGCTGTCGTTGGGATGGAAAGGCTCGTAATCGCAGTATAAACAGAGGTATGTGAGCGCACAGAGAAGGGAACTCACCCGGCAGGCTTCCGGGGCTCATTTGAAGAAAGCGTGACGGATAGGGCCCCTTCAGGAAGGGCAGGCAAAGGACAGGGTGTCATGAGAGGGGCCGGAGCAGGAGGATTTTGCTAGGGTTCCCACAGTGACATAACTGGCAGGGACTCGAAGGGCATCAGGCCAGCAAGATGTGAATGTGCAGCTGTGCTTGTATGGTGACGTGCAGAGAGCAGGGCAGCCTTGGGTCCTCCCCCTCCCGCGTGAGGCCCGAGAGGCGCAAAAGGAGCAGAAGAAGCTCTGGGCCTAGAAAGTGCGTGAATCTTCCGGTGAGACCGGCTTCCCTGCAGGGCATTGTTTGCATAGATAACCACAGTTTGGACATTGTAGGAAGGGCGCTTGGCTGTAATTCACAAGTGTTGACTAGTTCTAGGGTCAGCCCCGCCGTTAACGGGGCGGAGGGTGGGTGGGGGTGGTCCTGGGCGAGTCCCTTTCCCGGTCTCCTCTGGTTCCCTCGTCCAGAGAAGGAAAATGGGGCTCTTCAGTGTCTGAGCTCTCAGGCTGCACGGACATTGTCACCTGCCAGTCCCCCTGCACTGCCTCTGCGTAGGCATTAAGAGCTTCAGGTGGCGTGAAGATCCCGCCCGTGACCCAGGAAGCCTGCAGAGCTGGGGCTCCCAGTGATGGCAACAGAATGGTAGCGGCTGCAGACGGCACGTCCTCACCCCGCACTGTCCACAGGTAGAGCGAGGGCATCTCTCTCGGTAACTTGTGGGTGAAGAAGACACGTGTGTTCCCAGGACACCCTCTGGCCTCCTGGGCTGTGCGGCCATCGTTGACCCTGCTCGCGGGGCCGGCGAGTCAGGGCACTGCTCACAGGGCCCACAGGCGTGGTTTTCAGGTTTATGTCTGGATTTAGGGTCCCTCTGAAACTTCACCTTGTGGGTGAAAGAACAGCTTCTCTCTGGTTGCTGGTGGTCTACCCCGTGCCTTGCAACATGGCCGCACTTCCCATAAGACCCTGCAAAATGGGCAGGATTCTCCATCTCCTAAAAGGGGCACCGCAGCTCAGAAAGACGGGAGGAGCTGCTCTAGAACGTTCACTGGGTCGGTGCCTTGACTCCGGTGCCTTTGCTTTTTGCACTAAAACCTGATGCCTGTGCGTTAACCATGCAGAAGAAAGTGCTGACTCCCGGGATCAGCTGTGCTGAAGGGCTCTGCTGGGAGGCATTTGCAGGCCGTGTCCTGGGTCACGGGCACTGGGCTTCCTTCTCACGCCCCCAGGTCTCAGTACCTTCCTACCCAGGAAGGACACTTGGGTCCCTCTCTCTCTCTCTCCCCGTTTTGTGCACTTGATTCTGAATCTCAAGGCCAACCTCCCTGTTCTCTTGCAGGAGGCCCAACCGCATCCTGCTGCAGTCAGCGTCCTGGAACCCTGCCCCATTGATGGCAAGACACCCAGATGGGCATTCTCGGTCTCCCCAGCCCCTTCTTATTCATGAGATAAAAGACAAGCAAAACTCTTGGTTTCTCCATTCGATGGAATAATCTTCAGTCGTTTGGAAAATCTAGACAGCTGGGTGAACAGAGTACCCCTCTATTAGAATTAGCCCTCAGGTACCACCGATTGCAAGCAGGTGCACAGGTACTGCCATTGTCACACCCTCACGGCCGCAAACTCATCCTATCCTTGCATCCCCTTCTCTCCCGTGCCTTCTTAAATTCACGTGCACACACACACAGATCCCACACAACTGCACACGAAACCCACTCATTCTACTTTCAGGAAGAGTTCAACCCAAGGTTTATCTGTTGCCTCTGCATTTCCGGCCTCCTGGACTTTGGTGCAGCGTAAAGGAATATCTGTTGAGTGGAGGAAACGGAGGACCCCTTCGTGTCCCTGACTCTGATTTCCATATGTGAACCCCACCCACCACAGCCGGCTCTGTCTGGCCTTCCCTGGGAGGTCTTGGTGATGGTGTGGTTTGGTGAAATGCTCATACTTGCTTCTCCGCCGCTTAGGAGAAGAGAGACCTTGTCCTACCCACACGGCGTCTCCCGCAGCTCCTTTAGAAGCCCGAGGGCGAGGAGAGCGCCCTCCCTGCGGAGGAGAGAATGGTGTCTTCTCCGCAGAAAGGCCCCAGGACCGCCGGGGAGCAGAGCACCGGGGTTACCTGGGGCGGGGCTGGCCGTGGGGCCGCACCTGGTGTTCAGCAAAGCCGAGGGGTCAGGGCTCAGGGGAGCTCAGTCCAGGAGACGGCAGATCCTGTGGTTTGTCAAGAGCAGAGGACAAAGAGGACGCGTAGATGAGAGTTGGCTTTTGCTTTCTGGGGGGTTTCTTTCGGTAGAAATTAAGTCTGAATTTCGTTGTCCGCTAAAACTTTTACAAAAGCAACCTTCATACTCTGGACTCCCCTGCCTTGGGCGAAGTCACATTCCTGCAGTCTGGAGCAGCGTCGCTGCCAGAACGTTCACCACGGGGCCGGCTGGGTGGCCTGCTCAGGTTTCCAGCCCCTGGTGGCATGGCGGGGGGGCGGGGGGGATGCATGAAGCATCCTTGTCAGGCGTGCTGCGCCCGGCGGTGGCTCCCGCCTCCCCGAGGACAGCTCTGTGCCGAAGGGCTTGCCCTCCCCGCCTGCGGAGATGCCTGGGATGCCACGCCGTGCGGCCGCTCCTGGGCGGTGACCTGAGGTCCACGCCGCCCCGGGTCTCCCCTCCTCTGCACGGCTGCCGAGCGTCCGTGTCCGCGCGGGGTCGGCTCGTCGTGTGTGTGAGCGCTCCGCTCCCCGGTTGTCGGCATCTGACTCTCCCTGCGGCGGCGTTGTTAATCCCTTGCTTCCTGCCGGCGCTCGCAGGCAGGCGCAGGGCCTGGAGAGATAAACAGCTCTTGCTTTCAAAGAGCCTGCCTTCTAATGGAGCAGGAATGAAAGCAGACCCTCGGTGATGGAGGCCGAGGAGATATGCCGAGCAGAACACGTGGTGCGTGTGCGGGCGCCGTGCCCGAGCACCGCGGACCCTGGGGCGCCGGCGGTAGAGGCGTCCTTTTCTGTCCGCCGGGCTTGTCTCGTTCCACACCGTGGAGGACGGGGGCTCAGAGAGGCACAGCTCCTGCTCCAGTCACACACCTGGCATTCCAGCCCAGGGCGGGGATTCCAGGGTCCTTGCTGTTTGAACACTGGCCCTGGGGGTCCCACCACAGTTGTTTGGACCTGCCTGCACGGACCGTTCGTAAACGGTGGATCCTGGTAAGCAGAAGCTACCCAGGCACCTCTGAGCACACTTTCTGGAGGCTTCTTTTGGCTGTTAGCATCGTCAGTAGCCAGCAGGCCTCCAAGGGAGAAAACAGATGAAATTCAGGCTTGCTGCAGACTTTACCTCAAGCAGAGGTGTCTCTGTGGCCCCAGTGTGGCAGAAAAATTCCGACACGGCGGAGGTACCTTAGCAGATCAGCAGCGCTGCCTCTGCCTTTGGACCAGGTTTCAAAGAGTTGGACGACAGAGTGGAAAACGAAAGGTCTGGAACATTCTGCGGCTCTCGACGGCCCGCCCTCCCTCCTCCTGCCCTTTGTGTGGTGGACGCTCCTTTGCTGGGACGTCTTGTCCCTCTGGCCGGCTTTCCATCTCTGCGATGCCTTCCTAACCACCCGCGCCCCTGAGGTGGGACCCCACTGGAGCCCCAGCACAGTGCGTCTTAAGGATCTGCACCCGCATCTTTTCCCACAGGGGCCTTGGGGTCTTGATGTCATGGAATGTCCTGGCATCCAAGCATCAGGGACACATAAAGACACAGTCTAGTCTGAGTCAGACTTTGCCACTTTAAAATGCTTTGTACTGAAAAAAAAAAACCCACAAAACCTCATGAGGTAACAGAAAATAAGTAATAAATGATTGCTTATGAAAGAGTTCTTGATTGGGGAGGAAGAAGGCAGGAGTTTAAAAAGACAGAACCCTCACCTCTTTGGGGTCAGGCACACGTGGGTTTGAGATCGAGCTCCTCCACTTACAGACTCCACCTCTGGGCCTGTTTTTAACCTCCCTGAGCTTTGTTCCCTCCTCCATAAAATGGGAGTGATTACCACCTCCTGAGAGCCTCCTGTTTGTTCTGTTGGCTAACACAGGTGGTGATTAACACAGGGTCCCGAGGCATTTGGTTACAGAGAGCTATAAGTAATATGACAGTAGGAAATATCAATGCATCAGTGTCTGCCTTTGTCCTGTATATTTTGACTGAGGTTTTCTCTGGCATTTTTTGGTGCTCATTTCAAGACATCTTTTTGCTATTAGATTGAAAAACATAGCTTGTGAGTCATGGCCTGCTTTATATCTGGAAGAAGCCTGGGCTTGTTTTCGATGGATAAGGTTGGTCAGACGCTTGGATACTCATTTCTTTTTATATAGTAAACAAATGGCTGCTTCCAGAGCACAGTCATTTTGCAAGCTGCATAGAGGCCTCTGCTAACGGCATAGGGCCTGCGCTCGTTGGTAGTCCTTGCAGGCGGGACGCGCTGCTCCTTGATACGTTCAGTCTCTTCAACAGCATCGTTTAGACTCGGAGGTGCCCCCCGGGTGTGTGCTTCACAGCAGCGCTCAGTGTTGCATTTTGTAAACCTTCTCTCACCGTGTACTTCTCCGCACGGTATTGGGAGCGTTTTCAGCATTTTATCAGTTTAGGGCATATTCCAGTGTCCTCCAGAGGCTCCATTTGGACAAACTTAACCGTAAAAAGTACAATAATGATCTTGTTGCTAAGGTTTGGATTTTTTTTCCACCTATGACTGTAAGACGTCTGTCACCCAGATAGACACACCGCAGGTAACAGCGGTACCTCTTACTTCGCTGGTCTGTGTGTTGCGAATTGTGCCAGGTGCTTTTGCATAGTTTCTTTCTTACCGTTGCAAAAGCCCAGCGAGATGGGCATCTGTATTCTGTAGTCAAGGGGGCTGTGGCCCAGGCTCATCACATAACTGGCCTGCGGCTCTGCCTGGAAGGGCAGGGACTCCGGGTGTCTCTGTAGCTCTGAAACCTGCGGTGTTTCTGCTCCTCAGCCTGTCCCCAGGCCCACGCGGGACATTCGCTTTCCAGTCACCTCCCACTGTGAACACACCTTGCTGTAGGGGTTCAGTGCACCACCAAACCATGGTGCCGGCTTCCCGAGGAGGTGCAGGCCTGATGGAGGCTCGGCGTGACCCCCACCCCCCCGCCCGCCTTCCTCCTCTGTCCCTCCCTCGTTCGGGGAAGCTCCCGTGTTGGTTTTGATGAGTTTACCTCTGAAACCTCTGCCATCTTGGGCCTCAGAGGAAGTGCCGGGACTAGGCTCATCCTTACTCAGTTCTCTGGAGCTCTCTCCATCATCATTGCATTGGTGAAACACAGACGGTCTGGGAAAAGCCTAAGTGCGGGGCCCGCGTGGTCACAGGGAGCTCGGACAGGACAGAGGATACAGGGCCCTTGGGTCACAGGCACCAAGGCTGCAACTGACACGTGCGTTCTGTTCAGCGCTCTCGGGAGAGGCTGTAGGAGATGGGTCTTTTCGAGGATTACCGGTTACCTTGGTTTCTATTGTTTAAAGAAATTGCCATCTTTAGAGTCTTTAGTGAATGAAATATTCTGGTTTGCTAAAATGGTGCGAATTACCCATTTAGATCAGTTGTCATTTATATATTGAGCATCACTCTTTTCCATGTAGTCTTCTAGACTCCTTCTCTTTTTGTTTTTTACTATAAATTTATTTATTTATTTATTTATTTATTTATTTTGGCTGTGTTGGGTCTTCATTGCTCCGCGCGGGCTTTCTCTAGTTGCGGCGAGCGGGCTTCTCATTGTGGTGGCTTCTCTTGTTGCAGAGCACGGGCTCTAGGCACGTGGGCTCAGTAGCTGTGGTGCGTGGGCTCAGTGGTTGTGGCTCGCGGGCTCTAGAGCGCAGGCTCAGTAGCTGTGGCGTACGGGCTTAGCTGCTCCGCGGCATGTGGGATCTTCCCGGACCAGGGCTTGAACCCGTGTCCCCTGCACTGGCAGGCGACTGCTAACCACTGAGCCACCAGGGAAGCCCTCGACCTCTTTCTCTTGCACAAAATTCTTTCGACCCACCATGAGGTAGGCTGAACCACCCTAAAATGCAGGTCCAGAAAATGAGGCTGGTAGAGAGGCAGACTCGTTCAAAGCACAGAACCAGTGGAAACTGCAGCTGGATCTGATTTTAGGCCCATCCGTTCCTAGTAACCATGCATTCTTATAATGAAATGGATTAGACATTTTGCGGGGGAGGAAGAGGCTTAGGAAACAGCTTATGTGCTTTTCTTTTCTTTTTTTTTTTTAATTTTTGAATTTTATTTTATTTATATTTTTATACAACAGGTTCTTATTAGTCATCAATTTTATGCACAGCAGTGTCTACGTGTCAGTCCCAATCGCCCAATTCATCCCATCACCACACCCCCTGCCACTCCCCCCCCTCGGTGTCCATACGTTTGTTCTCTACATCTGTGTCTGTTTCTACCCTGCAAACCGGTCCATCTGTACCTTTTTTCTAAGTTCCACATATATGTGTTAATATAGGATATTTGTTTTTCTCTTTCTGACTTACTTCACTCTGTGTGGCTGTGTCTGTATCCATCCACGTCTCTACAAATGACACAATTTCGTTCCCTTTTATGGCTGAGTAATACTCCATTGTATATATGTACCACATCTTCTTTATCCGTTCGTCTGTTGACGGGCATTTAGGTTGCTTCCATGACCCGGCTATTGTAAATAGTGCTGCAGCGAACATTGGGGTGCATGTGTCTTTTTGAATTACTGTTTTCTCTGGGTGTGTGCCCAGTAGTGGGATTGCTAGATCATATGGTAATTCTATTTTTAGTTTTTTAAGGAGCCTCCATACTGTCCTCCCTAGTGGCTGTATCAGTTTACATTCCCACCAACAGTTTCTGTGCTTTTCTTGATGAATCGCTATGACACGTAATAGTGTTATTATAATAGTGGAGTGGTGGTGGAATTATGAGCCCCAGTGTTACACTGGGCTGTGACTGAAAGGAGGTTTGGAGATGCTGGTGAGATCTTGTGCTTGTCCCTTCACTGAAAGCTCTGGTTTCCCATGCTCTTTGAGTTCTGATGTAAGCGCTTCAGTGTTTGTCTCAGTCACATTTGGTGTTGAGCTTGCAACTAGGGAAGCTCATGACCTTTCTTCTACTTGTTGTTTACAAAGTGCTTTTTAAGGGAGTGTTGGATTTCTACGACTAGCAGACAGTGAAGCAACAGTAAACCGGCGTCGGGAAAGGCCTCCTCACTTTGGTATGAACTTTGCCTTGTGTCCCTCACTGATTTTTCTGACTTACTTCAGATGTCCAGGCAGACTGCCAAGTAGGGGAAGGTGGTAGCAAGGAATTTCCCGGTAAGTAAGGGGTCACTGAAGGAGGATGGGCAGCCGTACCTGGGTTCTCCGTGTGGGGTGCAGGGGCCACTTAGAGGCAGGCGAGGCTGGGTTGGAGTCTGGGCTCTGCCCTTGCTGTTGTCTGGGTAAGCTGGCAGTTCCTTCTTTGGTGACTCAGTGTTCACACCCGAATCATGACACGGTCACACCTTCCTGCGAGATCGTTCTAAGGAGGACGTGAAACAATGGCATAGAGGGGACTGAGCACGGCGCCTGACGTCTGATGTGTGTCTGAGGGACACGGCTTCCCTCCTTTCCTCGATGCCTCTGATCCTGCCCTGGGCTCACTGGCGTGGTGTTTGCCGAGGTCGGGCCCAGGGGTCCAGCCCGCATCCCTAGTCCCGGTGCAGACGAGGGGTACCCCGCAGATGTTTGTTGAGCGGATACAACCCCTAATTTGGTCGTTGCTATGGCTGCACGGCAAATATACAAAACACCGTATTGGAACAATGTGCTCGATTTCTCCTTTTCTTTTTTTCTTTAATACCTCACTGCTCCTTCAGCCTTAAGGAAGTAAAGATTGTTTACAGATATCTCTCTGTTTTTTCTTTTTTCTTTTTTTCAGTGCCTGAAACAGTATGTGGAGCTCTTGATCAAAGAAGGATTAGAAACTGCAATTAGCTGCCCCGATGCTGCCTGCCCCAAACAGGGCCACCTACAGGAGAACGAGGCACGTGCAGCTGGGGAAACTGGGGTGCAGGGCCACGGGCTCCTCGGCGGATCGGGGGTCGTGGGTTCTGTCTAGGCCGCCCTGGCCTTGGAGTCTAGCCCTCAGATCGTTAACACTCCATTTTCTTCTTTCCCTTAGATTGAGTGTATGGTTGCAGCTGAAATCATGCAGAGATACAAAAAGCTACAGTTTGAAAGAGGTAGGTGCCCCAGTGTCTTCGCCAGTTATGATTCCTGTGACGGAATCCGGGTAACCTGGGGGACGGCTTTTGGGGATTGTGGCTCTATACCATTGGGCGACAGCAGAAGTCCAAACACTGATGTAAGTTAGACTTCTAAAGTTCGGCTGTCATTTGAATTCTCTGCAGAGCTCACAGTTGGAAGGCCTCTGCCGGGGATCTAGTTAGGAGCAGGAAAGATTCGAGAACCACAGCTTGCTTCTAGGGGGTTGGGATTTTGGGGGGTAGTTTAAAGAGACCCGCACGGGGCATTATTCTCCAGCCAGGTTAAGGCCTGACAGCCTGAGAACTAATTCTTAGACCTCCGGAGAATTTAAAAGACACCAAGGCCCGGAAGCAAGTCCCGAGGTCAGGTAGGGTGGAAGCGTGGCGCCCACCCTCCCGCCTGCACGCACGTCCGTCGCCTTCACGGGCTGCCCCGTGCACGCTGGGACCACTGGGTGCTGAGTCCCTAGTTCACCGAGTCTCCCGACAGCCCGACAAGGTTTTCTGTTAACCTGACACCCCCAGAGGCTGACTGACGCGCCCTGATTTCCACCTCTGCTGGGTAGTGGGGTGGGCTGTGGACCAGATCCCCCGCGGTGCCCCGCCCAGCCCTGCTGGCCGGAGCCGGGCCGCTCCAGAGTTCAGACACGCTGACCGCCTGGGATGGGTCTTTCTCTTTGCTGTCTGAAATACTTCAGGATCCTAACACGGTCTTTTAAAGAGTCTGTGGATTCTGTTTGGCCTCGTTTTCATATATATTCTGGACCTTGGGCTCATCTGCAAAGGGACAGAATAAGTTACGGGTAGAAGGTGCTCTATGTGTAAAACTTCATGGTGAAGACGCCGCATCCGGATTGTAAAATTCTCAGCTCAGTTTGTGAGCCCTGAAGTTTGCTTCCCGCTCTCCCTGGACTGGTTCTGAGTCCTTGCTTGGATCAGGCATTTATTCGAGATGCGGCCCTGGGTGGCCTGTTTACAGGAAAACACCATCAGGATGGGAATGGAATGTGGAATAGGCTAGAGGAAAGTGTCCAGAGACTCTTAGTTTAGCTGAATGTGGAAAGTTTTCGTTTTCTTTTTTTTTTTTTAAGAAATGCTAAAGATAGCTGCATTTCCTCTTGAGGCTCACTTCTCAAGAAAAAAAAAAAAAAAAGGTAATGTGTGGCCGACCTAAAAAAAAGTCAAACAGGATTTTTGATGGCACTGAAATTTGTTTTCAAGAGTTTATTTATTTAAATGCCATATATTGTTTGGTTTGGGGCAGTTTATAGCTTAAATATAATGCCATGTGATACAAAAAAGTCAGTATGTGGAGCAATAACATTAATTTGGATTTCTGAGACTTTGAGCGTCTTCTGAAAACCTTTTCCAGTGGGAATCTTGACAGAAACTGGCAGTTATTTGGGTTACAAGAAAATGAACTTTCTATGACATTGAATTTAAAAACGCAGCTGGGTAAATATTCCTACATAATAATTTAAACTGTGTTATTTCTTCCAAACTTTAGCTTAGTCAAAGATTTTTTTTTCCTTTGCATAATAATGAACCCAACTCAACTTAGGTTAAAAAAATATCTCTCAAACCCATCACTTTAAAACATTTTTCTAGCATTACGTTCAAAGCAGCAAAAAACACAAAAAGGACTCGGACTTAATAGGACCAGAGACCGGTCTGAATGAAATGTTAAAATGTTAGGGCTAATAAAATACAGCTATTGATTATAGCTGGTCACTGAGCAAATTCTGAGACAGGATCAGTGAGCAAGTTTCCACGTGCTCTCTCCCTTTGAAATTCATTTTCAAATGAGGATGGTGACTGGATTAAAACTGACAGTTGCCATGATTTTCTGACAACCTTTAGTTACTACAAAGTCCTGTGGTTAAAGTTTCAAACACTGTCTTCCTGTGAACTTTGCATGTCTCATCTTACATCAGAGCGTTGATTTCAATCTGAGTTTCCCCACTCCTCCAGCCAGGTCCTTGGGAAGCAGGAAGCCAGGAGGGAGGCTGTGAGGTGCCTTCTGAGCACCTACTCTCCCAACTGGAAGACCCACGAGGCTGGGAACAAACAAGCTTCCAGGGAAGGTCCGCCGCCCTTGCCCACACGCCCCACTGGACTACACACGAGCTCCTATTTGAGCACCGAGCACACCACGCTGCAGGCGTTTGTTTACATATCCAGGGCAGTGAGAATGGACCAGTCTGAGTGGAGATGCTGGGCCCTTCGCAGTGTGCTTCTCAAAGGACACTTGTGCTCAAGAAAGAAAAACATCTTTATGTGGCACATGTAAACAATGGAATATCACTCAGCCATAAAAAGAAACGAAATTGGGTTATCGGTAGTGAGGCGGATGGACCTAGAGTCTGTCATACAGAGTGAAGTGAGTCAGAAAGAGAAACACAGATACCGTATGCTAACACATGTATATGGAATCTAAAAAAAAGAAATGATTCTGAAGAACCTAGGGGCAGGACAGGAATAAAGACACAGACGTAGAGAATGGACTTGAGGACACGGGGAGGGGGGAAGGGTAAGCTGGGACGAAGTGAGAGAGTGGCGTGGACATAGATACACCACCAAACGTGAAATAGTTGGCTAGTGGGAAGCAGCCGCAGAGCACGGGGAGATCAGCTGGGTGCTCTGTGACCACCTAGAGGGGTGGGATAGGGAGGGCGGGAGGGAGATGCAAGAGGGAGGAGATACGGGGATATATGTATATGTATAGCTGATTCACTTGGTTATACAGCAGAAACTAACACACCACTGTAAAGCAATTATACTCCAATAAAGAAAAAAAAAGGAAAGAAAAACATCTTTTAAAAGAGTCTTGGGCTTTTTGATAAGTAGAGCTATTAGGGAACTGCTTCATTAATCTATTATGAATATACCTTTGGGAGATGGGAGTTAAGGTGAGTTTCTTCTAGCGTGCCAGAAAATACACTGCTTGCCTTGTGTGAAAATATATACAAATACGTATATATATAAATATTAGATACAATATTTATAATAGTTATATCATATGCTATAATGTATCTAATGTATAGTATAAGATATATATGTAATACATAGGTAGACAGACACAGATGTGTATGTATATACACATCCTGGAAAGAAAACCTCTGCTGTTGCCCAGTGTGGATTTTCCTGTTCATCGCGTCCCATCTTGCACATCCGGCTGGCAGCCTGCATCAGCGGGGTAATGGTGTAGAATATTCTGATAGACTCTGAGGCAGGAGCCCAGGCTGTGCCCACAGGGACATGTGTGCCGGCAGTACGACGGAAGGGTGTTCTGAGCTAGCGGAGCGATGGGGCAGAGCGTTTGCCCTCTACGTCTCCCACAGGGAGTCTCTCCCATAGGGATGGGCGGTGCCATAAGGACACAGGTCGCACAGTGGAAGTCGTTACCATGGAAACCCTAACTGGGTCTCCTCTGCTGTGCACCGCTGCAGGATATGATTGGGCCTTTCATGAAAAGCTCCCCCCCACCCCACCCCGGCAGCCACGCGTGCCATCTAAGAGGGGTGGACGGAAGATGGCGCTCGGCCGTGAGACACAGGCAGAGACTCTGCAGGTCCCCTCCTGGGGTCACAGGCTCCTCAGAGCAGAAGCGGGGAGTGGTGGGAACTGGAAGGGTCTGGACTGGACAGTGTTGTGCCTTTAGGGGCAACAGCACTAAACACCTTGTCACGTTGGCAGGGACGTGCCTGCCCGTGTCCTGCTGTTGGCAGGCCGCGTGCTCACATCCCGCAGCACTGCCGTCGGGGGCCGGGCACAGAGGGGCCCCGTGATGCAGGCGCCGCAACCCCCGGCTCACCCACCACGCGCAGCAGCGCGGGAGGCAGAGCTCTCAGAGAAACTCCAGATGAGGGAGGGGGAGGGCCTCCCGCTGAAAGGCCCAGGGCCCTGGGGCAGCGGCCTTTGGTGTTTTCCCCGGTGCCCCAGGCCCCGGTGCCCCAGGCCGCCTCTGCATCCTTCCCCCCCGCCTTCCTCCTGCCTCCTCAGCCCAGGGGCCTGCAGGCCGCTGCCCCACACGCGTGCGTTCTCCCAGAAAACCACGTCCTTGGACCGGACAGCCAGAGACAGTCTTAGAAAAGCCAACACTCTCAGCTCATCACGACAAGAGCTGATTTTACTCCTTCGCTCACTATTAGGCATATCAGGAAGATTTTACCTTATTGTAAAGAAAAACAATGAAAAAGTATCACATTTTCCTGAACGCCGGTGTTCCTTTGTATTAGCAAGTCTTCTAAAGCTTCTGCCAGGCCTACCAATTCGATACTCTTGTGCTGTTGATTAATTCACCTTTTAAAAAAAGTTAGATTAGATTAGGAGCAGGCCAGCCACGCCCAGTGGGCCGAACTAGTACGGCCCCTGGCTTGGGCTTACAAATCAAGTTTTATTGGAACACTCATTGACGGATCAACACAACACAGATGCCTTTGTGCTACCACAGCAGAGCTGAGTAGTTGGATGGAGACCTCACGGCCCTCAAAGACTGAAATACTTACTCTTAGCCCCCGGATTGGATGGTGAGATGGGTTTTAGTCCGGTTCTACCTGACGGGAGCTCATTCATGGCGGACTGCATCCTCGTTGGATTGGGGGGCCGTGGCAAGCACACGGGGGGCCTGTTGAGGTGAGGCCCCGGCGCCTGCAGCTCATGACAGCCTCGGCCTGGTGGAGGTCCTAGTGCCCACAAACCCTGTCTCTGACGTGGGTGAGCCCACCCACCCTGGCCACCGCTGGTCACATGGCTGAGAAGCCTGCAAGCGCCTCTCACTGCTTCCAAGTTCCCAGCAAAATGCAGTCCATCCTTCGCAAGGGCGACCCTCAGTGGCTGACTTGGAGGCCTTTGAACGCACCCTGGAATCCTCTGGCCTCCCTCGCGGCGTTCTGGCCTTGCATCGGCGTCCCTGTGGGTTCCTGCCCAGCTCTCCCTCCCGCTGGCCTGCACTGAGAGTCCAGCCACGCTGGACAAAGGGTCCAAGGAACCAGTACGCAGGCTCGCGTGAAGGACAGCTCGGGACCGTTATTTAAAGAGATGCGAGATACGAAAGCAGATGTGAAGGAATGCGAGGGTTGTGGTGTTCTGTTTTTCAAAATCAGCTTCCTGACTGATTGCATCGAATCGGGCTTCTTAGTGACGTGGGCGTCCCTGCGGAGGGAAAGCCTGCTGCTGGAGAGTGAATTTC
This sequence comes from Kogia breviceps, assembly GCF_026419965.1. NCBI lineage: Eukaryota > Metazoa > Chordata > Mammalia > Artiodactyla > Physeteridae > Kogia > Kogia breviceps. The sequence goes on along the minus strand of NC_081320.1, from coordinate 98,929,148 downwards.
ATGCAGTCCTTAGCTCAGGGCTTAGGTTTGAACTTGGGAGGGAGACAGTGTAAGTCAGAGGTCTGACCTTTGGTGAGAAGAAGAATCAGCCATCTCCCTTCCCTCTTTTCCTTCCATCCTTAGCCAGTATTTTGGGATGCCCGATGCACGTCCCACACTGGGCTAGGTTGTGAGGCTACGAGCCTGAAGGACGGGCCTGACTGCACGAAGCAGTGTCCCAGGGCAGGCGGGCAGGGAGCAGGGAGTGGTCCCTGGACCACGAGGCTTCCAGGATGTAGGGGCTCCGGAGCCACGAGGACTCTGGGGGTAGTTGGGGATCTGCCGTCCCCCCCCGTGAGTGGAGGGAGAAGTGGGGAGTGGCTGGGGGACAGGAGGAGCCAGGTGGGTCCCGGACCGTGAAGGGTATATCATGTCTGACCTTGATTTCCTTTTCTCCCTTAAACCCGTGAAGTCCGTGGCCATCGGTCTGAAGCCCCGCCAGATCCTTGGTCCTGCGGAGTTTGACTTGCTCGTTTCTATCCCCTGTGCCAGAGGTACTCCTGGACCCCTGTCGGACTTGGTGCCCAGCGTCTACCTGCCAGGCTGTGTGCCAGCTCCAGGAGATGGGGCTGCAGACCCCTCAGCTGGTGCAGTGCAAAGCCTGCGACACGGAATTCTGCTCCGCCTGCAAAGCCAGCTGGCACCCTGGCCAGGGCTGCCCGGAGACCAGGCCCATCACCTTCCTTCCCGGGGAGACCAGGTACGCTCGGGGCACAGAGCGCAGGCCGGGAGGAGGAATCAGGCTTCTCCCGCAGTGCGCCCCTGGGGGGGGGACAGGGCTGCACCCCCGTCAGTCTCCACGTACGCTCTTCCCTTGGGTCTCATTCAGACCTGGATTTGTTTGTCTGTTATTTATTTTTGAGGACTGATTATGTGCCCGGCACTGTGCCAGCCTCTGGAAATATAAAGTTGCATAAGAAACAGTAGACGCCGCCCATCCGGAAGGGCAAACGTATGGACAGTCAGTTACTATGCAGGGTTTTAAGTCCTGTGATACCTGAAGTGTTTCTAAGACTCCACTGTGCTGAAGATGATCTGAAATGGGGGTGCAGGAGCAGGAACGAGAGGAGGGGGGCCAGTGGTTAGAAACACCAGAAGGATCGCCAAAGACAGGCTCCTGGTGCCTGAGGCCAAGGGGGGCCACATGTCCCTGAAAAGGGGGGCTTGGCAGGAGGGATGCAGTAACCCGTGTAGCGGTTCTGCCCTCCCGTCCCCCGCCAGACCCTCAGCCTGGATGGCCAGGTAGACACCACAGCACCACTCTGTGTACCTTGAAATTTAGTGGGTTGAGGCATATAGAAATTGATAGTATTCAGCTGTTTTGTCCTCCAGTATCTGCAGTGGCATCTGGTTCAATCAGATAGAGGTGGCCCAGCGCCTGTGGAGTAAACCTCACCGTCCACCCGAAGGTGTCACCAGCCTGTCTTCCTCGTCCCCGTCTGCCGCCCCCGCCCCTCTCCCCTCAGCTCGGCCTGCCCGGGGGCCCTCGTGGCGATGCCGGACACGCCCCCTGTCCCCTGCCGCCTGCACCTCTGCGCTGTGCTGGAATGTCCCTCCTCCGCCCTCCTGCTTTCCCTGGGGACTCCTTGCCACCCTTGAGGACGTGGCTCATGTCCCCTCTTCTGTCAGGCTTCCCAGTTTCCAGGGCAGAGGGTTGGAGACCCATCCTCTGTGTCCCCCACGGAGATCGTCTGCACCGATGACAACGCCAGCCTTGTTGGGTGTTAGTCCATCTGTTTATGTGGCCAGTCCTTCCACTAGGCTGAGCTCTTGTGTTTGTTTGGACGTTGTCACCCCAAATCTCAGCATACAGCAGGTGCCGAAACGCTAGAATGATCACTTAACTTATACTTAGGGTCTTGATCCTTCATAATTTTGCGAGCAGAGCCACACTGCGTGTGTGACAGATTACACATAACCGGGAGAGCTGGATTGCCAGGCTGGGGAAGAAGCAGGTAGAGGGCAGGCGGGGCTGTGCCCTCGTGAAGCCGTTGGGTGACTGTTTAAGAGAAGGCCCCACTTAGTGAGGGAGGGGCTCCTCCCTTCCAAGAACCAGCGAAACCAGGAGTCAGGAAGAGCCGGTGTCCTGCTCTTGGGAGGGATGCAGAAGGGATCCATAAAACCTTCTTAAGGTGGAGGGTGTTGGGAGCCTGACGACTTAGTATTTCTTCATCTGTGGTGTTCTGATCTCATGGCGGTCGTTGCCCAAAGACCGCAGTCATGTCACGGCGGCATGGCGTACGTGTATATTAAATCATCCGTGATATACCTTAGAAAGAACAAGAACAAACAAAATGAAAAGAAAAAATCAGGTTGTGCAACCTAAGAAACTGACACAAGGGCAATTTGAATAAGAACTCACAAATCTCATTTTGTGAAAATATAAAAAACAAAGATTTTACCGAAAAAAATCTGACTTTCTGGCTTATCCAGCCATGTGGAACTACGTCCCCACCAGGAGACAGGTGACTGGAGCTGGGCAGCAACCCCTTCTTTATCTGGGGTTTCCGGCATCTTTACTTTGCCACAGTCCTCACCACTCCCTCTTGTCTCCCTGGTCCCTGGGCTGACTGTCAACTACCATTTATAACTGAGGACACACTCGGTTATTTTCATATAACAGACATTTTTTTCCTTTAAGTTAAATCTTCCTTTAACCCCCATTCCCACCCACCTCCTGACGAGCCCCACTCATTTATGTGGTGTGTTTGCCCCTTAAAGACATTAGACCACGTAAATTGTGATGAAACTGTCAAAAGACTCCTACCTGCCTTCACAAGTTTGAGTGTATAGTAGTAGTTGTTACTAATAATCATTTAAAAAATATAATTCAGGTACCAGAAAATGTTTGAAAAGTGTTGTCTATACCAGATAATTTCCACGCCGCAATGCACCAGAACTTACATATTTTAACTGTTTCCGCTTGAAAAGTCTCCCTGAGAGGCGCTTTCCACTCTCCACGAACATGGCCTCTGTTCGTGGCATTTCCTTCAAAATTAGTTTATGAGTCACATGAGAAAACTGCTTTCATTATTTTAAGGTCACACCTGGCTTTCAAACCAGAACAGTGTTTTCTAACCTGATAGTCAGCCTTAATCACGGGACTTGGTACCTCCTGACTTTTGGCCTTTGTTAGAAATCAAGCTCATTCCAGAAGGAGGCAGCTAGCGTCCGTGCACGGCTGGCCCCTGCCCGTCGCCATGGAGGCAGCTGCATGTGTTACGGCAACCCTGCTTCATTGTAAATCACATTCTGTGCGGCCGGGCTGGTCTGCAGTTTGCTGTTAAATTAGAGGTGAATTTGAGCCACAGTTGTATTATCTCTCAGTAATAGTATTACCAACACCTAGCATTTATCGAGGGATTGCTATACACGTGCTGGCTTCTGTGTGCTCAGCACAGAGAAACTCTTTACATCTTCATCACCCGCTCTGAGACGGATGCAGTTTGCCTCATGTCTGCAGATGTACACAGCCCAGCCAGGCCTTGCATGTCTGTCTCCAGACCCCCTGACGACCAGGACATACTGCTTCCTTCCAGGGCCTCTTACCTGGTCACCTTGTACTAGTGAACGGAACAAGAACCTATTAAGCTGGAGCGCGTGCCCCCCAGTGTAGGGGCCTCGAGCTTAGGAAAACCCTGAGACTGCAATTGTTTGGAAGCTCACTGATCCTCAGACAACCGTGTAAAGTGATGACATAATTAACGCTGACCTTCACTATGATGCTTGTGGAAGATCCTTCAGCGAGAATTTACTCAGGATGCCAGAATTTGCTCACTGGCAGTGAATTTATACTCATGAATGCATTAGGTTCTGAAAAGGCTGCTCATCCCGATGGGAAATCATTTTTCTCCTGGTGACGTTGAGTAGATGCAGTGAGTTCAAACAGTATGTGCCCCCTAATCAGTGATAACTGCCCTTGACCGCTTTTTTTCCAGATGATTCCATATTTTTAGCTGTCTTTTAGATGAAGAGCATGGGATGGACATCGTTCTACAGTCAACCTAAAAAGAAACCTGGGCTGTCTCTTTATGAGCAGCATAGAATCATTGCTGCCATTTACCGGGCACTTCACACAGGCCTGCACTGCCCTGCGCCCTTCACCCACGCATGGCCCCATCCGTCACACTCACACTGACCAGGAGGCTGGGCCTCAGAGAGCTTGCCACCCAGCCTGTGTGCAGAAGAGCTGCACTTGACCCCAGGCTTAAATGCCACCATGCTCGCCCCCTGCGGGCCTGCTCAGACCTCTCCGGAAAACAGTTTTGTACAGACAAGCCAAGTAGATCTTAACAAGCGATTAGTGTGTGTGTGTGTGTGTGTGTGTGTGTGTGTGTGTTTAACATTTTTTTTTTTCTGGTAATGGCAAAGAGCATATACTATGTGTTATCAACCCTTAGGAAAGCATAGAGTTATATGAATAAGGACATAAAATGTGACCGTAATCCCATCATTCAGAGACCCCCATTCTAAGCCTTTTGCCCTATTTTCTTTGGTTTGGCTGTGCACATCTCAATGTAGACATGGGCCGATCTTGCTCTTTCTTTTCCCTAAGTCAAACTGGCTGCTTCACAGTTTTTCGGTGATTGTTTTCCAGAGTTCGAGTCTCTTTGGTTTCAACATATTTCATTTAACACAGGTGACCTCAGTCCCTCTAGCTGAGCTAGTGCTTCCAGGGTTAACCTGTGCTGGCAGGTGTCTCCTGGCCCTCTGGCCCTCTGAGCACAGCCCTGACGCAGCTTCTCCCTCAGCAGCTCCACTTTCCAACTGGAGGAGGACGACGCGCCCATCAAACGCTGCCCCAAGTGCAAGGTCTACATCGAACGGGATGAAGGGTGCGCGCAGATGATGTGTAAGAACTGCAAGCACGCCTTCTGCTGGTACTGCCTCGAGTCCCTGGACGTGAGTACGCGGCGGGGGCTTTGTGGGTCAGGCTGAAGCCGGAGGCGTGCGCCAGCCGCTTCCCTGAAGCTACACTGTCAGGCGTTTTCTCTGTGCGCATTTGTGGTAACATGAGCTCCCCGGATGCGGTGGTATCAAGAGATGGGAGTTTGTGCAGGAGCTCTGGGAGCGAAGGGTCAGCTCAGGCTGGGGTTCAGCCTGGGCGTTAGAGGGGTGGGTAGGATCTCAGCATCTCCCCACATCGGGGAGCTGAAACAACAGACGTTGATCTCTCCGTGCTGGATGCTGGACGTCTGAGATCAGCGCCGGCGTCATCAGGTTCTGGACCCTCTTCCTGGTGTACAGACGGCCGCCTTCGCTGTGGCCTCACCTGGCAGAGAGAGGAAGCTCTGGACTCTCTTCCTCTTCCTATAAGGGCATGAATCCCGTCACGGGGGCCACAGCCTCATGACCTCCTCTGAACCTAAACACCTCCCAGTAGCCCCACCTCCAAACACCATCACACTGCAGGTCAGGGCTTCAACACAGGGATTTGGGGGGATGCAGACGGTCCAGAGCAGGGGCCCTTCCTGGAATAGCAAGGATGATAGAGGCAGGGGACCACGGATGCTGGGCGCGGGGCAGTGACTTTAGTGACACTTGTGTCACCTGCAGGGCAGAAGAGCATACAGACCCTCTGCCGTCTGGCGGGATGGAAGTTTCTGGCCTCATACGGCCACCATCTCCCCCATGTACCCTGCGCTGTCTCTGCTGTTTAGAATGACGTCTGAAGCATTACAAAGTCCTTAGGGCCTTCAGAGTCCTTATGTGTATAGTTTCTTTATATATCATATATATAATTATATATAGTCTATATATATAGTCTCTATATATCATATATAGGCTATATATAGTCTCCCTGTATTATACATAATATATATATGTAATTTGCATTTTACTGTATTTCTTTTTTTAAAAAAACGATTATTAAATTATGTTATATTATCTAAAGTCTGGCCTGCAATTTGCAATTCCTTATCAACTTTTCCTAAAGGGGAAAGGAGATGAAATGCCAGTTTTACCTCATGTTATCAAATCTCCTGGTAGATTTTTTGGGGGAAGTATTAGAAATGGACAGACCCAGACGTCCAGAGGGAACATTGCTTCTGCTGTGACCTCCTCCCCTGCTACCTTGACCTCCCCGAGGTCTGTCCCCCTTGAGCCCAAAGCTGTTCTCTCTCTGCTCTGGTCTCTGGAGAGACACCCTCTCTGTCCGTCTGTGTGTCCGTCTGACTCAGCTCTAAAGCACAATCTCCGCCAGCCAGAGGCCCCGTTGTGTCCTGGCTCTGCCCCGACCAGGGACAGAGGTAGCACAGGGCAATTTCCTCCTTGAACGTCAGCGTCCTCGGGGCCAAGGGTGGCCTGTTTTCCTCTGTAGATAATGAGCTGCTGAAAAGTGACCCTGTGACCACAGAAAACAGACCCTGAGGGACGGGGGTCTGCTCTGCAGCGGTCAGTCAAGGACAGTAGCCGTGGTTTAAGGCCAGTGTGTGAGCGTGTGTCTGGAAGCAGCAGAGCTTCTGAGACGGAGGAGGGGCTTACACGTGCCCCTTGCCTCCTCTCGGGAGTTTTCCTCTCCGAGCACCGGCTCCCGTGCACGGACACCTCCCGGAGTTATCAGTCATCTTAGGGGGATTCTTTCCATCCTCGTCCTTGCCCCTGCCCCCCGCCAGACCCCGCCCTCACCCGTGAGGCCCAGGACCGCACCGCTTCTCTGCTGCCCCTGCGGGCCCAGCCTTCACCGTTTACAGACAGAAGGGACCCGCTCGCCTTCTATCGTTTTTGGAGGTGGTGGTAAATGGTCCCTATTTATGAAGTGACGCTTGTGGGGCTGAAGGTTAGCCTATCTGTGACCTGCGCTGCACGCCTCTGTTGTTTCATACGGGCACTCTTTCTGTGAGAGGTGGAATGATTACTTCCTGACTTTAAGAAGCAGTCCATGGGCTTCCCTGGTGGTGCAGTGGTTGGGAGTGCGCCTGCCGATGCGGGGGACGCGGGTTCGTGCCCCGGTCTGGGAACCGGGAAGATCCCACGTGCTGCGGAGCGGCTGGGCCCGTGAGCCGTGGCCGCTGAGCCTGTGCGTCCGGAGCCTGTGCTCCGCAACGGAGAGGCCACAACAGTGAGAGGCCCGCGTACCACGAAAAAAAAAAAAAGAGAGAGAGAGAGAGCGCTTCCCTGGTGGCGCAGTGGTCGAGAGTCCGCCTGCCGATGCGGGGGACGCGGGTTCGTGCCCCGGTCCGGGAAGATCCCACGTGCCGCGGAGCGGCTGGGCCCGTGAGCCGTGGCCGCTGAGCCTGCGCGTCCAGAGCCTGTGCTCCACAACGGGAGAGGCCACAACGAAAAAAAAAAAAAATGTGCACCTTGGAATTGATGAAATACTAGTTGGAAAAAAACTGGAAAGTGGTCAACAGCGTTAGATTGCAGACGGATTTGTTTAAAAACAAAATGGTAAACATACAGTCTGATTTTCCCGTTGCCTTCTAAGGGTGGAAGAGGAATTTAAAGAGTAAAGACAGGGCTTCCCTGGTGGCGCAGTGGTTGAGAGTCCGCCTGCCGATGCGGGGGACGCGGGTTCGTGCCCCGGTCTGGGAGGATCCCACGTGCCGCGGAGCGGCTGGGCCCGTGAGCCGTGGCCGCTGAGCCTGCGCGTCCGGAGCCTGTGCTCCGCAACGGGAGGGGCCACAGCGGTGAGAGGCCCGCGTACCGCGAAAACAAACAAACAAACAAGCAGCAGTCCGGGAAGGTTAACCGTCTTTCCCCAAAGCACCGAAGGAGTGAGGAATGGACTTGGCATCTGCTCTCTGATCCTTCGGACCCTAAGACCCAACGGCTTGGGTACGGCCAGTCCCCGTCAGCCAGAGTAGGACAGGAAGTGTCAGACCTTCCGTGGTGGAGCTGCTCTGGGGAATTCGTCGTTATCTGCGAGCATCTGGCCCACCGTGCTCTCTTTCGCCAGCACCATTGTTTCTGCTTCCAGCCAGAAGCTTGATGAGGCTTCTCTGAACAATGTATAAGGGAAACGTTCACTCTCACCGCGCACCTAGGCTCCCGGCAGGCCCCGCGGTGGGTATACCCACGGGCTTCATCCAGGAACTTAAAGTCACGATGAAGTCACTTTTATATTGTAAAAGCATCTTGGCGTGCTTTTGTTAGGAAGAAGGCTTTTGTTTTGCTCAGGAAGCGTGCCATGAGTGTTGGCCACTCGGCTCCGCATGGAGGCCCCGGGCTGCCAGGATGTCGCTGCAAAATCTGTGACCTTGAGGGGCCGATGACCTCCCGACTGAGAAGCCCCTAGCAGCACCAGGTCCTAGTGAGCAGTGCTACAAGACGGCTGGTGTGGAGTCCCCAGCAGCCCTTCCGGGGCGGGTCACTGGGTCTGGGGTGGGAGTGCGGTGTGGGCACAGCTATGGAGAGTTAGCTGATCAGGCAGAGGGCAGAGTGGGGGAGACGGGTCACCTCCAGAGGACAGGACGTGGTCAGGAAGGATGTGGGCTGCACGTGGTCTGTGTCTGGCCGAGGCGGGGAACGTGACCAGGGTCTCCGTGGCGAGCTAGAGCTGGACCTCTGGCACGGGGGCTGGTGGCCCCCAAGCACAGGTCCGACAGCAGCTTGATGAGGGCCGCGTGGGGCATCTGTGACCTGGGTACCGCACGCACCCGCCCCCCCGACCCAGAGTCAGGATCTGCGTTTCCCCAGGTGGCCCCAGTGACTGTAGCGTGTGCAGCAGGGCTTGTCCAGCTTTGCCAGGCGGGAGCCCTGAAGACTTTCCAGCTGGGTGACGCGGAGCAGCCCAGCTTGCGTTTCAGAAAACAAATCCAAAGGCTGTTAGGCATCTACAGAGCAAGGCTGTGACCGGCAGCCTGGGAAAAGGCTTAAGTGGGACGTTCGTCTCCGTGATGTGTGGGTGAAAGAAATCAGAACTAGGAGTTCGAGGAACAGAGGGTCTCCGTGGACAGAGCTCATCGGAAGTGGCCCCAGAGAGGGACAAGCTCCAGCCGGAAGAGGCGTGCGTTCATCCGCGCCTGTTCTTCCTCGGACAGGTGGGGGTCTAGGACAGGGGCTGAGTCGGGGGGTGGCAGTCTGGACCCTCGCTACCACTCCCCCAAAGCCAGGATTTCCCGATGCTTCAGCGTGTGTTCAGGCTCCACGAGGCCGACCTATAAAATCATCAGACTGGATGCCGGCGGCTCTCAGGATGGGGGGGGGGGCCTCCCTGGGAGGACCACCCAGCGGGGCCGCTAAGGGCCAAAGGTCACCACCGCCACCGGCTCTGCCCGGCCCTCTGAGGAGTGACTTCCCGTCTCAGACGCCCCGGGCCTTGTGCTTATTTCCCCTTTTCTCAAAAAGAGGCTCTGTTTACAGCCTCAGTTAAGTGAACAAACAGCATCAGCCTCTCTTTTGTGCTGTTTACTGAGCTGGTCCTTTTTATGGACAATAGGAGAGAAAATGGCACCTCCTGTACATGGAGAAGCAGAGGGTTTTGTCCAGAAAACCCACTCCTGGACCTCGGTCACTGCTTGCTGCGGTTTGGGGGCCGAGCACTGAGCCGGGGATGTGGTGACAGAGGCTGACGTCAGCTTGGGGTCCCGGCTCCAAGAGCCTGACGGTCTGGTGGAGATTGTCAGGGGAAGCTGATTGGAGATGGAGGTGGGATGTGAGGACACCTGGAGCTGGTAGGGTGGGCGGGAGGTTCCCCTCGAGCCCTCTCTCACTTCTAGACAGTCCAGGAGCTGTTAGGTGGAGGGTGGGTCTCCTCTTGAGTACGGAGAACATTTTCTTGGTCCGAGCTGAGAGGAAGCACTTTCAGGGCGAGGAGGATGGACCAGACGTGAAGGAAGTCATTTCATCCCGGAATAATCCTGCCAGGGTGGCGGGAAAATGCACAGGCAGAGACTCCTGGGGAGTAAAGTGCAGCCAGGGCTGGGGGCAGAGGTCAGGGCTGGGGGCAGAGGCCAGGGCTGGGGGCAGAGGCCAGGGCTGGGGGCAGAGGTCAGGGCTGGGGGCAGAGGCCAGGGCTGGGGGCAGAGGTCAGGGCTGGGGGCAGAGGCCAGGGCTGGGGGCAGAGGTCAGGGCTGGGGGCAGAGGCCAGGGCTGGGGGCAGAGACCGAAGCTGGAGCAGGACTCCCTCTAGTGGCCCCTGAGCAGTCTGTCGGGGACGCTCCACGGAGGATGGAGAGCCTGGCGGCTCACAGGGACCTGGGGTGGCAGCAGCCCCCTCTGGGTGTACGCTCTTCCTCTGCTGTCGTCCTCGTTCTCTCACAGCCCCAATTAGAGCTTAAAGAAAAGACACGGGGAGCAGGCAGGGCTCATTCACTAAACGGAGAGGACTCTCCCACCCACCCCTGTTCTTTCCCTTCCTTCTCAGGATGACTTCCTCCTGATCCATTATGATAAAGGGCCCTGCAGGAACAAGCTGGGTCATTCCAGGGCATCTGTCATCTGGCATCGGACACAGGTAGGAGGCCGCGCACCTCGAACTCTGACCTCTGGGGGGAGAGGGGGAGAGAGAGTGCGTGTGTACACGTGTGGGGGGTTTCCAGGAGACTAGCCAGTTGGTCAAAGGTCTGCTATATAGAAAAACAGCTAGTAAATGGGGTTCCTGCCTGAGTTTTTCCTGGACTAAGATCATGCTTTCGGTAGGCCTGGAATAAATATGCACCACGCTTAGCCCATGACGATTCTTCAACATCAGGCTTTCGATTTCTTGCACCTACTCTTGACCTTGGTAATGACCCACTGTGCTTAGTCAATCCTTGCATGGCCTTGAATGGAAGAGCTTTCTCCATAGAGGCTCCCAGGCGAGCAAATCAGTCACCGAGAAGGGCAAGAGGGAAAGAATGGAAAGGTCCCTGGGCGGTGATGTCTGTGCCCCTGGTGTGGTTATTCATACTTTCAACACATATTTATTGCCTCCTGTGTGCCTGGCAGTATTCTAGGAGCTGGAGATACTCCAGTGAATAAGATAGATGCATCCTTCTCTGATGGAACCCACATTCCATGTAGGGACAGATAATGTATATATATAATGTATGACGTGAATTCAGCTATAGGGGAGGTGTGATTGCGGAGGGGCCTTTTAGGTGGTGTGGCTGGGAAGGCTTGTTGGAGGCGTTGCTCATGACTGAGCACTGAGTTTCGGGGAGCTGGCCCTGGGAGTAGGTGGGACGAGGCAGAGGGGACAGTCCAGGCAGGGGGGGCGGAGACGGGCTGACGGGCAGACGATGGCATTAGGGTCCCTGAGGACAGAGCAGGTGGAGGTAGCAGTGGTCAGAGACCATCAGAATTGACCCCATGGGCTTTGCAGGCTGAGGTGCGATCTTCGGGGCGAGCTCTGGGCGCGGGGGCAGCCCCCCGAGGGGAGCTGCAGGCAGGACTCAGGTGCGCGCCAGCTCCTGGGTGCGGGGAAGAGGCTCGATGGGCTCCGACCATTACCACGTTCTCGGCATCTCTCAGCACAGCCTGGAAGCAGGCGGTCTGGGAGGCTCAGGAGCCGAGACTCAGGCAGTTTTCTGGGACTAGAAAGAGACCACCCGTAACTGTGCTTCTTCGGGGACCCTCACTGTAGACCACGTGGCAGGGCGGATGGGTCCACAGGCGGCCGGACAGTAGACGGTGCTGCTTTGCAGGCCATAAGGTCTCTGTTGCAACTATCAGCCCTGCCTGATAGGGAAGCAGCTGCCGCAGACAGTATGTCAACAAAGGCCCGTGGCTGCATTCCAGGGAAATGCTTTAAACAATCAGGTGACAGCATTGACTGTGGCAAAGGTTGCACAATTCCGAGCGCGCGAAAAACCATCAAACTGTGCATTAAATAGGTGAGTTGTGAGGTGTGTGAGTTATAGCTCCATAAAGTTGTAAGAACCGAACTAAACAAAACGGACTCTGGCCCAGATCTGGCCCGAGGGCCAGTCTGCCGACCTCGGCGTGGACGTGGACTTTAGCTGCATGTTATTTCGTCCTCCTGGCCAGTACGGCCAGCTCCAGTGCTCTCCCCTCCACCTCTGCTGCGTAAAAAAAAGCACCCCAAGCAACAGAAATAGACTCCCTCGCGGTTCTAGAGGCCAGGAGTCTGGAGTCGAGGTGTGGGCAGGGCTCCCTCGGAAACCTGTAGGACGGCCCCTCCTGCCTCTTCCGGCTCCTGGGGGTTCCCTGCAGTCCTAGCCCCTCGGCTCCCAGGTGCGCCTCTCCAGGACTTCATCTTTCTCTGTGCACATCTGTCTCTGGGTCCACACTTGCCTTTGGATGAAGACAGCAGTCGTCACGGATCAGGGCCCGTCCTGGTAATGTCATTTTAACTTCATTCCCTCTGTAAAGGCCCTCTCTCTGAATAAGGAGCTGTCTCTCCACGTGGCCTGAGCTCCCTAAGAGCATGGCGGCCGGAGCCGTGGCAAGCTTCCCAGGAGAGCGTGAGAGCTGCGGACACCGTGTCACCCCGTCCAATGACAAGGCTCGGCTGGGCACTCACACCTCAGCCCTCGTGCCTGCTTATCCTTGGGAGCGAGTCGCGTGTTCCTGGGGTCCTGGAACAGTTGCAGTTCCTGGTAACAGTCATTTAGAGAACGGGCCCTTGAGAAATGCAGAAGCCTGGACGGGGGTCCGTAGCCTCCCCTGTTGTTGAGAAAGGAGCCTGGGGGCACCTCCGACCAGCCTCTCTCAGCATCGTTGGTCGGCACCTGCCAGGGGCACCTGCTGAGTGCAAGTTCTGAGTCACCCCTGCAGCCACACGGACAAAGGAAGCCCCCCGATCTCAGGCCCCTCTCGGTGCTGGTGGAATTGAACAAAGGCACGCGGGGTGCAGGGGTCTCTTCCTTGGGGTGTGAGGAACCCTGGAGACACGTGGGGCTGTAGACAGATGTCCACACGTTAGTGTTGGATTTGGGGTAAGCAATAAAATATGAGTGAACGGTGTCAAAAGGGAAGTAAGGGAGTCACGAAAACTAGCAAAGTGTGTGACGTAGAAACCAGGAACGAAGGTCAGGGGCTTGGGAATTAGCGAGGGACATGGTGTGCAGTGGAAGAGCCCCACCCAGGGCAGACATTCGTGTACAGTCACAAGACCAATGTGCTCTTAAGCCTTCAGGTTTCGTAGGTAGAACCACCTCCCAGCACAAGATACAGAATCTCCATTACCGAGAGGAACTTTCACTCTCGTAATTCGCTTTTAGAGGTAAAGCATCCACGTGGAAGCTGAGCAAGTCCTCATTTCCCCTGCGAGCCTCCTGGTTTTCCATCCGATTGGAGGCCTCCATCCCCTTACCCCTCAGACGGGCTTCTGGCTCAGGGCATGTTCATCACCTGCTTCGTCAACGATCTGCGAGTGGAGTTTCGCTTTGCATTTATCACCAAGTCTCTTCAGCAGAAATGCAGCCTTGATTATCTTCCATCAGTTTACTCAGGAAAATCGCATTCAGTGTCTCCCTAGCGCCCGGAAGTCATGGTAGGCGCTGGCGTCTAGGTGCCCTGGGGCGGCGGGCAGGCCCCGTTCCACGGCCCGACTCTGGGTCTCTCTCTGCAGCCCCTCCCCTCTTCCCCTCGTCACTCACTGGCCTTGGGGACGGAAGCCCCCCAGCTGTGCTGTGTCCCTCTCCCTGGCCCTGCTGTGGCCCCGCTGTCGTCCTGGTCCTCATCAGCCACTCCCCTCTCTCCCCGTCTTGTCCACGCCCAGCTCTGCACGTCCTAACTCTGCCCCCTTCCCCGACCACCCTGAGGGGTCAGAGCCCAGGCCTTCCACCCGCCCTCGCGAACATCCTCGGGAAACACGCTTGTGTGAAGTGCCCCTTGCCTTTTCCCAGTGCTGTTCCAGCAATCAGCCACCATGCGTAAGAGGCAAGGGCGGCATTTCTTTCTCAGTCCAGTAAATCTGCTTCCTTAGGAGGCCAGCACCTGACAAGGGGGAGTCTCCCCCACACTGGCTCTTCCTTCTCTTCTGAGCAGGAGACCCACCTCCCTGTAAAGAGAGAGCTCGCTTTTAGCCCGAGCGTGGCCTTTCACACGCGGCTGATTGCTGATGTCTGTGTTCACACGTGGTGGAGGTGTCCTCACTCAGCACCCCCCCCTCCCCGCTGCCCCGAGGCCGGGCTACGCGACCGGTTCTGAGGGTATTTTTCACTACGCTCAGCAAAATACACACAAGTTGTGTCTCGTACTTGAACTAGACGCCCAGCCCTCTTTGTCTTAAGTACCGGGGCCTTTGGAATCGCTCTTTGGCCATCGATTTTGCATTTTGGTGAGATGAGAAAATTGGACTGGATTATTATCCAGGGTCAGCCGTGGTTTCATGATTCTACGTTTGTAGGGAGGTGGGACCAGCGCTTGTGACCTCGGCGGGGAGGGGACGTCGTGTCGGCCCTCCATGTGCGTTGCTGGAGCCCACGGCCCCCCGGGACTGCAAGGCTGTGTCGGCCTCACTTTGGTTTCCGTCCCGGCGGCCCCACCGAAGTCCCAGCTTCGTGCCTACCTGGCTTCCCGCCGCCTCCACTTGGACGTCTGACGGTACATTTCAGCTGGAACAGGCGTGCACAGAAGCTGAGATTTTCCCTCAAGGGCGCCTCCTTCTCCAGGTCTCCCTCATTTCGGGAAGCGCACCCCCAGCTTCCGTATCTTCTGAACAAAAGACCTGGGCCGCCCCCAGGGTTCCCACTCCCCCCAGCACCCCTCCACTCCGGCCCCATCGCCTCCTCCCTGCACCCCGAACGCTGCTCCCAGGCTCACCGCACGGGTAGCCGTCCTCACGTTCCCTGCTGGGGTCCTTCTCCTTCAGACACAGCAGCGCGGCGGTCCCACCCTCCGAGACGGCTTTCCGTCTCTCCCTTAGCGGGTCCCCGTCTCCGCCCGCCTGAGCCCCGCGGCACCCCCGCCTCTCCCGACAAAACACACACGGAGCCAGCGCACCGAGAACGTTCAGCGCGCGGCCGCGGGGCGGCAGGGGGCGGGCCGGCTGTGTACGCTTGGTCGCTTTCTGTGGCGTCAGCGCCCCCAGGATGGCTGTTTCCAGTTGCCAGGGTGATGTCATTGGATGGAAAACTGGGAAGCGACATGGGAGCAGCCCCCCTATAACGCAACACGGCCCTCGGCCAGTGACCCGGCCTCCGCGCACTCAGGCCTGGGAGCGGCAGACAGCCGGGCTGTGTCCAATGCCAAGTTTCAGCGCGTTCAACGTGTCCCGTTCGTCTTACCACCTCTTTGACTTGGGTTAGTGTTCCCAAGCCCCGGGGTGGTTCTGTCACAGAACTCTCTGGGGGGAGAGGATTCAGAAGCTACTAGAGTCCGTTGAACCGGTTCATCCTGTAAACACATATTGGACGTTTGTTAAGGCAGAGCCACCAGGCTGTGCACAGGGGCTTATGATGGTCACGCAAACTGTGTTCTGCTCCGAATGAGCCGTACCTCTTGAGAAACCGTCTGACCCGTTAGCCATTGCTTTAAATCGGGGTTGGCCGGTATGAATGATCCTCGTTTCACCGCGATTCCTTCTTTATCCTTCTGTCTCCTCTTACAGTATATCATTGCTGCCTGACACGTAGTTGTAAGATGCTCGCTAAGTGATTATTTTTGTTGTGAGGTATTCGCTTCCCGTCTCCTTCTTTCCTGTTGGCTGACTTCCTCCCGACAACGTCTGTATCCTCCTGTCACCAGTTGGGACCCACTGGGTAACATCGCTTGTTCAATGTCATGCAAAGAAACGGACAAGATAGCCTGAGTGAAAATGAAGATGGTGTCTCATTGACCAAGAATGGGAGCATTTGGTGAAGGGTTTTGGCGGGTTATTGGTGCAAGAGTCCCTGGCTCCCTAGAGGCTGAGAGAGCGTCCCAGGTGGTTGGGGTTATTCAAGGTGCCCTGCAGATGAGTGACGCCTTCCTGAGGGGTTTTACGTGTTCTGAAATATCTGTGCGCATGATTTTAACAGAGCATAATCTGAATCCACACCGCGTAACTCCACCGTTGACACTATGTTCAGACAAATGGACTCAGCCAGTCGGCAGAAAACACAGATTCTTAGCATAAGCACAATCTAATCTAGAAACACAACGTGGTGTGTGTGCGTGCGTGCGTGCGTGTGAGAGATGGTTTTCCGGCAAAGTCTAAGGGTGTACTTTGCTTCACAGTGCTGCGATGCTGCAGCGTGGCGTCGTACTTCAGAGCTGATAGTAGCTCTTGGAGATCTTTTACTTCATCTGCTTATTTTATAATTGAGAAAACGGAAGCCCAGAGAGGTGAACACGCCGAGTCAGTTTTAGAACCACGAGCCCAAGGGGTTCATGTACTTATCGCTCTTGAACACTAGGTGGCGGACGAACTCCACCTTCGGATTCCGATTCTGGGCTCTAGCAGCTGGTGGGGGGGACCAGTCGAAGAACAGCCCCCCTTGCTTCTTTGTCCAGCCTCACTGCCTGATTTGAATGACAGGATGTCTACATTTGAGGCTTATTTCCTTCGGCATTTACTCACACCTAGGGGTAAACATATGTTTAAAAAAAAAAAAATCAAACTTCGTAGCAGTAAATGTTGGGTTTTAAACCTCCAGGAATAACACAGGTCTGGTCAGCCCCTAATGCACCGTTCCTGTGCCTTTCTGTTCTCCCACCTGGAATGCCTTATCCCACTCATTTTTGTTTACCACCTACGTCCTCATCATAATCCTCATCATATCAACCACTTCCCATTGCACGCAAAGTCTCCTGCCCCCGGCTAATGTAGGGGTCTGGCTCCTGGGCTCCCTTTATACCCTGGAACCCAATGGCAGTTTTTGTAAAATGTATTATTATCAGTTGTAGCCATGGTCTCTCTACCCACCAGACTGGTTGGTCCTTGAGAGCCAAGATCTAATGTGCCTCTGTGTTTGCCGCACCTAATACAGCGTTTGGCCCAGAGGAAGCTTGTTGGTTAACTGGATGTATTATAATTGGATGGATGTTTGGGTATTTAGATGGAAGGAGGGAAGGGAAGGGAAGGGAAAGGAAGGAAAAAAAGGGAAAAAAGGGAAGGGGGAGTGAAAGGAAGTGAAGGGAAGGAAATATGGATAGATGGGTGGAGGGATAGGTGAGTGGATGCTGGATAGATGGATGGATGATACGGGAGGTAGATGATGGAAGCATGCATGGGTGAATGGACGGGTAGATGGAGAGATGAAAGGTGTATGGAAAGATGGGTGGATGTTGTGTGTATAATAGGTGGATGGATAGATGGATAGGTGGGTGGATGTAGGTGGGTGGATGGGTGGATGTAGGTGGGTGGATGGATGGGTGCGTGGATGGTTGTGTGGTTTATACTTTAGCTATCGAACCTACCGATCAGCCAACTTACCCTCTTCTCCTCTGTTTCCTTCTTGCAGGTTGTGGGCATTTTTGCTGGATTTGGGCTCCTGCTCTTGGTGGCCTCGCCTTTCCTGCTCCTGGCCACTCCGTTTGTACTCTGCTGCAAGTGCAAGTGCAGTAAAGGCGACGACGACCCCCTACCCACCTAGAGGAAGGCGTGATGCTGGAACAAGCCCCCACCTCCGGGAAGCGTGGTTCTCTCCCATCCCCACCCCGCCGTCCCCCTCTCACTAAGCATCTTTCTTGCCTTATGTGCCCCATTGAGCTTCACAGTGTCACGCCGGATGCCGTGATTTCAGGGACTGATATCGGATCGTTGGCGGAGGCCCCAGGTGCAGTCACCCCGGCGTGGGGGAGGCAAGGCTGGCATGGGTGGGGCACGTCCCACAGAGTCGGTCTCTGCAGACTTGACAAGGGAGCAGCTGTATGGAGCACCAGGTAGCGGTAGACTAGGAACGTCTGGTGTTGCTTAGGAGACCTTCTCTCGCAGAATGCTGTCCGTCTCCTCCTTGGCTTCAAGCTGGCGCCACGTTGCTGAGAGAAGAAGTCTTTTAAGGATCGCATCTCACTTCAGACAGAGTCCAAGTGTTCTGACTTGAGAAAAGCACTCTGTTTATGACAACTCTTTTTATTACTAATGGCATTTAGTAAAATCCTTTTTAGAAGGTTTTTTTGGTTTTTTTTTTTCCAACTGAGTAGTGAAAAATCAACAAGGTGCATTGAAACCATCCTATGCCTTTTCTTGAAATGTGCATTTTAAGAAGTTATGGTTAAATGACCTTTCTGGCTCGGCCACTTTTCAGGAGATTTAGAAAGCCTTATGCGCTCTTTGTGTTTTTCTTGAAACTTGTGGAGACTTTTTGGACGCTGTAAGCTGTGTACTGTCATCCACGTGTTTCCGGTATCATTGCATTTCTTTGAAAATACTGATGCATTTGTAGGAACGTGTCCATCCTTAGGTTTGCCTTTTGTTTTTCTCTCTCTGGTGATTCAGCTCCGCTCACAGGGCTCCGCTCTTTTCACCCAAGTATCGGTAAATATTTTTTCATGTCTTCAGAAACCAAATGTTTTACTTGGAAATAGTTCTGCTGAGAATCCCTGTGGTTTGGCCATAGCCTCGGTCTCCTCAAGCAGACAAAACCAAGCAAATAGTGACATTGATGCCCAGAAGGGAGGCCTCCTATCAGGGCTGGGGGACCCCCAGGGGCTGGGGGAGAAGCTTCTGGATGTTCACAGTTTTTGTAATGACTAAGTTAATTTGGAGAAATCATCTATCTTAGTTCCAAATCCTGTTGCTTACCATTTTGCTTACCCTGCTGAAAAAAATCTTCCATTTCACTTAGTTATTTTGATTGGTCTTTTACAGTCTGTGTGTGTCGATTACCATGGCAACAGGATACCCGGATCAGTAAGACACACGGAACTCCATCAATTGCCTTTGGACAGTGTGTTCTTTACAGAAAGTTGACTTTAATAATGGCTTTTAAAGAGCAAACTGATTGCATCCAACTTGGGACTTCTAAACATAGTAGAAAGGCAAATGTTGTAGATTTATCATGGTGGAACTTTTTAAAAACTTACTAAGCATTCCACAAAGGAGTAAAATGAAAACAAAACCTGACTTTTATCTCAGTTGTCTGCTTGTGGCGAGCCCATTTGTAAAGTGTGGTGGTGTGTTAGATCCTTGACTTCTGCGTTTGGGTACCTGTCTCAGGTCCTGGTTTACCTTCCCATAGAGAAATGTCTTTATTTCTTAACATTTCATCAGTCAGGAGAAACAGGCTCACCTCACCCTTCCCCTCTAGTATTGATTTTCTTTTTGAAACTGAAGCCGTTTAGGAACCCAGTCTGTGTCAAAATTACATGCAAAAAATCCTCCTTATAATTTTGCAGTTTGAAAACTCAGTAACAATAAGAACATGCCCGGGGGCATCTTTTTGGATGAAGCCTGGGCAACAGCTCTCTGTAGCTTGAGATGTTCTGATCAGCCCTGGAGATAGAGAGTGACAGCTCCAGGAGGCCTGAACATGAGGCTGGGGGCCCGGGCCTGAGACGGCATCGTGATTTGTGAGTGAACTTGAAAATTCGTATGGAATGCAGCAGGCTCGTGGCCCGTGTCCAGTGGTCCGTGGAGCAGGCCTTCATCACCCCAGGTCACCCTGCCTGTGCTTTGCTACTACCCACTGCGTACAGAGGTCCTTACAGTAGCACCCCCTCCTTTGGGGTGGGAACCAGAGGCTTTGGAAAGGTTGCATTCCCTCCCTGGGTCAGCGCTCAGGTCCCTTTATCCCTAGCGAGTCGGGCTGTTTTGTCTCTTCTAGAACAGTCCATGGGCAAATCATGCACATCCAGAGCATCAACCAACCCTGTGCCTTTACCTCTGACAGGCTCATAGCACGTGGTTTGACCCAGGTAGGGAACACCGGAGACTCTGGGGCCGGCCGGGGCCGGGGCAGCACCTACTTGCTCTGGGTTTTTGCACCAAGCAAGCCTCCGAGCGCTCAGTCTGATTTCAGTAAAAACAAAACGAAAACTGTCCATTCCCTGGAAAGGTACCAGCGGGAGCGCATTGAGATCCTCACATAGGCGTGCATCGACCCCAGCTGACTCCTTTCCTTTCAGGGAGGAATGCCATCCCATTGTTTGCGGGGATGCAGTATGAACCAGGCTTGATGTCAGATGTAAACAGGATGTGGGAAGGTGGCCCGCGGGTTGGGTTTTGACCTTTTGGTCCCTCCCAGTAAAGCCTGGGGATTCGATGCTTAGGAGGTGGTCTTAATTAAAAAATGACACTTTTACCGGTGGCTTTCCTGCTGACTCTCTGGAAGCACACGCCTGTTGATTCATTTCGAGGCCTTTAAATCTGGGGAGGAGGGGAGGAAGAGCACGGAGACCGACCACGGCCGACTCTGACCCCGTCCGGGTGGGGTTCTCTGAGTCCCTTTGGTAACCGACAGCGCTGTGAGGTTTCCCCGGCCGTGCCTGGTCTCTGAGCCTGAGCCTGAGCCTGCCCTGCATGCTTCAGCCTGGCCAGCCGAGCTCGCCATCGTCACAGGGGACCAGCGCCTTCAGAGGCGTCTCCGTAGATGTTCACGGGGCAGAGACCGACCTAGGACCTGAGCATGCGCAGCGCCTTTGACTGCACGCATGGCCGTCCGGACCAGTGTCTGCTCCACCACCAGGGGGAGCTGCGGACCGAGGGACCGATATCCGCCACCTCTGGCATCTTTTTAAAGGGGAACAAATTCTCTTTGCAGCATATTATTGCACAAAACCGGTTTAGCAACCAGGCCAGTTCCCGGGGGAAGGGGAGTATCAGATATGCAAAAATTACTCCAAGATGATTTTATCTTTCTCTCCTACGTTACAAATGTTAAAGGTTATTTCGCAAATCAGAAGAGAGCATTTTCCCTTGGTCGTCTTTGCAAATGAGAGGATTGGAAAGAACCAGCGTGGGTTTTTTTGTATATTTCTCAGATTCTCGTTGATTAATAAATACCCCGGTAGGTGTATATAAATCACAGTAAAATCTTCAAGGGAAAACATTTTGCATGTATAAAGCTTCCTGAAGGTCTCTTTTAAAAAATACCAAAGCTTGTTTACTCCTTATCATTAACCCAAGCCCTTATGAAAGTAAACAAAA
This sequence comes from Kogia breviceps, assembly GCF_026419965.1. Lineage (NCBI taxonomy): Eukaryota > Metazoa > Chordata > Mammalia > Artiodactyla > Physeteridae > Kogia > Kogia breviceps. The sequence goes on along the minus strand of NC_081320.1, from coordinate 98,908,210 downwards.
TAAAGAGTTGTGACTGGTATTGTCAAAAATGCCTGCTGGAAAGAAGGGGCTGCATTAAAGCAGAATGACGGATGCATCCTAACCAGGAGAGCTTGCTGTTTGGGTGTGTAAAGCCCGTGGTCTCCCCGTCCTTGGTTTGCACAATCCTGTCTTCCGAGATTCCAGCAGCCTTCAGGGAGGGGTAGGTACCCGACCTTTCCTTCATTCCATGCTCATTTTACCATGGGTGTATTTTAATCTTGTATAAAAATATGCATGAATGAGTCATGCACATGTATACATTATGTATTTGACAAGTGGTGGTAAAGACAAAAAAACAAAAACAAGTTTGGTTTGTGTTTTTGAAATGTCAGTACGTTTTGTGCCACTAACACTGTGATGTATAAAAGAGCTGTTTGAATGCCTTTTAATGTTGTGTTTTGTACTTTGGAATCATATGGAAAAGTTTGATTTGTAATTTCAATACATATTTTAAGTGTATTGTGTCTTATGTAGTTTGGCCCCCCCTTTAGAAGGGATTTCTTTTTAAAGATATTTTGGCTGGAATACAGGTTACTTTTGTAAATCCTGTCTGGCTCCATCTTTTTTATACTCTTAGTTGACTGCTGTCTTGAAGATTGAAAATATTATAAGGATTAGAGGTGGACGGGAAGGGGAACTTCTACCACTGGGAAAACAGATTTTTGTTTGTTTGTTTTGTTTTTTAAGAGTAATAATTAACATACACTAGGATATTATTTTGGGGGTACAGCATAGTGATTCGATATTTTTATACATTATGAAATGATTACCACATTAAGACCAGCTACCATTCGTCACCATATAAAGTTTTTACAATCTTTTTTTTTTTTTTATTGGAGTGTAATTGCTTGACAATGTTGTGTTAGTTTCTGCTGCGTGGCGAAGTGAATGAGCCGTAGGAACACACACGTCGCCTCCCTCTTAGACCTCCCGCCCACCCACCTAGGTCATCCCAGAGAACCGAGCTGAGCTCCCTGTGCTGTACAGCGGGTTCCCACTAGCTGTCTGTTTTACACACCTTAGTGTGTGTATGTCAGTCCTCATCTCCCAGTTCATCTCACCCTCCTCTTCCCCGCCGTGTCCAGCCTTCCGTTCTCTACATCTGCATCGCTATTCTTGCCCCGCAAATAGGTTCATCTATTCCATTTTTCTAGATTCCACATACATGCATTAATATACAATATTTGTTTTTCTGTTTCTGACTTACTTCACTCTGTATGACAGACCCTAGGTCCATCCACATGTGTATAAATGACCCAACTTTGTTCCTTTTTATGGCTGAGTAATCTTATTGATGATTTTCCCTATATTACATTACATCCCTGGGATCTTACAGCTGGAAGTGTGTGTACCTCTTAACCTCCTGCACATTATCTTGTCCACCCTCCAGCCCCCTCCCTTCTGGCAGCCACCAGTTTGTTCTCTATAACTATGAGTCTCTTTCTGTTTCCTTTCCTTTGCTTGTTGCTTTTGTCTTGTAGATTGCATATATAAGTGAAATCACAGATTCTTTGTGTTTCACTGTCTGACTTATTTCACTTAGCTGATACCCTCCAGGTCCACCCACTTACACTGAGGTTTTCTCTCTTGGGAATGTTCTCAACTCTGTTTTGCAGCCAAAACGATCTGGGACGCTGGGAAGATGACCCCGCTCACCGTCCCCTGTCTCCTTCTCAGGGTGCCAGCCCAGGAAGGCGGCATCGGGAAGTGTCCCAGCCTGACTCCTCTGCCTCCATCCACAGAGACAAGCACTTGCAAAACTACCAAAGTTTACAAGAGCACCATCAAAATCAGTGATCATCCTTTCACTGCTGGGAAAAAAAAAATACGGATTCTGTGTGTTTAGCAGGGAAAAAGAATAGTAACTCTGAGTATTCCACCTTGATTTTCCTTTGCTTCATCTAAACCTCATGGAAGAATATATGTACCTCACTCGTTAACTTGAAATGAAAGGCTAGAAAATAGACAGTTACCTGTCCTATGGCTACGTTTTAAAAACCACCCTTAGAATCTGGAGATGCAGATGGCGTGAGGAGTGTTGTGTGAACTGGGGGCACATCGCTAGCATTGAAGACACAGAGTCCCTGCTCACAGGAGGGAGGCAGCTCTGTCCATCAGAGACGATGATTAGTGCTCTGGTGGGCCACCTGCAGCCCTCCAGCCAGAGAAGTCTGTCAAGAGGATGAGCTATGTGAATTGGGTCTTGGAGATGAGTAAGGGCGAGCCAGGCAAAAACGAGGGCTGGAGTGTTCAAGGAAATGGCCCAGTCCAGCAGGTGCAAGGGCTTTGGTCAGACCCGCACACTGGGGCTGGGCTGTCACTCAAGTGTCCACCTGCGCTGGGCATAGCGTGAAAAGCTGGGACTCGACCTTCATTCTAAAGCTACGGGGAGTGTGTCGGTTTTCTAGGGCTGCCATAACAAAGCCCCACTAACCGGGGGGCTGAAACAACAAAAATTTCTTCTCCCACAGTTCTGGAGGCCAGAGGCCCGAGATCAACGGGGAACAGGTTTGGTCCCTTCAGAGAACCCTGAGCGAAGAGGATCTGTTCCAGCCTCTCTCCCGGCTTCTAGGGGTTCTCGCTGGCGTCTCAGGAGTTCCTTGGCTTGTTCGTGCCTCAAACCAATCTCTGTCTTCACCTTCACGTGGTCTTTTCCCTGTGGGCCTGACTGTCTCTGTGTCCACATTTCTTCTTTTTATAAAGACACCAGTCACTGGATTAGTCCCTCCAGGGGCTAATCGTCCAGGGTGACCTCATCTTAACTTGACCGTTTTCAAAGACCCTATTTCCAAATGAGGTCACATTCACAGGTGCTGGGGGTGAGGATTCCAACATGTTTTGGGGGGGGATACAGCTCAGCCCAAAGAGGGAGCACGGCGCATGGGTGGACAGTCCTGCCCGAGTGAGACCCATCACAGAAGGCAGAGAAGACCCAAAGGTGGGAGGGGGGGGTTGCCAGGCCTCCCCGCCCCGAAGCAACCCCTCCGACTCTGGTTGGACCTCAGTTCTTCAAGCTGACCTGGAACGTGGGAATCAACCCAGGGGACACTGCTGAGAAGCAAACTGCTTTTAAGCAAAATAAATCTGCGCGCGTGCGTGTGTGTATGTGTTGTACACATGGGCGCATGGATTCGTCCTCCCCACAAAAACTGCTCTCTGTACCAGCACTCACCAACGTCAGCCTCTTAGGGGACCCAAGTTGCAGGGCGCGGGACGGTGTCCGTACTGACCACGGCTTGTGCGCGTCTGAGGGTTGCTGTGAAGGTCGACCTCACCGTGTGTCCTGTTCCTAGGAGAGAACGTAGCTGCTGATGTGGTCAGATCCGGAGACAGTGTCAAATGCTCCTGTTCCCTGGGCTCTGTCTCAGCCCCTGGGTGACTCAGACGTTTAAAAATAGCCCTTCCTGCTCATTACGTTTTTTTGTTGTTGTTGTTGCTGTTGTTTTAACAATTCTTCGCTTTCTAGCGTCTCTCAGGGTGTGTGTTTTAGGAATGGGGCCGACACGGAACGGGAGGCAGAGCTTCAGGGTCCGGAGCGTGGCCCCTGTGCTCCAGGCACCCTGGGCCCAGCTCCCAGCTGAGTGACTTCCTAGGCATGTGACTTACCCAGGGAGTCCCTTTCTTCGTTTGAAAATGAGGGTTAAAATACTTCATGGGATTTTTTTTTCCTACTTGCTTTTTTCAATATTTATTTAAATTAAAAAAAAATTTATACAATGTTTAAAGGTTACTTTGCATTTACAGTTATCGCAAAATACTGGCTCTGTTCCCCGAGCTGTGCAATAATACGTCCTTGCGCCTGTCTTACACCCAATCTTTTGTGCCTTCCACTCCCTGGCCCCCGCCCCCGTGCGGCCCCTCCTCCACTGGTAACCACTAGTTTGTTCTCTGTATCCTTCACTGGACCTTTCCAAGGATAAACGAGAAAATGCAAGTCAATCGTAGAGTGTTGGGCAACGCGTCACGTCATTGATGAGTTCCGGTTCCGACGTGGGTGACAGCCCCACCAAGAACAGTCACTCACATCCTCCAGCTACAAAACACCGAGGGCCCCTCCCCCTCTCCTCATTCTAAGACCCGCGAGACACGCCGGATCCGAGCACTTTTCCCTCTGATGTCACAGCCCAGGCTGCCAGGGATGCTGGCGATGGCTGTGTTGGACTCTTTAACACAAAGAAAAACGGAGGAAAATTCTCCATATGGGAAAACCAAAAGTCATTCACTTGTTCCCCTAGGTACTTATTTGGGTCTTTTTAAATACATATTTTAACTCATTCTATATATAGGTTTTATCGACTTAGAAAATCCACTCAGAATGTCCATATATTTAATGCAGTTTTCATCACACTGGAAAGCTCCAGGAGAGCATAGTCTGTTCTCACTCCTCAGATTCTCTCTGTTTATCACAGCTTTTATGAAAGGCCCAAAATGTAAAAAGAATAAATTTTGAAAGCTTCAGAAAAGTGAACTCGATTGTTAGTTTTATCCAGGAGTTTAGGAAATTAAGAGTATAAATTTGGGTTTTACAGTTTGCATCACTAACTCCTACTACTGTCTGACACATAGTAGAGACATAGTAGATGCTTGTCAAATGAAGGAAGTAATTGCTCTGTGAGTGAGAGTGTGTGTGTGTGTGTGTGTGTGTGTGTGTGTGTGTGTGTGTACAGGAGGAAGGTCAATTGCTTGGGTCATTCGGTTAAAAAAAATCAACCATTAAATTTGAACTGGCAGACCCAGCAATCCCACTACTGGGCATATACCCAAGAGAAAACCATAATTCAAAAAGACACGTGCACCCCAGTGTTCATTGCAGCACTATTTACAATAGCCAAATGGATAAAGAAGATGTGGTACATTTATACAATGGGATATTACTCAGCCATAAAAAGAAACGAAACTGGGGCATTTGTAGAGACGTGGATAGCCATAGAGATTGTCATACAGAGTGAAGTAAATTAGAAAGAGAAAAAAGAAAAAAATATCGTATATTAACGCATATATGTGGAATCTAGAAAAATGCTATAGATGATCTTATTTGCAAAGCAGAAATAGATACACAGACATAGAGAAGAAACATATGGACCCCAAGGGGGAAGGGGGGATGTGGGATGAATTGGGAGATTGGGATTGACATGTATACACTATAGATACTATGTAGAAAATACATAACTAATGAGAACCTACTGTAAAGCACAGGGAACTCTACTCAGTGCTCTGTGGTGACCTGAATGGGAAGGAAATCCAAAAAAGAGGGGATATATATGTATACGTATAGCTGATTCACTTTGCTGTACAGCAGAAACTAACGCAACATTGTAAAGCAACTATACTCCAATAATAATTAATAAAAAACATTTGAACTGGAAGTATACAGAGAGTCGAGAAGCAAAAGTGTCACTATAGTTGTATTATGAACTGGGACCCAATCATCAGCTGGGCGGTTTGCTCACTCCCTTACGCGGGTTGATTAGAATGCTCACAGGTCTGCAAGGGCTGTCATCTCCACAGCACAGGGATGCAAGGGGAGGCGCGGCCACGAGGACGGCTGTAGGAAGTGACAGCTGGCGGGGGAGGCAGGTCTGCCCTGCTGGACACATGTGCTGCCCATCACACTGTCCTCCTGTCTTTTCTCTCTTGATCCGGTCTTACCAAAATTATTATATATATATAATATACATTACATATTGTAAATACATCACAATAAACCACTCTGCATGGTTTATTGTAATATATTCTGTAGAAGTTTTGCAAACAGAAACAGTGTACAACAGATCCACAGAGGCAGTTACTTTCTAGAAAACTGGGGGGTGGCAGGGTGAGGGAAGGAAGGGGACACCCATCAGAGACGTCTCAGCCTCACCTGTGATGTTTATTTCACACACCAGACATATAACTGAGCTCTATCGGATTCAGGTTCTAATTTTTTTTTTTTAAATTTAGCTGAAAAGTGCATGGGTGTTTGTTACACTATACTTTTTCGTTTGGGGATTTTTAATTTCTTAAGAATTAGATTTTGACCCCCAGCCTCCCTTACTGCTCCTTATTTATGCTTTTAAAATTCTAAGACACTAACATATCCCAGGAGTGTGAACTCTGGCGAGCTTCAGGGAGATGCAGAACTCTCCCTTGAAGGACTGATTCTTGGCTCTCTCCTCCGACCTCATGGAGGAGACCCCGAATACCAGCATTTCAGAGAAGCATTGACCCCTAAGGAAGCTCCCCAGGGAAGAATCGCCAGAATCCCACGGCTGGAAAATCCCCTCAGAGATCACCTGTTCTTATAAACGAGGAGCCTGGCGCCCAGAGGGGAGACTTCCTCGCCCGCAGCCCGCAGCCCGCAGCTCCTTGTCGGCAGATCTTCTCTCTCCATCCTCAGCACCTTCATTCCACGCACAGACCAAAGCTCGTGCAGCGGGGATTCTGCCCTCAGGCCTCAAGGCCACTGGGGGTGCAGAGATGAGAAGGTTATACCTGCCCTGAAGCACAGGGAGGGGCAGAGAGGAGAAACATCCCTCGGGGAAGTCAGAGCACCTCTGGGGGGAGAAGGGATTGCAGGGCTTGGGGCTGGGCAGAGAGCACAGGGCTTCCCTGAGCACAGACAGGAGGGAGGGCTGCCTCTTCACCCCCTCTATGTGAGCAGAGCCACAGCAGCAGGCCTCCTGGGGTGGGGCTGGGGACAGACAGGAGGTGAAGGGGCTGCAGCAGCAGGAAGAAGACCACCAGGCTTGGCCAGCCTGGGAGATTTGGGGTGAAGGCTGGTGGTGGCATGGGAAGCACGGCTACCAGTCGGGGGCCTGCAGTGGAAGGGAGTGGAGCCCTGGAGGTGACCAGGAGGCTGTTAAAATGGGGGGGCGTCTGTACCAGACTGTGGAACGGAAGCAGAAAGGGTAGAACATCAGTAAAAAGACTTACGATCAACAGAGGTGAAATTGCAGAGGCGGCTCTGTTGGCAGCCAAGTTCGGGTGTACGGTTTGCTGGACGTGCTGCAGTGACCCGGACTCGGGGGCTGTGTGTTCCTGGGCCGTGTTGTGGCACTTTGTCCACAGGGTTCGGGATGACCAAGGGAAGAATGACCACTCTGGCTGTTCCCGTCCTCTGCTTTCAACGCCGCTGGATCTTCCTGTGCTAAGAGCCCTCCTCCAGGAGAATCATGAGAACGCCCAGGGTTAAGAGACACGCAGAGCAATGCTCGCCTGGGTGTGCCCAGTTCTTACTCATATCCCCCCTCCTTCGATGCATCTTAATTATGATGCTTAATTAAACAACCCACAAATGCTGCCAAGATGCCCCATTGCCTCGGCAGCTAGAGCCTGGAGGAAGTAGATGCACAGGGACTGTCTGTGCTCACCCTCAAAACTCAGGTGACGCTATCTCAGAGTCAGCCTTTCTTGATGCTGAAAGAGGAAAAAGAAATGGATGATCTTGGCCAAGGAAGCCATGGGGAAATGGTCAGGGTGATGGCTAATTTTTTTTTCTTCTGTGATCCTTCACTCAACAAAAAGCTTACTGCCTAGCATGGAACATGAGAAACCTTAACCCTTAACATTTTCTAATCCTTACAAAAATTCTAGAAGTCTGTATTATTTGTAGATGAGGAACCATAAGTTCACCTGCCCACAGTCAAAGTCAGTATTCCATGGAGCCAGGAATTAAGCAGGTGTCCTTAAGATTGCCAAGATGGATCTTTCCACTGAATTGTTTCATTTCCCCAATGCCTCTTGTAGAGTGGGTACCGTGGAGGCAGGACAGCTCATTATTTCAAGAGAGAAGCTCATTATGGCTCAGAGAGGATGTATCGTAAGTGATGTAACTGGTAGCAGCAGAACCGACTTATCCCATGCTGCCCAGAGACTGTGCACTTGTATCTTTGGTCCAGTGTTTTAGAAGGAGAGGCTCTTTGTTTTGTGGTTGCCATGCTGAGAGCGTGTTTCAGGCTTCTGTTGTGACACGGTGGAGGCCACTTGTTTACCAAAGACCCTCCTGTTCCCCATAATTCTCGATTTGTGTATGAAACAGGGTAAGTCGTGCACAGGGACCCATGCACACCATTACACATGTAATATTTAGTTAGAGCTAGCACTTTGCTGTAATTTCTCTTTCCAACATTTATTTCATCATTAGTCTTTTCATTTCTCCTGCAGAGCCTTGAGTATTTCTTGAAAATGACTTTTATGAAATACTTCCATATGCATTTAAACTTGTTCAACATACTTTTTCAGCTTTTAGTGAAATTGCAAAAGTCAGTTTTAGATATTTGCAAACGGCAATAACTTCTTTTCTTTGATCCTCACGTGATTTTCTTCTCCAGCTGGTATATTCCTAGAGTTGGAAGGCGTCTTATCTCCTTTTTACTGAAAATGTGGTTTTAGACCTGAAGCATTACAGTGCTTGGGAACTACTTAGAAATGCAGAAACTGAGCCCCACCTCAGATCTACTGAGTTAGAATCCAGATTTTAGGACGATCCCTGGGTGACTGGTGAGTACATTATATTAACTTTTCATGGCTGTGTAACAAATTAGCAAAAACTTAGTGTCTTAAAACATGTTGATTATCTCACAGTTTTTATGGGTATGTAGGCTGGGAAGCTTAACTGGGTTCACTGCTCAGAGTCTCACCAGGCCAGAAAGGTATCAACTGGGCTGTGTTCTCATCTGAAGTCTCTACTGGGGAAAAGCCCACTTCTGTTCTCATTTACAACGTTAGCAGAATTCTTTCTCTGCCATGTACCTGTTGTTGTCTGCGGGGGGCCCCTCAGACCCTAGAGGCTGCCTGCACTTCCTCACCATGAGGGTTTCCTCAACACGGTGGCTCACGTCACCAAATCAGCTAAGAAATTCTTTCTCTAGAGTGTGCTAGCAAGATGAACATATATGCTTATGTATATATGCACTTGTATATATAAGTATATGTATATATACGTGTGTGTGTGTGTGTGTGTGTGTGTGTGTGTGTGTAGATTAATCATGGGAGTGACGTCTTTGCCTTGGTTAGAAGCAAGTTACAGGACTTGCCCCACTTGAGGCAAGGGAACCATACAGGGTGTGAGCATGGACGCTACCCTAGGGTCTTTCTTTCGTGTAAATAGAAATTTGAGAAGCAATGATCAGATCTCATCTGTTACCACATTCTCACAGGTGCAAGGACCTAAGGCTTTGCGTATGAACCACTTTTCCTAAGTGACACAGCTGGATTTCCAGTCCTCTCGTTTGCTTTTACACTACACTCACCAGCTTCTTCACCCACTTCCCCCTCCAAACATCTCTTGCTAAAGTCACCAGCGTCCTCTCAATCCACACAGGCTCCAGTTGCATTATGCGGCATTCTGCTTTCCCAGAGAGGGTCACAGCTGAAAGGGCTCGACAAAGGAAGCGTGGAGGTGTCCCCAGTGGATGAGGGGGTCTGTAAGACCCTCAGCCATTCTCAAAGCACGTGGTAATGGGCGGTTCTGGATGTTTCTTTTGTTCCTCACAAATTCCAAAGGATTCAGCCAGACAAATACTCCAAGACCCTCTGGAGTGTTTCCCTTGTGCACAAACTGCAACCAGAATAAACCAACAGTGAAATGGAGGGAAAGGTGACAGTGTTTTTCTGGGGCTCCAAGTGACTGCCTCAGATTTAGCTCTGATTTTTCCAGCTCACAATCCCTAACCACAACCCCACCGTCCTTCACTGTTTCCCAGACCACATCAGAGATGCCTGGGATCTCCTGCCTTCTCTTCTCACTTGGAAGAACTCTTGACCTCCTCCAAGAGACCCTGCTCAGATGTCCCATGCTCTACAAAGCCTTTCCTATCCATCCAGCTACTGGTCCACCCCACCTCCCCGACCAGCTCCTGCAGTCCCGCTTTCCTCCTATGCTCCCCTTGCATTTGGTCAGGTTGCCATGCTGGCACTTAAGATGAGTTGTAATGACCTATTTATGTGCCTGTATTCCTTGGGAGACCTTGGGGCCTGAGTCTACACTTTGTTTTTCCTAGTGTCTAGTAGATGGGCACCAAATGATTTCTAAAAGGGTAGATGGAAACTATAAAACTCAAAGACAGATGAAACAATGTTTTCATGACCGGGGTTCTACTAAGATAGTGGCCTGAGTAACCCTGTTCTGTTCACCCCTGACATTCATGGGAGCTGGTCACAGAAATAAAGAGGCCGCCAGCATTTCAGACCTGAGTTTCGTTATCAGGTCCAAATGAATTCCCGGTGTCCAGGCAAAAGCAGAATGTGGCACTCTGAGAACTCATTCCAAGCTCACTTATGTAAATATTTTTCTGCACAGTTTTATGTCTCTGAGTTGGGGTCTGACTTCCAATGTCAGCACAGAGCCCTGACGGGAGTATAACATTCCCACCAAGCTTCAGTTGAATATTTATGAATATTCTGTAGTAGCTGCCTTCTATTGTTCCTGGAAGACTTTTATTATTTAGAAAGTAATTAATCATATTCTGAGGGAAAATGCAGGAGCCAAGTTCCAGGGTGAGGTTTATGACGGCTTTTTCTTCCCAGATGAACAAAATAATAACCTCAGCCAAGGCTTTCCCCCCAGATTGCTTATCTCCTGCATCAAATCTGCACACACATTCCCACAGGCCAAGGTGGAATTCCACTACCCAGCGGCCGGCTGAAGAACACAGTTCAGGGGTAAGTCTCCTGCTGCAGATTTTGTTGGTTGGTTTAGCACACCTAGTCTTTGGAATTCATGATTTAGGCCAAATGCTGAGGCTTAGAATTACATCTCATACTTACTTCTGGTAAGGCTCTCATAGCTCTTCATAAATTACCCAACATAAGAATGAGAACTATTTCTAGAATCTCAGAGGTTGCTATGGAAGAGCTCCCACTCTGTGCATTAGACCTAGTATTTGACAGATGTTACCTGTCAGATACATATTATATGACAGGAATTTTCCCCATTTTACTCTGTAACAGATAAAAAAGATAAGACATAGTAGATCAGTTTGCTATTGATAATCATTCCCAAATTCAGTGGTTTAAAATAATGATTATTTCTCATTGCTGGTGAGCCTAGTGGTCATGGAGGCAGTCCTTCCTGTGTCCTCAGAGCTAATTCAAGCACCTGTGATGAGCTCGGGTCAGCGGGGTTCGTGGCTCTGCTGATCCAGAACTGACTTGGCCTTGCTTCACGTGGCCTCCCAGTTTCTAGCAGGTTTGGCAAGTGTTGTCCTCAGGCTGACCCGGGCAGAGGTTGAACAAAGAGTAGAAACACGCAGGGTCCCTGGAGGTCTAGGCTTGAAACTGTTTCATTTAAATTCTGCTGAGTACTCTTTTTTTTTTGGTATTGTTGTTTCCTTTTTGCTTTTTTGCCAAAGCAAATCTCAAGAAGGTTCCAGAATTAAGAAATAGGGAAATATCGTACATTCTGCCTTTTGATGTGAGTGGCTGTAAAATCACATCGCAAAGGGGGTGGATATGGGGGGCCATCCACGTAATCAGTCACAGATGTGTTCTTTGTAATGATGTGGGGAATTCGACAAAAAGAAGATCAGATAGGGGGCCTTCAGTCTCAACCAAGAAAGGCCACAGAAGACATTGCATCCGTGGTATGAAGGACATTATGGTCCCGAGTTAAAACAAGTTGATTACAGACAACTCAGGTGGAGGGTCAGATAAACAAAGAACGATAAAAGTTTGTTCACCGCTGATACCCGAGCGCATGGTGTTGAGTGAGATGGACCAGAGGAGGGAGGAGAGATACACATCCAGTGTCTTTCTCTGAATCTCTGCTGACTTTGAAGGGAATTCTCTCCTCTGCTCAGAGGACTGATTGTGGTGAAGTGCTATCACCAGCTAAGCAGCTCAAATGGGGAACTTCTGAGCCCACCACGTATCAGGGCGGTCATATTAGGGATGACGTAGTTTCTGGAAGGCTCCTGTATATATATGGGTCATCTCCTTTCTCTGGAAATTCTTCTTTTGGGGGGAACAGAAACATAATAATACTAATAATAGAAAAACGAAACAATGGCAACCATTCAATTGGAATCGTTTGTGGTCCAAGTACTGAACAGAGGTGGAAAGACGGAAATGTTTGACATTTATCCTATGGGTAAGCTGCAAGGAAGGAAGAGGCGCGATCAGCTTTGCAATTTAGGAAGAGGGCACGTCTGTATGGACTGAATGCTCACTCTAGACTGGAGAACACAAGACCGAGTTCGGCAGTAATCCAGGGAAGAGATGCTAAAGGTCCTGACGGAGGCATTGGTCATTGGGTTGGAGAAACGAGGATGAATTTGACAATGTTTGTAGGATAGGATGTGGCGGTTACTGAGCTGCAGCGGCGTGGCGGTGACAGGGAGACAGCAGCAGCTGTCGTTTTGGGTTTAAGACCTTGGACGAATGTGCATATGCCCTGGGGTGGTGGATACAGGAGCAGGAGCAGGACGGGGTTGGGAGGGAGATTGTGGGTTCGGTTATGGACAGGTTAAGCTTGATGTGGCCATGGGGTACCCAGTGGAAGTGTCCAAAGGGCAGGTAGATATAAAAGAGCAAAGCTTGGGAAAGTAATCAGGGCAGGGGATTCACTGCGGAACCATTGTTATATAGATGGACAGTAAGGATATGGGAGCCAGAGAGGTGTTAGAGAGAGTGACCAAAGGGGAAAAAGCCCAAGGCAGCAGAGCAATACTAAAGCTTCATCAGAGGAAACACAGCCCACAGAAGGGAGACTCAGAAGAAGTGGCCTGCAAGGTAGAGGGAGAAAAAAACATTTCAAAAATGAAGAAACGGGGGCTTCCCTGGTGGTGCAGTGGTTGGGAGTCCGCCTGCCGATGCAGGGGATGTGGGTTCGTGCCCCGGTCCGGGAGGATCCCACGTGCCGCGGAGCGGCTGGGCCCGTGAGCCGTGGCCGCTGCGCCTGCGCGTCCGGAGCCTGTGCTCTGCAACGGGAGAGGCCAAGAAGAAATGGGCTAATGTCCACTGCTGCAGACAATTCAGGTTAGATTTATTTTCAAAATCATTAGTTTTGCCCTAAGGAGAGCATTGGTAAGCTTGAAGAATAGATTGGGAGCCAGAACAAATTCAAGGCGACAGTTTGCAGTAACTATAAGCTGCTGTTGCGTTTAAAGTGCTTTTTAGGTGTCGGGACTTCTTCTCGGCTATAACAATAATAATGGTAAAAGCTAACCTTTCCCGAGCGTTCAGCACGCTCCCAGCATATGGTACTTAGCGCTTTGGGAGACAAATTTTTAAATTTAATCCCCTGAACAACTCTATGAGTTTGATACTCTCATTTTTACTTTAAAACTGAGCACATGAGGCTTCGAAATGTGAAGGAATTGGCCTGAGGTCATGCAGCTAATAGTGACGGAACAGAACCGGTTTCCAGGCGCTCCAACCCCAGAGGCAGAACCTCTTACCCAGTAAACAATGACCCCTGTTCATGGTGTTCCGACCCTTTGGGCTGCAGGTACCCCATTCCGTTCTGTTAAGCCCACAGGAAAAAAGAAGGTGAGTTCATGACAATGAAACAGGCAGGTGTGCAAGTGGGTCTTCTACTGGGATGGAGAAAGGTGGTGGTCTTCTAGCGACCCAGAATGTTCTCTCCTTCTCTCTTGCATGGACTTCTTTCTCCCTGAAACCTGACTTTGTCAGTATCCCACACATCAGTGTCCTGACAACAACTGTCTTTAAGTTGATGTTCCCTCTGTTCAAAGAAGATTTAGGCTGATGCTCGAATGTCTTAGTTCCAAATCAAAATTCCTGGAGAAGAACTCTGATTGAAACAAACTGATCAGGTGTCTTCCTGTGGCCCCATCAACTGAAGTCAGGAGGCCTGGACCAAGTGCAAAAGTGGCTACTCTCGTCTTGACCTTGTAGAATTGGGAGAGCTGGAAGGGTAGGTTCCTGAGAAATAGGATGAGGTGGGGGGAATCTTAGGGACAAAACAGCAGGTGTGCAATTTCCGTGATGTCTAACTCCTCTGGCATCCCAGAGAAGTGGGTAGATTATCCCATGTTTTAAAACTGAGCACCGACAGGTATATGCAAGCGTGTGCAATGTCACTCATCATGGGGGAGATGCAGATCAAAGCCACAACGAGACGCCACCTCACACCTGTCAGAAAGGCGTTATCAGAAAAACAAAAACCAAGTTTTCGTGAAGCTGCAGAGAAATGAGAATACTTGTACACTGTGGGTATGCAAAATGGTGCAGCCACTATGGAAGACAGTATAGAGGCTCCTCGAACGATTAAAATTGGAATTACTGTAAGATCCAACAATCCTACCTCTGGATATTTCTCCAAAGGAATTGAAATCAGGATCTGGACAAGATATTAGCAGTCTGATGTTCATAGAAGCACCATTCACAATAGCCAAGGTATGGAAACAAGTATCCATCCACAGATGAATACATAAGGAAAATGTGGTGTATCCCTACACTGGAATATTATTATTCAGCCAGAAGAACCTCGAGGACAATTACGCTAAGTGAAATAAGTCAGTCACGCAAAGATAAATACTGCATGACTCCACTTACAAGAGGTATCTGTTAGTCCAATTCATAGCATCAAAAAGTGGAGTAGTGGTTCCCAGGGGCTGAGAGGAAAGAGAAATGAGGAGTTAACTAATTGTCGGCCATAAAGTTTCAGTCAGGCAAGATTGGAGATGTACAGTGAGATGAAGGTTGTTTCTGTGCCTGGTAACACAACACCCACTCTGCAGCCTGTGGATCAAGGAGTGATTCTGACTTTCAAGTCTTATTAACATATACATTTTGTAAGGCTATAGCTGCCACAGTGATTTCTCTGATGGATCTGGGCAAATTAAACTGAAAACCTTCTGGAAAGGACCATTTTCGATGCGCCATGAAGAACATTCGTGAGTAATGGGAAGAGAGCAAAATAGCCCCATGGAGGGAGTTTGGGAGAAGGTGATTCCTACCCTCATGGATGACTTTGAGGGGTTCAAGACTTCAGTGGAAGAAGTAACTGCAGATGTGGTGAAAATAGCAAAAGAAGTAGAATTAGAGGTGGAGCCTGAAGACGCGGCCGAATTGCTGCTACATCGCACGATGGAACTTGAAAGGATGAGGAGTTGCTTCTCGCGGACGAGCAAAGAAAGTGTTTATTTTGAGATGGAATATGTACTCCTGGTGAAGTGAAGATTGTTGAAATGACAACAAAGGATTCAGAATATTGCACAAACTTGGTTGACAAAACAGTGGCAGGGTTGGAGAAGGTGGACTTCAGTTTTAGAAGAAGTTCTACTGTGGGTGAAATGCTACCACACAGCATTACATGCTGCAGAGAAAGCTCTCATGATAGGAAAAGTTAATCAATGTGGCAGACTCCACTGTTGTCTTCTTTTAAGAAATTGGCGGGACTTCCCTGGCGGTCCAGTGGTTAAGACCGCGCTTCCAGTGCGGCGGGCGCAGGTTCTATCGCTGGTCAGGGCACTAAGGTACCAATGTCGCACATCCAAAAAAAAGCACAATTGCTTCAGCCCCCCCAGCCTTCAGCAGCCACAGCCCTGATCAGTCAGCAGCCCTCCACATCGAGGCAAGATCCTCCATCAGCAAAAAGTTATGACTCTCTGAAGGCTCAGATGATAGTTAGCATTTTTTAGCAGTAAAGTCTTTTTAAAATTAAGTTCTGTACATTGTTTTTTTCTTAGACATAATGCAATCGCACACCTAATAGACTACAGTATAGTGTAAAGATACGTTTTACATGCACTGGGAAGTGAAAGAATTTGTGTGATTTTCTTTATTGTGCTACTGGCTTTATTGCCATGGTCTGGAACTGAACCTGAGATATCTCCAAGGTCTGGGAGCACTTCGACCAGGTGGTGAGGATGAAACTAAACTCCTCGAAGCCCCATTAGCTTGGGTGTATTCAGTCCTCCTAAATATGATAACTAGAGAAGATTCAAAGTAGTCCAACCTAAGCAGTCATCAGTAGAATCATTCCTTGCTAGTTGTAGCCCAGCTTCTAAACACACGTGCACTGGAGGTGGGGGGGCACATAACTTAAGAGCGGCTGGTCCCCAGGTGTCTGTGGCACCGCCCATCCTGCAGGGAGTTACTGCAAATTAACCATGGTCCCTTGGCCATGGGTGTCCTGTAGGGTGTCCTGCCCTTCTTGTGAGCAAGAAGGTTGAGGTGTTTTATCAAGAACTTGTTCTCGTCACTATCAAGGCCACCTGTAGCTGAGCATCCCTCTGGAACAATATCCTTTTGGTTTATTATTATTAAGACAGTATTTTAGAGTAATTTTAGGTGCACAGCAAAACTGAGCTGGGGGTACAGAGACCTCCCGTTTACCATCTGCCCACGCCCACACACATGCCTGCCCCCAGTCTCAACAGCCCTCTCCAGAGGGCACATTGCTGGAATCTATGAACCTACACTGACACATCATCACCCAAAGTCCATAGCTTACATTAGGGGTCATTCTTGCTGTTGTACATTCTGTGGTCGGACAAATGTATAATGACATGTACCCACCATTATGGCATCATACACAGTATTTTCACAACCGTAAAAATCCTCTGTGTTCCACCTAGTCATCTGTCCCCAGTCCCCCAATCCCTGACAACCACTGATTTTTTTTTCTCTCTCCATAGTTTTGCCTTTATCAGAAGGTTATCTAGTTGTATTCATGCAGTATGCAGTATTTCATGTTATCTTCTTTCATTTAATAATGTGCATTTAAAGTTCTTCCATGCCTTTTCATGGCTTGATAGCTCATTTCTCCTTAGCACTGAAAAATATTCCATTGGATGTATCACAGTTCATTTATTCATTCACCTACCGAAGGACATCTTGATTGCTTCTAAGTTTTAGCAATTATGAATAAAACTGATAGAAACATCTGCGTGCAAGTGCTTGTGTGGACATAAGTTTGCAACTCTTTTGTGTAAGTACCAAGGAATGCAATTGCTGGACATATGGAAAAAATATGTTTTTCTGGTAAGAAACCACCTAACTGTCTTGCAAAGTGTCTGTACCATTTTGCATTCCCACCAGCAATGAATGAGAGTCCCTGTTGCTCCACAAACTCACCAGTGTTTGCTGTTGTCCGTGTTCCAGATTTTAGCTGTTACAATAGGCATGTAGCGGTACCTCATTGTTGTTTTAATTTTCATTTTCCTGATGATGTATAATGTGGAGCATCTTTTCACTACTGTATTTTTTAGCATTGTGCTTACCCTGGAAAGGCTCTTAAAATTTGTCTCTAAAGATAGGGCAATATGAGCTATTAAGATTATCCTCACACAAATGTTACCTTTCTCCTCTCTCCCTCCCTCCCTCCCTCCCTTCCTCCCTTCCTTCCTTCCTCCCTTTCTTTTTTTTATGATTAAGGCTTTATAGACATGCTAGGCTATGAAAATATAGTTAGTAAAGAATTTATGGTTTAATGTGGAAGCAACATGTGACCTATACTACTATTACTACTACTATAACATGAGACCTATAATAATTCTTAGAAGTCAAAGACAGAATTACTGTCCCTCCCTGAACAGGTGTGGCTCAAGGAAGAGATTTAAGGCGGTACCATGTGATATGCACGCACTACAGGTGAGCCCAAACCTCTGGTCCCATTTCCGCTTTAACCCTACAAAGTGGAATGATCTTTTCCGATTTGAAATGCTAAAGTGATGTGACTTTACCAGTATCAGGAATTGAAGAAGCCATTGGGTTGGCCAAAAGGTTCATTACAGTTTTTCTGTAAGACATTGTGGAAAAACCCAATCAAGCTTTTTGGCTATAACCCCAACATATCACAGCAAAAATCATAGACACTAAAAAGAAGGCAAGATTATGAACACATTCATGGCAGTACCTCTGACAACTTAGATGAAATAAAGAAGTCTTTGAAAAAAAACACAACTAACCACAAGCGACAAAGAACAAATAGAAAATCCACACATCTCTACATCTACTAAAGAAACCAAATTTATAAGCAAAGACCTTCCCAAAACAAACAAAACAAAAACCTCCAGGCTGAGAGGGTTTGACTGGGAAACTTTATCAAATATTTAAAGAAGAAATGTTAAAAAATCTTACATACAAACTCATTCAGAAACTAGATGAAGAGTGAATACTACCCAACTTATTTATAACCCTGATACCAAAGCCTGACAAAGATTAGAATGTAAGGAAACTGCAGAAACACAGATGCGAAAATTCTCATTAAATTTAGTAACTGAAAACCAAAAATATACCAAAAGTATAATTCACCATAATAACAGAATAAAAATAAAAATCATACAATCATCTCAGTGAATACTGCAAAAGCATTTGACAAAAGTCAGCTTCCATTTGTGTGAGAGCTCTCAGCAAACTAGGAATAGGCAGGAACTACTGTGGTCTGTTGAGGGACTTCTATAAAATACCTACAACTTACAGTGAAATAGTGAATGCTTTTTCCATAACATTGGGAACAAGGCAAGGCTATCTACTCCTTCCATTTCTATTCCACATTGTACTAGAGCTCCTGGTTCATGCAATAGGCAGGAAAGAGAACTAGAAGGCATAAAGATTTGGATAAGAAGTAGAACTGGGCTTCCCTGGTGGCGCAGTGGTTGAGAGTCCGCCTGCCGATGCAGGGGACGCGGGTTCGTGCCCCGGTCCGGGAGGATCCCACATGCCGCGGAGCGGCTGGGCCCGTGAGCCGTGGCCGCTGAGCCTGCGCGTCCGGAGCCTGTGCCTCCGCAACGGGAGAGGCCACAACAGTGAGAGGCCCGCGTACCACAAAAAAAAAAAAAAAAAAAAGAAGTAGAACTGTCTTAGTTTGTAGCTGCTATGATTACTTACATAGAAAACCCTAAGGAATCTACACAAAACTACTAGAAGCATCAAATAAATTTAGCTATGTTGCAGGATACAAGGTCAATATATAAAATTTATTGTATTTCACTAGGCTAGCAGCAAACATTTGAAACATTAATTTAAAAATCTATTTTTAACAGCAGCAAAAATACAAAATGCTTAGAAATATATTTAACAAAATACATATAAGATGTTTACTCTTAAAATCTCAGTGCATTGGTAAGAGGACTTGAAGAAGACTTGGATGAAAGGGAGACATGAGATGTGATGCTCACGAATCAGAGGACTCAACAGTGTCATGATGTCAATTCTCCCCAAATCGCTCTGTAGATTCAACGTGTGCTCAAGGTCTTATTAGATGTTTCATATAGAAATTGAAAGTTGGTTCTAAAATTTATACGGGAATGCAGAGAAACTAGAATAGCCAAAACAATCTTGAAAAAAAAAAAAACAATCTTGGACGACTCACATCACGATTTTAAAATTTCTTATAAAACTACAGTAATCAAGACCCTGTGGTTTGGGGATAAGGATAGACAAAAATGCGTTGACAAACCACAGCTGTGAGCCAAAAACAGCCTGCTGTTTGCTGTTGTACAGTTGTAAGAATGACTTTTACATTTTTAAAAGTTTGACAAAATCAGAAGAAGAAGAATATTTTGTGACACTGTGTGAAATTTGCCTTTCAGTATTACAGAAGTTCCCCTGGAAGACAGCCACACCGCACTGACTATTTCACACCACAAGCGGAGAGGTGAGTCTTTTCAACAGAGACCACATGGCCTGCAAAACCTAAGATACACCCTGGCTTGCTCTTTACAGAATAGGCTTATTCATCTTTGGACAAATAGATCGAAAGAGTAGAATAGAGAGCCTCCAAATAGATGCACGTAAATGTGGTACATTGACTTTTAACAAGAGTGCCCAGGCAATTCGATCATGAGTTTTCCTAACAACTCCACATGGAAGACCTGAGCCTCAGTACCTACCCCACAACCTACACAGAAATGACTTGAGGTTGATCATAGATTTAGCATAAAAGCTACTGAAAGAGAAAACAGAGGAGCATATTTTGTGGCCTTGGGGTAAGCAAATATTGTTTTGAGAGGATACAAAAATGTTAACCGTGGGAGAACAAGATTGATAGAATGGTTTTATCACAACTAAAGCTCAAAAGGGGAGGCTATGAAGAAAATGAAAAGACAAGCCGGGGAGAAAATATGTACGATCTAGTATCTGACAAAGAACTTATATCCAAAATATGTAAAGAACTCCTTCAAATCAATAATGAAAGGGAACCAACCCGATTTTAAAAGATGGACACAAGACTTCTATAGCCATGTCACAATATAAAATACATGATTAGTTACTAAACACATGAACAGGTGTTCAGCCTCACTAGTTACCAGGAAATTGCAAACCAAACCTGCAATGGAAGAAGATTACACACCCACTAGAAAGGTCGAAATCAAACCACTGACAGCATCTCTCTCCTATAACAGAAAGACTTTCCCCTCATAATTAAAGTTGGCTTAGGCAAAGATGCAATCGTTTGGAAGAAGCAACAAGTATATGCATGAATATTGCAAAGATTTTTGCTCCCGCACAGCTTTTGAAAGATTCAGAAACAGCCGTGAGTGGGCATTTTTCAAAAGAAAGTTTTATGTCTCTAGTTCCCAAATCTATTCTCAAATCATAGCCTCAGCCCCGAGGATGGACATGCCATTTGTTTATGTGCCCTATGCCTTATAATGATTTTATTTTATTCTAGTTTACAGATTTTTGAAAGAGAGAGTAGGAACAGCTGAGCTTGAAGGCGTGTGGTACGTGTACTCAGACTCTGCGATCCTGAACCGGACTCCACATAGTGTGAAGATTTGGGGGAGTAACAGGTTCTCTGCTCTACCTGTTCGTTCACTTACTCACCAGCTCTGAGCACAGGGGGGGATGGAAGGGAGACAGTGGGACTGACCGCAGGCATCCTGGTCAGGACACAGAACAGTGGGCTTTCCGAGCATCTCCTCGAGGCCAAGGGCTGCTGGTGGCGGGGGGGGGGGGGGGGGAGGCTTCCTTATGGTGCACAGCATAGCCGGCAGCTTGTAAAACGATCCACACAGCCGTCATCCACCTCGAGAATGCGGGCGATGGGCAGGAACCCATGGCGGGCCATTCGGAGCCCTTCTCAAGGAAGTCCGAAGTCATATCAACTCTCACAAGGCCAGATAAACTTGGGGTGTCCCCACCTGAGGAGCAGAGAGAGGGAGGGCTGGTCTGCAGGCAGACGGGGGAGAAGGACCAGCAGGGAACGAGACCTGCGCTCCCAGTGGCGTCTAGTTCTAGGAAGCTGTCCTGCACTTGGGCAGCGAGGCCCTTTTGGGCTTCCAGGTGTCATAAGATGGAGCCAATGCTTTCGGGAGAATCCTCCTCTGTGGAGCATTTTTGCTACATTTTTCAGGAAGATTTTCTTTCATGGACATATTTAAGGTAGAAGCTGAGATCAGCCATGGAGGGGAGTTGCTGGTTCTTGTCGGACACATGGAAGCGGAAAGAAGGGAGAGAGAGCCCGGAGGTGGTGGAGGGTGAATTCCTTGGTGTGGTCATTTCTGGGCCGTTAAGGAACCTCACTAAGTGTTTGCGGTGGGCGAAATATGTGCATGCGTGTGCACCCTCGCGGAAGTAACCTGGCGCAGGGTCCGGACTGGCGTGGAGGGAAGCCCAAGGTTCCTCTGAAGAGGAGGGCCGGCGGAGGCCGAAAGAAGTGTGCAAGAGGAAAAAGCAGGCGCGAGCTTGGAGCTCAGGATCTCTGGAATCGGGGTTAGAGTCAAGCCTCACTGCATTTCTGAGAAGGCGGCCAGCGTGCAGTGCCTAGAGACAGCCAGCAGGTGGCACTGCAGCACTGCGTGTTTCCAGCTTCTGGCGGGGCCGGTGCTTTGAGGTCTTTTGTTATTTTTTATTTTGTCGTTTCGGTTTGCCACGAGTTCTGGGTCTGCCTCCTGCCCTTCCACCCTGTACGCACCTAGCTTCCTTTCAACTTCTTTCAGAATACTTTTTTCTTTTCCCCTTAAATTAACCAAAACAAGAAGGGCAGCAAAGAAAGAAAAAGCAAGGGCCGCGGTTCAGAAAGGACCGTGTGATATTTGGGGCAGCTGAGCAGACCCTGCCGTGCACGTCTCTGACCGAGACCAGGCCTCTGCGGCCATCGCCCCACCCTGGTCC
The DNA here is from genome assembly GCF_026419965.1 of Kogia breviceps. NCBI lineage: Eukaryota > Metazoa > Chordata > Mammalia > Artiodactyla > Physeteridae > Kogia > Kogia breviceps. The sequence goes on along the minus strand of NC_081320.1, from coordinate 98,886,181 downwards.
CCGGGGGTCACACTGCCAGGAGGTGGAATCCCATCCTGGGGTCCAGAGACAGGTGATGGACAGGTACCTCTTCCCCATGCACCTGGCCCACATCCCGGATGGACACACCTGTTTGAAGAGGTCCCCTTTCAGGATAATCTAAAAATCAACCTTCGCCTTAGAAGTCCTTCAGTAACTTCTTTTTGTTCTTCAGGCCAGGAGATCTGTTCTTGCCCAGACAACGGTTTCTCCCCATAGGCTCCTTCCTCCGGGATAGAATGAGAGGGAACCCCGAAGACCAGGCTCAGCCAGTCACCTCAGGCACCTCCCTCAACCTCGCTCATCCTCGGTGGCCTCACCTGGGGAAGGTTTTACTCCTGTGCCCTCTAGACCCCCAGGAAATGAGAAGAAGAGAAAAATAAAACAGGATTGCGTTCTCCCTTCGGAAGTGTTTTCAGCCACTTTCAATCCTTTGAAGGGCTTTGAGGTAGGCATTGCCCTCCCATCTTCTCTGCCGCTTCACGCCTGGGGGACCTTGGACCCACTCTGCCCCGTCTGGGAACTGCAGGGTCCACACCTGCTCTTCATCTGTAAAATATGGACAAGAGTACGAATCCACTACGGGTTCCATTCGTTGAAATAATCATGTATAAAGTTAACTGGGTTTAGTCATTGCTGTGGTTAGTATTGTATCGTAGGGTCTAGCCTGATCACAGATCCATGCACGGATGAAAAGGAGATCTATTTAAAACTTTAATGAAGGGACCTAATATTCTTCTTTCTACTGCCAGAGTCTACGCAGAATATGGGGTCAGAAACATGTGCTCACCAGTCTTAAGGGTGAGGTGTTTGGGTTGCAAAACAAACTCTTTGTTTCATAAGTTAAAAGCCTTCTTTGCATAGTGAGCAGAGAGATTCCAGATCTTTCTCATTCGCTCTGAGCGGCTCCGTCTGTCCTCTGGGTTGGGGTGCAGTGTGTTGCCTCCTTGTCAGCTGGGAATTCGAAGGAGAAAGTCAGAAGACCCCAGGCTCATGCTTCTGCTTCTAAACCACTGACCGGCTGTATGGCCTTGGACCTCACTTTGTGCCTTTGGCTACCATTTCTTCCCTTGGAAGCAAGACTACCCCTTCCTAAAACAGCTCATAAGGCCGTTGTGAAGATCAAATAGAGATGGGGGTGTGAGAACACTTCTAGAACTACAGAGAGCTTTGTAGACATAGCTGTTGCTAGCGGGTCATTGAATTCTCAACTTATTGAGGACCTTTCTATCCTGGTCCTAGGCACGTGGCAGGAAGCAGGGTGAGACAGAGCCCTAGAAATGAACAAAGCATATGTTCCTCCCTCAAGTCATTTCTATGGCGCCCCCTGGACTTGACAAAATTGAAGACCATTTATTTATTTTTAAAAAATGACCAGAAAGGGATTAACGTTCTGTTTCCCAGAGGTAATTCCACCAAAAAGGAGTGTGATTTCATTTTCAGTCTTTAAAAAAAAAGTGTATTCATGAATCTCCCTGGGATTCATTTCTCTAAATAATAAGTTTTATTTACCTTGAAAAGCTCAACGAGTATTGTGGACTTATTTCTAGCTGACGAAGTGGGTATTTTCCCTACTTTATTTTATTTATTTATTTTTTTTGCGGTATGCGGGCCTCTCACTGTCGCGGCCTCTCCCGTTGTGGAGCACAGGCTCCGGACGCGCAGGCTCAGCGGCCATGGCTCACGGGCCCAGCCGCTCCGCGGCACGTGGGATCTTCCCGGACCGGGGCACGAACCCGCGTCCCCCGCATCGGCAAGCGGACTCGCGACCACTGCGCCACCAGGGAAGCCCTTCCCTACTTTATGTCTCAGTGCTGTACTGCTTTGAAAGAGTACCGATCCCATGAAATCATTTGTGGTTTTTAAACCCTGGAAACGTTGTTAGCTTTCTTCCGAAGCGCAGCAGGCTAGAACATATACAACATCGGTGCTATTAGCGTTTTCCTGGTTATTGTCCACTGAATCGGCATCTTTAACATATGCATTATTCATTCTTTGTCTTTAAGAATCATTCCCGGGCTTCCCTGGTGGCGCAGTGGTTGAGAATCCGCCTGCCGATGCAGGAGACCCGGGTTCGTGCCCTGGTCCGGGAAGATCCCACATGCCGCGGAGCAACTGAGCCCGTGAGCCATGGCCGCTAGGCCTGCGCGTCCGGAGCCTGTGCTCCGCAACGGGAGAGGCCACAACAGTGAGAGGCCCGCGTACCGCAAAAAAAAAAAAAAAAAAGAATCATTCCCAATTTACAGTTTTATCCTATCTGCATGCAAAATTTTGCCAATTTTCTCACAATTTCATTTTAAGTTACCTTTTCTTTCCTTCCCATCGTAATCATAACTATTTTTGTGTCGCTACTTTGGAAACTTTCGCTACTCTTGCATTTATGAGACACAGTGAGGTTTGTTATCTATTTGTAAAACGCTTCAAATCTGAGCACCGCGCCACACCAACACCTGCATCACCCAGCAGAGCAGGTGGGATCTTGTCCTGGAAGAAAACTTTCATCTAGTCCGAGAAAAGGTTTGAAAAGTTGGTAGGTAGAAAAAACTGCACACTCTTGCCCAGTCCTATTTCATTAAGAGTTTTAAATCAAGAATGGAATTTTAATTTTATCAAAGAGCTCTTCCAAACTTATGGAAAAGATGATATATGGTTTTTTTCCCCCTTTGGTCCATTCAAATGGAGAATTGTGTGGTAAGTTCTCTAATGCTGAATCACCCTTGCATACTAGAATGAACTATAGCTCTTCCTGGGGCTAGACTTTGAATAGGCCTCTGGATTATGTTTGCTAATATACATTAAGAAATTTAATGTAATTATTTTAAGTAGAGTTGGTCCACACTTCTCCTTTTTCATCTTGGTTGGGTTTGTTTTCATGGTTTGCTGCTTTACAAAATGATTTGGGAATTTTTCTTCCCCTTCTCCCTCTTTCGTCGTCCTCCTCCTCCTGATCAGAAACGCTTGATGTTATTCTAGGGACCTCTTTCGCAAAGATTTGTTCGAAATCTCCTTTGAGAATGACTGGGCCTGGTGTTCTTTTATAAGAAGGCAGCTAATTCTCTAGGACTCTGTTTGTTCTCTATTAACTGGACTACTTAGAATGTTTTCTTTCTTTTGGAGTCAGTTGGGTCGTGTATATTCTATCTCAGGTCTTTACATGGATTTGTGTAAAGTTTTGCAAAATGTGCTTTACCTTTTTTCACTTTCCCCTTATGTCTATAATTCTTATTATTAATGGTTCATCATTTTATTGTTATTGTTGCTCTTTAAACCAGGAGTTGGTGTTTAAACACTATTTAATGCTTTTCTTCATTTTATTTATTAATGCTACTACTTTTTTTCCTAAGTAAATAACTTCTGCTTTTATCTTTATGAATTCTTTTGTTCTGCTTTCCTTAATTTTATCTTTCTTATGTTTCTCTAATTTCTTGCATTAAATAATTAAATAACACATTTCCATTTTTACTTTCTGATTAACATGTGTGATTATGGCAGGGAAATCCCCTCTGAGAACCTTACAGTCCTGTTCTGTGATTCTGGCATTTCACTTTCTCACTGTCCTTATGTCCAGATACTTCACACTTTCAGTTTTGAGGTTTGGATTTACTCTTTGACCAAAGTATTGTTAAATGGAATTTCTTAAATTTCCTCATGAAAGGCTTTTATGATTAGTTTTATTTTCTAACTTTGTTTTTTAATTTCTGGTTTTATTTTTTTCCATCGTTGTATATAGAATTTCTAATCTTTGGGGATTTAATGAGTTTTTTCTTGTGACCTCATGAAAGGTCCATTTCTTAAAATTGAAGTATAGTCAATGTACAATATTGTGTAAGTTTCAGGTATACAGCAAAGTGAGTCTGTTATACGTATATATATATGTACATATCTATATTCTTTTTTCAATTCATATTAAAGGGCTGTTACACAGACTCTTGAAACTGTTTACCGATCTTCTGTTCCCATGGCGTATGTTAGACGTGAATGGATTCTCTTCACCTTATTAACATTGTATTTAAGACTCCTCTTAGGGATGTGTTTTGTCTACTTTTATCTCTTCCGTCATGATACAAGTGACTTAAAATTCTGCCACTAGCGTATTTCTATTTGTCCGTGTCCTATCTTCAGTTCTTGATTTATAAACGTGGGTTCCAAGGTATCTGGAGCATAAGTCTTAGGTTTGTTCTGACTTGAATTCAAATCCTGACTCTATTACCTATTAAAAGTTTGGCTTTGGTTGAGGTACTTTATTGAGCTGAGCTGTCTTTGTCTGGAAAGTAGGATAATGATTCATACACTGTAGAATTATGACAGAGTTTAGGAATTATGCCTGCGGAGAGCCAGCCCCTCAGTAGATGCCAATAAACTGTGTAGGGTTCACCCTTGCAGCCATTATTCTCAAAATTACACTCTGTTAGCAAGTATAACGGGTAGTTTTAGTAAGGAAGGTGTGATGGGTAACACGCTTTTCTCATGGTTTCTCTACTTCTGCGGAAGTGGTTTATGTAAATACTTCCATACAAATGGTACCGTTAGTGTGACCCATACTATGTTAATTACCATTGCGCTCATACGCTGTTCTTAAGCTCCTGTCACTACTGCTAACACCTCGGCTGCTGTTGTTGCTAATACTTCAATAATTCTACCTTTGCTGCTGCTTCTGCTATTAATGTGTCTTCCAGTACAACTGCTTCTCCTGGTGTTATGACTGTATTGTTACTACCACTGTGACTGCTGTCCGTGAATGACAATGATTTCTGAGCGTTTTAGTGTAAAAGAATGTGGGACTGGAAGGAAGCCAGAGGTCAAGCCATGATTCCAGTTTTGCCACAAATCCAGAGCAACTCGTTCACCTTCTGAGCAGATTTCTCTACCTGACAAATGTGGTTTCACTGGTTCCCTAGCCCCCTCACTGAGTCACCATGAGATTCAAATGAGATCACATTTGTGAAATTTCTGCAAAGACGCTGAGGCCCTAGAGGTTACTTCAGAGGTTATGATATCCTGGCTTCTTTGTTTGTTTGTTCCCTTGGCCTTGTGAGTGTGTGTGTGTGTGTGTGTGTGTGTGTGTGTGTGTGTGTGTGTGAAGGAGCACAGGACCCAGTGTCTGTTTCCACATCTAGTCCCAGATCAATTCTGGAAGTACATGGATTCTATGCTGTTCCTGGAGTGAAAGAAGATGCTCTGAGGCCAAAATGTATCACTTTGCCCTTTAGATGTTGAATCTCAAATTTCGAGTATTCCTTCCAAGCTAAATATATGTGCCCATAGATACAATAATCCAGTTAAGTCTCAAGATTTATTATGTCTCAAGGGAGGCCAAGAAGACGGCTTCTGCTGAGTTGCCAGGAGAGCAGGGCCACAAGCCAGAATGAGGCTTTTCTGGAAGAAGGAATCACGTGCGGTTTTCATCAGGGCTGGGAGTTCTGAGGTCACTGACAAGCCTTTCGTTTCCCAGAGAAAGATGCATTAAAAAAATCGCCCGGGCCTTCTAAATTGCAGGACAGAAGTGGTCTCACGTCTGCCCTTCTATAGCTGGAAGTGAAGTCACAGACAAGTTAGGGGCCTCCAGGCCCGGTTGACCCCCTGCTACCTGGGCTACTTCGGCCCCATCAGACCCTCTCTGAACTCCACCCCTAGTGTTTGTTCAATGAGATCAGGCCGGCAGGCAAAGGTGTTTGAAACAGCGAATATGCTCACAGTAAACCTCAACCAATGGGAGGATGAAAACGAAGATCATAATCTCTGCCCTGCAGAGTCCCTGGCTGTCAAAGGGAGTGACCACGTGACTGCATTTTGGGTGTTTTGGAAATGTTCCCATTTCTCCTTAGGTGCCCCGTCAGGAGAGACGAGGATTGAGCGTGAGAAGAGGAGACGGTGCCCACCGTGCTGATGAGAACGAACCGGAACATTAGAACGCTGGAGGGGCGATCGCGCGCGCGAGAGAGGTGGGCAGCTTTCATTCTGTGCAGACACTGACGTGTGTGTACATGCATGATCTCTCTCTCTCACACACACAATGCAATGGCTGTCATACCGAAGATGACAGACGAGCAGTCTGTGTACCAGGACTTGGCTCGGAGGAGAAGCCTGCCAGCTGCTAGGCAGGCCGTGTTCACTCACAGACTGCTGGCTGGGGCAGAGGCACCTCGTTTGGAGTGGGAGTCCACCGGGGTGATGCTTGGCCACTTACGACGATGACCTAGTGGAGGGAAGTGGACTCAGGCAGCAGAGCTCAGAGAAGTCGGATTGGACCAGGTGGATTGTCCTAAGCTGTCTGGGGTTGGAAGGATTAGGGTCCACTGGGGTGGGAGGCAAGGCGAGCTAAAGAGAGTTAAAAGCATGCGGGGCAGGTGAGAGAAGCCACCTAGGGAAATGGCTGAGTGCCGGCATGTGTTGCTAAACCAGGTTTTTACCCAGAGTCCAGATACCGTGCAGGGTTCGGTGGGGACACTACCCCATGGCCAGTCTGGATAGAGGCTAGGAGGCCACACACACTGATGAGAGGAAGAAAACAAGACTGGCTGCAGAAGGTGTCTTCCCTCAGTGCGCCTGGGGCAGCCCACCCGCCCTGCACACCTGGAGCACAGGTCAGCAGGGCCCCCGCCCCACTCAGGGGCACCCCGGATCCAGGAGCGTGACTCTGGAAAACCGATCGAGGAGCTAGGGGCTGGCGCACGAGGGCTCCACTGTGACAGGAGAAAGCATACAACAGGATGGGTGAGAGGAGACTTGATCTTGACTTACAACCTCCTTGGTCATTTAAAAAACTTCCGTAGGGGGGTAGGACGGGAATAAAACACAGACCTACTAGAGCATGGACTTGAGGATACGGGGAGGGGGAAGGGTAAGCTGGGACGAAGTGAGAAGGTGGCATGGATATATATACACTACCAAACGTAGGGTGGATAGCTAGCAGGAAGTAGCCGCATGGTACAGGGAGATCAGCTGGGTGGTTTGTGACCACCTAGAGGGGTGGGATAGGGAGGGTGGGAGGGAGACGCAAGAGGGAGGGGACATGGGGACATATGTATATGTATAACTGATTCACTTTGTTGTAAAGCAGAAACTAACACACCATTGTAATGCAATTATACTCCAATTAAAAATGAAAAAAAAAAACAAACCCCAAACCCAAAAAACTTTTCTAGGGCTCACCTGCTTTATACAATAGTATTTCACAACTCAGCAATCCACAAGTTGAATTTTTTAGGTCTTGTAATATTTGATCATCAAATTCCACAGATGAGGAAATAGAGCCTCAAGATAAATATTTGTCCCCGTCTCTGCAGCTCATGAGAGGGGGGCCCGGGTGTGACGGGCTGCAGAGTTAGCTCCTTTCCTCTGTAACCCTTGGCCTGAGTGCACTCAATGTATCCAGGCTTCAGATGTCAGCAGTGGGTTGCTTCCTTTCTGAAGGTCATCCGTGCAGGCAGGGAGTGTATTTAACTGTTGCCTGCCGGCAGCCTGGCCACTGGGCGGGTGTGCACGCGCACATACAAGACAGGTGTGTGTTTGTGAGCGGGTGGTGTTTCGCTGAGCTTGCACTGGACTCAACTCAAGCTGACCAGGGGCCATTCCCACCACACTTATCCAAACACCCAGCGAGGCCGTTCGGTCGCTTTATAACGCGAGTGACTGGGTTCTGCTGTACGATGCTGCTTGACTCCCCTTCTTTAAATCCTCGAAACGTCTGTTTCTCTTCAGCCTGTGTAAAGGCCTCACTTTATTCGATATTGGGTAATGATCACCGAGTCATTTGCTGTTAAAAACTGGTGTCCTCCTTGTGCTTAAAGCTGGTGTCTGGGGCTGATGGGAGGACGACTGAGCCTGTACACAAAGGGTGAAGTGTGGGTGTCCCCGAGAGAAGCCCCAAACCACTGAGGCAACAGAATGGTCCACTGACAGCCCCTGGCCTTGCACTACCTTAATCCTAGCCCTGTGGACTCAAGATCATGATTGTTATTTCCCTGGGTGGGGGCTGGTTCTGGCCTTGTGGAATGTCCTGTCTGGACACATAAAAGCACATATGCACGTGGGGGCCCGTCTGTGGCACCTGCACTGTCGCTCTGATCTCCTTTATACCAATGCAGTTGACTGCCTGCCCTTGGATGCTGAGAAAATAGTGAACTTTGACAGCTGCATGTTTGATTCTCCAGGAGCCCTAAAGCCTGACTTTGCTGGAGCCAGACATTGGGAGGAGCCTCTTAGCTAAACGGCAACCGCCAAGCTCTCGGGCCGCACAATTTGAATTTAAGAACAAATTTTTTAACTGAAGTATAGTTGATTGTATTACAGTGTTTCAGTTTCAGGTGTACAGCAAAGTGATTCAGATATATGTTTCCTTTTTCAGATTCTTTTCCCTTGTAGGTTATTACAAAATATTGAGTAGAGTTCCCTGTGCTCTACAGTAAGTCCTTGTTGTTTCTCTATTTTATATATAATAGTGTGTATCTATTAATCCCATACTCCTAATAATTTATCCCTCCCTCACCTTTCCGCTTTGGTAACCATAGGTTTGTTTTCTATGTCTGTGGGTCTGTGTCTGTTTTGTAAATAAGTTCATTTGTATCTTTTTTTTTAGATTCCACATACAAGAGATATCATATGATATTTGTCTTTGTCTGGCTTATTTCACTTAGTATGATAACCTCTAGTTGCATCCATGTTGCTGCAAATGGCATTATTTCATTCTTTTTTATGGCTGAGTAATATTCCATTACATATATATATATATATATATATATATATATATATATATATATACATACACACCACATCTTCTTTACAATGTGACGTTTTTTAATGGAGCTGTGCAGTGCCTGCACTGTTGTCCTAGCAATGCTACAGCTGTTGGCTGTCATAGCCACTCATGGCTTCTTCCCATTGAAGTTAATGTCAGAGATTTTAGAGGAAGTCTGTGACAGCAGTATAAGGAGTCATGATTCTTATTTTATTTAAATTCTGTAAGTGTTTAATGAGTGCCTACTATGTGTAGAGTGTCCCAAGAAATACAGTGGTAGTTGGAGTGTAATCTCTCCTTTTGACAAGGTTAAAATATATTTTTTATTATCAAATTCAAAAATTCAGTTCATATCTGTATGACTTTAATGGCTGAGTTCTTTCTACCCAGTACCGACATAAGCAGAAAGTTTGATTTCTCAGTGGGTCCAGAGGCAAATGGGTGAAATATGGTGGCCTATTACTCAGACAAGGACTGTGCAGCCCTGTTCTTCAGTGGTTCTCAATCCTGATTGACCATTAGAAATCCAGGGAGCTTTTGAGCCTATCAACAAGAGGGCCATGTCCCAGAGAATCAAGTCAGAACCTCTGGGGCTGAGATGTAAGTACAGTATTTTCTTTTCAGCCCCTGATGAAACAAAGGTGCAACCACAGTGGAGAACCAGAGCTCCAGGGCTTAGAAAAAACAATAAGTGTGCCATATTAGAGAAACCAATTTTACTCCATTCTGAAACAGCCAAGTTATTTATCTTTCAATAGCTTGGTTTGGCTATACAGTGTTATTTGTGGACCTTCAACCTTCAACAGTAAAAAAAAAAAAAAATTATTAGTATCCCTCAAGTTTGAGGGGTAAGAGCGTTCAGCAGTGTTGCATTTCAAATATCCATTCAATTACCATCTGTTTACTAACTATTGGTGAGGGCTTACTTAATGCTGGACCTAAGGATGATACAGCTGACCTCTGCAAAAGCAAGTCATAATCTGGGAGCGAGAGAAACTAGTAACCCGCTAACTCCATCCAATCCAGTGTAAATGAAGGGAAACCTATTTTATAACAATGGCCCAAGTAAAAGTCACGTCCATCACAACATTATCAGACACACACAGAACCCCGGCCTCTGATGACGGTACCTGATTGAGGCAATGACGCCAGCCACTCCTCTGGTAGCTCTGCTCTTTCCACCTGAGTGTTAGGTAGCTGCTTCTGTACCTGGGCTTTGAGACATGTTTCAGGCCCCTTCTGTTTGAAAATCCATGCACCTGGCCCAGTGCTGTGCTCTTTTGCACTCAAGGATTCACAGCTCTGTCATAAGAAAATGTCAGTTTATTAGTCATTTTCCTTTCCTGGCTATCAGCCTTGTTCATGGTCCTGCTTTGGGTGAAGAGACCTCCTCTCCATGCCGACACTGTGGAACTCCAGCAACTACACTCCACTGCAGCCTCCTTCTTGTGTGAAGAGAGATGGGTTTGTGCAGGGCATGAACTCAAGTTCAGGTCCCTCGTGGAACGTTAGTAGAATGAGGCAGACAAGGAGAACTGGGCTGCAGAAGAACTACCTAGAGGCTCCCCCCGATGCGTGTGCAGTAGGGCGTTTCCCTCATCTGGTTAGTCTCCAGCTCTGGGTAACTGACATATGGGCAACCCCCGAGTATCTTCTTCCACAGAAATGTAACAACAATCCTAACACTCCCTACAAATCCAGATAGTTATACAGGAATTTCCAAGGTTCTGCAAAACTCCTTTGAACTTAAAAAATTAAAATCTCTTCATTTATCCCAGTCAATTCATCTCTATTCCTTTAATATTCCATGCAATGAAGAGCTCACCTAGGTAGGTCTTTAAATCATGACATCTGGCCCATGGATCCATATCAGGGAATTTGGGCACTTGTTTTTGGGGGGTGGTTAGCTTCAAAAAAAATTACATAAAGAGTAAGGGTATTTATTGGGAGATTGAGTTCTACTCTCTGCTCTCCCTTGGAATTACTGGGTGAGGTTGGGCCAGCAGTTTGGAATCTTAAGGCCTTGATTTTCTCATCTGTGAAATGAGAGGGTTGAGTTCCACCCCAGACTTAATCTGACTTTTTGAGCTCTTTACCAGGTATGATGTGAAACTGTAAAAAAAAAAAAAAAAAAAAAAAATCCATCTAAGTCTCCGTTAATGACAATTGAAACAGCACTCCAATGGCTTATTCCAAAGTCTTGTAGAGAAGTTCTAGAGTTCTAGAAAGTTCTAGAGCTTTCTTTCAAAAACAAACTTGTGGGACTTCCCTGGTGGTGAAGTGGTTAAGAATCCGCCTGCCAATGCAGGGGACACGGATTCGAGCCCTGATCTGGGAAGATCCCACATGCCGCGGAGCAACTAAGCCCGTGCGCCACAACTACTGAAGTCCGTGCACCTATAGCCTGCGAGCCACAACTACTGAGCCCAAGTGCCACAACTGCTGAAGCCCGTGTGCCTAGAGCCTGTGCACCACAAGAGAAGCCACGACAATGAGAAGCCCGCGCACCGAAACGAAGAGTAGCCCCCGCTCGCCGCAACTAGAGAAAGTGTGCGCGCAGCAATAAAGACCCAATGCAGCCAAAAATAAATAATTAAATAAATTTACAAACAAACAAACAAACAAACTTGTGGTTACCAAAGGGGGAAGGGAGAGGAGGGAGTTTGGGATTAACATACACATACTACTGTGTATTAAATAGGTAACCAACAAGGACCTACTGTATAGCTCAGGGAACTATACTCAATATCTTGTCATAATCTATAAGGGAAAAGAATCTAAAAAAGAATATATATAACTGAATCACTTTGCTGTGAAACTAACCTGAAACTAACACAACATTGTAAATCAACTATGCTTCAATAAAAATAAAATAAAATAAGTGGCATAAAACCCAGCCCTGAGCCCCCAGTGGGAAAATCAACTCTTGACTATGTCAATCTGGGCATGATTTTCAGCTCGCTTTAACCTTTTCTTTCCCAAGTATCATTTGGTGATTCAGTGTCAGAGTCTGTCACAAGTCCAGCTCAGAGTGGCTGTGCGGTCCATGTGACTACTGTCCCTCAACCTTTCCTGGACCCCGACGGTGGGAAACTCTGAGCACTTGGAACTTCCTAACAGCATCTGCACACGTTGCTGTCTTCTGGGTCCAAGGTGTTGGCTTCCCGACACCTGCAGGTGGCAGACTTTTGCACTAGTTAGTGGCTGAGGAACGATGTTAGGTGTGTGTTGGCTTTAAGGAAAAAAAAAAAAGAAAAAGAGGAGCAGTTGGGCTTTTTGTCTTTAGCTTTTTTGGCTGGCTGCTTCCTGCTTCATAAATCTGGGGAGCGAGAGGCGAGGGAGCCTGGGAGGGGGGTGAGCTCAGCACCTCTCCGGCCAGCTGCTGGGTCCATCTGCAGCGGGGGCTGGTGCCGTGATCTACGGCCAGAGCGCTGCACCGGGGGGGCCTTGACTGCTGCTTCATGGCAGCTGGCGTGAATGGCAGAGGAAAAATAAACCCTTCTTTTCCCCAACATCAGGAGAAATGCTCCCAAAGACAAACATTCACACACACACACACACACACACACACACACACACACACACACACACACACACCCCCCTTAACTATTCCATTCTGGTTTCTGTTCTCAGGCCTGCAGTACCAGCCCCAAGGGCTGGGGTTTTTACTTTTGAAGATCTGTCTTTTCCCTTGGGAGCCATTGAACCCCAAATAATATATCAAAGTTGTCTGGTATTCAAGTTTCCAGCTTCCAAGGGAGTTAGGAGTCCCAGGGGAAGGGGTCAATCACGAATTAAGAAGGAGAACACCTTCATTTCCACTTACATTGTTTTTTTTTTCCCGTTCTTTTTAAAAAATTTTTATTTTGTATTGGAGTATAGTTGATTATCACTGTAGTGTTAGTTTCAGGTGTACAGCAAAGAGATTTGGTTTTACATATACCTGTATTTATTCTTTTTCAAGTTTTTTTCCCATTTAGGTTAGTGCAGAATATTGAGCAGAGTTCCCTGTGCTCTACAGTCTTTGTTGGTTATCTATTTTAAATATAGCAGTGTGTATATATTTCGAAAACATTCTTTGAAATGACAGATTGAAAACAGCACTTGTCAGCCATTGGAAACTCCGTGTTCTCCTGGACCAATCTGGTAACTAGCGAGACTGAAAAAGGACCATGGCCCTTCATCTCAGCCCGTGTCCTCAAGCCCAGCAACTCAGCAGGGCCCCCCTGAATCATGTTGAAATGCACTTTATTAAAATGGGCTCCACCTCTCTGAAATTCGAGTGCCTCAGTTAAACAGCCAGGGATTCTGATAGGAGCTGAGTCGATAGGCCAGAACAGGCATGCATCTTTTTCTTTCATTTGGCAAGTATTTTTAATAATAGATGCTAATAAATGCCAAGAAACCTTTAGTCTTTGGTTAAGACGATTCCCAAGCCCTGAGGTACTCAGAGCCCAACGGTGCCGTGGGTGTTATAGGACACATATCTGCAGAGGGCACTTCAGGTTCAGAGGAAGAAGCTGTCAGGCCTGCCTTGGGGACAGGTGTCATGACGGGACTGAGGCATTTCACACTGGGAATCCAGGGGCATGATTGAAATTGTATGTTCATCAGAGCCCAGATTAAATGCTACTATTGCCATGAAGCCTTTTCTGATGTTTCAGCCAAAAATGTTTTTTCCTTCCTCTAAGCTCCACAATTTTAGATTCTAAAATGTGTTTTTACGAGTCCTCAATGGATATCTAGTTTCTACCCGTGGTCGTCTTGAGGGCGAGGGCGGGACGTGGCACATATTGTGCTCTTACTTCGTTTACTCAGCAGGTCGGAGAAGAGCACATGTGTCTTCTTTGCCTGAATAAACAACCAGGGAGGAATCAGCCTCACTCAAGGTCATGCTAAGGTCTGGGTGCCTTTGGCCTTTATTCAGTCTCAGGGCCTGGCTAGCCCAGGACCCATCTGGACAGATGGAAGGTGGAGGCTGAGTCCGTTGCCGGCAAAGCATCCTTGGGAACTCTGACCATCCCGATGAAGTTAATATTTGCAGATGTCCTTTATCCCTGTGCTGTGAAGCAGGGAAGGTGAGAGCTGATAGGAAGAGAATGAGCTTACAGAAGTCAAGAGAATAAGGTTTCATCTCGCTACAGGGAGTCCAGATCGAAGAGACCTAGATTGACAGGATACTATACATTGTATTAGGAGGTCATGATTCATGGGCTTCCTTATTCACCACCTTGGATATATGACCTCATTTCTCTAAGCTTTGATTTCTTCATTTTTAATTGGTATTTGCTAACTATATTTTGTTAGTGTGGAGAGGAATTAACAGAGCATATGTATGTGTATATATACATATATATATGTATATATATACATATATATATAAATACCTAACACAATTACGGTCATGTAGAAACTGGATTAGTACTCTATTTGTAGAGAGAAAGCCCATGAATTTCTTCCTTTTTTAAAAAAAATTCATAGTAAAAAGTGTGCATGGCTTACAAAAATCAGAGTAATAAAAGCTTAGGAAAAACTGTAGCCTGGTCCCTGGGCCAGAGCCATCTACTTCAAACTCTTCTAGTTATATCTTCTGGTTTAAAACTTCAGATTTTGAAATAATATATATTTATTCTATTTTTCAAAAGTTTAAAACCTTCTGATTGATTTCAGTCATGGACGATGAGGTTTTAGGTGTTATATTCTATGTCTACCACATATATCTTTGATAAAAACTATTATTTTTCTGTTAACCTATCAATAATTCTTTTTGAAAGAGAGGTTTAGCATCGCATCCAGTATCATCCAGTGCATAGTAAATATATGGACTCCATTGTTGTTGGGACATCCTTGTGAGAACTTCCATCCTCCTGCTCTAACATGGACGGTTCTGTGTTGAATCTGTGGTCCAGTGATCATCTCGGAACTTGCCTTCACCAATTTTCTCGGAACTCATTTTTGTTACACCTAATTTGGCTTACCTGCCTTCTAGACTTCATGATTTCCTCTTTTTCTGGAGTTTCCATCTTCATTTGAGTATATCCTCCAGGATCTTCCCAAGAAAATGTGCAGAAGAGATTCATCTAATGAGGTACTGCATGACAAAATATAATTATTTGTGACTACTATTTTATTTTGGTTGGATATAGAATTCTAGATCAGAAATTATTTTAATCTCAGAGTGTTAAGTTCTGGGATATTGCCACATTGGATTGTAATTATTATTATTATAATTCCTATCTGAGTCCTGTTTCTTCGAAGATATTTTTTTCTTCTCTCTGAAAGCTTTTAACCTCTTATCTTTAAGCTTGGCATTCTGAAATTTTGCTATGGTGCTTTTTGCTATGTATACACATATGTATATTTTTCTCCATTTATTGAGTAGTTCACTTTATTAGTTTCCTGTGACTGCAGCAGTTACCACTAACTGGGTGGCTTAAAAAAAATAAATATATTCTCTCAAGCTCTGGTGGCCAATGGTCTGAAATCAGTGTCACTGAGCTAAAACCAAGATGCTGACAGGATTCCATCCTGGCCTCTCCCAGCTTCTGGTGGCTGCCATCATTCCTTGGCTTGTGGTTGCATCACTCTGGTCTTTGCCTCTGTGGTCAAAGTGCCTTCTCTTCTGTATGTGTCAAATCTCCTTCTGCTTTCCTCTTATGAATGCACAAGTGATTGCATTGAGGGCCCACCTGGATAATCCAGGATAATCTCCCCAACTCAAGGTCCTTAACTCAATCACATTTTCAAATACTTGAAATAAAAACCCAACATGCAGCATTATAGGTTCCAGGTATTAGGACATAGATATTGTTTGGGGGTGGAGGTGGGCATCTATAATCCATCCCACCACAGTCACTCAATAGGAACTGAAGTCCTTTGGTTCTGAGACATTTTCTTTTATTATTTCTTTAATAATTCTTCCCTTCTGTTTACTCTGTTCGTGCTTTCTGTAACTCCTGCTATTAAGATATTTGATTTCTCAGACAAATCCTCTTAATTTCTTATCTTCTCCTATTTCCCATGTCCCATAATTTTTGTTACATTTTTCTGGGAGATTTTCTCAAATTTAACTTCCAACCTTTTTATTGTGTTTTTAACTTTGTGGATTATAGTTTTAATTTCTAAGAGCTCTGTTCTCTGATTATTCATGTTTAACAGCATTCTGTTCTTGTTTCATTGAAATAATATCTTATCTCTTTGAGAATATATTTTAAAAGTTTTTTCTACAATGAAGAAACCTTAAAAATATATTTAATTAATATTATTTTCCCTGTTATTACGTTTTGATTTGTCTTCCTGCCCCCCCAAATGTCTAGTGCTTCTTGGTTTTATGCTTAGATTTAAGAGTCAAGTACTAAACAGTGTCTGAAATTCTAAGTGTATGGCTTAGTAACTGGCAAGCTTCACTTGGAGTAATTGGTGTTTGGATGGATATGACTGTGTCCTTGGACCTGTTTTGTTTTGTTTTTTTTTCCCTCAGGCACATCCATTCTCAAGAGATTGGTTCTCCCATCTCTTCCTGTGGTGTTTTATGAGCCAAGGAAAGAAGGATCTTGGGAGGACCTCCTCTTCATTATGCTGATGCCATTCTTTCCTTCTGTCTATAGCCTCATACTTTACCTTTTCCCTCTTTACTCCCTGGATGGAAGAGTGTAGATGCCTTAGTGCTCAGGGTGGAGTGGATGGGGGGCTAGCTCTCTGTATGGGTATCAAATCAGTTCTGTTCTCAGCCTCTCTTCTTACTCCTGTTTCTTGAAGTAAATGGAATGTCTGAGATTTTCTGTTGTCTATATCCTTAATAAACAATTGACTTGAATACAGGGGTTGTTAAGCTTTTTGTTTGGATAAATAACAGACACTGAGCACGTGCAATGTGCCCAGTTACCATGCTGGGCATTGTCTGGGATGTGTGAATGGTTTGAGATAGAAGGAACAGTTAGGGAATTATTAAAAATTGAGTTGAAAAGCATTGGGCAGGCTAATCAGAAAAGTCCCTGTGTGCTGTACCTTGAGGATTGAATTTATTTTATGGCCAGTGAGGCACCCATGACAGGTTTGAAACAGAGATGTACGATGTCCAGCAGAAAGTCCAAAGAAGGCATATTCACCCTCACATTTTTCTCTCTCTTCTTTTATTCTCATTGCTTTTCCTCTTTGTATCCTTTTTCTTCTCCCACAATCATTCTAATAAACACTTTCATTTATAAATTTCCCAAATGGATTTTCTTTCTTTGAGTTTGTAGTATTTTATCATCAAGTAATCCTTTAACTTAGCTACACTTGGCTTACGCCATTTCTTTCTTTCTTTTTTTAGTAACAAGCACAAACAGTTTGATTTGTTCAAAGCAGATTTTTTTATTATTAAAATGAACAGTTCACACCAATCAAAAGAAGTCAGTGCTTAGAATAGCTGAAAATGGATAGACATAGAGCTTTGGAACATATTTTGATAACTGAACAGGAGGACAGCTTCAAGATTTGTGACTAAAGGTTGTCCAAGTTTCCCATATTTTAAAGATTTGCAGGCAAGCTCAAAACCTGTTTAAAATAAGGAACTCCTGTCTCAAATGCCGATCACACTTGTCCTATGTATAGATCGTGCTTATTTTATAAATGTCATCCAAGGGAAGGTCAGAGCTACCCACCTGGTCCTTATCTTTACCAGCTGTGAAAGAGAAAGTTGTGAAAAGAGAGCTTCCAAAAAATCACATCTCTGGCCATGTATGAAAAGAAAAAAAGGGAAAAGAAACCCAACATATTGAATACCTATTATGTGTGGGGCTCTGTGCCGGGCACTTTGACCTGCACTCACCTTCCTTCATGCAATAATGATGAGAGGCAGATGGTTTTATTACCACCTTCAAATAGCAAAACCAAGGCTCAGAGGTGGATGGGTCCAGACCACCAAGGTGGAAGCGGGGAGTGCAAAGTCTGTACCCAGGACAGTCTTGGGTCCCACAGCTGCATTTTCAGGTTCCAAGAGAGTTAGGATAAATCATATGGTTTCTTTTCGTCATACACCGCCAACAGAAAGAGCTCCAAAATGCAACTCTCTTCGTTGGGAAAGCAGGTCTCTGCGTGCTTCCTTGTCAGCAGTGACAGTCTGTCTTCCCCTGCGTGGTGCAGAGGGTCAATTTAAATCCTCCAAAGTGCCAAGAGCCCCATCTGCTCCTCCATCTGAAATGGGACTATTTTGCTCTTTTTTTTTTTTTTTTTTTTTTTTTTTTTTAAGTCTTGATTTGGTCTTTCAGTGTTTGTGTTGCAGCCTTCAGCCCTGATGCCAATAATGAGGAAAATGTATTAAGTGATTAGGGGGAAATCAGGGAAATGAACATGAACGAGAGAGGAAAATGGGAAGTGGGAAAGTGAATTCGTGCTGTAATATCCAGCCCAGGTATGATGAGGAATGAAAGCGCATTCCTGAGAGATTCCAACAGAACTGACGAAGCCCCCCACGTCTGGAGTTGAGGGTTCAAGACGGCCCCGGAAGACGTGACAGAAACACCTTGAAGAGCCTCCCTGAAGATGCAGCCTGTGCTAGGGTCCAGCTGTTGTGTATTAGGAATGCTTATATTTTATGTATGGTCACCTGAGAAGGGAGTGCTGTGGTAAGCACAATATTATTGGTTTCGCGTCCATGTGCAAAGCCGCATGTCTCCATATTGTAAGAGTGCGAGGACAATGTCTCAGGGAAGCATAGGATTACGGAGCTTGGGGCTACCGTGGAGGGAGTGGGGTTTGGGGGTGATGAATAAGCACTGGGCCAGGAATCACAGGGATGGGGGTTTAGAACCATCCCGGTAGGGTTGCTGGTCAACGTCCAAAACCTCCCTGAACCTGTTTCTTCAGCCAGCAAATGGACCTAGGGCTGGCACCACAGAAATGTAAAAAGCAAGTGCAATGGTCATGTTGAACATGTTATGCTAAGTAACAAGGTATTATCAATGATCCCCTAATCTGATCTCTCGTTTTATAGTTGTGCAAAGGGAAGACTAAGGAAGTGAAATTATTTCCAGTTTTAGTTAAAAGCAGGAATCATTTAGTCTTCTGCATTGATTAAAACTTTCTCAGATGAGGTGTCCCCCTTGATTCTCATAATGACCAGCAGCGCTTCTGCAGACTGGATCGGCCTCACACACAGAGGGGAGCGCGCACGTAATGACCCACAGCTTGTAATTCTTGCGGGAATGTGGCCGTTGTCCATGGACCACGGCTTCCACGGGGCTGGACAGACGATCAAGGCAGCTGACCCTGTGCTTGGCAAACTGCCACATGAGGGTCTTTGGGCTGCCAAGGAGTATTTTCAAGGCTGCTCTGGGTGAAAAAGTAAAGACGCCACCTTTTCCAATCTTAAAACTAGGCTTCTCTGCTGATAATTTGATATATGCAAAGGGGGTTAAACAGATTTCTATGACACTTTGAAAACTCTTGAATCATGCTCCCGCTTCCCTGCTTTGATACGTGGAGAACTGTGGCTAAGAGAGGTGAAAACACCTGCTGGAGGACACCCAGCTCACTTGTCCACGATAGCCCGCTTCCGCTAACTCCCAGACCAGCACTCCCGCCATGAAACAAGCTTCTCCGTTTCAGGTATCAGTGACACGCCTTTGATGGATTCCCTCTGGGTGTCAGACTATCCATGTAGGTGAGAAGAAAGTTTTGGAACGCCAAAATTATCATTTTGAAAGTATTTACATGACTACCTGAGAGCAGGTCCTTTAAAAACGTGTCTACTTTAAAATATATATATATATATATGGTAGAAATTTGATATGTCATCGACCCTTCAAACCCTGCCTTAATTAAAAGTTAAGGCAAATTAAAATCAGCAATAATATAGAATTATTTCCTAAGATTACAGGTAAGTGTGAAATGGGCATTGATCATAAATGTTTCCTGTTATAATTTCTAGGGTTTTAAGGAAATCTGGGTACTGTGTCTTTGAACACGAGGACCGTGTAAGCTTGATGAGCTGGCAACAGCAAGCACTTATCTTCCCAGTGCAGGGAAAACAGAAGAAAGAGGACATTTCTCACCATATGCCCTATGCTGAGGAGGGTGGCAGGTGGACCTTGGGTGCTTCTTTGCTTGGGGAAAGTCCATCAGCAGAAACCAGTTCCTTGGTGGATCAGGGTCTGCTCTGAGGGTGCTGGGCTTGGCCTCCTGGGAGAGAAGGAGAGCGCTCTCTGCCTCCAAGGAGGGCTGCCCGATCCCTCTAACCACTCAGAATTCCTGGGGTCAAGAGCCAGCCCTTATTCAGCCTTTCCTGGCCAGGCGGCGTTGTGCCAGGCTGTCGGGGTCTTTGATCTCTTTGTTTTTCAACACAGAAAACCTTTCTCTCCCCTTTGTTTTTCTCTTCCGGTCCCTGGCCTCTTGTTTGATGTTGCTTGTTCAACGCAGCAGTACTGACTCCTGCAAAATGAGCCCACTTATCCTTCCAGACGTTGGAGATCTGAAAGCCATCTTCGCCCCCCCAGAGACTCTTCTGGCAGAAATCGCCAACTCTGTCCTCAACAACAGGTGTCACTGTTGCAGCAGAAACCCTGCCAGGCCCAGGTCAGCACGAAGACATTTATACCCACAGGAGAAAAGGCCCTACAAGAGATGCAACTTGGCAAAAGGAACTCCGAAATGAATGTGAAACCTCATAAAGGCTGTAAATCACCCGCATGTCGTGAAAGGCTGAGCGCCCATCCTTTTGGAAGTGAGACAGTAGGACTGGGCCGGATCGGTAACCACAGATGATCTCACAGAAATGGACAGAGCCGGCACATCGTGGAGGCCAGCGCTGCTTCCCGGCCCAGCGGGGATGGAGAGGAGCAGGGACAGACCCCTCGTCTCCTGGACCACCGTCCGGGGGGAGTTTTCGGTGCTGGGTATGGGGCTCATGTCCCCAGGCTCTCGGCGACCACCTCAGCAAGAAGCCGTGCGCTGGAACCCATGCAAATCACTGGGTTTGCCCAGGGACACCCAGAGAGAAGCAAAGCTGTGCAAGACCCACTCGTGTCTCTCAGCTCAGGCTGGCAGAGACAGAACAATGAACTTATTTACAACACAGAAACAGACTCACAGACTTAGGAAGCGAACCTGTGGTTACCGAAGGGGAAAGGGTGGGGAGGGATAAATTAGGAGCTTGGGATGAACAGACACACACTATTATACATAAAAGAGATAATCAAGAAGGACCTACGGTATAGCACAGGGAACTATATTCAATATCTTGTAATAAACTATAAGAGAAAAGAATCTGAAAAGGAATATATATATAAAACCACGGCACTTTGCGGAACACCTGAAACTGACACACCACGTGGTACATCCGCTGTACTTCAACACCAGCGCGGCGCGCCACCGTCGTCCGGACTTCTCCCGGGTCCCTCTGTCCCCGGAAACATGGGGCCTTCCAGTGAAGCGCGCAGAGGTCCTTTTAGGCTGGGGGGTTCCGTGTGACTGTCCACGACCGCTCACTCGCAGGGGTTACAAGACTCAAAACTCTTTACTCTCAAGGGGGCTTTGTTTTTTGCAGACCTGGTTATTCATTTAAAGTCCAAACATCCTGAAATGTTAATAAGAAGTCAGAAGTCACCTACCTTTAGGCACACACGGAAACTGCCCATTTCAGTAGACAGGCCTTTGGAAGGCTGACAAGCAGCTTAGCACGCCACCGTTGGATTTAAGCACAGCGTACACCCAAAAATAGAGGAAATAAAAGAAAAGAAGAAACACTGGGAGAGAAGGAGCCTGGGAACAGGTGCTCAGAGAGCTGCATCCATCATATTCCCAAACAGGATCTGTGTCCCGGGAAGCCGGTGCTGGGCGGGGGCGGGCTGGAATCACAACTGCTGTTCAGTGAGTGGTCCATATTCATTAACACACAAGTCACGCTTCCTAAGGACGCACCCTTCCCCCAACATCTGCACCAGTAACACATGAGGATCGTTTCTAGTTTTGCTTCAGGGAGGGAAAGAAACGAGAGTATCTGTCAACTCCAAAGTATTAGGAGCTGAGGATGCCCGGGAGGGAACAGATAAAATTGTCCTCGGAGATGGAGGCAACACTGTGTGAATAGCTTAGATTCCATCCACAGACTGGCTTGTTTTTTTGTTTTTAAGCACATCCAATATATATTTTTTTTCATTTTACACAGCGCTGTATGTGCTGTAATTTAAGTCATCCGTGCCACTTCCCACCCATCTTTTCTCTAGTGGGTTCTTCTATCTACCTCCATGCTCCACAGTACCAAGTTTCACCATCATTTCTGTTTCTCTCGCTTTTTAAAAATAAACTTTATATTTTAGAGCCGTTCGTTTTACAGAAAATTGGGCGGACAGTAGAGGCATTTCCTATATTCCCTCTCTTTCCTCTGTCACAGTTTCCCTTATTATTATTAGCATCTTTCATTAGTGTGGTACTTTTGTTACAATTGAACCGCTATTGCAACGATATGAACAAAGGCCAGAGTTTACCCTGGAGTTGTCTCTTTGTGCTGGGCATTCTCCTAAGGGTTTTGACAACTGCCTCATATTATGTGTCTAGCAGCACCGTATCACACAGAATAATTTCCCTGCCCTCAACATTCTGTGTGCTCTGCCTATTCATCCTTACCCTGAGACCGGGTTTCTGTACTTGATCAGTAACTAGCTAACTATGTAACCAAAATTAGGCCATCTGATCCTTCGAAGCCTCAACTTCCAAATAGATGAAAGAGGATTTATAATACTATCTACTTTGTGGGGTGTTTGTAGAGATTAAGAGAGAAGATGAATATAAAAGTACCACACGTAAATCCTTACACAGAAAATGTTTAATTAGTAATAGATAAAGTGGGTTAATACTTGGCTCTCCTTCCACAAGCCCGGAGCTTTATGGCTAGGAGGGCTTCGGCGGTGATAAGGGTGTTTCACCTCCGTGCTGCGAGCCCTGATGAGGTTTTTCTGAGGGCTGCTTTGTGCAGGAGCCTGAAGCCGGTCCCACTTAAGCAGGACAGAGTTTTGACCTGAATCGTCACAGACAGTCAGGGGTGTAGGAAGGAGAAGTAGTGTCACACCGCTGCTTATTTGCCGTTCCGAGTCCTTCGCAACCTCATCTCAGACAAGCCCAAGGAGGTCAGGGAGCCCTCCTCCTGGGCAGTGCAGCTCATCCGGTGGCGATTAGGTCCAGCTCTGTCTTCCAGGCTGCACTGAGGCCATTTCCCAGTAAAGGACGCTGCTCCTACGGCTCTTTGATGCAATACAACGCTAACCACTAGATTTTAAGTAGAGGGAGACCTCTGCAAGAAGGGGGTGTCAGTGGTAAATCTTATACCCATTAACTCGGCCTTTGGTTGGGATCGGGGATTTCCTTCCTTAGCTCCAGAGCAGAATTCCTCATCTCTTCTCCCAGGATAGAGTAAGACACTGAATTTTGCTCCCTGTTTGTCAGAAAGATGCAACGGCACTGTGGTTGGACAGAATCCCTGTGGAGACCCCGTGCCGCCCTGGAGGGGACACCGTGTGGGCCCGAGTGGCCTCCCAGACTGCCCACGTGGCAGGCCCACGGGTGGACACGGACCAGTGCACAAGCAGCCCTACTTTAAAGGAAATGTCACAGGTGAGAGGCGTGACAAACAGGACAGGCGCAGCTGGAGGTGACCCTGTGCATTTGGGGGGCAGGGGTCACTCTGAATGCATCCTGGTCGTCTCTCCTTGTCCCCTCTGCTGTCCCCTTCCCCGGAAGTCGGGTTAGAGAGGAGCAGTCCGTGTCTCCGTATGGATGGGGGTCCCTCAGTTCTCCTCTTCTATCTCAGACAAGCCATGGTCTCTCTGGCCTGCCCGGTGGTGTGGTTGGAGCGGCCACGAGGTTGGACTTGCTCTGGAGACGTGTGCCAGGACGAGGTGAAGTGTCCCCGGATGTGACAGTGTGGAGGCCGCCCGAGCTCACCACCCCCGGGTAAGCTCAGCACGGACCCCAAAGTCCCTCCTCCAGGCTGCACTGCCCTGGGGGCTGCTTACTCAGCTGTTTAACAATACCGAGGACTTCTTCAACTCAAAGTTTCTGAAAATGGCAAGAGAATTAGTTGAGAGGGGGCAGACCCACACTATGGAATGAGGAAAAACAGCACATTTTATTTTTATTTATTTTTTTAAAATTGAATTTTAGTTGATTTACAATGTTGTGTTAGTTTCTGTGGTATAGCAAAGCGATTTAGTTATACATACATATATATTCTTTTTCATATTCTTTTTCATTATGGCTTATTACAGGGTATTGAATATAGTTCCCTGTGCTATACAGTAGGACCTTGTTGTTTATCTATTATATACATATATAGTAGTTTGTATCTACTAATCCCAAACTCCTAATTTATCCCTCCCCCACCCCCTTTCCCCTTTGGTAACCATAAGTTTGTTTTTTATGTCTGTGAGTCTGCTTCTGTTTCGTAGGTAAGTTCATTTGTGTCGTATTTTAGATTCCACGTATGAGTGATATTATATGATATTTGTCTTTCTCTGTCTGACTTCACTTAGTATGATAATCTCTAGGTCCTTCCACGTTGCTGCAAATGGCGTTATGTCGTTCTTTTTCATGGCTGAGTAGTATTCCACCACATATATATATGTGCCACATCTTCTTTACCCACTCATCTGTCGATGGGCATTTAGGTTGCTTCCACGTCTTGGCTGTTGTAAATAGTGCTACAGTGAACACTGGGCTGCATGTGTCTCTTTGAATTATAGTTTTCTCTGAACCTAGGCACATTTTCCTAGGAATTGTATGAGGCAGGGGTTCTGGGACACAGTCTGTCCCCTTGGCTCTGCTGTTTTCTTCTTCTGATCAGAGTGGTAGCCAGGAAACTCACCGTTCTCAAGCTCTATTCTTCGGGCTTTCTTTTTGAAGTAGATGCTGGGCATTCAGAAGAGAACGAGGCAGAAAATGGAGAGAAACTTGGAAAGAAAACATTTAAAGAAATAGTATGAAAAAAAGTCTAGCGTAAAGTCCAAATAGCCTAAAGTCTTGTGCTGGATTTTGTATGTATGCTGAATATAGCTTGAAAGGAGTAGGCTGAATTAAGACAAAAATGAGCTACTGAGACTGACAGTGATAAAATAGAATAAAAATATACAGTGTTGAAAAGGGTGAAGGGGTATGGCATACTCGCACACAGATTGTGTGAAAATAATTTGTTGTAACCTCTTTACAGACTGCCTTTAAAGCTTTAAAAATGTTTGTTACTTTGACCTGCTTCTAAGGATTTATATTAAGAAAATTATTAGTCAAATGCCAAAATATGTATACACAAAGATGTTCATCGAAGTGTTTTTTAAAATAAAAGCAACAACAAAAATTAATCAACTGTGATCTTATTTAAGGCTGTGTAGCAAATAATAGTATAGCACCCATTTGGTAGAATGGCAAAGCCACTGAAATAATAATGAACATTATATAAACATTGCAACGAGCACATAATGAGCATGATAATGGAATTGTTACCACCAAAAACCTGATAATACATTACAGATAGCAGCATATACAGTGTGATTTCATTGTGTAATATAAACATGTATATTATAAATCTATAGGAAGCAAAAATGACAAGCTCCAAAAACGTTACAAAGGGATTAAAAAAGAGATCTGCCCCCTACATTTGGGTTAACATAAGTCAAATCAAGTTGATATTAATCTCCCTTAGTTCTGAAAAGATTGCACGTGATTTTTTTCTTTCTGTTCCTTTTTTTCTTCTCTGTATTTTCTATTTTTCCAAATAAGCATGCATTATTTGTATACTCAAAGTAAAAAATAAAAATAAATAAAATGTCAATCTGAATTTAAACATCCTTTCCTTAAAAAAAGAAATCAACAGTTATTTGACCTTTGTTTTAAGAGTGATTTCTTTATAAATTTAAGGTTTTTCAGTTTAGGACACTTTGAGTCTTTCTCCCAGTTGCTTTAAAGCTACAGTTTGGAAATGCCAGCTGCCATCTGTTCAAGTATTGACCTCGATCATCGGGGAAGTGAAATTGTGCTTAGAAAAGAAACACAGAGGAGAATCCTGAGGCTTCAACTACAGTCAAACACAAAGCAGATTGCTCTTCCTGAGAGAAAATGCAGGGAGCTTGAGTTGTCTCTTGGTTCCTGTTGCCCTCCAGTTGGATTTTACTTCGTAGCTCTTTCCACAAAGATGCAGTTGATAGGATAGATAGGGTACACGTTCATTGATCTTCGACTATATTCTCTTGCTGTTAAGAAAACTGTTCTGTCTCTACGAAGAAACATGTGAAGATACGGTTTCTGTTCTTTCGGAATCTGATACAATGTATTTAATAGCTGGTTCAGCCCTTCGTATAGACTAATCAAAATGAATGCTGGTTGTTTTAAAAACTAAAGGTACTTGGGGCCATATTTGCATGCTGGAAGAATATCGGGGAGCTCAGGTGTATTCACATAACTTCCAATTAAACCATTCGGTTTGGAAGAGTATGTTTTCCTCTGTTGCAGCAGGAAGATCTACAGTAGTGCGGGTCACCTGCTAAGGCAAGCCTTCACTTGGAATTTTTATTGATTTCTACTCCTTTTTCGAGTGGACCTCCTTTAGCTGCTGCTGATGGTTATAGGTCCAGGTAAGAGAATCCTTGGATTCTGACAGAAGAGCATCTGAACCTCCTTGCATTGCCCCTTAACTACATGTCCCCGGGGAAAATTATTCCAACTTTTGAGACTTAGTTTCCTAAGCCACAAAAGAAGCGTAATGTTATTTACCTTTGCCCAATCGTAATGTAATTGAGATGATATAAGTCATCAAGGTGTCTGCGTGGCCAGCAAAGACATATCTCATCAATAGTAGTTGTTCTTGCAAATATCATTAATAAAACAAAATAAAGTTGGCTTCCAGATAAAAACCTATTCCCCATGAAGGCAGTTTTTGAATATAAAATCATCTAAAAAACAAGCTAATTCTGTAGCCAGTGCAGATATTAATTATCAGTTTAGTGAGAAGCAGGTCACAGTGCTGAATGTCAATGTGATAAACTGTTTCCCAGTTACAACACAGTAGCACCTTGATAATTTGTCATTAAGGGGCCCCTGGAGCTGAGAGAGATGACAAAACTCTGTGTGAAGAAGAAATTCTCACTGATTAAATCAAGCTTCTGCAGTTTTGAAAAAAAGTGCTACCTTTGTTAGCTCTGCTTTAGAGTTTAAATGATATCCATATAACTGACGGGGTCTTCTACAGTTGAAAATTTACCACTTCAGGTTTGGCAAAAATTTCCAACTAAATGACAAAATCTTCTCATTGTGGATGGGAGACTAGAGACTTGGCTAAAGAAATTTAAATTTTTCCTGAATTTTAGTTCAACTACCTAGATACTTTGCAACTGGCTCTGTCTTCAAAATCAACCCAATATATTTGCATTAGCATAAGGAAAATGTCAAGATGATTTAGTATTTCCATACGAATATGGGGAAGTTTAACAGAATAAACCTGGTGAGAAGTAGGGATTATGTGTTGAAAGAGCCAATGTTTTTGAACTCAAATACATCCGTATTGGATTTCTAGTTTCAGACTGAGTATGTGACCTTGGGCTGTATCGGTAAAATGGGGACTGTTTTTCCTGCCTGACAGGGTCGATAGAGACAAAGAATGTGATGAGCTTGAATATAGCACGCACACACAGTACGCTGTAATGGCAGCTTCTCTTATCATATACATTATTTGTTAATCAAATATCATTAGAAAGAAAAAAAAGCTCAGTTACCGACTCTAATTTCAATTCTAACCTTTTCACCTACAACAAACATTTTGAGAGAATTAGAGCTATCAAATGTTTCCTCTAAGGACCTGCTAAAGACACAGAGGAAATCATTTTTAAAATGGTGATTGAGCGAGAATCCTGTTCACCAGTGATTTGTGCAGTAGCCCTTCCATGTGGCCTGGTGTGCAAGTCTCATCATAAATGTTCCCTCCCCCAGCAGAGTTTTTTTTTTTTTTTTTTTTACCATCTTTATTGGAGTATAATTGCTTTACAATGGTGTGTTAGCTTCTGCTGTATAACAAAGTGTATCAGTTATATATGTACATATATCCCCATATCTCTTCCCTCTTGCATCTCCCTCCCTCCCACCCCTCTAGGTTGGTCACAGAGCACAGAGCTGATCTCCCTGTGCTATGCGGCTGCTTCCCACTAGCTAGCTGTTTTCCGTTTGGTAGTGTATGTATGTCCACGCCACTCTCTCACTTTGTCCCAGCTTACCCTTCCCCCTCCAGAGTTTTTGAATTGAAGTTTCTTCGGTGTCTGGCCACTCTATGGATACACAGCAATCCAGAATGAATGTCCTGCAGGGCTGCCCAGGATCTCAGACCTTCGCTTCTGTTTTAACAGGGACTTTGGTTCCTAAGAACAAAGCGCACACTTTAGGCAGGATATTGGCCAGGCCAGTGGAGGCAATGCCATTGAATCAGCCCGACCTGAGGTGCTGGCATCTGGGATCCATCTCAGTTCTGCCTGCAATGTGCTGTGGACCCTGAACAATACAGGCAACCTCTCGGATGCATTTCCTCACCTGCAGTCCTGTTTGGGGTCCTCACCCTCCTCCCCGGTCCTAAAGTTTAGGACCCTGCATCTGCCCAAGTCCAGGTTTTCATCAGAAAGTCACTTGTTCTGTAAAGAAATAACTAGTTATAGCCGCTACTGAACAAAAGCTCTTAGTGATTGGGAACAGGCTTATTCTAAGTGGGCTCATTGACGCGCTCGAGGAGTTTCTACTGGGAGAATGAAATCCCAGCGGGGTTGTCTTGTGCTATATACATTCACAAATAATTTACATTTCTCCCATTCTTAGCAAATATTAAAATTCCTTAGCTGAGACACTTACGTTTCCTAACATTATTTCATATTACTTTGCCATAATTTATATTAAGAATCTCCAGTTATCTTCCAAAGGTTAATGCATAATTGTATGTGGTACTTATTAATATGTCTTCACCTATAAACTTGTAGTTATAGGGATCCACTGCTCTTTTTCGTGAAAAAGCTTCTTTTTAGCAATCAGCCTCTTAGTTCTACTGAAATTGTATTGATAACCCTGAAGTATAAAACATATAATAATGTCCAACACTTTTATGTCTGGTCTCACCCTAAGGTATTCAACTCATTTAATCCTCATGAAAAAAATCTATAAGCTTGGGAAGCTAGTATTATTACCTCCATTTTATAGATGGAAAGGCCGAGGCACTGCGAGAGAACTGTCTTGTCCACGGTCACAAAGCTTGTCAATGGTGGAAGCTGCAATTTAACCCAAGCGGGGTGAGTCCAGTAGGTATAGAACCCCTGCACTGCATGG
Source organism: Kogia breviceps (assembly GCF_026419965.1). Classification (NCBI taxonomy): domain Eukaryota; kingdom Metazoa; phylum Chordata; class Mammalia; order Artiodactyla; family Physeteridae; genus Kogia; species Kogia breviceps. The sequence continues at coordinate 98,857,107 of NC_081320.1, read as the reverse complement.
CTTTTCACAAAAAATGGAGCTCATTTGGTTAAAACACAGAGGTTCGGGAGCCAGGAGCCCCCAGTGCTTCATCTTCTCTCCTTCCCCTGGGGCAGCCCTAACAGTGGGCTCAGTGCTGGCCCTCGGACCCTTCCTTTGCCACACTACTCTCTGGCGTTCTCTCCAGACTCATTGCTTTAAATACTTTCTACACTTCCAAGTGTCTATCTGATCCGTCCCCCGAACTCCAGCCTTCTACAACCACCTACTTACTTGACATCTCTGGTCGGATATGTCATTGGATTGTCACTCAACATGTCCCAAACCAAACTTCTCATTCCTTCATCCCTACACACACACAGAACTCCCTCCCCATCTCAGTAAATGACAATCCGTCCTTACAGTTGCCCAGTCCAAGCACCGGGAAGTCTGTCACCTTGGACTTATTTTCTCAGAGTTCATGTGGAAAATCCTACTGGAGCCAACTTCAAAATAAATCCAGAATCTGAAGCCCTCACCATTTCCTTTTCCATTCTCTGATCCATCATCTCTCCAATAGATTATTACAACTGCTCCAAACTGGTCCAAGCTTCTCCACTTGCCTCTGTAACATGGGTTATTCATTTTTTTTTTGGTGGGGGGAGGTACGCGGGCCTCTCACTGCTGTGGCCTCTCCCGTAGCAGAGCACAGGATCTGGACGCGCAGGCTCAGCGGCCGTGGCTCACGGGCCCAGCCGCTCCGCGGCATGTGGGATCTTCCCGGACCGGGGCCCGAACCCGCGTCCCCTGCATCGGCAGGTGGACTCTCGACCACTGGGCCACCAGGGAAGCCCATATGGGCTATTCTTGACATAGGGACTGGGGTGATCTCTTTACGTGGAAATTTCATCCTCTCAGTTTCTTGCTCACAACCTGATGGTCCCCACCTTCCCCTAAATAAAAGTTACATGTCCTCCCTGACCTGACTTTCTGCTGTTCCGCTGGCCACCTCTTCCACACCGGTCCATCCACGTCACTGGCGTCCTCCCTATTCCTTGGACACGCTGAGCAGGTGTCCACTCCGGGGGCTCTTCCTGTGGTTCTTTCTTTTGGATACTCTACCATCACGTAGTCTCATGGCTCCTTTCCTTCTTTCCCTCAGATCTTTGCTAAAATACCACTGTATTACAGAGACCCATTCTTGAGCACTTGAAAAAGAGCTACCCCCTCCCACCTCTCCTGGAAATCTCTTTTCTCTCACCTTGCTTTATTGTTCTTCATAACATTTAACACCATCTAACATGCTCCATAATTTTGATCTATACTTCTACCCCCTCCCCCTCCAACTCCTACCAGAATGCTATCTCACGAGGATAGGGATTTTATTTTTGTTGTTGGTGCAGAATCGAGAGGGGGCATAGTAGTCAGGTAATACATATCTGTAGAATACAATAATGAGTGACTTTCCCGGAAATTTCCAGGCTTCGTGAAGCACAACCACGTGGGCTCAGCAACAGGGATACGAGCACCGTGGTGTCTGAGCTGAGGCGTAAGGGAAGGAAGCTGGAAGCAGGTCAGACCTGGCTGCTGAGATGACTTGAAACCCTGAGAGCCAGAGTCTCACGCTGTTCCAATTTGGTAAAAGGAGGGTTAGTGGCACAACAAACTTTTGCTTAATCCATGCCAGTGTCAGCATCCGGGGCAACCTACTCTGAAAGGCGGGATGCAGGAGGTGACGTGTGCAGTGAAGGTCTCACAAAGTTCAGCCTATTTGTAGCAGAAGGAAGGGTGAGACTGGGGTCTAGAGAGTGACAAGAGCTGGATGCGGAGTCAGGACTGAGCATCAAGGCAGGAATACCAGCAGGGCAGCAGGGTTGGTGAGGGTCCCAGCACTGTTGGGGCCACATGAAGAGTGTGGAGAATGGAGGGAGAGGACAAACAGGACTCTATCCACACGGACTAGACTCTGGGTCTGGCAACCACTTCTACCGAACGCAGACTTCTTCACTCCTAAGAGCCGGGTCCTATAGCTTCTCCCCTCTGGGGCTGGGATTCCGCAGGTGCTGAAAGGCAGCACCTGTAGCCTGCAGAGCCAGGGAAGGCAGGGCTGACACCTATGGCTACAGCCTAACAGATTATCTTTCCAGAGGTTTCTCCAGCTTATGTTTATATGGTATTTACCTTCTGTTCTTTTGGCGTTGTTTGTTTGTTTCAAGGAAGATTAAATAATCTCACACAACATCATGACACTTGAAAATAACATGAATCTGAGATTGTTTGCCTCATTATCTCCTTGTAAAAACAAACACCGCTGTCTCCTGCCCACCTCTCTCAGGCGGGCCTGCTGTCAGAATTCTCCTGTTAGAGCAGCCTTACCACGGAGTACATATCATTCTTTCTCATAAGCAAATTTTTTTCATAAATCTCAGTGGCTTCTACAGCCTTTCTCCTCCAAGAAGCCTTCTTTGTGAATTTCTGATAACATTCACTCTCCCCTACGACCAGCCGGCAGCTCTGTCTATTGAAAATGTGAAATATTGTTCCTTCCTTGTGTTATCCCAAATCATTCCATGTCTATGTCTCTGGCCCAGATTTCTACTCTGAGCCCAGACCAATAGCTTAGTTGACATAGACACTAGACACTTGGAAATCTCAAAAGAAAATGTCTCAAACTTCAATACTGAACATTTATCTCTTCAATCCTGGTGTATTTCAGTGCATGACACCGATATCCATCCTGGGATATCTCATGTGGGTTAGCAACTGTTTCACCTTGAAAACTGCATAAAAGCCAAGTATGGCTTTATTCCCATTTAACATATGCAAGCACATGGCATAGACTCAACCTGACAAGTTCAATAACAGAACACAAAATGCCATATTAACCTACCCCTGGGATAAGAATGTTGGAAGACCCCTCCCCTCTGCTGGGACACCTTCCTGCCTTGCACATGTCAAATACTTGCCTAGTCCGGCTATTGGAGAGATTTGTTTCCAGCAGCACAATGAACCATGCTCCCTGAATGACACTCTTGATGAAAGCAATCAAAATGCCATCACTTTAAAATTTTTAGAGATATTTTTCTAAAATATACAGAAATCATCTTTTTTTTTTTTTTTTCTGCGGTATGTTGGCCTCTCACTGTTGTGGCCTCTCCCGTTGCGGAGCACAGGCTCCGGACGCGCAGGCCCAGCGGCCACGGCTCACGGGCCCAGCCGCTCCGCTGCACGTGGGATCTTCCCGGACCGGGGCACGAACCCCTGTCCCCTGCATCGGCAGGCGGACTCTCAACCACTGTGCCACCAGGGAAGCCCCCAAATCATCTTTTTAATTGTATCAATAATCCCTTAAGAAATTCTTTCTGAACTTCTCAGAGACCAGATCTAGTGTGAAAGATGAAGGTCAGAGAAGTGAGCAGATCAGTACAATCAAGTGTCACCAGATGCCATTTGCTAATGGGGCAATTAGAAGATTCAATATTCAAGGCCTCATTGAGCACAAGGTCACATGAAGCCAAAGCCCCACACATGTTGGGAGGGCCAATACATCTGCCCAACGAACCTGTGACTTCTAGTAGCTTCACCTTTAGCTTAAGAGTAAACTAGAGTAAACTCACTGCCCAGTTCCTTACATGGAAAATTACATTTTGTTCTTGGTTGAAGGTCAAAGAAATCTTTCCTGAGAATCAAAACCACAAGATGAAGCTCACATAGGTTTAGAGATCTAATTCGCCTCCTGGTGTAGGATGAACAATGTGGAACCAGGATGGAGAGTCTCCAGGCACCAGGTAAGAGCAAATACAATTACTTTCTGAAGGAACTTCCTGTGTTGGCAATGTAGATACTCCCGACCCATCCCAGATCCACTCAGTTAAAATCTGTAAACACATGCACATATTGAAATCCCATGGATAAAATTCCAATAAATGAAAATGCACAGTAAGTCATAAAGCACAAGGGATCCAGGCACCATGAACAGGAATAAGAAACAAGAATCACACCACATAGACCTTGGATATTGACATAATCAGACACTGGATGTCTTCTAACGTTGCTTCTGAGCATTTATGGGCCACCTAGTGATATTTTGATTTATTAAAATAAAATTCTAACTCAGTAAGTCTAAGAGTTGGTCCTGATATTGTGCATTTCTAATAAACCCCCAAGGTTGGCCACTGCTGCTGATCTGTGGACCACACGTTAAGTAGTAAAGTTTTGATTTGATGTTTAATCCATTGTATCTGCTTTCTATTGTTGTTATAAAAAATTACCACAATTTAGGGTTTTGAAAAAACATGTGTTTATTATCTAGTTCTGGGAGTTGGCTCAGCTGCGTTCTCTGATCCAGATTTCAGGAATCCAAAGTTTAGGCGTTGCTGGCATAGTCTCACGAGAAGGCTTTTGGGAGAATCCACTTCCCAGCTCATCAGGGCTGTTGGCAGAATCTGGGTTTTTGCAGTTGTAAGCCCAAGGTTCATTTCCTTCCTGACTGCTGTCTGGGTGCCACCATTAACTCTGAGGCCTCTTTTCGGTCATTTTACGGGAGCACCTGCTTCTCAGATCCAGCAAAGGTATATTGAGTCCTTCTCACCCTGGGGACCTTTCTGCTTTCCCCTCCGCTATGTTTTTTTCTTATAGGAGGAAGTTCTCTCCTTTTCAGGCTGCCTGTGATTAGAATGGATCAGCCTGGATAATCGAGGCTAATCGTCCTCCTTAAAGCCTGTAAACTCGGTTACATCTGCAAAGTCACTGTTGCCCTTTAAAGCGATATATTTATAAATTCCAGGGATTAGGGCATGCACATCTTTGGAGGGGAGGCTTTCTCTACATTATGTGTATTAAGGTATTAGGAAAGCTTAATAACATCTTCAAAAACAGGAGAGTGAAAAATAATAAATAAGGTTAATTAGAGAACTAAATAAAATAATTAAAAATTAAAATACTAGACAATTAAGATAAAAATCTATTGGAGAGAGTAAATGGAAGGTTGGGCAGCTGTAGAATCATGAAATCAAATGGAATCTGGTCAAGGGGGATAAATGGATGTCATATAGTAAAAGGGAAGTTGAAACTCACGCAGTGGAGATCAAAGTTGTTAACTTGCATCAAACTGGAGTTTCTGAAGGAGATAACAGAGAGAATGAGAGAAGAATTAATATTGAAGGATATAATGACTTAAAATTTTCCAGAATTGTAGGAAGAAATCAATCCTTAGATGCAAAAATCCCAATAAAACCCAAACAGGATAAGTAAAAAGAAATCCTTACACAGACTCATCACAATGAAACTGGCAAAAAACAAAAACAAAGATAGAAAGAGTATTTTTAAAAGAGAAAGAAAAGATTACATTTACAAATATGACAGTTTGATGGATATCTGATTTCTCAAAAGCCACAATGGAAGTTGAAAGATAATAAGATTTTTAATACACTAAGGGGAAATAAATGACCAGGCAAAATTATATATATGTATGAATTATAACTATTATGTAATTATATAATGATTTTATATATAATTATAATTATATATATATTTTGAAATATGTTTAAAAATGAGGACAAAATAAGTATTTCCTGTCAATAGAAACTCTCAATTTTCCTCCAGCCAATATTAGAGAAATTTCTAAAGGATGTATTTTGGGCAGTAGGAAAATTATCACACATGGAAGTTCTGAGAATCATGAAGTATTGAGCAAAAAGAGTAATAAATATGCAAAAGAATCGAAACAATCATCAATTTTATCCTACAGTAAAAATGAAGTCTGTGATGTAAAAGAAACAAGAAAAAACTAAAATCAATGAGAACGATATAGCTTAGAAGTCAGAAGACAGGCAGTGGAAAATAAATCTTTTAAGATCTCTGTATTGCTCATGAGGAAGGTAATGTTATTTTAGGTGCAAAGTATGTGTTTTCAATTGTCTCATGTAACCACTAAGAGAATAATAGAGTGCATAACTTCCAAACTAAAGGAGGAGAAAAACAACAAAAAGTACATAACCAATCAAAAGTAGGGTGAAGTGAATCAATATGAAGCACAAAATCGGGTGGTAGAAATAAGTACAAATGTATATGTGTATGTATATATACATGTAATAATATAATTGAAAATGAACTAAAGTATTAAAGATAAAGATTACCAGACTTGTTTAAAATTTTTTCTATGTATAGACCTATGTGCTATTTATAGGAAACATATATGAAACAAAACAATACAAAAAGGCTTAAAGTAAAGGCAAATCCTAACCCAAAGAAAGCTATGATGGCTACATTAATGTCAGACACATTAGTCTTTAAGGCAGAAAGGAATACCTGAGAAAGAGATGTAATCTCTTGAAAACTACCATGAAATATAAAATTATAAAATATATAAAATGTAAATACTCTGAAATTTATATGGAATAGTAAATGGCAAAAATTTAAAAAGCCAGAACATTGAAGAGCAGCAGGGCAATGCTAGGGTAGGGGGCTGAGGGGTGACTGAGACATTGAGACTTCTCATGTTACTGTCATTAGGAGTGCGGAAGAGTGGGGCATGGCTTCAATGACAGACCAATTAACCAATGAGCAGAACAGAGATCCCATAATCACCACTTGACAATAGAACCCTGATTTATGACAGCACTGGTGTTGCAGATCCATAGGAAAAGGAGGGCATAACTCTATATCTCTAAAGGAAAATATGGGACAACATCTTTATCATATTAAGGTACAATTTTTAACAAGATGTAAAAAGTGAAAAACAAAAGAACTGCAAAAATCAAATTCATTTAAAATTAAGAATCTCTCTTCTACTAAATAAACCTCAAGGAAAAAGATTATGAATGCTGCAAACTGGAAGATGTTTTTTCAAACATGTAATTGAAATGGGATCAATATGCAGAATATATAAATAATTGATACATATCCACATGAAAAACACAAACAACCTCATAAAAAAGAGACAAAATGTAAAGAGACACTTCACAGAAAAAGAAATTCAAATGGCCGATAACATGAGAAAAGTGCTCAATTTCATTAATCAGGGAAATGGACATTAAATACGTGTCACTGGATTTGTAAGATTGGCAACAGTTTTAAAGACTGCCAAAATCAAGTGTTGACAAAGACGTGGACTAACTGGAATTCCTTGTATACTGCTAGTAATACTCTAAATTGGTAAAACCATTTTGGGAAATAATGAACATTATCTACTATAGTCAAAGATGAAATTAACCTATATGGCATTAACATACAATCCAGTAGGAAACAGTAAATATTGACACATATATTGAAAATGCATACATAAAATTTGAAGCTGAGAGATACTAATATGATTTGTATGGGAATATCACAGAGCTAGGTAATTATTGACCCTCAAACCCTTCCAGTCAAATTTGAAGAGAAGTTGTTTGATTTTGAAAAATAGGATGATTATTTTAACCAAACAGTAAACTCAAAAAAAGACCCTGTAATTCTCCTAAATAATCAAAATTATATTATGGATATTATAGGTTAAAGGATTGCTATCATCCACACATGGTAATACAAATGCACTGGATTATCGTAATAGTTTATGAAACAACCTAGGACCATTATGGATTTGGAAGACTCTTTGGCTAGGACATTCATTATGTCCATTTTGAGTGTGACTCTGGAGAAGAAATGAGTATCTGAATGGAATCCTTTGCATTTTGTAACACGACCTGATCTAATTTCCCTTCAATTACTCTGCCCACCCTCTCTGTTTCTGTTGCAGGTTCATCACCATTAATTGAGACACTAACTTATGCAGTTGCTCAGGACTCAATCCCAAACCCTCTCCTCTTCCCAGTCTAACTTTTCCTCAGGCACTTTCATCTGTATCTCTGTCTTTATTACCACAGTCATAGACAATGTCGAATTATGTGTTTGCCCAGATTTCTGCTCTGGGCATCAGTTCTGTATACCCAAGTGACAGCTTGATATCTCCATCTGGTGTTTCAAAGGCAGCTCAAGGTCAACATTTTAAAATTTAATCCCATGATGTATTTGCTTCAAACCATGTCAGCTGCTCCACAGAAAGGCACCGGTACCTAATGTCTTATGAAAGCCAGAATCCCCTACATCACAAGGCAAATCCAGCTTGTGGCCTGTTTCATGTAGTTCATGAGCTAAGGATGAGCCAAACATTTAAAAAATGGTTGCTAAAAAGCAAGAAGCAGAATAAAATAAACCAAGAAGAACAATATGCAACAGAGTCCACGTGTGGCTTTCAAAGCCTAAAATGTAAAAATATTTAGGGACTCCAGATTTAGACCTATATCTGATATTTTGCTGTTTGTTCATGTGCCATATCCAATCCAACACGAAATTTTATCAGTTTGCTCTATGAATATTCCAAGGATCTTTTCAGTTCTGTTTATCACCACTGCACCACTACAGGTGGTAATCTGATGGTCTCTTGTCTCAAGTATCACAGTAGGCTCCTAATTATGGTTTGTTTCCCTGAATCCATTCTGAGAGAGAGGAACTTTTTCCTGTGCCTGATGAAAATTATTCAATGGCTTTGCCCTTGTCCTCAAATAAAGACCAAATTCTTAGTGTGGTTTACAAGACACACTGAGGTCACTATCATTTTCCACGCTCCAGCCACACTGGCCTGACTTCAGTTACCAAAACATGCCCTTCTTCTTCCTGCCACTGGACCTTTGCACAGATGCTCTTCCTGTGTCTGGAACAGCCTTCACTCCTCCCCGCTTCTCCCGTGAAATGTCACTGTTCCTTCAAATCTCACTTCTGTTCAACAGTCTGTATTTATCCTCTCTGATCAGGCTAATTTTTATTATATTCTCTTTTGTAGCACTTATAATAGATGTGGTTATATATTTGTCTGATTCGTGGTTTAATTATTTTTGTTTTTATTTAAAATTTACATACAGTAAAGTTCACTTTTTGGTGCACAGTTCTATGAGTTTGGACAAATGCAGAGAACTATGTAACCACCAGTGCGGTAAAGTCACAGAAGGTTTCCATCACCCTAAATGAACACCCTTATGCGGCCCCTCCTACCCCACACTTCAGCCCCAGAAACCACGGACCTGTTCTCTGACCCTATAGTTTTGCATTTTCCACAATGTCATATAAACGGAATTATACACTATATAGAGTTTTGAGTATGGTTTCTCTCTCTTAGCATAATGCATTTTGAATTTATCCTTATTATTGAATTTACCAGTAATTTGTTAATTTTTATTGCTGAGTAATATTGATGTACCATATTTTATTTATTCATTCACTGTTAAAGGTCATTTGGTTATTTCCATTTTTGGTGATTTATAATAGAGTTTCTATAAACTTTGTCATATAGATTCTTGCGTGAACTCAATTTTTCATTTCTTTTGAGTAAATGCCTGTGAGTGGGATTGGTTGGTCATAGAGTGTGTGTTTAAATTTATAAGAAACTGACAAACTGTTTTCCAAATTTTTTTCTGTTGTGCCTTCTTCCATTAATGTGTGAGAGTTCTTGTCACCAAGACTTAACATTGTCAATTCTTATTATTAATTTTTCACCCATTCTAATAGTATACAGTGGTATCTCTTGGTGATTTTAATATGCATTTTTCTAATGTCAAATGATGTTGAACATCTTTTCGTGTACTTATTCGCCTTCCACATACTTTCTTTGGTAAACTGTCTGTGAAAATATTTTGCCCGTTATTTACATTGGCATGTTTGCTTTTTAATTGTTGAGTTTTCTAAGTTCTTTATAATATTGTGGGAAACGTCCTTTGTCAGATATGCAAATATTTTCTCCCAATCTATAGCTTGTCTATATTCTTTCAGCAATCTCTTTTGAAGAGCAGAAGTTTTAAATTTAAAGTCCAACTTAACATTTTTTCTTTCACAGATCATGCTTAGCTAAGAAAGATGCCTGAACCAATGTCATAAAGGCTTTCCTCTGATGTTTTCTTCTGAGAATTTTATAATTGTATATTTTACATTTAGACCTATGAGGCATTTTGAGTTAATTTTTAGCTAAGGTATAGGTTGAAATTTGTTTTTTGCTTTTTGTTTTTATTTGTCTGTTTTGCATATGGAAGTCCCATTGGTCCAGTACCATCTCTTGAAAAGGCAATTCATTGTTCATGTAACTATCTTTTCACATTATATAGCAATCTGTTGTCACATTGGTTTATACCAATATCACATTGTTTTTTTAAAGGTATCTTTGATGAATTTATTTTTTAATTAAATTTATTTTTTATTGAATTATAGTTGTTTTTTATTGATCTATAGTGCTATATTGTTTTCTGGTGTACAGCATAGTGACTCAGTATTTTTATAGATTATACACCATTAAACGTTATTATGAGATAATGCCTATAATTCCCTGTGCTATATAATGTATCCTTGCTATTTATCTATTTTTATACATAGTAGTTGTATCTCCTAATCCCATACCCCTATCCTGCCCCTCCCCACCTTCTTCTCCCCACTGATAACCACTAGTTTGTTTTCCGTATCTGTGAGTCTGTTTCTATTTTGCTATATACTTTTGTTTGTACTATGTTTTAGATTCCACATATAAGTGATATTATACAGTATTTGTCTTTCTGTCTGACTTATTTCACTAAGCATAATATTCTCTAGGTCCATCCACATTGCTGCTAATGGCACACTTCCATCCTCTTTTATGGCTGAGTAATATTCCATCATATATGTCTTCTTTATTCATTTGTCTGTTGATGGACATTTGGATTGCTTCCATATCTTAGCTATCGTAAATAGTGCTGTTAGGAACACTGGATGCATGTATTTTTTTGAACTTGTATTTTCATTTTTTTTCTGGATATACCTACACCCAGGAGTGGAATTGCTGGATCATATGGTAATTCTATTTTTAGTTTTTTTTGGGAACTCCCATACTGTTCTCCATAGTGGCTGCACGAATTTACATTCTCACCAAGAGTGTACAAGGGTTCCCTTTCCTCCACATCCTCGTCAACGTTTGTTATTTGTAGACTTTTTGGTGATAGCTATTCTAACAAGTATGAGATGACATCTCATTGTTGTTTAGATTTGTATTTCCCTAATAATTAACAATGTGAGCATCTTTTCATGTGTATATTAGTCATCTGTATGTCTTCTTTGGAAAAATGTCTATTCAGGTCTTCTGCCCATTTTTGGATTGGATTTTTTGTTTTTCAATATTGAGTTGTATGAGGTATTTATATATTTTCGATATTAACCCCTTGTCGGTCATATAATTTGCAAATATTTTCTCCCATTCCATAGGTTGTCTTTTTGTTTTGTCAATGGATTCCTTTGCTGTGAAAAATCTTTTAGTTTGTTTATTTTTGCTTTTATTTATTTGCCTTAGGGGACAGAGCCAAAAAATTATTGAAATAATTTGGGCAGTATTTCTTCCCCTGTTTTTTAGAAGAGATTATATAGAATTGGTAGCATTTCCTTCCTAAATGTTTGGTAGAACTCTAGTGAAACCATCTGAGCCTGCAGTTTTCTTTGTTGGAAGGTTTTTAACTACAGTTCAGTTTATTTATTTGGTGTAGGAAGAATCATACTACCTATTTCTTCAGCAAGGTTTGATAATTTGTGACTTAAAAAGAATCATTCTATTTCATCTATGTTGTTGAACTGAAGACCATAGAATTGCTCATAGGATTTCGTTATTATTCTTTTAAAGTCTTAAGGGTCTCTAGTCATATTCCCTCTTTAATTCTTGAATTAGGCAGTTTGCGTCTTCTTTTTTCTTTGTGGGCAGTTTGGGTAGTGCTTTATCAATTTTATTAAGCTTTACAAAGAATGAACTTTTGATTTTATTGATTTTTTCCTCTATTGTTTTTGCAGTCACTGACTGCTGCATAGTTCCACAATTTGGTTCACCCTTGCGAAGACAAAAGAGGGGAAAAAAATCTATGAAAGTCTCTCTGGCTATAAGTTGTTACTCAGCTTTTACTTCAATTCCCAATTCATCTGATATTGCTTACTTTTCAGAGGCCTCAAGTAGCTTTTTGTTGTGTTCTGTCCAGTTTCAGCTGGAACCAGTGGGAGAGATAGGCTGTAGTCAGCGTGTGGTCCCTCTAGACTACAGTGTAAATCTGCATGTTGCCTTGTTGTTGTCTATGTCTCTTTCATCTATACTGTGGGTTCATTGAAGCAGAAAGCTTGCATTTTTCCTTATTAGCCCATCCTTTGGGTTTAGCAAAGCACCTGGTACATCAATATATAGTATTATAGGTTGTTAAATCCCTCTTTTTCAATATATATTTAATGTAGTAATCCTAGTTTCCCATAAAACTATTACTACATTGATTTTAAACCTTATAAGATGGAATCTTAGAATCAAGGATGTTTTAGTTTTCTCTTACTCCATAACAAATTCTTACCAACATACATAGTATCTCCAGTCTCTGACCAGTTTCTGTGGGTCAGGAGTCCAGGCACGGCTTAGCAGTCTTCTTCTCAGTGTCTCACCAGGCTGTGACTGAGGTGTCAGCTGAGCTGTGTTCTGACCCAGAGGATCATTAGGGAAGAATCCATTTCTATGCTCATTCAGGTTGTTGGCAGGGTTTATTTCCTTGTGGTTGTAGGACTGAGGCCCTCAGCTTCTCACTGGCTGCCCTTAAGTCTTGGACCACTGTGGTTTTCTGACACACTCTCAATGGGCACTTCACTACATGGCTGTTTGCTTCTTCCAAGCCACCAGGAAAATCTCTCTCTAGTCTGCTAAGTTATAATCTTATATAATGTAATGTAGTCATGGAGTGATAGCCTTCACCTTTGTCATGTAACATAACCTAATCAATAGAGTTACGTCCTTTGCCATATTCTGTTAGAAGCAGGTCACAGGACATGTCCACATTCAAGGGAAGGTTAGTCATCACATTAGGCGTCACCTCAGGGGGTACGTATCACAAAAGAGGTATAATATTTATTCATTTCATGTGAGTATTTAGAAAGCACTACTAGTGGACTTGGATCAAGAATGGGAGTGAGAATGTCTCCCGTTTCACTTGCTGTCATGTTTCTAGTTCCACGTTCATATAAAACAGAGTTGATCTATAGGGAATATACTTTGAATTAATAAATGAGAAAATGCTTGGGACTTAACATTTGATAGAATGTAGCTCTGCTGCTAGTCTCTGTCCAGAGAAGGTGCAGAATAAAACCCATGGATTATGTGACTTCATTGGACTCTTCTAAAGATTCCCAGACAACCCAGTGCACTGTGCCCAAAGGTTTCACAGCATATAACACAGTTTGTGTTCATAATTTCAGAGGTTTATTTTCTACCCCAGCCCTAGAGTTACACTGTTCTACCTGGCACTGTTGGGTCTCACAGAGCAAGAATCCAATTTGTGATGCAGTGCAGCATAGATGACCAGTGAATTAATCCATTCCACTCTTACTTTAGTGAAACTGCTTCCACTGATTCCAGATGATGCATTGCATTTTCTAGTAAAGATCACATTGGATGTTATTGAACATTACACTTGTTATGTGATATTTTGACATCATCATCATCAGCTGGGGAAACTGTAGAAAAGCTGAAACATGCAATCATAGCTCAGGTCTATGAATTCTGAGGTCAAAGCATAATTCTTCTCCATTTCATTTTATTCAGAACATTCAAAACTTTGAAGTCCCTTCCATACATTATCTGTACAATATTGTGTTATCCGAAGATTTCCTACCACATAAATGACACATGCCCACTCATGGTAGGTCTCCCTTTCTGAATTTATGTTTAAGATTACAGATGCTCCTAAATGCTTTTCATAAATGCAGCAGCATAATATTTAAATGTCGGACCTCGATGTCTCCAGGACTGATTCCCTTCCCTTGATAAGGAGTGGGCTTTAAAGGCTTCAGGAGGACCAGGGTCAGTGTGCTTCTTTCCTGTCATTGTCGGTTGAGATAGGGTTGGATCCTGTAAGAATGTCCAAGGTCAAATAAGAAATAATAGGTCTGAAATTTACAATGATTACAGGAATGAGATGGAGAAGGGGTCAAGCTGCAGGGACCAGAAGGTGATGATGAATGCAAGGGTGAGAAAGCAAGTCACAGTTGAGTAGGTGAGGAGGACCAGACACACGGGAGGTCAGCCCATGCTAATGGACCAGAAAAAGTTCCAGAATATAGGGTGGAATTTTCTTAGCTTGACATGCAGGTCTCTTGTTACTTGGACTCTCCATCATCTCTTGGTACCTGATCCTTTCTGGCCATATTGAGTGTCTAACTACTCCTTTATCATAAAACTTGGAGTGTGCTTCCTGGTTTTTGTAAATGTTATTTCTAGATGCACTCCTAATATATCCTTCTTTATTTTATATAATTGAATATCATAATCACCTCTAAAATGGAATTTGAAAGTTACCTCCTCTGAGAAGTACTTGGTCCCTCCTCCTTCTGTACATTCATCATAAAAGCATAGACAGCACTATAGGGTCTTCCTTACATAGTGTGAGAACCCTGCTCATTGAGAACAGAGGCTAGGACCTCACATATTAGGTTCTTCTTTGAATTTTTTTTTCTTTCATCTCAAATCAAGGGAACTTTAGAGGAGTCAGTGCTGTGGAAGACAAAAGGACCCAGTCTCTGAATTCAAGAAACTTACTTTAATGGACAAGATGACACATCTGCAAATGTATAATATATGGTAAATAATGAAAACTAGCATTTTGTGGTACTTTATAAGCCAAATCATTACCTCTTTGCTTCTCACAGGACATATGGATCAGATAATATTTCCATAACTTCACAAGTGACAAAACTGATAGATAAATGGGAGTACAATTATTGTCCAAGGAATACAAGGAACGCAATCATTGTCCAACAGTCTTAATTAGGAATTTAATTTTAGCTTTTCTGCTGCAAATTTTATGCATTTTCCTCTAACTTAGGATGTCTTTGACCAAAATGAAGGATGCAAATGACTTGTATGGGAGTTTCTGAAGACAGAGTGCTTGCTTTAACTGCATTGGTTCAGGAAGGCTTTATGGAGAACGTACTAAGTGAAATACCCCTGGAAGCATAGATAAAAACTTGATCAATGAAGTAAAAGTGAGAAGCAGTTTTAGAAAGGGAGGAAAGAATGAACATGTTGCATTTGGGGCATAAAGTCTGACTGGGAATAATATCAGAAAGCTTTAAGTGCTTGCTAAAGTGTTCATTGATCTTGCAACAAGAGTGTTAATGGCTTCAGAAGAAAAAACAATGATGAATGTGGTACCAAAGGTCCCAATGTGGAGGTGAAAAATGGGATGAATTGCTGATGGATCCTAAGCTAAGATAACCAGATAGGAGACTTGAATACAATTAGGTGTGATTACCTCTGACAGATGGAGTGTATTGGTAGTAAAATTTGTTTAGAAAAATGGTCATCATATTACGCTCAGAGAAATCTTAACCCACCTTTGATATTTGGCAAGAGATAATAATATTTATGCAACAGAAAATGTAGTTTGGTGCTTTTGATAAACCAGCACAGATAATGTTTGAGCACCTGTTATGTGCCCGGCGTTGTCTCAGCTGCTGAAGATACTACAATGAACAATACAAAAATGCCTTAACGGAGCTCCTATTCTGGCATTAAATGTGTTCCCAATACAGATAACAGACGCTTAATGACAAACAACCACTCTTTTTTTAGAGGTGAGGAGTGGAGAGGGGTGGATGGTGTGAAGGGCAAAAAGAGAAGCTGGTTGTGAAAAGAAAATGTCTTATTTTAGCAGCGTATGCCTGATGAATTGGGATGAAGCTAGAAAAGCCTTTATACTTGAAACTGCTTGAAGAAATTCAGCTGAATGAAAAACAAAATCTTGTTCCTGTGGGCAGCTGGATGAAAAGTTTGAGGCTTTGTTGTTGAGAACACTAGTCATTCTCACCAAGCTATTCAGAATATTCTGGTCTCCCAAGGCAATGCCGAAGCAGGAAGCAGGTACTGGAGCAAATTTTTTTCTAAATTTAAAATAAATCCAGTGGGTTTTGTGCCAAATAATCACCAGCTGCTGTGAGATCGATGTGTGTGGAATTATTAACAGGAAGCAAATTACTAATTACAACCTATGGAGAGAATTCGTCTCAGGCAAGGACTTTCTTTGAAGGATTGTGCCCAGTGTGAAAACATTTAATTTCCCCACAGTCACTTCACAGGGATCCACCAAGGGTGCCATTGGTAATAAACAGGAAGTTTCTGGATACAAAGCTTTGGAATCACTAACCTGAAATACAGAGAGGGAAGTGTAGCAGAGAAAAAGTGCATTGCATCAACAATACCTTCAAGCTTTTGTATAAAACCTCCAGGTTAGTGAACAGGTCCCTGCATTTGATCTGAGACCTTGTGCTTGGAATGTCCTTAATAAATATTTTCTGTTATTGGTTGAATGAACCATACCTTTACACTCGAAGTTCATTTTTTGAACCAGAGACATATGACCTTGGCCCCAAACCAGAATATATATCTCCATAGAAGGGTCCATTGCTCAATCTACCTCATCAAAAAGAGTTTAAGAACCCTGCTGACATCCCCAATCGATCTTTAATAAATAACAAAATTAGAACATAAAATCACAAAAGTCTTAGTGAAGAGCAGTGAGAAGGACAGGCTAGATATCCATAGTCCTTTTCTGATATCTCCCTGATTCTGCAGATTGTGGGGACCACGTTACAGAATCATGAGGTCATAAATGAAGAGCCACTGAGAAAGAGGAAGAATACTCAGTCCTGACGTGTCTCAGATACTTCAGGCGCTGTTGAGAGAGTCCGCTTTGGCACAGAGCTTGCAGAGGGAGGACTAGGACTCAGGTCTTCTGACTTCTGTTGGAGGAAGAACTTCAGAGAACTGAAGATATCTGAGCTGAACTTTGAAGAATGGGTAAGCCTTTACAGGAGAGCCGGCAAGGATCTGTCCTCTATGCAGAGGACATTTTATGAGCAAATTCAAAAATATGAAAGAATGGCAGATTTCCAAGTACTGCAAGAAGTTTGTGAGTGGAAGGCAATCTGAAGGAGATGGCAGATTATGAGTGACTTTGTTTTATATACTATGGGTTTTGACTTAACATTGCATTTCATAGAAGGATTTTAATAAAGCACGAATACTTTTGGATTTCAGAAGGTTTACATCAGCAGCAATGTAAACTATGGCTTTGACAGAGGAAAGGGAGAAGTAGGGCAAATAGCTAGACTGCTGTTGCTGTCTTCTTGGGTAGATATAAAGTTCAGAAGTAAAGGATATTAGCCAGAGAGTCTAGGCTATACCATGGTAACAAAGGAACTGCAAATTCCAGGGGTGTAAAACACCAAAGGTTCACTTCTTGCTCATCCTAGACATTCATCTCAAGTCAGCTAGGGGCTCTAGTCTATCTGCAGGCTGTCAGAGAGATCCTCTATCTGTAATATTCTTGAATACATTGGTAGCAAAAAAGGAAGCATGATAAAGTGCACTTAACTCTTAAAGCTTGTACCGGTGATAAGTGTCATCTCTCACTCTTCACTGGCTGAAACAAGACATGGCCACACCTGAGGTCAGTATGGTGGGGAGACATAATTCCCTAATAAGAATGAAAGCTGGATATTGGTGAGAAGCCATAGAGTTTACGAATAAGATGGCGGCATTGAGGAGACTGACTTTTTTTTTTTGAAATCTCACAGACCTTGTGTGCTGTTTTAGCTTTTCATTGTTGGGTAAGTCATAATAAAAGCACAGGGCCATGTTTGCAGGTCCAAACATGTTGTGGATGGTAAAAACAAATAATCAAAATCAAAAGTTGATTTTTAAATTTTTATCCATCAACATTTCAGTCATAATCCAATTAAGAGGAAAGCTGGCAATTGATACTGATCGTTTTTATTAAATAGGGGTTTTATACTCATTCTGTTGGTGGCAGGGATTTTTTACTTTACACATCTATTGATGTCAGCTAATTTTGTCCTCAATCCTTGGATTTGTACTTTTCTGGCTATTTGATAAAATCTGTAGTTGAAAAAGATCTAGAGAGCAAGATTACAGGATGCCTTTCCTGGTGTCTTTGGAAGGTTCAAGGGTTGATAGATCCATGGATAAGTTATACCCATATAAACTGAGAAGGAAACTGTTTTTCAAAAGGTTAACGTCTGTGTTGCCTGGTCTGTGGGATAGATGAGATGGAAGCAGTATTTTTCCATCTTTACCTGCCTGAGAATTAAGTACTGGAATGTGAGTTAAGACAAGGTCAGATCTGCAGCACCCACTTTCCCTAGGACACATACAGTTTCGGTCAGCAGTTGACCTGCTATGTATCACCTGTCTCTTTTTCACTTGCATGTTGAAATGAACAGTTGCCACTGTGAGCAGTGGTTATAATCGAGTGGGATCACATTTAGTTTACAGTTTTTTGCAACAACTGTGACCTTATCCAATCTTACTTTTAGATAAGTGGGAAAAGGAGAGTATTGTTTTAAGCTTGGGGAGAGGGATGGGGCCTTGGGAGTCTGAGTCAGGTGGTAAAGGGCTCTGGGATTGAAGTGTCACAATTTAGATCAGAGTTGGTGACCATGCTCTACTAAATTCAAGATAAAATAAGTAAGATAATATAAGTAAGCAGAAAAAAAATCGTCAGAATTTAAGAGATCAAAGGCATAACACCTTGGAGACCAAGCAGAGACAAAGTGTACTAGACTTTCCATTTGTCAATCATCAATTCCAATCTCACAAAGTCTGACTTAATTTTGGTTTGCCCTTCTTGAATTCTATAACGTTTAAACATTTTTGAAATAATGCTCATTCAATATATTTAAATTTGTTGAAGTGGATTTTATTGTTTGCAATTTAAAGAATCTGGACTGGACGCTACTAGGGCTGGAGATGAGAGAGGGTCAGGAAGGGCTGCCCAGACTGTCTTCAGCAGTAGATGGTGGACATTAAGTGGCCTTTAATATGTAAATAACCAAGTATTAAACCCACTATTCTTGGAATGAACACAGGGAATTAACAATGCTTTGGATACTTTTAAATGTGGTATCATTTAGTCATTTATATTCAATTTAATAATTTATCCTATCTTCTAGTAGACCTTTGCTAAAATAGGTTTCAAAAAATAGGGCTTCCCTGGTGGCGCAGTGGTTGAGAGTCCGCCTGCAGATGCAGGAGACACGGGTTCGTGCCCTGGTCCGGGAAGATCCCACATGCCGTGGAGCGACTAGGCCCGTGAGCCATGGTCGCTGGGCCTGCGCGTCCGGAGCCTGTGTTCCGCAATGGGAGAGGCCACGACAGTGAGAGGCCCGCATACCGCAAAAAAAAAAAAAAAAAAAAAAAAAAAAAAAATGAGTATGTGTGGACCTCTTTGAAAAGTTTTTTTAAAAAGTCTTATGTCTCAAAGAATACATAATGAAGTTCATAAATGAAGTTCAGTTTTACTTGATACTTTGGAATTATTGGTAATTGGCTAAGTATGATTAATTTGCTAAGTATGCTAAGTAGATAAATATTATATTACAATTATAGGAGATTGTCTTTACTTTGATGAGAAACTCACTGTAGTATTTAGGGTACAGTATCATGATGTCTGAAATGTAGATATGGTTCAGGAAATAAAAGCTAAGTAAAGAAAATATGGGACAGTGTTAAACACACACATACATATCAACACACTCGAATTTAATTTGAGATGGTTGGGTAGATGGGTGTTTATATTAGATTTTCTAGGCTGTGCAACAAATCACCACAAATTATGTAAGTTAAAAACACTCACACCTATTGTTTCACAGTTTCGATGGGTCAGGAGTCTGGGCTCAGCTTAGCTGGGTCCTCTGCTTAGGGTTTCACAGGCTGGGCTGCGTCCTCATGAAAAGGTTTGCCTGGAGAGGGCTCTGTTTCCAGGCTCATCAAGGGTGTTGGCAGAAGTATCTTTGTAGCTGTGTTCAGGTCAGCTTGCTTTTGAGAGCTAGAAATGGATAAAGACTCTAACAAAACAGGCACCACACTCTTATATAATCATGTGCACATAATCAGGTGTGTCACTGTTGCCACATTCTCTTGATTAGAAACAAGTTGCAGGTCCTTATCACACTCAAGAGATAGGGATTACACAAAGAATTCTAGGAGTGGGTGTCATGGGGTCCTACATACAGTCTGGCAGCCACAGGGTTCATGGAAGGCAGAATAGGAGAGACCCCTTCTGGCCATATTTAAAATGGATATCTGGGAAACTATGAGTAACCAGGGGATACTTTAAGTGAGATTGCAGTTCATTGCTCTATTCTTTCAACTTCTCTCTCTCTCCATATATATATATGTATATATATATATATATATGTATATATATAAAACGTATATATATATATATACGCACACATATATGTTCAATATAAATATATATACATTCAATATAAATGTACATATTCAAATAAGAGATGGTATTCTTAATATTTGAAAATGTGTCTCAACATCCAATTATGCTGTAAAAGAGAACTTTCATCTTCTGTCTTTGTAACCAGTGAAATCATTTCAAGAAAGTATTTGTATAAGGAAAAAATGTACATTTTAAAATCACTTGGAATTTGAGGGCTTCTGAGAATCCTTTTTTAGATCCCTGAGTTTCACAGATGCTGTATTAAGGTACAAAAGTTTAGTGAAGCGGTTTAATGATGGTTAGTTTTAACTGTCACTGTCAACTTGGCTAGGCCTGTCATTTAATCAAACAGGAGTCTAGGTGTTTCTGTGAAGGTGTTTTGCAGATGTGGTTATAACATCTACAATCAGTTGACTTTAAGAAGAAAAAGTCAATCATGTAGGTGGGCTTCATCCAACATTTGGAAATCCTTAAGAGCAAAAGCTAAGGAGTTAATGCTGCCACAAGCCAAGAGACACCAGGAGCCATCAGAAGCCACATGAGGCTTCAGAAACGTGTAGAACAACTTAAAGAACTGCAAAAAAGAGAGAGTTTACTGAACAATTACAGTTGGAGATTTCAATTCACCCCCCCCCCAAAATTGATGGAAAAAGTAGACATAAAATCAACAAGAATATGTTTATCTTCCTAAATATCTGATTTTGTGGAAGAAATTGTATGGAGATTGGGATTTTCTAGATCAAATGACGTTCACTTTCACTTTGGAGGCATCAGAATAATTTGTTTCCTCGTCTGATTCCAACAAAGAGCATTCGTGGAAGAAGCGAACTAAGAGAACATATTTGGAACCAAGACTTCCCAGGAGCATGTGAGCTTCACTGGCCCGTGAAGTAGCCCAGGGCTTGCATCCTGTCCTCACGCCAAGAACCTGTTGCTAATTAAAGATTTAAGGAACACAGCGGGATAAGTAACATCAGCCCAGATGGCATGGCAAGAAACCTCCGTTGAGGCTTGAGGCAGAGAGTAATTCTGCATGATTTGTAAGCCAGACAGGGGTCTGGAATGATTGGCCCGATACACTTCAGGTGGAAATTACCTTCAAGGCCTGGGGACTCGGGGCAAAGTACAGACTGCTAACTTCTCTTTCAGAGGGTTTTTGTTTGGTTCAGTTACTTCAGAATAGAGAGGCTTTTTTTTTTTTTTTTTTTTTCAAACTGAGTTTTATTTATTTTCATTTTCTTTTTTCTTGGGATGTAATTTACATACAATATACCCTATATACTCAGTGCAATAAGATTTAACAATAATATACATCCATGTAATCAATAACAAAGAGAAGATAATATCCATACAGAGACCTTTTATTCATGAAGCTTCATGGAGATTTCTGTCTAGCTTCCTTACCTCTTTATAGGACTCAATAACCACATTAATTCAATGCGTGCTTTAAGTCCTGCTGTGTTAAGAGCATTAACGTTAGATTTGTAGGGGATGCAGTGGTGGAGTATTTCCCAGAATGTGTTCCTTAGAACCTAAGTCCATTAGCAAAATGGTGGGTAAGGTATTAAAAAGGAAAAGAGGTGGGTTTGTAGCCAAATAAAATCAGGAAGTATTGGTTCAACAATTAAGGTTTCGATTTTTTAAGTTGAAAGTTGCAGAAGTTATCAGAACCTGTAATAATTTAGGAAAAAAAGTGACTGTCCCTCCAACCCTGGATGAGCTGGCTTTATCACCAGATTCCCCTAGTATACCGGTGGGGTTGTGTCTGATCACTTGACAGAGGGAAAGGAATAGAACAGACTACCTGTCCTCACCTTAGGTCAGTGCCTGGCACTTGCAGCTTGGCTGATGCTGTGGTTTGGGGAACATGCACCATCATAAGCTCAGCCAAGGTGGATTCACAGTGATGTGACCTAAAGCTTAGAAGATTTGAGTGGCTCTCATTGAGAAAAAATTACAAAGTTATAAATACATTAGGAGAGCAATTAGGAATGCATATTTAGAATGAAAATATCCATCATAATGAATTGCTAGAACATTAGAGATTTAGGTCCCAATTGTTCTGAGCTGTCTTTGGATAGTTGACCTGCTATGCTGACCTGGAAATACTTCCGGATTGCAAATTGTCCCCCACTCCACACACACCTGAGAATATTCCCAGCCACTCTGAGCGGCAATGGACGGAAGAGGAGTGTCTTAGTCAACTTGGGCTGCTATAACAAAACAGCAGAAGCTCGGCAGCTTCTAAACAGCAAACACCTATTCCTTGAAGTTCTGGAGGTTGGGAAGTTCAAGATCAAGATGCTGGCAGATTCGGTGTCCAGTGGGAACCTGCTTTCTGGTTCATAGGTGACTGTCCTCTCCCTGTGTCTTCACATAGAGGAAGGGGTGAGAGAGAGCTTTCTCAAGTGGCTTTTACAAGGCACTGATCCCATTCCTGAAGGCTCCACCCTCATGACCTAATAACCTCCCAGAGATCCCACCTCCTAATACCATCTCCCTGGGAACTAGGTTTCAACATACGCATTTTAGAAAGACGCAAACATTCAGACTATAGCCGGGGAAAGAAATTGAGGGGTCCTCAGGCTTCAGTTGCTTCAGGCTAAGTGCTCCTTGGTCTATTCCTCTGACCCCATACTCCTTCCCACAGGGCTAAGGATAAAGACCCTAATTCCCATGTTACAAATATAAGCAGTATCACAATTTATTAAATTTTTCCTAGCTTTCTAATATCAAAAGATAAACTCTTACTATTGAGATTATTGAACTATATCTTTGTTTGCAGCAGTAGCTACCATATACTTTAAGTAAAATAAATCATAACCAACCTTATTATAATTTTACAAATCTCCTAGAAAAATATGGGAGTGTATGCATCGTTAAAAAGTTGGTCCACCTCTTCTCAGGCCGTATTTGGATTTGAGGTTTAAATCCTTGGGAAGTAATCTGAATTTTCCTTTGTGCATTGTTTAGCTCGCTGTTGCACTAAATAGGTGTTAAAAAGATTACAGAAGAGCTTGCTGTTTGTGCAAGAATATATTAAACACATATTATAGACTTCTGGGATAAACAGAATACTAATAATTTAGTTATATTCTACTTAAATCAATGTGGTGTTAACTGACAATAAATAGAATGTCTCCAAAGAAAGTCAAGGAGAACAGTTAAGGAAGACTGAGTGGAGTGATTTCTGAGTGGAGATGAAAAGGACTAAATCCGTGCCTTAGATGACTAACAGATGAGAGCTTCTCTAATTCTGGGGAGGGGGAGAGCACATCCAGGCGAGTGCAACTGGGAAAGACAGAATAAAATTAAGCAAAGGAAAATTGAGCGAAGGAAAATTAAAGCAATCCTAACAGTGAGGGCTATTAAACCATTGAAAAGTCTCCCGAGGGAAGTGATGGAAACCTCCTTGCTTGAGTCATTTCAAAATCGACAAAGCAACGGAAAATGTACTGCGGGGAGCAATCCAGTGCCAGCAGGGAGCGGACACGATGATTTAATAGTTCTTTTCTCTCTCTCATTTCCACGTTCTGTGAAATTGTATTGCAGCTATGAAACAAGATATCCTTCACTCCGACAGTATGTTTACAGAGGCTTCATCTGAAGCACAATGTTGAAAAGAAAGAAAAAAAAATGCACTTAAAAATTCTGTGTTCAAATTCTTTTTATGAACTGGGATTTCAGATAGGGTGTAACGTTGGAATTTAAGTTGAACTTTGTGTTCCTTTGACTTAACAAGTAAGAACTTCTAGAACTTTAATAAATGAATAATTCTGAAGCTTAGCTTGTATTTGTCCCAGTGAGAAATGGAATACTAGGCAGAGTAAAGTTTAATATTTTTTGGAATTGCCCATGTCAACATCAAATGTGGTACCGCTTAGGCAACAAGCATTAGTCAAAAGCTAACTTTAGCACAAAAGGAAAAGAGGAATACGATGAAGGTATTAGATTCCTCTTTGCACCTGGAAATCTAAAGACAAGGATATTATTTTTAAAAGGCGCTCTTGAATTTTATTGCTGAGTAATTCTTGCTTAGAGATGTTAGAGCCGATCTTAATAGCCAAGAGAATATTGTGGAAAGAAACCAACATATGACCCAGACACTGAAGACATAAACAACTTCATTAAAATCAGTGTTGGGTTTTACCTTCAAAGCGTTTAAAGACCTTGGTGTGATCCCTAATCAAGGGCAATTTATTATGTCTTTTTAATTGTTTCCTTAAACTGTCACACTGATTACTTACCGTGTTCCAGACATGCTAAGCCATCTTCATATATAATTCATTCAACAATATCGAATTCCTATGTTGGGCTAAACATGGCACAATAAGCATTTTTTAAAGTAAATTTTCTAGTTGAATGATTTCTGATTTACAGATTTATGGAAGTAATGCAGAGTTCCCCTACATTTTCCATCCAGTTTCACTCTCCCCTAATATTATCCTCTTACATTACAATGCTACGTTTCTCAAAACTAAGACATCAACTAAAGCCCTTCCTAGTAAACAAGGTCCACGCTTTAGAGCCGTTTTTCACTAATGTGCATTTTCTGTTCCAGGATACAGTCCATTGCCTTTAGTCTGCATGTCTCCTTGTGACAGTCCCCCAGACTGTCCTTGTTTTGATGACCTTGATAGTTTTAAGGCATCCTCACCAGGTAATTTGCGGAATGTGGGTGCATTTTCTCCTGAATAGACTTGGTTAGGGGTTTTTGGAAAGAATATGACATGGGCAAAGTGCCCTTCTTGTCACATGATATTGGAGGTACCTGACCTCCACATAACGTCAGTGCCATATCTCCTGGTTAAGGAGCGATGGCCAGTTCCTCCAGTTGGAAGTTATTATTTTTCCCTCTACCTACTCTACTCTTGGAAGTGAGTCACCAAATTCAGAGTACTCTCAAGGGGGTGGACTAACTGAACCTTCTATGGGGAAAATATCTACATATATTTGAGATTTTGTGTAAGGGAGATTTTGCTTCCTTGCCTTCATTTATTTGTATACTCAACCATTTATTTATACAAACTATGGATTTATTTTATCTTGTGGATGATAATCCAATACTACCCTATTTATATTGTTGCTCAAGTGGTTCTGGCTATTGGTAGCTGTTTCAGTTGGGCTTGTGTGTTCCTTTTTTTGAAAGTTATATTTCATTTACAGTTCTATAAAATATTGGCTATATTCCCTATGTTGTACTATATATTTGTGTTGCTTATTTATTTTATACATAGTAGTTTGTACCTCTTCATTCCATACCCCTATTCATGTGTTCCTTTGATATGCCCCCATCATTTTTTTTTTCAACACTTCCTTACTTTCTAGGCAGAAGAGATGCTCCAGGTTCATCTTGTATATTCCCTGTCAATGTTCTAGAATCAGACATTTCTCCAAGGAGCCCTGGTTTTTTTCTAGCAGAAAAATGTTTACAAATCAGAATCTGGATGTTAGCATCCAGGTGTCAAGGCTGTCTCAGTGGACAGGCTAGATGACACACATATGTGTACAAACTAATGTATGCAGGGTGGGATATTGCCTCTGTATCCTCTGTAAGTATACGTATATTTATTTGCACACACACACACACACACACACACACACACACACACACACACACACACGAGTTCCTACTGATGTCTTTGACTAATCCAACACTCACCACAGGGTTCATTCCAGCCTTTCCTTCAAACATCAGTATACATGTAAAGAAGTTTGATAATAGTTAACCCCCTTTGCCGTGAGAAGCAAATTTACAAGGGAGTACAGTTTCTTTGTCTTTAGTCTTACAGTTTCCAGTTAAAACAACATTTTCCAGGCTAACTTAGATCCTCCACCACTGCCCCTTCAGTGAGGTCATGTCATACATCTCTGGTACTTTGATTCATTTGGCATTCAATCCTCAGATCCCTAGACATCCTGGTTTAATTTTTACTTTTTAGTTTGCATACATTCAAGTGCACTGTTTGGCAGGTGCAGCTCTATGGGTTTTGACAGATGCACAGATTCCTGTAGGCATCACCCCGGTACCACACAGAATGGTTCCTTCACTCCATTGTTGGATACATACAGAGATTGTGTTCTCCCAACTTATGGCTTGTTTTTTCATTTTCTTAGTTGTAGTTTTTGAAGAGTAGAAGATCTAAATTATCATCGGTTCCAATTTGCCTTTCTTCTTTTATGATTATGATTTTTGTATGTCTTTCCTAAGAAATTTTTACCTACCTGAAAAGCTATTCTCCTATGACTTCTTATAGAACTTTAATGGATTTAGCTTTTATGTTTAGAGCTAAGATCCATCTCAAATTAAATTTTGTGCGAAACGTGAGTTAGGGGTGTGTAATTAGTTTCTTTTCCCTCCACGTGTTTAGTAAGTTATCGAAGTGCTCTTTTCTTTCAAAAGACATGCTCTGAAACACCTCCGGTCTTTAGTGAAAAATCAATTGAATGTATATATGTGGGTCTATTTCTGGTCTCTACTCTGTTCCAATAATCCGTTTATGTATCCACAAACCAATAACTGTACTTCATAGTAAGTCTTAACATCAGTTAGTGTGCATCCTCCAACTTTATTCTTCTTTTCCAAGATTATTTTGTATCTCTTAATTTCTTTGTATTTCCATCTATATATTTTTAACATATTTGTTGGAGTATAATTGCTTTACAATGGTGTGTTACTTTCTGCTGTATAACAAAGTGAATCAGCTATACATAAACATATATCCCCATATCTCCTCCCTCCTGCATCTCCCTCCCTCCCACCCTATCCCACCCCTCTAGGTGGTCACAAAGCACCAAGCTGATCTCTCTGTGCTATGCAGCTTCTTCCCATTAGCTATTTATGTTACATTTGGTAGTATTCCATATACATTTTTGAATTGACTTTACAATAAACCCTGTTGGCGTTTTGAATCCATAGGTCAATTTGGGGAAAATAGATACCCTAAAAATATTGAGCTTTCTGATTTATGAATATGATATGTCTCTACATTTAGTTCTATTTCCTTTAAATTATCTCAGTAATGTTTTTTATCTTTTAGAAAGAGGTTCTGCAGGTCATTTTGTTAAATTTATTCTTATATATTTCAGGTTTTTTGATGCAATTTAAATGGAATTAATAAATATAAATATATATAGATTTTTAATTTCTGCTTATGTCATTTGGTAAGGGTTTTTTTTCCCCAAATAATTTCTCTATTTTATTTCCATTCTCAAATTTTTTGGCATAAAATCACTTTAATATTGCTCATCATTTTAATTTCTGTAATATCTATAGTAATATGCTTCTCTTTCCTACTGGCAACTGGTGTCTTCTTTTTTGTTTCTTGATAAGCAATTCTTGATAAGTAATTCTCTGTCTTTATGTTTTCATGAAGCAACAGCCTTTGTTAATTTTCTGCATTGATTATTGCTCTATGTTTATACATTTTTCTCTTTTCTGGTGCTCTTTTGAATTAATAGAAATATATTATATTTTTCATGTCTAAGTTGTGTGTTATTACAGTTACATGTTATTATAAGTCTTTTCTCTTTCCTTGACTTTTATGTAAATAGATATTTCATTATTACATTTTCATCTCTATTTACTTGTGTGTTATATTTATATTGTATTATTATGCTATAATTGTTATATAATATTATATTTTAGATTGGTCCTTACATTGCTTATTTTGACTTGTTACTGCCTACCCTATTTTAGTACTTTTAGCACTTTCCACTTAGTGCTCGGATCTTTATCTCCATTTATACCCACTAGGGGTTTTTTTCTATGTATTTTAATTCTGCTTATATTTTAGTCTCCATGAGGCTTTAATATTCATGCTTTGCATAGCTCATATATACTTATATTTAATTACATGTTTACTATTTTTTACTCCTCATTTCTTCTGGCATTCCCATGTTTCCATCTGGGATATTTTTTCCTTCTCAAAAAATTATCTTAAGTGATTCCTTTAATGATGCCAACTGGCAAAAAATTCTGAGTTTTTGTTTGGCTGGAAATATCTCTATTAAATTTTTTTGTTTCAAGGGTATATTTGCTGGGTATTGAATTTTATAGAAATCTATGTCAGCTGTTCCTTTCTTTCACCACTTTAACGACAATATTCTGTCTTCTAGGTTTTGTCATTTCTGCTCTGAGATCAGGTACCAGTGTAATTATTTCTCTGATGGTGATTTTTTTCTGTTTTCAATTTTCCTTTACCTTTTCCTTTGAGCAGTTGCATTGCGATGAGTCTGTGGATAATTTCATTTACATGTTTTTCTGCTCATAGTTCACAGCCCGTTTTGAACCAGAACCTTTGGTTTGGGAAAAACTTTTAACAGGTTTTCAACTATGTTTTCTGCCCCATTTTCTCTTAACAACCTTCCTGGGACTTCAGTTAATTTTTTTGTTTTGTTTTTTTTTGCGGTATGCGGGCCTCTCACTGCTGTGGCCTCTCCCGTTGCGGAGCACAGGCTCCGGACGCGCAGGCTCTGCGGCCATAGCCCACGGGTCCAGCCGCTCCGCAGCATGTGGGATCTTCCCGGACCGGGCACGAACCCGTGTCCCTTGCATCGGCAGGCGGACTCTCAACCACTGCGCCCCCAGGGAAGCCCAGTTAAACTTTTTTTCCCCCGCTAAATAGCACATGGAGGAAAAAGTTTAATTTTATGGAATTAAAGCATATTTTTCTTTGATGTTTTTTCCTATATTTTTCATCCTTTTTCTTCTACAAGTCTCAGCCTAGATACTTTCTACTGACCTATTTTACTGTTTATTCATTATCTTTTCTGCTGCGTTAAATGTGCTGGAAACCCATCTACTGACACTTGTTAAAGGTGAAAAGTCAGATTTTATTCAAACTCTTGCTATAGAGGAAAGAGACTTTGTATAGAACTGAGCTCAACTCCAAACACACCAAGGGCAGCTGGGGATTTATAGCCATTGGGCAGGAGTCGGTGGATGGAGACTTGTTAAGATGAATTAATTAAATATCAAACGTGGGGGGATTCCCATTAAACTGCTTTAGATTCTTGATAAAACTGGGCTGGAAGGCCAAGGACTGCAGGCCAGCGACCAGGCCTGGTTGAGAAGAGGGCTCAGAGGCGGCTCACTAATGTTTGATCAAGGATAGAGCCCTTGTCAACTGACCTCTTAATGTCCAGTATTGAATTTTTCAGGTTTGTAATATGCTGTCCAGGGATCCATGTTGTCAGGTTAGACAGTTTACCAAGGTCTCTTGTTTTTCACTGGGTCCTGAAATCCCATTGTCTACTCTTCAGCCTCATAAACTACTGAATACTCTGTTCTGCATTGCAGAGGTTTTGTGCTTAGTTTCTTAGCTGCTTGCTTTGTGCAATTTCTGACTTCCACAAGTGTCTAGGAAGGGAAATCACCAACTTCAGACTCACGTTTTTTCCCGAGTGGTTGCCCTAAAGTTTGTAATATACATTTATAATCAGTCAAAGTATACTTTCAAATAACACTACACTGTGTTATGGGTGGTGCAGATGCTTTGAAACAGAGTAGCCTCAATTCCTCCCTCCCATCTCTTATAACATTGCTGACATTAATTTCACTTATCCATAAGATATAATCACCAAATACATTGTTGCTGTTAATTTGAATAAACTGTTACGTGTTAGACCCACTAAAAATAAGAAAATTAAAATTTATTATTAAATTTTAAAAATTTAATTTTAAAAGTAAAATAATTTTACCTTCATTTACTCCTTCTCAGATGCTCTTCCTTTCTTTTGTAGATCCAGGATTCTGATCTTTATCATTTTCCTTCTCTCTGAAGAAAGTTTTAAAATATTTCTTGCAAGTTAGGTCTACTGGTAAAAAAGTCCCTCAGTTTTCTTTGATTGAGAATGTTTATTTCTCTTTCAATTTTGAAGGTAATTTCAATGGATAAAGAATTCTAGGTTTTTTCAAAACCTTAAATATTTCATTCCACTCCGTTCTTCTTGCATGGTTTCTGAAGAAATGTCTAGTGCAATTTTTATCTGTGTTCCTCTATAGGTAACATATTTTTTCCTCTCTGGCTTCTTTCAAGAATTTTTCTTTATCTTTGATTTTCTGCAGTTTGAAAATGATATGCCTGAGTATACTTTTTTTTTTTTTTTGTATTTATTCTGCTCTGTATTCCCTGAGCTTCCTGGACCTACGGTTTGGTTTCTGACATTAATTTAAGACAATTTTCAGCTGTTGTTGCTTTAAATATTTCTTCTGTTCCTTTTTTTTTTTTTTTTGAACTTTCTTCTCCTCAAGTATTCCCATGACACGTTACGTCATACATTTTGTAATTGTCCCACATTTCTTGGACATTCAGTCCCATGTTTTTCATTTTTTTTTTCTCTTTGTTTTTCAATTTGAGAAATTTCTATTGACATACTTTCCAACTTGCTTATTCTTTCCCCAGCCCTGTCTAATCTACTGATGAGCCTATTAAAGGTACTCATCATTCTGTTGCAGTGTTTTTGACCCAGTATCTACTTGTGATTCTTAGAGTTTCCATCTGTCTGCTTACATGTCTGGCATGTTGTCCACTTTTTCCATTAAAGCCCTTAGCATTATTTTATACTTTATACTTATATTTTATACTTTATATTATAAAACACTGTTATTTTATACTTTCAGTCTGATAATTCCAAAACTTAGATATGTCCAAAACTTAGACATATCTAGTCTTCTCTCATGCTTGCTTTGTTTCTTCAAATCGTTGTTTTGCCTTTTAGCTTTAATTTTTTTTTGTTGAAAGCTGGATGTACTGAGTAAAAGAGAGTAGAGCAGATCAGCCTTCAGTGTGAGGTTTACGTTTATCTGGCTAGGAGTTAGGTTGTGTTTACTCTCCCCTGTAGCCATAGGTGTTAGAGGTTAACATTTTCTGTGTTTTTCTCCCCTGTTGTCTGGGTTTCTCTAGAGAATCTTTTTCTGTGGTCTGATCTTTGTTATTCTTTTAGTTGCAATGCACTGTTATTTTATAGATGCCTAATTAATTTGGTGGTAAGGTATGAGGGGATGGAAAACAATCTGTAATGTTATGATTAGGTCTCAGCCTGTGAGCAAGCCTGCGTCACTGGGCTGTGACCTTCAGAAGAGCATCTCAGCTTTTTCCACCTTAGGTGAGACAACAAGGTTAGAGGTGTCTGGAGAGGGGTTTTCCCTTCCTCCCGATTAGTTAGGCTCTGGGAAAATCATTTTTTCTTTTTTTTTTGAGGCAAGTCCTTTGGTAAGAGAAAAGAATGTTCTGGCCATATATCAGAATAATTATCTTTCCTTTCTTCCTCCTGGATCATGAGGAGATTCTTCTCAGGTTATATTCACACTGATAACCTGGTGGAATCTTGGGGGTAAAACTCATAAATGTGGGTCTTTTCCCCAAGACTGGCCCCCTGAAGATTTGAAATCTCTAGCTTCTCTACTCTGAACCTACAGCAACTTGTGAATCACCATTTAACTTTTTCTATCTTGATAAGAAACACACAGAGACATTATTTACTACATGTGTAAGTGCATTAAATACAATGA
The DNA here is from genome assembly GCF_026419965.1 of Kogia breviceps. Taxonomy (NCBI): domain Eukaryota; kingdom Metazoa; phylum Chordata; class Mammalia; order Artiodactyla; family Physeteridae; genus Kogia; species Kogia breviceps. Next base: position 98,825,322 of record NC_081320.1, on the reverse strand, counting down.
TATTTGAAAGAAGGATTTCTATTCTATGTGCATATATACATGTATATATATTGTGTGTACATATATATATACATAAATACTCCCATGCATAATGTTTAAATATACATACCTATATGCAACTAATATATGTAATATTTATACCCATGTAAATAAAAATATTAGTTTTAAAATGTATTTCTAGATAAAGGAGAATTATTACTACAACAAAGAACATGAACTTCTTTAAGTCTTCTGACATATATTCTCTCTCTCTCCCCATCTCTCCTCCTATTGTGTACATATCTCTCTATCCCCTTCATGTATCTATTTTTCTAAAGTACTCTAAAAGATTATATAAATTTATGTCCCCAACAGTTAGCTGAGAAAAGTTGTCTCCTTGCACCCTTTTGAAAATAATATATCCTTTTAGAGTCAAGGATATTCTTGAATTCACCTTCCACATACCTTCATTCAGAGAAGGTGTATTATTTTTCTGCTTTGTTCTCCTGCTAGCTGAAGTGTTTGAAATGCTGGTAACTGCATGTTGAAAAGCTGACCCTATATTTTCTGGTTTCTTTCTTTCTTTCCTGCCTCTTACATGAGAGCATATAATAGGGGAGCCCTGTCAGTAGACCATTCAGGTTCAATAGTAAGTCCATCTCATAATGTTCTTGGACTATTGTGTTTGAATAGATTTTTTTTAAGCTCATGGTTGCAGAAATATTAATCAAATGAATATTTATAATTTAAAAAGCATAATAACCATGTGAAATTTAACAGAAGGGTGTTTGACCTGAGGGAAACTTCCCCACAATATGAAAAGCAGCGCAACACGTTCAAAGGAGACTTGAACACACCCACCCTTCCCTCCTCATTTCACTCACTTAAAATCGGTGACAAGAATCTCGAGGGAGCTGTCATTTACTCTCTGGGCTGTGACTAATGCCTGATTTCTATCTTTGTTCAACTTCAAAGGAATCTGAAGGCAAGTAAAAGGCTCTCTTAGACATGAATCATAACAATCCCTGTCTCTCTCTTTAAAGTAAATACCAGGTCTTTCAAACAGAGGTCTAAGAAGGTCATGGATAGTCTGCAGGATCACTGAAGTCAGGAATGAATCAACAACACTCATATTGCTGAATTATCCATAAGAAAAGTCACTAGGAAGCAAACTAGAGATGGTGCAGTCCAACCTCTTCAACTCACATATGAGGAAACTGAGCCTCTATGTTATCTGCTGCTCTGTCCACATTGCACAGGTGCTTGGCAGTAGAGGTAGAACCAGAAACAGATTATTCCAACTCAAGCCAATACCATTTCCATTATCCATTCAGATCTTTACTCAGGACCACAGATAACTTGTATCTAATTATGTGAAACACCATAGGAGGAACATTGTCTTGCAAGGTATGAATATGCAAACACACATAGGCCTACATTTGATGGGATGAGCGGTCCTGAGACACTTTCTGAGTTCAGTAATCTGCCCCCATGTCTAGAAAAGAGTTCACTGCAAGGTTTTTAGGAAAAGTCAAGTATTTAGGGTCAATTTTCCTCCTGGAGGGCCATCGCTCTGTGACTTGACATATAAGTCTGTGCTTTATGCATCGAGGCCCATTTTTATTTCATGAAAGTTACTGCAGGGTAAGTAATGTGTTTCACCTGTGTGAGATGTTCTGAAGGTGGCAGGTGACTTTTCACACTATGTCCAATGCCCCAAACCTTGGGCACACGTAATCAATGCATGTTCTTCCACTTTAAATTCAGATTTGTTACTTTCCATCCAAGTATATGTAAAAACGCATCGTAAGGTGTGAAATGTTTTATTTTATTTGGAAGCTGTAATGCAATGACTGCAGCTAACATTTCTTAAGAGCTTACTGTATGATAGATACTACGTGTTAAAAGTTTTTATCTTACTTAAACTCATTGGTAGGCAATCTTATCCCATTTGCAAAAGAGGAAATGGGGTCACAAAGAGTTCATGTAACTTACCCAAAGTCATACTACTCATATATGGCACAGCTGGAATTTTAATTCCCAAACATGCTATACAGCCCACAGTTGTGGCAAAGTGAAACAAAATAACACACCCAAATGGACTAGCAATAAGTGGATGTGAAGTTCAACTTCATCATTAGGTTAAGTAGATAGATAATAGGTAGATAAGAGATAGATAGATAGATAGATACATGCGTACATAGATAACGATCCCTCCAGTTGGGGGAAAGAGCAATGCTTTTCACCCTCATAGAGATGGAGCTCAGAGCTTTTTTATGGTGGTGCCCCCAGGAGGCTGGGAGACCCCAGGAAGGTAGGTTCTCAGGGTATCAAGTCATAAAGAGACGGGACCAGATCTACAGAGGTTCTGAAACTTCCAAAAGACTCCCAAAGAGCTGATGGCCCTGTGGGCCATGCAGATAAAGACAATAGTCATTGCAGCAGTGCATGAGCAAGGACAGATGGTCAGTGACCTGCAGTACTGCTTATGAGAGGCCAGGGACGTGGAACACCCCCGGGAGGGCAGGTGGGAGGAAATCCACGAGAATGACTGAAAGAAAGTGACTTTCCTGCAGCCCATCAGAATGGAGCTTGGAATAAAAAGCTCAGCTATGTATATACAAGAAGTTATTCATTATAGATATGCTTTAAATTCCTATCTCATGTCAGACACCGGGAACTCAGAGTTCATATAAATGTGCAATAAAATACAGGGAATTATCCATGATGGCTAGGTATGCATTCTTGTTATTGACATTTAAAGTAATACAAAACTTGTGTTGAAATGTTCTCATTACGTCCATTTGATGTCAAAGCCTTATTGTAACCAGTAAAGCTAAGGAGAAACAACACTGGAGGTGGTTTTGGATGGAATCTTGACCTACTTCCCCTGGTGTGATAAATCTTGGGTATCAAGGACCGCAAGCAGTGACAGCAAATGAAGAGCAGAGAAGGAAGGCAGCATGTCTCACTGGTGGAAGCTACAGAGTGTCCAGCAGATTATGTGTTCTTTAAAGATGCCAGCATTTGCACATGCAATTACATGTCTCATCTCTGACGCTGGATGTAGATTTTCTGGATCCAATCCGTGTAATCCATGGAGGAAGTGTTTTGTGGGGTTAAGATACAGACATCATAGGCCGTATGGGCCTCCAAACACAGCCTGGTATTGATTTTCTCCAAACTTACGTCCAGTGCAATGGCATCACTGTGTCTTACCATCCATTCTGTCAATATCGATGACATTTCTCTGCTGAGTGAAATGTATGACATGTGTTTATTCTTATTCATATATCTCTAAATCCAAATTAACCCATGTAAAAATAAAGAGTTACAATAATGAAAATATTGATATTAATGCAAGAACACCCATGAACTGAGGGGAAGAAGCTGGCAACAGAGAAAACGACATCTGCTTCTTCGTGACTCAAATTTAACACAGAAACTTGCATACCTGCCACTGGCTTCTTACTTTCCAAGTTACACTTGCGTGATAGGTAGGAAAGGCACGGTTTATCATGAAACTACTGTTTCTCAAAAAATTTTAAAGCAACCAGTTCTTTCGGCAGGTGAAGTGTTACTCTGTAGCCCTATGTGATTGGAAAAAGCAGAGCTACTTCACTGAAGCAGGCGTAGGGGGCCCAGAGCACCCTAGCTCACCCCACTTCACTTCTCCCCAGCCACCCCCAACGTACTTCCGTGGAATATCTAGGGTCCTCTGAGTACCCCAGCTTATGACACTAGACTCCACTCTCCTGGAGAGGAGACCTGACTTCCCCATCTCTGTCTCCCCATCACTTATTTATTGAAGAGAACTGTGATAGAGTCAGTAGCAAAACTCAAATTCGAACCCAGTGGTCCGGACTCCCAGTCTTAAGCTTTTCCCCATTACACTAAAAGCCCATCGATGGGTTTTAAACATTGCATCTCAGGAATTATACAGTTTTATGAAGCTAAAAGTTACACATGTTTATTCAAAAAGCCAGTAAAACTGAAAATCTGAGGGTTATTTTCTAGTTATTCCAATAATCTCCCAAGCATTCGGTAAGAAAATGTATTTACCACAGCTAATAAGACTCTTATTATCTCTCCACTATCATTACATTTCTTCAAAACATTTCCAATAAGAACACTCCAAATTACACCCCCCTCAGCTAGCTCATCTGTTTAGTCAATAAGCAACGTTTTATTGCTTTTATGAATTAAGCCCACTTTGCATCCAATCATTTTGCAAACATCTGTAGCCGAAGCAGTCTAGGAAGCTTTTGAAAAATCAATCAGAGGGGAACAGCTTTCACTTCATCAGGTTTTTTTTTAATTTTAATAAAGTATTTACACATGTTTGCTCTGCCTGAAATGGAAACACGATGGAGGCCGCAGCAGCATCACAGGATGAGGGCTCCTTTGCCGGGGCAGTGCACCCCTTGGCTCGTTCTTCTCAGGTGAGAAGTTACCTGTCGCTGCTGCCTTTTGGTTGAACAACAGAGCTGAGCAAGGCTTACCTAGCCTTAGATGGGGGCATTGCTTTTGTGAATCTCACTGGCTGGGGGAAGATGCCCATTTTTTTATCCTTCTGGCCTTTCTACGAGCTTTACCTGTGAATGGAAGAAAGAGGGACATTTTCAGTTATAACAAGGTTCCTAGATCTGGTCTTTACAAATGAAAAAAAGATAAGCTACCTGTGCAGAAGTGAGATTCTATATGATTACTTGATATTGATTTCAAAAATCACTGTGAATGTAAAGTCAGGAAGGAGAGGGTCAGGAGAAGAGAGACTGCTCTATCCCAATGACAGCTACTGAGACTAAAAGCTAAAGGTAGAGATCATGGACCTCAGCACTTTCCGGAAGGAATTCTGAGGCCATCTTGGATACACTAGTTACTTTAGAAAATCTTGAGTGTATTGATTTTTCGTCTCTTTTCCTTTATTGTGCTGCCTTTAGAACATTTTGGAATTCGTTTTTTAGTATTTGACATTTTCTCATGCTGTGTGGTTTAGAAGACATTTCCACAGTGTGTAGAAGGGGGCAGGGGAACGGGAGGCACAGACGGTGCATTTGACTACGTTGGTTGCGGCAGAAACTCAGCCATGGTTATAACTTCTGAACCAAAGATGCTCTGGGCTAGAGGAGAACCCTTTTAGTTGAAATCTTTCACTTTACTGATGAGAAATTTAGAGCCAGAATTGCAAAAGCTCTTCAAGGAGAAAACCTCAAAGATTGTATTAAGGGTTCTTTATATCACCCTGTTTTCTTTCCTATCTTTACCACTGATAGGTTGGAAGGAGATTTTCTTTTAAACTGTGCAGTAATATCATGCTACGAGAAGCATTCCTTATTAACAAGAGAAAAATGACTTGTAGACCGTGAGTTCGTTGTGAAGAATAAGAGGATCCAGGTACCCACACAGGTGAACCCAGGCTTGAAAAAGCCCCCAACCAGTTAACTGGTAGTCATGCACACTGCAGTCCTTTCTGTACACTTCTTTTTTTTTTCGTTTTCTTTTTTTTTTTTTGCGGTATGCGGGCCTCTCTCACTGCTGTGGCCTCTCCCGTTGCGGAGCACAGGCTCCGGACGCGCAGGCTCAGCGGCCACGGCTCACGAGCCCAGCCGCTCCGCGGCATGTGGGATCTTCCCGGACGGGGGCACGAACCCGTGTCCCCTGCATCGGCAGGCGGACTCCCAACCACTGGGCCACCGGGGAAGCCCTTTTCTGTACACTTCTGAGCTGTGGGCCTCTCTGGCCATGGGCAGCAGAGGGCACCCACGGTGGCAGAGATGCAATTACCTTCTTGCTGGACAGGATGGTTTGGGAAGCAAAACCCTAGAGGAGAAATGGAGAGAGAGTTCAGGTGTTTTTAAAATTAATTTTTATTGGAGCATAGTTGCTTTACAATGTTCTGTTAACTTCTGCTGTACAGCCAGGTGAATCAGCTATATGCATACATATATCCCCTCTTTTTTGCACTTCCTTCCCATTTAGGTCATCCCAGAGCACTGAGGAGTGTTCTCTGTGCTCTACAGTAGGTTCTCACTAGTTATCTATTTTATGCACAGTAGAGTTCACATTTTTAACCAGAGGCAGTTTCCAGGAAGGTCTGTAGATGCCACCTGGCAGTTCAGCAGCAGCTTGGACTCAAGAAAGCAGCCTGTACTTAAGACTCCTCTTGTAGGAAGGCCAAGTGTAACGCGCTTGATTCCTCCAAAGCCATTTTTGAATGCTCAGCTAAAAGGATTTAAGCAGAGAAGCACACTTCCATGCTTCCCAAAGGCAACCCCTTGAGCAAATGCACTTCCAACGTTTAAAAAGCTGCAACGCGCTTTGCACTGAAATGAAGCACAGCACGGGAGAGAGCTGAGGTTTACCGCCAGACTCGTGATGAATATTCAGCTATAGCTTTCATGACTACAGGCATTAGAATGCTGTTGTACTAACCGGGAATACATACCTGTGTGTCTTCACATGCTTTCTGGCAAATAGGCGGCTCCCACAAGCACGGCGCTTAAACACATTCTTTTTTTCCAAAAATGTCAGACATTACTTTGACCAACACCAACAAAAAAAATACTTTGTGGCGTGAGAAGACTTGAGAATATTTGTGCTTAAGTAATAATAATAATAGTGCATCATTACGCTGACTCGGTGTTTCACGGTTTCCAGGGCAAACATTAAGAGAACTGTACATATACGCTAAGCAATCTTACAATTCTATATGTCAAGTATACCTCAGTGAAGCTGAAATTTTTAAAAAATCTGCTTTTGACTTCCTCTCTGTGGTGATCTGGAGACATTGCTGGTTTAAGTGGTGACTCCCACCTTGACACCCTCTGCAGCAAAGCTGTTCCCTGAATGTACAGATCACAGAAGTCAACGCAAACCTCGGATTAATCTCCGAGTGAGCTCCCCCAGCCCCCCTCGGTCTCCTGCCTTCTCCCGACTTAGTCACCATTGCTCTCCGATTACTTTGAGTTTTCTCCCCTTGGGACGTTTACGAGATGTTTTAGGCCACACATCTTGGATCAGGGACCGGATTCTTCCTGCATTGCTGTCTATCCTCTGGGACTAACACCTGTTATACAAACAAGACCTTTTTCAAACGTTGTTTCTTTTTTTTTTTTTTTTTCTGGTACGCGGGCCTCTCACTGTCGCGGCCTCTCCCGTTGCGGAGCACAGGCTCCGGACGCGCAGGCCCAGCGGCCACGGCTCACGGGCCCAGCCGCTCCGCGGCACGTGGGATCCTCCCGGACCGGGGCTCGAACCCGCGTCCCCGGCATCGGCAGGCGGACTCGCAACCACTGAGCCACCAGGGAAGCCCCCATGAAGTCAAACGTTGTTTCTTAGGTTGGTTGAAAGGGATGTTTCTGATTCCTCTTTGCATCCGTGGCCCAGTGCCATCACAAATGTCCCTTATCAGTGGAAGCAGGAGGCTGGAGCGTCCCAGGGGGAGGGGTGATGGTGGGAGCAGAGGCCGGAGAGTGACAGGGTGCAGGGTGACCCCTGGCAGGCGTCTGTTGCGTGGAGGAGCTGCAGCCCCTCCCCAGAGCGTGGGCCCCTTTATTCACGCTGGAATGCACCCATTACCTGGGATTTATGGAGCGCCGGCTCCGTGCGCGACTCCTATTCCCCGCCTTGCCGTCGTCTTATTTCTCCCTCTTTCCTGAACACCTTACTCATGGCTCTGTGGCTCCATCCTCCTGGAAACACCTTCTTCACCTTGGTTCCCAAGACACCGTCTCTCGCGGTTTTCCGTCTCCTCCTGACAGCGTTTTCTCAGTCTCCTTTCTGCATCCTCCTCATCTCCCTGACCCCCAGATGCAGGGGGGCTCAGGGCTCAGTCCTTGGCCCCATCCTTTCCCCCGTTGACGCCCGCCTTCTTTTATTGAGGGTCTACCCTGCGAGTGTGAGAGTTTCACTGTGACCTCTTTGATGCTCCCTAGTGATAAGGTGGCTAGGTGTCATCATCCCCAAGGAAACCCAGACTTCCACAGAATGAATAACTAAAGGAAGTTCTCAGAACTTCCGGGGGCAGAGGTAGGATGTGAAGTCAAGTGTGACTGACACAAAATCCTATTTTTTTCTGTACCTATTTATAAAATGGGAAATTTCAAATGAGGAGATGGCATGTATTTTTTTTCCTGTCGTGCCATCCTGCCTTCTGTCCTGAGGAAATTCCATACATTTAAACCAGAGAGTCTTCCAGGGTTCCTGGGACCTTCTCTTTCCTCTTCCTCCCGTTTCTAATACCTCTTACATCGCATCATGTCTGGTACCCAGATGGGGAAGTAGAAACTATGCCCACGTGAATATTTTCAAAATGATGATATTTTGTAAAGAAAGTCAGAGTCAGGTTTAGTGTAAAGCAGTATATTTTCACTCAGCAGCCTTAATTTTATTATGTCAGACACAGCAAACAGCACTCATAGTCTCTTATCCCCTATTGTGAAAATGAGCATCTGTAACCAAAGCAGCAGGGAAATCCAAATCCTGAAGAGCAGGGCTGAAGTTCTGAGACCTGGCTGAGGCCCTAGGCACGTATCACGTGAAAGCCACAGCCAGATTTCTTCTGACCCAGAGCTCAGAGAAACAAGAATCATGGACCTGGATTTACAAAACAAGGATTCTGAGGGGAGGGCTTGCTTTAAGGAAGGTGTAAACGTAAATGCTGACCAGAGGAAATGCGTTGGGCTCAGAACCTATGTACACACTCAAACTAAGAAAACCACAGAGAACAGTCTTAATCATTGATAACAGCTGACCTTATATTGGCTCATGTGGGGACCATTCAAGGCGGAGTCAACATGTGGAAGTGAAGGCCTGAGGTCTGCGGACGTGCGGGCGAAACGGGGGCCATTCCCAGCCTGTGAGCAGGCAGGGTAGACCCACGGGAGGGGATCTGTCATTGGAAGCTCATCGTGGTATCTGTTCTTCCCACCTCCCCCCGGCTCCTCCATGGATCATAACAGCCCTTATCCTCTCTCTCCCCTGCCGTTAGAAACGAATATACTTCACCCAGTGGGACTTCGGGCCAAGGTTCCTTCCAGAGCATTTGGACATCGTTTCTTTGCTAGAAAGGGCATCCAGTACAGTTTATTTAAAAAAAAAAAAAAAAAAAAAACCTGAAAATGAAATCTCTGGTCTCCTTCCCTATCTTTCTTTAATGGTCAGGAGAGCTGGCCAGTGGGTAAGTTGTTTTTTGTGTGACTCCGGTCATGGTGATGTGTATTTAATAGTAAGGATAAAATGGATTTGTGAGGCCATTGTGAAAGGGAATTCAATGCTAATGTACCATGCGGCTGGACTTGCAACTTTCCTTTGCTAAATTAAAGCTTTTGGGGAGACGAACACTTAAAAGTGCTCAACTCTGGAAATCGATCACCATCGTGTGCCAACTGTGTTGCACGTATGACAATAGATGACCAACAAACATTAAAATAGTTATTGAATTCTCACTATTTCTCATTGAGTTTGATTTACCATCCCAATTTTATGGATTCAGACAAATACCCAGAGAGATGAGTTAGTTCATTCAGGAATCCACTGCCCTGTTTGAACAAATCTAACTACCTGCATACTTTCTTTTCTCTAGAGCAATTGCCTTTCAGCATTTATTTGAGGGCTATAAAGATTCTTTTTTTTCTTGTTCAATACCAAGGCAGAATCCAGTAGCCACTTCCCTCCTATACTTAATTATGTCGAATTGGGAAATGCACATCACACGGGCACGATTAAATACCATACAGTTTAGAGCTTTACAGAATATAAAGCCTCATTTTTTTTGTAACTGGCACTTCTTTTAGGAATTAATACAATCAATTTCCATGCCCTTCAGTTTCAAGATCTGGGGCTCCTAGATATGGAAATGAATTTGCTAACTTGTCTCCGTGGCATTCGTTTGGGTCATAGGAAATTAACCTTCTTACTGGAACACTTTTTTTCTTATATTCTAAAAAATCTTTCTGAAGTTAGGGTCAGAGTATGAGATGAACTTGTGTACTTGGAGTCTTCTTATGGGAAAGCAGTCGGGCATTTCCTATTCAATTGTGTATATTTTTGTACATGCAGTGAGGAATCCTGGATATTTTTCTCTAAAATCTTAGAGGAAAAAAATAAACAAAAATGAAATCGTTGTCATGTGGTTAAACCTCAGTTTACTCTACTTCTCTTGGTCTTTCCCTGGAGCCCTTTCAGAGATGGAAGATTTCCTCAGACAGCAAGTTTCTCAGCACAGGTTGGAATAACAAACAAAAAAGTGCCTGGGATTTTAGGCTATGTCATTGACTCAGGACAAGAAGGCCTTTAAACTGTCTTTTTGGGGGCTTGAGTTAAAAAGAATTCAGAGCAACAGCTGCTTCCACTTCATTTAAAATTATAAAGGTAGACACTCCCTGACATACATTAATTTTCATCACCAGGCAATGGGATTGGTAGATAAGACCCAGTACCATCTCTGTCCCCCGTCCCTGTGGCCATAACCCTCTGAACTTCCCTGCACTTCAATCTTACCTTTTTCTGTCCCAATAATATACAGAAGTATGAGGTGAGAAACGAGCATAAGGTAGATTCTTTTACAAAAATCATATTATAGAGCAAAGAAATTCATGCAAAGGCCATGGTTCTTGGTTCTATGCTTGGTCTGGGGGCCAACTATATCTGTGTTTTTCTTCTCTTTGTTTTCAGGTACCCTTTGCATGAAGGCAGTACCTTAGCAGTAGCATTCTGGGTAAGGAGCCACACCCTCACCTCGTCCCATGGTTCTGTCCATGGAGGTTGCAGTGACCATGCATGTGCTTTTACCGCATAGGCTGGGGTCCCCAAACCATCTCCATAGTTAATGGAGTTTCCCATCATTCAACAGTCACCGTCTCTCCCCTTCATCACAGGATCGGTTGCCCCAGGCGTTAGCCCAAACTGCATTAATGTCCGCCTCAACCTCCAGGGGCAAGGGATCGTCAGACGACCCCGAGGCTGTCTCAGGTTTCAATCTGCTGAGACGGGGGGTCCTTGCGTGCCTCATCGCAGACGTTCCTCCCTTGGGGAGAACCTATTCGGTACAGACCAGAAGCATGGAGAGTGGGTCACCAGGTACATCCCACCTGAGCCCTGTGTTCTGTCAATGGGGGAAAATCTCATTGAATGCTGAGGGCGAGTTGTGTTGTCAGTAGAAAACTGACCACATGGGTAGTGAACGCACACAGTTACAGTACAGAGCGGTCAGGGCTGTGAAAGGAACTGGAACGGTGTTCCCTATGAGCAGACACGAGGCTCTCCAAATAAACCTGAGCGCGAGTAGGCTTCTGGGGGGTACGGGGGCTAAACCGGGTCTTGAAGGATGACGCAAGAACGATGCTCAAGCAGAGAGAAAAGCATTTACCAAGACAGAGAAACTATCCGTTTCAGATGGCGTGATGTCGCTAATGGTTGAGAGCGAGACGGGGGGCTTCCCCGGTGGCGCGGTGGTTGCGATTCCTCCTGCCGATGCGGGGGACGCGGGTTCGTGTCCCGGTCCGGGAGGATCCCACGTGCGGCGGAGCGGCTGGGCCCGTGAGCCGTGGCCGCTGCGCCTGCGCGTCCGGAGCCTGTGCTCCGCAACGGGAGAGGCCACGACAGTGAGAGGCCCGCGTACCGCATAAAAAATAAATAAATAAAGAGTGAGACAGATGTGGGTTTGAGTTTCGGTTCTGATGCTTATCCACTGCATGTCTAACTGTGTCCGGGGGAATTGAGTAACTTTGTCCTTGTGTGTGTGACTACTTTATAAAAAACAGTAACATGAATAAAAATAGTACCTCATTTTATTTTAAGCATTGAATGACATAATGCATATATTGTCCTTGTGTTTGGAACATTTTAAGTGTCCATTAAGTGTTAATATTGGCAGTAATAATTGCAATCATGGTAACAAACACCAGCACCATGCATTCTGACCAAGGAAATGAGCATTGCGAGTTCGAGATGTGCTCCTGGAGAGTTTTATGAAAGATATGGTCAGCATTTTATTTAGGTGGAAAAGAGTAAGGATTGAGTAAAATATGGAAATATGTAGAAAAACCAGAGCCAGCCAGTTAACAGGTATGAGGGATTTATGAGTGGGAATAATGGGGCAAAATACCTTAATATCTTAGCAGGATTATGTTGGGTTTGTTTTTTTTTTTTTTTTTTTTTTTTTTTGCGGTACGCGGGCCTCTCACTATTGTGGCCTCTCCCGTCGCGGGGCACAGGCTCCGGACGCGCAGGCTCAGCGGCCACGGCTCACAGGCCCAGCCGCTCCGCGGCACGTGGGATCCTCCCGGACCGGGGCACGAACCCGTATCCCCTGTATCGGCAGGCGGACTCTCAACCACTGCGCCACCAGGGAAGCCCTATGTTGGGTTTTGAACGGCTATGCATTGTTTGGATGTCTTCTGTAAGTATTGAGGAAACTGATGGAAGGCATTGAAAAGAAAACCACCAGGGAAGGAAAAAAAAAAAAAAAAGAAAGTTTTTTGAATTATGAAGCTGGCATTATAGGTGTCCTTTCCCCCATTTAAAAATGGTATTGACATGTTTTCTACTATTGACATTCCAAACATGTGACAGCTCAGTCCAGCATACAACAAATGAAGGCAGACAAGAAGCAAGAAAGGAAGCTGATCCAACTGTTACTGGAACGGGTTTTGGGCTCATTAACAAGTATAAAAAAGTATAATACCAGTGGCATTTTAGGTCAGTGATAATGCAGAATCCTGGAAACATTGCTAAAACCCATCTTTTATAATCTTCTACATGATAATTTTACTTTTCCATTGGTTTTCTCTAGACCTAATTTTATTTATCAGAATTTATCTTAGGAATAACACTGTTGGTATTTGGGCATACAAAGAATAGGAAATATTTCTGATAAACCACGTGGCTTAGCCACTGAGTTACCAAGAGTGTGATTAAGAAAGAAAAGTTTGTAAATCAACTATACTTCAATAAAATAAACTTTTTTAAAAAAGAAAGAGAAGTTTCCGTAGGGGGAGGGGAGAGTGAAAAGAGTGAGGGTATCGGTGAGAAGGATGGAAAGGAAGAGGCCCAGAAAGAGTCAGAGAGAGGCTGCATCGGGGTGCAGCTCCTTTCTCTGACTCCCAAATATTAGGGGACCCGATGAGAGATGCGAAACGCAGAAAATGCGGTGTTCTGTCGAGGCTTTGAAACTGGGGCTCAAGGCCAGTTTACCTAAAGCATCAAGAGACTGTGGGCCCCAGCAGCCAGGTTCCTGCTGTTGTAAGCAGTTCGTGCTGGACTGAAGAGCTAGACCACTGAAGTGACATGACGCTTCCTCAGCACGGGAAAGAGCTCAGCGCTTTTTTTTTTTTTCAGACTTTAAGGTAATCTGTTTAAGAGGAGCAATACTGCCAAAGCCCAGAGCTGGGTGCGGCTGTGAGGAGAGACGGGTTGAGCCTGGGTTTAGAACAGTGTTATTCCGAGACTGAAAGTTAGACAAGGAAGGGCAAATACTTGGGTTCCCCAACATTTGAAATAGAAATGTAAGTAGAAACCCAAGTGCACCCTTTTTTTCTTGGTCTTTAGGTTACAGGGAAACAGTTTGTTACTGGCATTTGGGGAGGACTCACGCTGACTTGCACTTATGTATATGCCTGCAACGACTCATCAGAGAACGGAGGTGTGCTGCCTCCTGTTTGGGGATTTCCTCCAGAGAAAATAATTAAGAGCAAAATGGTAGAGAAGAGAAACACTTGGGAGACAACGCAGTAAAAGAAAAGCAAAAAACATGATGTTGGGGGATAAGATTGACTTAGAATTGAATCCCTAAATTGAAGTCTAAATTGAAGGCATTTACACTTCTCCAGGTCTCAGCTTCCTCAGCTGTAAAATGGGGCCACCAATACCTACCTTGCAAGGGTGTATTAACGATTAGGGAAATAATATGCGTGAAGCACTTAGTGGAATAGCTGGCCATCAGCACATGTCTTACCCCCAGAGACATAGCTCATCCCTTTGCAGGGAACTTGGATCAGCTTTGTCTTGGCTGTTGCCAGATGGAGAAGGACTCCCTGTGTGAGGCCGTGTAACATGAGTGCTATGATTTCTTATGGGGTTTCTTCCAGGCTCTCCACTGTGATTAGACATCCAGTTAGAGGCTCCTGTGCTCACGTTAATCACAGGTATCCTTGGAGCTGACTTGGATGAGAACGACTGCACACTTTACTGTTTCTGTTTGCTTCAGAGCATGACTGGAATTGGTACGGATTAGCCTTACATTCCACCTTCTTTTAAAGGATCATGTGGAAATGGGCACTTCCATCAGAGAATTTGTCAAGTATGTTTCAAGAAGCGCTCTAGAGTAATCAATGCTTGAGTGTGTATAGGAGAAGCAAAATGGGGTGCTCCTAAACTCACTGTTTCCCCATTTATACCAGAAAACAGGTATTTCGTTTATATTCCCCTTAGATCCCTACCCGTGTGCTTCTAAGCCTATCAGAGCCTCAAGCTTTAACAGGCTGTAAAGTGGGGACACCTTTTCTGTAGCAAAGGCCTGCAATCAAGCTGTTTGCCAAGAGAGGCTGTGGTCCCATCCACTCCGGGAAATGCAGGGAGAAGTCACCCCCATGGTTGGTGGCTGCAGGGTGTTTGCCGTGAACACCCCGACTTCACGGAGGGGGCCCCCCTTGTTGGCTAGTGACGTGTGCCTCTTCAAACACCAGCACACTTTCTCTGAATTTTTTTCCTGCCAAGACCACATGCTGACAAATACCCATTCTGCAGACAGAAAGGTGCTTCTTTTTAAACTACTGCCTTTTAAGAAGTTTGGGTTTTCATTTTCTTTTCTGTTTACCTTCTATCTGCTCTGTCCTTGCCACTGGCTGCCCCCCCTCTGAGCACCTCCCACTCTGGGCGTTCTTACGTTTGTGGCAAAATGGCCACAAAGGGATCCTGCTGGTTAGACGTTATCCCACGACCCTCTCTATTCGCTGAACACGCTTCACTTTTCCTCATGTTCTTCTAGGCAACTTCTATAGTGGAAGCCATCAGCGCTGCCTTCAAGTTTGGGTCTGCTCTGCCATGCAGTAGCTCTCTCTTGATGTTTTCCCACTTTCTACACATCTGCCTTGCAATAAACAGGTCACAGCTTATCCACATAGATGTAAGGAATTCACCAAATTGAATTAAGCAGACCTGTGACTTTGTGTCCTCGAGTATCTTAGTCCTGCTACATGCCAGCTTTTCATGGAGACCTGTGCACTCTCCTCTACTGTAGGGTGTAATCTGCTCTTCTATTTACTGCTATGATCTCTGTGTATTTCACAGCATCAGCAGCGTTTTCTCAAGTCTCTCTCTTCACCTTTAGCTTCGGGGTATTCACTTTAGAAGCTGGGTTTCTTATCTCTCTCTCTCTCTCTCTCTCTCTCTCCTCTATGTTTATTATTATTATTATTATTTTAACTTCTTTATTGGAGTATAATTGCTTTACAATGGTGTGTTAGTTTCTGCTGTATAACAAAGTGAATCAGTTATACATATACATATATCCCCATATCCCCTCCCTCTTGCGTCTCCCTCCCACCTTCCCTATCCCACCCCTCTAGGTGGTCACAAAGCACCGAGCTGATCTCCCTGTGCCATGTGGCTGCTTCCCACTAGCTATCTATTTTACATTTGATAGTGTATATATGTCCATGTCACTCTCTCACTTCGTCCCAGCTTCCCCTTCCCCCTCCCCGTGTCCTCAAGTCCATTCTCTATGTCTGCGTCTTTATTCCTGTCTTGCCCCTAAGTTCTTCATAACCTTTTATTATTATTATTATTTTAGATTCCATATATATGTGTTAGCATATGGTATTTATTTTTCTCTTTCTGACTTACTTCACTCTGTATGACAGACTCTAGGTCCATCCACCTCACTACAAATAACTCAATTTCATTTCCTTTTAAGGCTGAGCAATACTCCATTGTATATATGTGCCACATCTTCTTTATCCATTCATCTGTTGATGGACGCTTAGGTTGCTTCCATGTCCTGGTTATTGTAATTAGAGCTGCAATGAACATTGTGGTATATGACTCTTTTTAAATTGTGGTTTTTTTCAGGGTATATGCCCAGTAGTGGGATTGCTGGGTCGTATGGTAGTTCTATTTTAAGTTTCTTAAGGAACATCTATACTGTTCTCCATAGTGGCTGTATCAATTTATGTTCCCACCAACAGTGCAAGAGGGTTCCCTCTTCTCCACACCCTCTCCAGCATTTATTGTTTCTGGATTTTTGATGATGGCCATTCTGACTGGTATGAGGTGATACCTCATTGTAGTTTTGATTTGCCTTTCTCTAATGATTAGTGATGTTAAGCATTCTTTCACGTGTTTGTTGGCAATTTGTATATTGTCTTTGGAGAAATGTCTATTTAGGTCTTCAGCCCATTTTTGCATTCGGTTGTTTGTTTTTTTGATATTGAGCTGCATGAACGGCTTGTAAATTATGGAGATTAATCCTTTGTCAGTTGCTTCATTTGCAAATATTTTCTCCCATTCTGAGGGTTGTCTTTTTGTCTTGTTTATGGTTTCCTTTGCTGTGCAAAAGCTTTGAAGTTTCATTAAGTCTCATTTGTTTATTTTTATTTTTATTTCCATTTCTCTAGGAGGTGGGTCAAAAAGGATCTTGCTGTGATTTATGTCATAGAGTGTTCTGCCTAAGTTTTCCTCTAAGAGTTTGATAGTGTCTGGCCTTACATTTAGGTTTTTAATCTATTTTGAGTTTATTTTTGTGTATGTGTTAGGGAGTTTTCTAATTTCACTATTTTACATGTAGCTGTCCAGTTTTCCCAGCACCACTTATTAAAGAGGCTGTCTTCTCTCCATTGTATATTCTTGCCTCGTTTATCAAAGGTAAGGTGATCATATGTGTGTGGGTTTATCTCTGGGCTTTCTATCCTGTTCCATTAATCTATATTTCTGTTTTAGTGCCAGAACCATACTGTCTTGATTACTGTAACCTTGTAGTATAGTCTGAAGTCCAGGAGCCTGATTCCCCCAGCTCCACTTTTCTTTCTCAAGATTGCTTTGGCTATTCGGGGTCTTTTGTGTTTCCATACAAATTGTGAAATTTTTTGTTCTAGTTCTGTGAAAAATGTCGCTGGTAGTTTGATAGGGATTGCATTGAATCTGTAGATTATTTTGGCTAGTATAGTCATTTTCAGGATGTTGATTCTTCCAATCCAAGAACATGGTATATCTCTCCAGCTGTTTGTATCATCTTTAATTTCTTTGATCAGTGTCTTACAGTTTTCTGCATACAGGTCTTTTGTCTCCTTAGGTAGGTTTATTCCTAGGTATTTTATTCTTTTTATTGCAATGGTAAATGGGAGTGTTTGCTTAATTTCTCATTCAGATTTTTCATCATTTGTGTATAGGAAGGTAAGAGATTTCTGTGCATTAATTTTGTATCCTGCTATCACTGATTAGCTCTAGTAGTTTTCTGGTAGTGTCTTTAGGATTCCCTAAGTATAGTATCATGTCATCTGCAAACACTGACAGTTTTACTTCTTTTTTTCCAATTTGGATTCCTTTTATTTCTTCGTCTTCTCTGATTGCTGTGGCTAAAACTTCCAAAATAAGAGTGGTGCGAGTGGGCAAATTTGTCTTGTTCCTGATCTTAGTGGAAATGGTTTCAGTTTTTCACCATTGAGAATGACATTGGCTGTGGTTTTGTCATATATGGCCTTTATTATGTTGAGGTAAAGTTCCCTCTGTGCCTACTTTCTGGAGGTTTTTTATCATAAATGGGTGTTGAATTTTGTTGAAAGCTTTTTTTGCATCTATTGAGATGATCATATGGTTTTTCTCCTTCAATTTGTTAATATCGTGTATCACAGTGATTGATTTGCCTATATTGAAGAATCCTTGCATTCCTGGGATAAACCCCACTTGATCATGGTGTATGATCCTTTTAATGTGCTGTTGGATTCTGTTTGATAGTATTTTGTTGAGGATTTTTGCATCTATGTTCATCAGTGATATTGGCCTGTAGTATTCTTTCTTTGTGACATCTTTGTCTGGTTTTGGTGTCAGGTTGATGGTGGCCTCGTAGAATGAGTTTGGGAGTGTTCCTCCCTCTGCTATATCTTGGAAGAGTTTGAGAAGGATAGGTGTTAGCTCGTTTCTAAATGTTTGATAGAATTTTCCTATGAAGCCATCTTGTCCTGGGCTTTTGTTTGTTGGAAGATTTTTAATGACAGTCTCAATTTCAGTGCTTGTGATTGGTCTTTTTATATTTTCTATTTCTTCCTGGTTCAGTTGCAGAAGGTTGTGCTTTTCTATAAATTTGTCCATTTCTTCCAGGTTGTCCATTTTTTGGGCATAGAGTTGCTTGTAGTAATCTCTCATGATCCTTTGTATTTCTGCAGTGTCAGTTGTTAGTGCTCCTTTTTCATTTCTAATTCTATTGATTTGAGTCTTCTCCCTTTTTTTCTTGATGAGTCTGGCTAATGGTTTATCAATTTTGTTTATCTTCTTAAAGAACCAGTTTTAGTTTCATTGATCATTGCTATCTTTTCCTTCATTTCTTTTTCATTTATTTCTGATCTGGTCTTTATAATTTCTTTCTTTCTGCTAACTTTGGGTTTTTTTTTTTTTTTTTTTTTTCATTCTTTCTCTAACTGCTTTAGGTGTAAGGTTAGGTTGTTTATTTGAGACGTTTCTTATTTCTTGAGGTAGGATTGTATTGCTGTAAACTTCTCTCTTAGAACTGCTTTTGCTGCAACCTATAGGTTTTCAGTCATCGTGTTTTCATTATCAGTTGTTTCTAGGTATTTTTTTCATTTCCTCAGTGATCTCTTGGTTATTAAGTAGTGTATTGTTTAGCCTCCATGTGTTTGTAATTTTTACAGATTTTTTCCTGTAACTGATATCTAGTCTCATAGTGTTGTGTTCGGAAAACATATTTGTATGATTTCTATTTTCTTAAATTTACCAAGGCTTGATTTGTGACCCAGGATATGATCTATGCTGCAGAATGTTCCATGAACACTTGAGAAGAAAGTGTATTCTGTTGTTTTTGTGTGGAATGTCCTAAAATATCAATTAAATCCATCTTGTTTAATGTATCATTTAAAGCTTGTGTTTCCTTATTTATTTTCATTTTAGATGATCTGTCCATTGGTGAAAGTGGGGTGTTAAAGTCCCCTACTATGATTGTGTTACTGTTGATATCCCGTTTTATGGCTGTTAGCGTTTGCCTTATGTATTGAGGTGCTCCTATGTTGGGTGCATAAATATTTACAATTGTTATATCTTATTCTTGGACTGATCCCTTGATCATTTTGTAGTGTCTTTTGTCTCTTGTAATAGTCTTTATTTTAAAGTTTAATTTGTCTGATATGAGGATTGCTACTCCAGCTTTCTTTTGATTTCCATTTGCATGGAATAACTTTTTCCATCCCCTCACTTTCAGTCTGTATGTGTCCCTAGGTCTGAAGTGGCTCTCTTGTAGACAGCATATATATGGGTCTTGTTTTTGTATCCATTCAGCCAGTCTATGTCTTTTGCTTGGAGCATTTAATCCATTTACATTTAAGGTAATTATCAATATGTATGTCCCTATTCCCATTTTCTTAATTGTTTTGGTTTTGTTATTGTAGGTCTTTTCCTTCTCTTGTGTTTCCTGCCTAGAGAACTTCCTTTAACATTTGTAAAGCTAGTTTGGTGGTGCTGAAGTTCCTTAGATTTTGCCTGTCTGTAAAGGTTTTAATTTTTCTGTCGAATCTGAAAGAGATCCATGTTGGGTAGAGTAACCTTGGTTGTAGGTTTTTCACTTTCATTACTTTAAATATGTCCTGCCACTCCCTTCTGGCTTGCAGAGTTTCTGCTGAAAGATCAGCTGTTAACCTTATAGGGTTTCCCTTGTATGTTGTTTGTTGCTTTTCCCTTGCTGCTTTTAATATGCTTTCTTTGTATTTAATTTTTGATAGTTTGATTAATATGTGTCTGGGTGTGTTTCTCCTTGGATTTATCCTGTATGGGACTCTCTGCACTTCCTGGACTTGATTGACTATTTCCTTTCCCACATTAAGGAAGTTTTCAACTATAATCTCTTCAAATATTTTCTCATCCCTTTCTTTTTCTCTTCTTTTTCTGGGATCCCTATAATTCGAATGTTGGTGCATTTAATGTTGTCTAAGAGGTTTCCAAGACTGTCCTCAATTCTTTTCATTCTTTTTACTTTATTCTGCTCTGTCATAGTTATTTACACTATTTTATCTTCCAGGTCACTTATCCGTTCTTCTGCTTCAGTCATTCTGCTATTGATTCCTTCTAGAGAATTTTAAATTTCATTTATTGTGCTGTTCATCATTGTTTGTTTGCTCTTTAGTTCTTCTAGGTCTTGGTTAAACATTTCTTGTATTTTCTCCAATCTGTTTCCAAGATTTTGGATCATGATTACTATCGTTACTCTAAATTCTTTATCCGGTAGACTGCTTATTTCCTCTTCATTTGTTTGGTCAGGTGGGTTTTTATCTTGCTCCTTCATCTGCTGTGTGTTTCTCTGCTTTCTCATATTGCTTAACTGAATGCATTTGGGGTCTTCTTTTTGCAGGCTGCAGGTCTGTAGTTCCTGTTGATTTTGGTGTCTGCCCCCAGTGGCTAAGGTTGGTTCAGTGGGTTGTGTAGGCTTCCTGGTGGAGGGGACTAAGTGCCTGTGTTCTGGTTGATGAGGCTGGATCTTGTCTTTCTGGTGGGCAGGACCATGTCTAGTGGTGTGTTTTGGCGTGTCTGTGACCTTATTATGATTTTAGGCAGCCTCTCTGCTAATGGGTGGGGTTGTGTTCCTGTCTTGCTAGTTGTTTGGCATAGGGTGTCCAGCACCGTAGCTTGCTGATTGTTGAGTGGAGCTGGGTCTTAGCATTGAGATGGAGATCTCTGGGAGAATTTCTGCTATTTGATAACTTGGAGCCGGGAGGTCTCTGGTGGACCAATGTCATGAACTCGGCTCTCCCACTTCAGAGGCACAGGCCTGACACCCAGCTAGAGCACCAAGACCCTGTCATCCACACGGCTCAGAAGAAAAGGGAGAAAAAAAGAAAGAAAAAATAAAATAAATTTATTAAAATAAAAAATAATTCTTAAAGATTAAAAAGTAATGAAAAAAGAAAGAAAAAAAAAAAAACAGACAGACAGAACCCTAGGACAAATGGTAAAAGCAAAGCTATACAGACAAAATTACAGACAGAAGCATACACATACACACTCACAAAAAAGAGAAAAAGGAAAAAAATATATACATATTGTTGCTCCCAAAGTCCACCTCCTCAATTTGGGATGATTCATTGTCTATTCAGGTTTTCCACAGATGCAGGGTACATCAAGTTGATTGTGGAGCTTTAATCAGCTGCTCCTGAGGCTGCTGGGAGAGATTTTCCCCTTTCTCTTCTTTGTTCACACAGCTCCTGGGGTTCAGCTTTGGATTTGGCCCCGCCTCTTAGTGTAGGTCACCTGAGGACGTCTGTTCTTCGCTCAGACAGGACGGGGTTAAAGGAGCCGCTGATTCCGGGGCTCTGGCTCACTCAGGCCCGGGGGGAGGGAGGGGCACGGATGCAGGGCGAGCCTGGGCGGCAGAGGCCGGCGTGACGTTGCACCAGCCCGAGGCACGCTGCGTGATCTCCCGGGGAAGCTGTCCCTGGATCACAGGACCCTGGCAGTGGCGAGCTGCACGGGCTCCCGGGGGGGAGGTGTGGAGAGTGACCTGTGCTCACACACAGGCTTCTTGGTGGCGGCAGCAGCAGCCTTAGCGTCTCATGCCCGTCCCTGGGGGCCGCGCTGATAGCCGTGGCTCACGCCAGTCTTTGGAGCTCGTTTAGGTGGTGCTCTGAATCCACTCTCCTCACACACCCTGAAACAATGGTCTCTCCCTCTTCAGCAGCTCCAGACTTTTCCTGGACTCCCGGCCAGCCGTGGTGCACTAACCCCCTTCAGGCTGTGTTCACGCCACCAACCCCAGTCCTCTCCCTATGATCCGACCGAAGCCTGAGCCTCAGCTCTCAGCCCCGCCCACCCCGGTGGGTGAGCAGACAAGCCTCTCGGGCTGGTGAGTGCTGGTTGACACTGATCCTCTGTGTGGGAATCTTTCCGCTTTGCCCTCCGCACCCCTGTTACTGTGCTCTCCTCCATGGTTCTGAAGCTACCGCCCCTGCCACCCCCCGATCTCCCGCCTCCTGCTTCCTAGTATGTGGAAACATTTCCTCCTTTACGGCTCCCTCCCCAAGGTGCAGGTCCCGTCCCTATTCTTTTGTCTCTGTTTTTTCTGTTTTCTTTTGCCCTGCCCAGGTGCATGGGGAATTTCTTACCTTCTGGGAAGTCTGAGGTCTTCTGCCAGCATTCAGTAGGTGTTCTGTAGGAGTTTTTCCACATGTAGATGTATTTCTGATGTATTTGGGGGGAGGAAGGTGATCTCCACGTCTTACTCTTCCACCATCTAGAAGGTCTCTATGTTTATTATTTATTAACCTCTAAAATTTCCTCCTATAAGCTTCATCAAAATATACTCCCTAAAGATACACATCGTACCTATAGAAATAATTACAGATATAGGAAAAAACATGAGCTAGTACACACTTTTTTTTCTCGCTCAATCAGTTAAGATGGTGTTGAGGAATGATATTCCAGAAGCAGCAAGCGAACCTAGTGCCCAGACCTTGTTTTCTAAAACCATCCTCCAATAAAAGGACCCAGAGCTTCTTAGAAAAAATGTCTGATTTTTAGAGCCAGGGAAGAAAATATACAAGGTGAATCTAGAGCATTTTGTAGTACTATAAAACAAGAAAGGGCTAAAATAAAACCAAAAACCCCACCATGATGGTGGTTTATTGAAGTGACACAAGCCAAATGAAAGGACTCCCGATGACTAATCTTGGAAAAATTTGAGTAAATAATATAAACCAAAGTGTTCAATAAATATTCATGAATCCTTACTGATATAAATAAATAATTGAATAATTTAAAAATGGGGGAGAAAAGACAAGTTCCCACTGTAGAAGAATTCCAAAGAACTGATGTAGGTATTTCGCTATCAAGGATGTGCAGCAAAACATTCCATTCCTTTGTTGTGAGCTGCACAGATTGACTTCCTTTCAAAAGAGACAATTTAAGTGAGGGAAGTGTGGGAGTGGGGTGGAGATTAATTCTACAGAGGAGAAACTTGACAATCTTGACCTCAGCCAAGTGCTCAAGGTCAGCTTGAGCAGTGATAAGTCACATTGATAGCTTTTACCACTTATACGATACGATGAAAATGGTACTTTACCCCAGTGGTCTTACTCCCAAAGCACACAACCCCAGTTTAATCAGGGAAGAATCAATCAGAAAAATCCCAAATAAGGAACATTCTACAAAATACTTGACCAATACTCCTCAAAACTGATAAGGTCATCAAAACAAGGAAAGTCTGAAAAACTGTCGCAGCCAAGAAGAACCTAAGGAGGCATTACAACTAAATGTCATGTGACATGCTACAATGAATCCTAAAACATGAAAAAGGACATTAGGTAAACACTAAGGGAATCTGAATAATCTATGGACTTTAGTTAATACTAATGTATCAATGTTAGCTCAAAACAATTTATGAGTTGTAACAAATATGCCATGCTAATGTAAGATGTTAATAATAGGGGAAACTTTAAATGGAAGATATGTGAGATCACTGTACTAGTCTTACAATTTTCTGTAAATCTAATGGTGCACTGAAATAAAACATTTAATAAAAATACTTCATGAATCCATAATAAGAACCAGGCCCTACCCTAAACACTGTAGATGCAACTATCAATGAGATGAAGAAAGTGTTATCTCATATAGTGTAATTTCTTGTGGGATATTTTATGGGTTTTCTTTATATTGTTCATTAAATTTGGATCTCTGCTCAAATTAAATTTTCAGGAATATCATTTTCAGAGCCTTCATTTTTGTCATCCAGAAACTGTGGTTGTTCATTTTAACACTGAAGACTAGATGTGAACACAAAAGTAAAACAAAAAACGTCTTAAGAGAATCCCCCAATAGTTGTTACAAATACCATGCTTGCTGCTCTCTGGAAAATGAAATTATGACTTTTCTAACACAAAATTCTGTCAAATGGGGTTTTCTCAATATTAGGTCCTTAAAGAGGATGCCTACTAACAATGGCGGAAAATGAAGAGGAACAAAGGAAACTGACATCAAAAAGCAGGTGCAGATGTGAGCAAGTGTAATTGTCTGAAGCCACGTGGTGCATGAAAACAAACCCCACATCCTTCAAGGTCCTTCTATCTACAGCACATTGTGACAACTGATTGTCACAAAGGTTCTTAGTCATTGGTTAGGAACCAGAGTGAAGTGGTGAAGAGCAGATTCTGGATCTAGACTTCCTGTGTTTAGATCCCAGCCCTGCCACACAGTGGCTCTGTGAACGTGGGCTGCACCGAACCTTTTCTTGTCTGAGACTAATGGTGGTCTCCACCTCATAGGTTTCTGTAGGAATCAACTAATCCTTTAAATGGGCTTAGAATAATGCCTGTCTATAATATGTACCTAACAAAATTAACCATGATAATTAAAAAATGGTCAAATGATTTCAGGTTATTGATGGTGAGAATATATGTAATGAACTGAAAACAAGGTCAAGTAGAATCACAGAAAAATTAAGTTTTGGACAGTTTTACAAAATCTGGTATATATGATGAATCTATTGTGACTTTTCAAAATATGAATATTAGTCCCTTTCTCTGACATTCATAAGAGAGGAAGAAGGGAAGGAGGAGGGAAGAAAGAGAAAGTACATAGGGACTCATTTGTTAGAGTTCATTCCTTATGTGTTTCAAGAGGAGTCTAGGAGTTGGGTTGAACACTCAATGTTCCATTTTTGGGACATTTTAATAGTGAATAGGAATAGCAAAATGAACTTGCCCTAACTTCATTATTGTCTCATTCATGCTAAAAGTTATTTTACGTTTAACTTGATTAAGAAGGAGGATACCTGTCCTGCTACTTCCAGTGGAGAATTTTTTTCAACAACTTACACAGCAGTTTTGTAGCAGATGTTGTGGGTGTTTCTCCTGTGTTGCCTCTCCACCCCTCACCCTCATGCACCTCAATCACACACCATCCATGTCCATGTGTCTATGACTCTTGGTTCCAGGGTTTTCTTTGCTGTGTGAGCTGCAGTGAGGCAGGCTGGAAGGGCAGGGTATGCCCTGTACACACACACACACACACACACACACACACACACACACACACATATGTGTATATAAAGAATTGTATATATATATATATATATATATATACATATTTATATGTATGTATATACAATTGCCAAGATATGGAAGCAACCTAAGTGTCCGTCAACAGATGAATAAACATGTATATATGTGAATATATATGTGTGTATATATATATATATACATATACACACATATATATTCACATATATACATTTATATATATGTATCTTTATCCATTCATCTGTTGATGGACACTTAGGTTGCTTCCATATCTTAGCAATTGTAAATAATGCTGCTATGAACATTGGGGTGCATGTATCTTTTCAAATTAGTGCTTTTGTTTTCTTCAGATATATACCTAGGAGTGGAATTGCTGGGTCATAGGGTAGTTCTAGTTTTAATTTTTTGAGAAACCTCCATACTATTTCCACAGTGGCTACACCAATTTACATTCCTACCAACAGTGTACAAAGATTCCCATTTCTCCACATCCTCGCCAAAATGTGTTATTTGTGTTCTTTTTGATTATAGCCATTCTGACAGATGTGAGGTGATATCTCATTGTGGTTTTGATTTGCATTTCCCTGATGATTAGCCAATGTTGAACATCTTTTCTTGTGACTCTTGGCCATCTGTATTTCCTCTTTGGAAACATATCTATTCAGTTCTTCTGCCTATTTTTTAATTAGGCTGTTTGTTTTTAATATTGAGTTGTATGATCTATTATATAAGTTAGATATTAATCCCTTATCTGTTATGCATTTGCAAATATTTAATATTAATATACAGAAATATCTTGCATTTCTATATACTAGCAATGGACTATCAGAAAGAGAAATTAAGGAACAATCTCATTTACCATCACATCAAAAATAATAAAATGCCTAGGATTAAACCTACCTAAAGAAGCAAAAGACCTGTACTTCAAAAACTATAAGTCACTGATGAAAGAAACTGAAGATGACACAAACACATGGAAAGATATACTGTGTTCTTGGATTGGAAGAATCAATTTTATTAGAATGACCATACCACCCAAGGCAATCTACAGATTCAATGCAATCTAAATACCAGTGATAAAATTCAATGCTACCAAATTCAGTGTTATCAAAATACCAGTGGCATTTTCCACAAAACTAGAATAAGTAATTTAAAAATTTGTATGGAAAACAGAAAAGATCCTGAATAGCTAAAACAATCTAGAGAAAGAAGAACAGAGCTGGAGGAATCATGCTTCCTAACTTCCTACTATACTACAAAGCTACAGTAATCAAAACTGTATGGTATTGGCACAAAAACAGACACATATATCAATGGAAGAGAATAGAGAGCTCAGAAATAAACCCATGCACTTATGGTCAATTACTCTATGACAAAGAAGGCAAGAATATACAATGGAGAAAAGACAGTCTTTTCCATAAGCGGTGCTGGGAGAACTGAAGAGCTACATGTAAAACAATGAAATTAAAACATTCTCTAACACCAGATACAAAAATAAACTCAAAATGGATTAAAAACCTAAATATAAGTCTGGATACTATAAAACTGCTAGAAGAAAACATAGGCATAACACTCTTTGATATAAATTTCAGCAATAATTTTGGATCCATCTCCTAAAGTAAAGGAAATAAAAGCAAAAATAGACAAATGGGACCTAATTAAACTTAAAAGCTTTTGCACAGCAAAGGAAACCATAAACAGAACAAAGACAACCTACTGAATGCTTTGCCTATTTTTAAAATAATCCTTGACCATTTTCTTTTCCCAAACAGCAGTACTAGTGTGAAATCCAAAGTGTGATATTTGCCATCCAAGTCTTTCATAGCAATGATGTCTAGAAATGATGTCTGTTGCATACCAGCCACTGCCACTCCTCATCAAGTCTGCTCTTTTATGGGCTGGGGCCACTCATATTTACTGATGCAAATTTTCTATTCTGACCACAAATTATTCTAATTCTGTTAGTGTGTTCACATCACACTGAGAGGTAGGGGTCAGATGAAGACAATATAGATATTTGTTTGGAAAATTTTTGAAATAAGGGAGGAGACAGGGCTTGGAACTAAGACCACAACAATGCTATGATTTCCCATGTTGACTATTTTGTAACTTTCTGGTGTTTTGCTTATAATAATTAAACTCTTAAATGAAACAGATATATGACATGGTTTTTGCAGCCAGAAGGGAGAGAGGAAACATCATCTGTCTATCCTGCAGCTACATGTGGGGAAACAACTTTTAGATACAGCAAGGCCAGTGACCACAGCTGAAAGGGGAGGGGTCGTCTGTATTTCTGGGATGTGGGTGCAGTGTGGGGAGGGAGGGTGTGTGGGCCTGGGATGGGCATTGGGGGCTGAGCCACAGTAACACCCATCCGCTTGTTCACACACACACACACACACACACGTGTCTCTCCAACCCCTAACCTCTTTGCGACCCTATTTGCCCCACCTCCCTGGCCATGTTGAGTAAGAGCATTGATTATAAAGTAAGCTGGTGATAAAAAAAAATCTGCCTGCACCTCTTTTTAAATCCTAATTGTGAACGAAGTTATAAGTAAGTGACCGCACAATGTAATTTTCATTTTAAAGGTCTCAAACGATCAAATGGAGTTTTAGAGAAGGAAGCCATACATCACAGAGACAGGGGGTGGCCCCAGGTGTCTGTATAACTGTTCATCTAGAAAAGACCTGTTGAAAATCGTTATGGGAAGAAGGGAAAATCAGCTCCCCCAAACTAAATGACTTTGTGAAGTAAAATAGAAATAATAGTCACCTTGAATTAAATGAACCTGCGGAATGAGTACACTTTCTTATGAGATGGTTAAAAGCAGAGGATAAAAACCAGTGTTGAATGTGAACATGATGGGAAAATATGACTTGGCTTGAAAAATGCAGCTGTCAAAGCCAACGTTTGGGAAGGCAGCCTGAGAGCAGTGTTAGTGTTTCAAGAATAGCAGGATTCCTTAGGGTATCAGACTCTCTTTAAAATCTGTCTTTACTCTAGCAATTCACTGACTTTTCAGTTCATTAGGACCCATCCCACTAAAGACTCATAACTGTCTGAGCCTCTGCTGAGAAATTCTGCAGCTATCAGCAATGTGTGTGATTCACAATACATATTTTCTCTACTGTCACAGCGGAGAGGGTCTGGATGCATTCACTTTCAAGTGTTTTCCAGATGTCATCCCAGCCTCCCAAGAGCCCTAGGAAGCATCAGGTGGCCCACCATAATTGGGTAGGCTGGCCCTTAAGACAGGATTGAGGAAGTGTTGACAAAGAGCCCATACTGGATTCAATTACATCCAAAATGAAGATCCAGGAGTCTTACATACTAGTGCAAAGGAGATGAGAGATGTGTTGAGAATCAGAGATTATAAATGTGCACATTCGTTCATTTATTCATGCACTCACAGCTCCTACTGGGTATGGGAACAATACTGCCCACGGTGTTTCAGGGAAGGTTGTACCAAGCACTCCTGGCTTCCCTCTCACATTTTCTCATGTATTATAATCTTCACAACTTGCCCTCTATTTGACAGATGAGAAAATTGAAACTCAGAGGCGTCTTGTTGGCTGGCTTGTTCTGAATTATGCAATAGTCTTAGGATTTGGGATATCGTGAGAAGTAAATGTTATTTGGCCATTAGCTAATTTTATTTTCTTCAACAGTGTCATAAGTCATCCTTCAAGAAGAACAGTAAAACCTCATACAACACAGACTTTCCACAATTATTTCATTGTGACAGCAACTTAATCTATGTGCATTGCATTCACTTTAAATTCAGGAAGCAGGTTTAGGTTCTTCAGATAGCTACTTTCTAGACCAAGGTCTTCAAGTTTTTGGATGTCTCATTTTTCCTTGGGTAAAGACGTGTGTGTTTCCCTAGGCAGCAGCTCATTGACTGGAGAGGGCCCTTGTGTAACCAGGAAAGGCTGCAGTTTTGTTTTTGTTTGTTTATTTTTTAATTGAAATATAGTTGATTTACAATGTTGCATTAGTTTCAGGTATAAGCAGAGTGATTCAGTTATATATGTATATATATCTTTTTCAGATTCTTTTCCATTATAGTTTATTACAAGATATCAAATATAGTTCCCTGTGCTATATAGTAGGTCCTTGTTGTTTATCTACTTGATATATGTTAGTGTATATCTGTTAATCCCAAACTCCTAATTTATCCCTCCCCGCCCTTTCCCCTTTGGTAACCATAAATTTGTTTTCAATGTCTGTGAGTCTGTTTCTGTTTTGTAAATAAGTTCATTTTGTATCATTTTTTAAGGTTCCACACATAAGTGAAATTGTATCGTATTTGTCTTTCTCTGACTTACTTCACTTAATATGATAATCTCTAGGTCCATCCATGTTGTGGTAAGTGGCATTATTTCATTCTTTTTAATGGCTGAATAATATTCCAAAGCCTTTGGTGCAGATGAAGCAGTGGGGAAACCAGCTTCTAGACACCATTTGCATCTGGGAAGGAGCAGTGCCGAGTAACGTCATCCCCTGCAGTGGACCATCTTGGGAGAAAACCTTCCTCCAGGGCTTCTCATTCCTCTTCACGGGTCATGGTAGACTCAGAAAATAATATGTTGGGAGATTGGGATTAACATATATACACTAATATGTATGAAATAGATAAGTGGTGATAAGAACCTGCTATATAAAAAATAAATAAATAAAATTCAAAAAAAAAAAAGAATATATGTCTAGCCTTCTGCAGAGGGAGGAGGGTGGCTGCTCATGGAGAAGGCCACCAGCTGAGGGTTCTTAGCAACTCGGACCTCAGGTGACCTCTGTGAAGGCCACGAAGTTCAGTCCATTGACCTGCTTGCAATCCATTTGAACTACACTCTGCCCAGGGTGAAGAGCGTCTTTCTTTCGGGTCCTCAGATGAAAAACAAAGCAATATGAGATGTTGCTTCTTGAATCAGCCAGGTTCAGTTTATTCAGCTAATTCTACAAGGCTACAAAGCGTCTAGCAGGTAGTGGGTTTCATACCCAGCACTCACCACATTGACTAAAAAATATTCACAACCTAGAAGTTGAGAGTTAGGTTTTATTTGGTGGACACACAGAGGACTTCAAGCCCGGGAGGCAGCATCTCAAGTAACCCTGAGAACACTTCTCTGAGGAGGTGAGGGGGGAGCTAGGATATATAAGAGTTTTGCAACAAAGGGCAGGTAGTAGGAACAAAGGATTACCTTTAATAAAAGCAAACTAGATATCTCAAGTTAAGGAATTTAGCGTTTTTTCTGTGCATGGGAAGATGCAGGAGTCTGGGCTGGCTGAGATCGTTCCTTTGATCTGCACCTCAGCTCTCTGGGGCCAGCGTCCTGTGTGTTTACCTCCTGCCTTTCCTCAGGGCTCGCCGTAGGGAGTGGTTTTGCAGTCCGATGGCTGCTAGATGGCAGGTATTCTTTGTTTTCTTCCCGAGTTCCCTCAGGGCTCACCGGCTCACCCTCTGGAAGTGGTTGCAATTGCTGGAGACTGCGACTTCCTTTGTTTACTGACATGGCAGGAAACATTCCATTTCTCAACTATTTCTCAGTACTTGCTGGTGCGAAGGGCATCGTAGCAGACATTCTTTCCTCAGACACCAGGCTCCAGAATCTTGCTCCCAGGCACACCCCCAGGTGCTCTCAGAACACCTGCCTCTTAGGAGCTGGGACCATGTGCATTTGCTGTTTGTCCTTCTCGTTGCACCTGGTACATGCCGTCTACCCCCAGGCTAGACATCTATACTCGTTCTTCATTAGTTTTCGCACAATCTCATTTATCCACATTTATCAACTCCTACCATATGTCAGACACTGGATTGCATACTAAGGGTACTGGTGACAAAATGAATCAGTTCCTGCCCTCATGGAGTTTGCAGCACAGGCGGGAGGATGAGCAGTTTGATAAGCAATTAGAATTCAGCAGGGCCAGAGAAACATATATAAAGATAAGAGCGGGCTTCCCTGGTGGCGCAGCGGTTGAGAATCCGCCTGCTCATGCAGGGCACACGGGTTCGTGCCCCGGTCCGGGAAGATCCCACATGCAGCAGAGCGGCTGGGCCCGTGAGCCATGGCCGCTGAGCCTGCGCATCCGGAGCCTGTGCTCCGCAACGGGAGAGGCCACAACAGTGAGAGGCCCGCGTACCACAAAAAAAAAAAAAAAAAAAAGATAAGAGCACATGATTTCCTGCTTTCTGTAAGATATTTTACCGTGTTGATGAACTGTAAGCAAGTTAATTAGGACAGAGAATAAATTGTATGATGTCACAACTAAAGAATTTTTCATTTAAAAGCTGACTTTTCTGAAGTATCCCCAATATACAACATGGTAGGATTTGGTGTCAATAAATAATAGTAAAAAAAATTTTCTGGAAACCCGACGTCACATCTTTTCATCTGACATCATATCATAACGTCCACAAAAGAGGTAGAATTCCAAGTTAATACACAAATGTGCTGTGCCTGGGATAACATCATCTCTATTTAGGAAAAGAAAGGGGGTCAGAAAGATGAGAATCAACCCCCCGGGCAGTGTCAGATCTGAAGCTCCATATCTGAGAGGCAGGGTGGATGCAGAAGGAGGTGAGGGAATTCTTGATGAGGAGCAGGGAGACTCTGACGGAGGTTTGACTAAAACTGAGACAGGAGGGGGAGAGGTGAGTGTCAAGTTCTCCCAGGTGACTTCTCCTGGATCTCTTTGCTCAGTGCTAGTGTACCGTACCTCTGTACCTGTGCCAAATGCTGGATGATGCTGGCTTCTGGCAGTGATTGTTTATTTACTATGTTCTAATACCTGAGCAAGCAATCCCAAGGAGTGGAAAGATGGTGTTTATACTAAACATTCTGGTTTGCCGTTATCAAAGGTCTGGTCTACCCGATAAGGCAGGAAAATACATTGCTTTAATAATGTATCCAAAATGCTAATCGCTGTATGTGAAAAGTCTTTTTTCCATATTTCTTTAGCGCACCGACTAGGGGAGCACAGAGAACCTTGTGACCCCTCCTGGATAGATGTCCAAGAAGGAGGAGTTAATCACTGTTACACTATCTGTAAAAGATTAAACATTAGAAATAGAATATATTTTCGTACTCTCTTCTGCTCGTTCTGTTTTCTTCCGTTTCTAGACATACTCCAGTTTTCAGTACGGCCAGTTGCATTTCAAAAACGCACATCAGGAAATCTTAGCCTTCAGTCCATAGGGTCTGTTTCAGTGCTGAAACCTTCCTTGTATTTTTCTGCAATGTCTAAACCGAAAGGGTGCATTCAAATCTTTTTCAACTTCCTAGAAATGAAATATGAAAGTGGTTCAGAGCTGCAGTGCTCTCTGCTACCCAATGCAAATGTATGCAAATATCTTCCTATTAGAATCATTGTCTCGTTGTCATCCTCGCACAGGGCACATCAAAGCCATATGACCTGATTTTTGCACCTGCTGTTTAATTAAATTTACAAGGCAGACACACTCTCCACTCCCGGCGATATACAAATCCGTTTTTACAACCACAGCTTCTAATTTACAAGGTAGTTGACTGCTGTGTTTCACCATCAATAGCTGCCCAACTGTTCTTTGTCACAGTCAAGAGGAAAAAAGCAAGAAGTGGCTATGGCTTGGGCTGATGGATTAACAGAAATGTCGCAAGTCTGTTCCGTGGCTCATCCAAGCCGCACAGTTTTTGTTGGGGAGACGCAAAGGAAGATACAAATTGGGGTATTTAATACCACTATGAATAGCAATTTTGCTTTTGTTGATTTCCCCCTAATGTTCAGGGAAAGGACAAGACTCTAAGCTACTCTGCAGTTGGTGCCTGTGGTTACTTTGTAAATGGGGAGTTAGGAGTTAGGGTGGTTTGATGAGAAAGATCAAATGCTAGGGCTGTCCGTGTTTTCTGAAAGTTATTTGTTACCTGAGGATACCGCACCATGAAATTCTCCCAGGGGCGTCTCTCCACCAGGAACGTTTCGTCGTTAGTGTCTTCAGGTAATGGCTGAAGGAAGAGCAGAGAGCCACGCTCAGCTTTGGGCTCTTATTTGCTGTTGGGCCGGCATCCTTTTCTTTGTTTCCTGAGAGCTGGTGCACAGATACGGATTTGATTTCCCTGAGAGACGGCTCAGAAAGAAAAGCCAAGGGAAGTATTTTAAGAGAAAGCTAGAGTGGATGGAAAAATACATCTTTGTCTTTTTCGGCTACATCACCCAACACAAGGACTTAAGTGGAAGGATTATGCCTTTTCAGTTATTGTATATAAAATAATTTAATCAGTATAATAATTTATTTTCACCCATACGCTCTGAAATCCTGAAGGTCCTCAAAAAACAGTTTTTGTGAAACGTTGTCTTTTGATAGAGGGAAGTGAAATTCTGAGGGTCCGCCGATAGGTGGCGCCACACATTCACCGAACCAAATTACATTGCAGACAAGTTTGGAAGAAGTCACATAAATTAAAGCCTTGAGCTGCAACTAACTGTGAGACATATGGGTTGAGTCCCAGGCCTGCCCAAGAATAACTTTGAAGAAAATTTTGTTTTCTGGCAATACAGATGCTAACACACCACAGAACCTTTAAAAAGAATAAATATGTAGATGGTTCATAGCTTTCAGAATAATTTAACCTTCCCCCCCAAATTAAGATAGCATCATAAAAATAAAATGATATAAGCTCCGTTTTGTGCTTTGGAAAAAAAAGATTGGTGATTGTGATCCTCTCATGAAGTATTTGTCAACTAGTTTTTATTTATTAACATTTTATTATTTCGGCCTCCAATATAGAGCAAAGAGTGAATTCATCTTAAAATAAGCTAATCTTTGATGAATAAATAATATTAAAACACAGAGTTCTATGTAGGAAAATGTCATTGCCTGAATTTAGATTTTTTTGCTTCTTTGTTCTGTGGTATAAATGCAGTCAATGTGTTTCCATCTGAGAACAAAACGGACTCCTTACAAAATTCCTTATTCTCTCACGGGAGGGTCTCATCATACTAGAATAGGTGGTGAACAGTTTCTGAAAAACAGGATTCACAAAGCCATTAATTTTAACTAAGAGATGAAGCTATTCCTTTAAGTAAACCTTAATTTAAAACTACGGTTTGATTTAAACAATGATTCTTTCTGAAAGTCCTGGAAGCAGCGCACGTTTATTGGGCCTGACCCTAGCGGAATACTCTCGAGAAGTGCACCTCCTCAAGTGAGAGGAGACACAGAGACGTGACAGAATTATGACTGACAGAAATGCCAGGTCCCTTTGACTAAAGCAACTGCTTCTGCAGTGGGATGGCTGCTAGAAAGGACTTCAGACAAAAGCTCTTACACATATTTCTTTGTTGCCTTAAAAAGTCAGAGAAGGGCAGCAACATTCGTTTTTTTTTTTTTTTTTTTTTTTTTTTTTTTTTTTTGTGGTATGTGGGCCTCTCAGTGCTGTGGCCTCTCCCGTTGCGGAGCACAGGCTCCGGACGCGCAGGCGCAGCGGCCACGGCTCACGGGCCCAGCCGCTCCGCGGCACGTGGGATCCTCCCGGACCGGGGCCCGAACCCGCGTCCCCCGCATCGGCAGGCGGACTCTCAACCAGTGCGCCACCAGGGAAGCCCGACATTCATTTTTATTTATCCTTAAAGCCAGTGCCTTTAGTCCACTTTGCTGCCCCGAGAAGGTACTCAATAGCTGGTCAGACTGGATAAGAACATTGCTGGTATGTCTCAGAGTATAAACAAGCAGCATTCCCCCTGCAAAGAAAGCACGCTTAAAAGTGATTTATACGATGGAATCAAACTATTGTAGTTTGTTGTTTTTATTTCAATACCTTCTGAAATGTAAAGGGTAAAAGAGAAACCAAAATTTAAACATGCCTGCTCTGTGCCAGGGGTGATGTTAGCATGAGTTAATGCCCATATATGTGTGTGTGTGTGTGTGTGTGTGTGTGTGTGTGTATGGCATTGATAAAAGATTCAAAATATTTAAACCTGAAACCTCAAACAGGGATAACACTTTTAACTACTGTATTTTGATCTCCTTAACCACACAGAACATGTGTTTTTTTTTTTTTTTTCAATTTCTTATGTCCAACGCAGAGCTTGAAACAGACTAAAGGATCACTAATCGTTCATTGTGTCCGCTGTTATTTTATTTTTATTTATTGTGTTTTTGATTGATTAAACAAATGGTGTGACTCCTAGGAGGTAAACACCGTGGTGGGAGCCAGAAAGCATGCAGACGTGAAAACTGAGGTCTTTTTTGCTCGTGGAGTGAGTAGTTGAATTATGCAGACAGACTTATACACGTAGAACGGCAATAAAGTAAACTGTCTTCACCTTTCTCATCATCAGGTCCTTCATGGGCAAAACGAGGCTTCAAAAAGCTGGCAGGATTAAATAAGAGGCGTCGGCACACAGGGGCCACACAGGGGGCGGTCCCAGAGGCTCCACCTCGCTTAAACCAGCGGCACTGTCCGAGCGGTGCGGTCCAGTTCCTCCTGACACGGGAGAACACTGCTCCGGAAGGCTCCCTGCTTTTCCCAAGACGGCGGGGCTAGTCACGGGAGAGCGGGACCCGGCTGTCGTGACCCCCCGGGATGAATGCTTGAGCCGGATAATGAGAGGTCTCCTGCGTGGAGCTTCGGCAACTGCCTTTCTGGATGCGCTCCTGCAGACTCTCCCCTCTGTCAGTCCGTGGCCGTGAACTGAACGCCAGGGCCTCCCCGAGGCGCTGAGGTGCTCAGGATTGCATGGCGTGCTCCCCGAAGGAGCCTGGGTCTGTCCGAGGAAGCGTGACCAACATACAGGTAGCGATGATGACAAAAACCCGTGTCAGGGGTTAATAAAACTGACAGCACACTCTCCTCTCCCATCCGGAGGACAGCCGTGGCCTCATGCCGTGTGAAACCCCGTGTAGACGTGGACTTGACCTCCGGACATCGTGGTGAGTGAGGATGAGATGCAGTCACGTGCGCAGACGTCAGAGACCCGCCCCGGCCGGAGGGTCAACGCGGGGCCGTCACCGCTGCGTCATGGGGACTGAGTCCTCCGGTCGTCCCGAGAAGAACCCTGTGACCTGGGCAGTAATCCTTGCACCTCACAGACTAGAACGGCGCTGGGAAGTTCAAGTATCCGCCCACGGTCGGCAGCTGGCCGGCGTGGGAGCTGAGACTGGGCCTTGGTCACTTCTGGCTCCAGAACCCGGGTTGAAAGCGGCCCTGTGAGGGTTTGGGGTGCAGGAGAGGGTCCTCAGGTGGGCGGGCCAGAGTTGAGCTGTGAGCGTGGATTTGGGGGGGAGGCGGGGGGCGGGGCGGCTGAGCAGAGGCTCAGAGGTGCTCCGCGTGGAGGATGTTTTCTGTACACACCCCAAGGTTACTCCGTGTCGTGGTTTTACGTTACTCTCCGTAAAAGAAAACCTTTCTGCTAGGTCCATCTGGACGATTTTCTAAAAATCATTATGTGTCCTACTTGAATGACTGAACACACAAAAACGCCTACTATTTTTGCCAAAATCTGACACTTTCAGTGGAAGTCACTCATCTCATTAAAATGTGAGAGCTGGTCAGTGTCCCTTTGCCCGGATTCCCAAGGAAGAGGTCCTCGCAGGCCAGAGGGCTGAGTCCTAGAATTATTCGGTCCTAGCCAACCCTTGGCCTTTTCCACAAAGGGACCTTATTGACAGCCAGACCCACCTCACAAGCTCACACTCATACGAACAGGTGCACAGACACACTTCCGGGGGCCACTCTGATGAAAGCACTTTGTACTTCAGAGAAACAAACTCAGGATGTAATCATTAAGGCCCTGGGTCCAGAGCTCAGCCTGGTTGAAAGGAACAGGTTTGCCTTGGAGCAAAGCAATCCTATAAGGAGTGCATTTAGGATTGTAGCCTGGTGCCCTGAGACATCGAAACCCCCTTGAGTTTGGTGGGTCTGCAAAGACAGCAGAGAGCAGGGCCAGCCCCGGGTGGCGTCCTGCCCTAGCGACCACGGTGCTGGCTCAGCGTGCGGTGCTGTTTCTAATGGCAGGAGCAGAGAGCACAACAGTCCATGGGGGAGAAAGGCGATGGGGCTGGGTGAGATGCAGCTGTCAGCCAGGCTGCAGAAGGCCAGGGACCTGAGGGAGTGGCCACCCCGAGCCCCGAGGGAGGACGGGCCAGCCGTGCTCGGGGAAGCAGAACCTCCTTGTCCCTCCTCCCCTGCTGAAGTCATCCCCAAACCAAGGTGAGGTGCTGCCCCAACAGAGCGACTGGAAATTCAAGAAACTAGGAGGCAGCAGAAGGGAAGACAAGAAAAAATAACCCGCTGTTTCGTTTCCTCAGCACAAAGCATGATTGATGACGTGGGGTCTGGTGTGGCAGCATCTAAGCCGCCTCCCCGACTGAAGGCACCAACACGGTGTACAAGCCCTCTCTGTGTTTTTAACTGACTAAGCAAGTCACGCCAGCGCTAACACTCCGTGGCCCCAGCCGCGATGATATAACTGTTGTCCGTCCTGCCTGCTGGGGCCTTGGGGAATCCTTGAGGTCATCGCTATCAAGGTTCTAGGGAACAAATATGAAACAGTGGTGGGTCCACCTCAGAGTCTAGCCAGACGTGGAAGGTGTTAGCAGACCTAGTCATGTCATGAGAGTTTCTCGAATGAACGCATTATCGCGATTCCCAGCAGACACATGGATAGTTTTTGAGCAGTTTTTTCCCTGCTCACATCTTCTTTCCTTCTCTTGACTTATCTGTGCATGGGAGGGGAGGTCCAAGCTCACGTGCAAGATGCAAATCTGGGCTGCACTGTTTACTTGTGACCCTGTAGCTTCTGGTGGCAGGTTGTGCCGTTTTCTTCACATCTAAAATGGATAATAATATCTACGTCATGGACGTGCTCTGAAGATTGAATCAGACCCCAGGGAGCCCCCCTGTGCGGTGTTTGGCTCAGGTCAGGTGCCCTCTGCAGTTTCTCCCGTATTGATCAGCTCCGTTGAGGGCAACGGCCATCCTTATGCATTTTCACATACCACTCACTTCTGTACCAGGTCTTTGCTAACACTAGATGCCCACTGCATCCTTATTAAATAATCACATTCATTCTCATGGAAGAAGAGAGTTTTTGGCTGCTTCTCTGGTAGGTAAGTGATGGCACAAAGGACTCTGGAAAAGATGGTCTAGTCTGTGGTTAAAAGTTGCTTCTATTGGGCTGTGTGGGAAAGTCATGAGAGCGTAGATTTGGGGGCCATACAGCCTGAGTTCAAATCCCAGGTCCTGTCCTTACTAGTTCTGTAGCATGAAAACAGTTGAATATCCAGGAGCCAGGCTCCATGAGAATGGCATAAACTTTGACTTGTTCAGCATTTTATTTTATTTTTTTAATTTTTTTATTTTTTTTGCGGTACGCGGGCATCTCACTGCTGTGGCCTCTCCCGTTGCGGAGCACAGGCTCCGGATGCGCAGGCTCAGCAGCCATGGCTCACGGGCCCAGCCGCCCCGCGGCACGTGGGGTCCTCCCGGACCGGGGCACGAACCCGCGTCCCCTGCATCGGCAGGCGGACTCTCAATCACTGCGCCACCAGGGAAGCCCTGTCCAGCGTTTTGAGTGACAGAGTCAGTGTTCTATGTGCCCTGGCTCTTTCCTTTGTAGTTCTCTTATGAGTTAGCACGTTAACAGTAATGCTGACCCGATGGGTGTGTGGTCCAAGCTCCATCCAGGGCGTCAGGCCTGTGTCCTTGAGGCCTGTTGTCCATTCACTTCCACCAGTGGATACAATCCTATAGACCTAGTAGAAGGGATGAGACTGTGTTGAATTTTGAGTTCAGACTGCACTCCACACAGGTGTCCTTTCTGTGAGGCCCTGCACCCAGCAGTCAGGCACCCCCGGCATGCTGTTTCTTTAACCCAGTAAAACTTCACTTCTAGAAAGTTTATTATTATTGTTTTACTTTATTAAGAGATCTTGCTTATTATGTCTCCACATCAGCC
This sequence comes from Kogia breviceps, assembly GCF_026419965.1. NCBI lineage: Eukaryota > Metazoa > Chordata > Mammalia > Artiodactyla > Physeteridae > Kogia > Kogia breviceps. Next base: position 98,786,179 of record NC_081320.1, on the reverse strand, counting down.
CTTATACTGACTTCTAGGGAAAAACAGCATTCTGTCTCTATTATATGATGGTCTTGTAGCATCTCAACATATTCCTATTGCTAAAGATAATTTGGGGACTTTAGTGTATTTCAGGGGTCCCCAACCCCTGGGCTGCAGACCTGTTTGCAGCCTGCTAGGCAGTGGGCTGCACGGCAGGAGGTGAGCAGCGGACGAGCGAGTGAAGCTTCATCTACCACTCCCCACTGCTCCCCACTTCTCCCCATCGCTCCCCAGGGCTCCCCGTCGCTCCCTCCCCATCGCTCCCCACTGCTCCCCATCTCTCCCCATCGCTCCCCATCTCTCCCCGTCCCTCCCCGTCTCTCCCCATCACTCCCCATCTCTTCCCATCTCTCCCCATCGCTCCCCGTCTCTCCCTGTCTCTCCCCATCTCTCCCCATCGCTCCCCATCTCTCCCCATCGCTCCCCATCTCTCCCCGTCTCTCCCCATCTCTCCCCGTCTCTCCCCATCTCTCCCCGTCTCTCCCCGTCGCTCCCCGTCTCTCCCCGTCGCTCCCCGTCTCTCCCCATCTCTTCCCATCTCTCACCATCGCTCCCCATCTCTCCCCATCTCTCCCCATCGCTCCCCGTCTCTCCCCATCTCTCCCCATCACTCCCCATCTCTTCCCATCTCTCCCCATCTCTTCCCATCTCTCCCCATCGCTCCCCGTCTCTCCCCGTCTCTCCCCATCTCTCCCCGTCTCTCCCCGTCTCTCCCCGTCGCTCCCCGTCTCTCCCCATCTCTCCCCATCTCTCCCCATCGCTCCCCATCTCTCCCCATCTCTCCCCATCGCTCCCCATCTCTCCCCATCGCTCCCCATCTCTCCCCATCTCTCCCCATCTCTTCCCATCTCTCCCCGTCACTCCCCATATCTCCCCATCTCTCCCCATCGCTCCCCGTCTCTCCCCATCTCTCCCCATCGCTCCCCGTCTCTCCCCACTGCTCCCCATCACTCCCCATCCCTCGCATCACCGCCTGAACCATCCCCACCCCCGTCCATGGAAAAATTGTCTTCCACAAAACCAGTCCCTGGTGCCCAAAATGTTGTGGACAGCTGGCGTAGTTTATTGTCATCATTTCATTTCTACAAAATTTTCTTCTCCCCCAACCCACTCCCCTCCCCAATTAACGTGTATTTAGGAACAGAAATCTGTCCCCACTCTGAAGAATGACAAACACACAAAAAACAGCAGGTAAAGTTTGGCTTTGCAATCTGTGCTTTGTCACTGCTCCAGTTCACCTAGTCCCGTCCATCCAGTCTGCATTGTGTGAGGCCATTTCATTTGCTGACAGATGGGAAGGCCTAAGGTAGCAAATCCTGCCTCTTCCTCTCCCGCCCCCAATACCTATTTACTCACAAGGGTCCCCCGGAGCAGTGAGACACCAGCAAACTACAGGATATACGGTCCTTGCTGGCCGAGGTTCTTGAGCATTCAGGGGCCCCTTGGCCTTTATGTCTGTCATTAGAACACTGTTGGCTGTCTCTAAAGAATCTTATTTTGGAAAGGTGTAAACATATTGGCCCATCAGAGGAAACCATAAATCTCCTTGGACACACAGCAATAGAATTTCACTGAACAGAAAGATGAACTCTTGCCAGTCTGATGTTTCATTTCAACCTGGCCATCTGTGTTCAGACAGAAACTCGGCTACCGTGCTGTACAATCCCACAGCAAAGAAGCATCCCACTGAAATCTTCTGAGGCTCTTACATTTTTAATCACAATATTTTTTGGTGTACTATGATGGCAGCTACTCCTTCCCCTAATTTCCCCCAAGTTTAGCCCCAATGTTTTGCTGTGGAATCTTCTTATGCGCATGGAAAGAGCTAGGTCTGCTGAAAATTCGTTGTGAGAAAGCAACCTCGTTTCTTACCAAGACTATAAGCTTTGGGGGCAAGAAGAGTTTGGGTTGAATTTAGATGCAGGAGCACAGCTGATGAGCCAGAGGCTGCCCTAGCTTTCAAATGAACTGTAGTTCTACCATCATGGTAACGTCAGAAATGGTTGAAATTTTCCTGATTAAATTAATCAGGGTCATGCATTGATAAGGCAGGTGCTGGAATGTTAAAGAAACTTAAGGAATGTGCCAGTATCAACTTATATTCAGTGTTGGGGACTCTTTATTCCTGGTTAAATCCAACAGTAGGCCCATCTCAAAGACAAAGGGAGATGACTGAGAGGGGCTGCAGGACCCCAAACCACAGCTGGCCTGGGGTTGATCATAGCTGCTGCTGAGAGCAAGTCCTCACCAGGCCAGCGGGAGGTACAGCCTCAAAAGATTTTTTTGTAGACTTGGATTGAAGAAGGCGGGTATCAAACGTAATGGTTCATTCAACTTCTTACGCAACTTTGCGAAGCAAACATCTACCACATGCCAAATACACTCTAGCTCTGCAGGATTTATGAAGAACTATAAATAAGCTTACGTTTGAATATTACAGTTGGAATATGCACATAAAATCACTGAAACGGTGTAAGGCAGAGTGTTTTAACGGTAAGGCCACCAGTTCAGAAGCATGGTTCAGAGTTCAGAGGAGGAAGAATGCTCCCTGAGCCCCAGTGATCAGGGAAGCGATGGACCATCTAAGCCAGTCCTATGGACAAGGTCTTCTGCTCTACTTTCCTGAATCCCATGGAGCAGAGGAGAGGAGCCTTGAGCCGTAGCATTAGCCAATCTCTCTGGAGCTGCCTTGTTTTCAACTGCAAGTGCTTTAAGATTAAGCTAATGAGCTTTCCTACTGTTGATGGTGGGGAGCCAATACCTCCTCCCTGGCATCCAGCCCTGGTTATTTTTCTTTTAAATAAAGAAACAGGCTGTCTACCATCAGGTGGAGACCTAGGTGTCTCACACAGCCTCAAGTTGGAGAACATCGTTGCCTCAGGTGACAGATGGCCCCATCACATTCCATCTCCCAGACCTCTGGCCCCAGCAATAGTGCACATATGACACCATCCTCACAGCCACTCTGTCATCCATGCCCATTAAGGTGTGACAGAACTCAATCTGTCCAGCTGCCAGTCCAGCTTCAGAACGAAGTTTCAGGGAGTAAAGAGTACCACTTGGCCTTCTCCATGACCTGGTTCTTCCCCTCCCAGCCAAGACTCCAGGAAGCATTTCTCAGTAGTATAACAACAGTTGGAATTCATAGTTGCTGATGTGTTGAGTTGACCCCGCGATGCTGTTTACCCATCCCTGCTCCTCTTGGGAATTCTGGCATGTCTCATCTTGACTTGAAAAATCTCAGCAAAGCACAACTCTGTTTTTGTTGAATGCTACTAAATTTGAAGGAGGTGTGTTTCTGGCTGAGTGTAGGTTTTGAAGGAAAACATTTCCTATTTTTGTGAGACACTGTATGTCAGGTTTTTATTTACCATTCTGTTATTTATTGTGCTCTTTTCATTTTTATTTTTTGTTTTGTTTTGCTCCTTGTAGCATAGCACTTTTAAGACTGTAGAATCCTGTCTTTATTGTGGACTTGGAAAAGAAATCCAAAGTTGTTGGTACAGGAAATTGTTGCTGTGGCGGGAAACCACTGAAGGAAAACACAACACCTGTCCTTCCCCCCTCTGAAAAGTAGAATACCTACTACCAGTACGTTACAGGTAAAACTCCCTATTTCCCAGCTTTTCTGTCGTGCAGTGTGGTCACGTTACTAAGCTCTGGCTATTGGGACACAAATGTGTGTTCCGTGTGACTGTGGGGTTCTAGCTTACGATGGACGGGGAGCTCTTCTCTCCTTCCTCCATCCCATCTCCCATGTGTGAATGTGCTTCCGGGACCATGAGGATGGGGAAGGCACCTTAGAGATGGCAGAACGATGGTTTACAGGTACCTCATCCTTGAAGACGTCGAGGACCACCATATCAACCCTGGACTGCTTCTTGGTTATGAAAGAATTACATCTGTGGTTTTAAGACATCTATTTCTTAGGTTTTCTGTTCAAGGCAACCAAACAATCCTAGCTGATAGATCACTAACCCTTCAAAGTTACTTGTACTTTGCTGCAAATGTTTTTGTGCATCGCCAACTCCAGAAACGCCTGTTCTCTAAATGGAAGTAACACCCAGGGGCTACATGCCTTTGCTCAGTTCCCATCTAATTACCCATGAGAACACCTCCCCTACACGCAATCCCCTAGGACAACTGTGTGTTCAAAGATGAGCTGAAGACACCTAATTGGGTGTTTGCTGCTGGGGAAGCTCTTGCAATTGAGCTTGAGATGGAAACCCCAAAGAAGAAAAGACCTTTAAACTTCAGTAACATCTCCTCCACGTTGGTTGGGCTACCTTAAGGAAGGATGGTAGCATGAAAATGTCAATTCTCGCCTTCCTTGGCCCACCATGCAATCTGTAATCAACGATGCCTTCTACCTGCAGACCCAGTCACACCTTGTACTTAGCCAGTCCTGATCAGTCAGGTAGAATATTAGAAACCTTAGTCTGACCAGGAGGGAGGCCCTGGAATCGGTGTTAATGCCTATTACCTGGTGTGACTGAGTGGAAACTTGCCGACCCACAGCTCAATGAGTCTTAATTTTCCTCTAGTCCCCGCTCACCTACCCAGGCTTGATCCCGGACTTCATCTTGGGGTGCACACCTCGCACTTCAGGATTTGCCTTATCCCCAGGTCCTTCGACTGAGCCTTTGATGCCCTGACTAGTACTAGTCAGACTTTACCCTACGGGGCTGTGATATGCTTACCTGGCCTCGATCCACAGATTTATTGCCTGCCAACTATAAGCTACATTCTGGGCCAGATGCTGAAGACAACTCAGGGCCTACCTGTCACCTGGACTCCTTGGCTGTGTCCCCACTCACGATATATTTCCCCTTGAATACTGTGACTACTGTGACCGTACGTCACCCTTTGGACTCAGTGTATTGATTATAGTCCTCTGAGGTCATTGCTACAACTGGGTCCTGTTTTCAGTCTATGACCTGCCGTCTTTCCCTTCCCACCAGCCCGTGTTGCTCGTATCCCAGAACTAAGCCATGGCATTCTAGTAATTAGCTGAGCAGAGCCTTATTGCTCTTATCTTGAAGCATGGTTGGTTCATTTCAGGTCAAAAGGGACGGTCTGGTTCATTTTTAGAGCATGTGGCTCTAATCCATTAAATGCACCTGTGTTGAAAAATGGCTGACCTGATTGTAAAACACAACAGCCACTTTACTGAAGCATTTGTGTGTCTTCCCGTGGTGAGGATCTGTAGCAGTTGGGGGAAAATTTCACTGTGGCTGGTGGGAATTGGAGCTGAAACCAAGAAAGGAAGCATGTGTGGCAGCAGTTGGGAGGCATTGCATCACCTGCACGTAGGGAAATGGGAGCAACGAGGGCAGAGGTTGCAGGGTCCTTACCAGCCCCGGGCAAGGGGTCCAGTCGGGAGGGACCCCCAAGGAACGGGCGCATCTGGGAGAGAAGGCCAAATACTGACCCATTCAACAGTGTGGTTAGAAACAGGCTCCCAATATAATTCCAAAGAGGGCTGGTCAGTGGGTCTGGCCAAACCATCTGTCTGCTCCAGTTACGCCCAGCACTGTGTTAAGGCACTAGGAGAGGAAGTGAATGTTCTCAAAACACAAAGCCTCTGCCTCTGATTCTAAGAGCACAGGACCACCCTGTGGATCCACGGAAGAAGGGCTGTACGTTGGGGGGCAAGGTGAGGCTTGTCCTACTGACTGAAAACTGGGACAACGGCATCTCCCACCCGTTACACAGCTACAAGATAATCAGTAATATCTTGACTGCACTATACTTTCTCCTCTCAGAATCTCAATTTGCTCACATTGACCCCGGCCTCAAAATATCAACTAATGCAAAGGTTCTCCTCCTTCTTCTACCTCAAGAATGTCTGAGCCCAACCCATCAGCAATCAAAGTTGTGCACTCACTTTCCTTAATTTAAAAAAAAAAAAAAATTATAAATTGTCTATGTTGTTCTCCCTCGCTAAGTCAATAAAACTCACTTCTATCATGACAGGTTTCCTTGTTTGAGGAAAGGTGTGTTCCATAATTTGGAGAACTCAGCAAAATCCATCTGAGTCTTCCCCAGTTGTGGCCTGGACCAGAGCTCTTGATCCAGAGCACTTCTGTTAGTATCTCTGGAGACCTCGTTCATCTCTTCTTCTTTGAGTTTCCTGGTCCACAGCAGAGAGATGAGTCACATGATGATGGGTCTCTGCCCTGATTTTTGCTGAAGCTTCTATTCTTTATTTTGTCCCAGGAAAACTAGATTTCACTTGTGGAAGTCTTTGTTCTGACTGGAATTCTTTTCTTGTAACTTCTTGGTGAAATTTTGTGCGCCTGATCTGACTTTGTCTTGCCCTATATTGTCAAGAACATTATCAAAAAAGGGAACAGTCCCTAGAGAGAATGCCAATAAATCCATTAACAAAATCAGCCCCAAGAAGGGAAAAGTTAAAGGTCTCGTCAAGCTGCTTCCCCTCCTCAAACACACTTTGCCTCCGGCCACTATTTGAAAACTGTAGGGTGTCCGTTTTCCCTCCATCCTGTCTGCCTTTCTGAGAATTGATCTGAAAGCTGAAATCTTTAAAAATGCCTCTGTGAGGAAAGGCAGATTGTTAGGTCTGTGGGCAGAAATGGCCAACTTCTGGTCAGCTGGCATGAAACAGGAGGCTCTAAAGGACACATTCAGCCAGCTGCTGGCCATGCTCACCTGCTCACCTGATGACCTTATTTTACATCTTAGCCAGGTGGATGCCTGACTCCAGTTATGCCTCTCCAGTTACAACCCAAATGTTGCACACCTCATAAAATGGTACAAGAGCATTCATTATAATTTCATCAAAGATAATATGTGGAACTTTCAATATGACCAAACTTATTGGTCACATTAGAAGTCCCTCAGAGCAAAAAGACAGGACACTTCCTAATACTTAATGATCTGTCTTTATCAGTTGGCATAAAAAACATTCTAAAAAAATGTCAGGCTCAAAAATGACTTCATTAAAGTGGTCTCTGAGGGAGAATTTAGCTCCCAACTTCCAACTTTTCCTTTAAACTCAC